>NW_006408573.1:9686832-9701331 GCF_000296735.1 Chrysochloris asiatica | reverse complement strand
TATTGCAAGATGAGGTTTGAATATTTTTCTTCAATTCCCTCAGCTTGAAAAAATGCTGAGTGTGTTCTTCCCTTTTGGTTTTCTAATTCGAGGTCTTAGCACAATTCCTTTGACTTTGTCTTCTAGAACCACCTTTGGGAATTTTCTACTCAGCTTTTTAAACTCTTCATTTCTTCCATTTGCTTTAGCATTTCTACACCAGTAAGCAAGTTTCAGAGTTTCTTTTGACATCCATTTTGTCCTTTTCCTTCTTTCTTGTATTCTTAATGACCTTTGCTTTCTTCCTGCATGATGTTTTTGATGTCATTGCACAACTCCTCTGGTCTTCGGTCTTTAGTGTCTAATGCACAAAATCTCTTCTTCAGGTAATATCTAAATTCAGGTGGGATATGCTCAAGGTCATATTTTGGCATTTGTAGACTCGTTTTAATTTTCTTCGCTTCAACCTGAAATTTTAAATAAGCAATTAATGGTGCATTCCACAGTCAGTCCCTGGCCTTGTTTTGGCTAATGATATGGAGTTTTCCCACCATCTGTTTCCACAACTGTAGTCAATTTGATATCTGTGCATTCTATCTGGTGAAGTCCATATGTGTAGTCATCTTTCATGTTTTAAAAAAAGGCATTTACAGTGAAGAAGTCATTGGTCTTGCAAAATTCATCATGCGATCTCCAGCATCATTTCTATCACCAAAGCCATATTTTCCAACTATTGATCCTTACTCTTTGTTTCCAACCTTTGCATTCCAATTCCCAGGGTTTATCAATACATTTGATTGCATGATTGGTCAATTTCAGACTGAAGAAGTTGGTAGAATTCTTCAATTTCATCATCACTTGCTTTAGTGGTTGGTGGGTAAATTTGAATAATAGTGGTATTAACTGGTCCTCCTTGTAGGCATATGGATATTATCCTATCACATACAGTATTGTACTTCAAAACAGATCTTGATATGTTCTTTTTGATGATGGATGTGATAACATTCTCTTCAATTTGTCATTCTTGGCACAGTAAACCATGTGATTATCAGATTCAAAATGGCCCAAACCAGTCAATTTCAGCTCACTAATGCCTAGGATATCAATGTTTATGCGTTCCATTTAATTTTTGACATTTCTACTTTTCCTAGATTCATACTTCGTATATTCCATGTTCTGATTATTAATAGATGTTTACAGCTGTTTCTTTTCATTTTGAGATGTACCCCATCAGCAAATGAAATTTCCAAAGGCTTTAAGTCCATTTGTATCTTCTTAGTCAACTCTACTTTGAGGAGGCAGCTCTTCACCAACCTTGGCAGAAGATAATTAACAAACTGTAATATTTAGATGACACAACCTTGCTAATCTAAAGTGAAGAGGACTTGAAGCAATTAGTGATAAAGATCAAAGACTACAGTCTTCAGTATGAATTACATCTCAACATTAAAGAAAACAAAATTTAACTGCATGATAAATGAAGAAAAGGTTGAAGATATCAAGTTTAATTTTACTTGAATTCATTTTTGTTGAATCTGACAACCAATGCCCATTGAAGCATCAGTTTAGAAATTATACAAATGTATATACAAAATTATACATCAGGTACATCTATTGCAAAAGACCTCTCTAAAGTTAAAACACAAAGATGATCCTTTGAGCATTAACGTGGGTCTGACTGAAACCTTGGCATTTTATGTTATATGAACGTAAAGCTGGAAAATAAATAAGGAGCACAGGAGAATACAGAATGCACCATAGACTGACAGAAGAATTAACAAAGTTTTCTTTGAAGAAGCCCAGCTAGAATGCTTCTTAGAAACAAGCTTGATAAGAATTCCTCTCATGTCCTTTGGAAATGTTACCAGGATGGACCAGTCCCTGGAGAAGGACACCATGCTTTGTCAAGTCGATGGTCAGTGAAAAATAGGAAGATCTTCAATGAGCTGAACTGATACAGTGACTACCAAAATGGACTCAAGCATGGCAATATTTGTGAAGGTGACACTGGACTGGTCAGTATTTTGTTCTTTTGGACTTAGGGCCCCTTTTTGTAGAAACTGACTTGATAATAGCTCTTTTACATCACAATAGGAAAAGTAGTTGACTCTTAGTCAACTACTCTGTCTCTTGGTAACCCAAAGTGTCTTAGAGTAGAAGTGTATTCCACAGTGTTTTCAGTGGTTTAGTTTTCAAGAGAAAATTACTTTGCCTTTCTTCTGAGGTACCTCTGGATAGATTCAAACCTCCCACCTTCTTATAACAGTGCATCATGGAGCACATTAACCATTTGCACCACACAGAGACACCGTTTACACAAACTCTTTCTTTATGTCCCAACCTATAAAATACCTGAGGGATAAAAAACCCTGAGGAATCATATTCCAGGAAGAATTAAGTGAAACAATAAATGCATATTAACACTCTGGCTCACAATAGATCCTCGACATTGTGGTTAAGTGCCATGGAGTCGGTTCTGACTCATAGCAACCCTGTATAGGGTTTCTGAAGAGCAGCTGGTGGGTTTGAATAGCTGACCTTCTAGTTAGCAGTCCAGTGCTGATCCTACAGTACCACATCAAAACTCCAGGTCCTCAAAAGTGGGAGTCCTGTGCCATTAACTTGGTTATGACTCATAGTAATATTGTATAGGATTTTCAAGGCTGTAAATCTATCGGAACAGAAAGCCTCATCATTCTCCTGAAGAGCAGCTGGTAGATTTGAACTGCTGACCTTGCAGTCAGCAGTTCAACCGGTAACACACAATGCTACCAGAGCTCCTCAATAGTTGACAATTATTATTAAACTCTATTTTAGTATCTTGAGCAAGTACTATCCTTTCCCTTATTATACTGATTTTTTTAGGTTCTCTGGTATTTGCTTCTCAATATTTGGCATAATTACTGGTATCAGTAATTATGAAATATGTCTAACCTGGCATTTTTTTTTTTGTTCCTGAAAACGCTACACTGCCCCTGGGAGTCT
Source organism: Chrysochloris asiatica (assembly GCF_000296735.1). Lineage (NCBI taxonomy): Eukaryota > Metazoa > Chordata > Mammalia > Afrosoricida > Chrysochloridae > Chrysochloris > Chrysochloris asiatica. The sequence goes on along the minus strand of NW_006408573.1, from coordinate 9,698,367 downwards.
TAAATTAAATTTCAATCACCAAGTAGTCTTATCTAATTCTAACACTTTCTGTAAGTTGTGGATGTACACTTAAACCATAGACAAAACACAGATAAAGAAAAATGACTTTATCGCTGTTTAGCTTAGTAACTCATTGTGAAATATGTTTATTTTCATAAAAGCAGTTTCATGTGTAAAATCTTAAAAGAAACTCTTTTAGTCTTAAACTGTCATTTTTCACCAAAGACCAAGGAATCTGCTCTTTGAAAGCAAAGCAGGCCCTCTAGTTGACTAAAGAGATTTTGCTGCATCGAGATTATTTTCCATTCCATTCTTTTGTCCTCAGATAAATTCTACTGGATGTCACTGAACCTTGCAGTCTATGCATAATCACTCATTATGGGAAGGTGCATCTGCTCCTAAGCAGAAGGAAAGTGTTCTCAAACAGAGAGGACCGTCTTTTGGAGGTTTATTTGTATTTTAACTTGCATGGGAGCTAACCCAGATTTTGGGTGGTGATGTTGCCAGGTGCCTGTTCTTAAAATGTAGGACCGTCAGCTCTCTGGGCCCTTCTATTACTGAGGAGGGTTATGCTATTTCAAGCAAAATGAAGCAGCACTTACTATAGATAAAATGTTAGTTAGGAGATTAGACCATTGTATGTTATGATAATTGTGTGTGCAATTAGGAAGGAGACCTTAAACACTGAATGTTAGTATGACCCCGATTATCTTTTTTTATTTTGTTTCTTGTGGTGTACAACAACTGCCTGGTGGCTAGTCTGCTTGCCTCTAGCTTTGACCTAGTTACATGAACATCATCTAAAGGACTTTTAGTATGCATGCTCAAAAAGCAGCCCTGGCTATCTTAGTCTTCTGGGATTTTTTGTTTGTTTGTTTTTTTCCCTAACATCATTCAGTGCTTTGTGATTTCCTATAGTAGGTAGAGGAATGTGGCGGCTCTGTAGGATACACATTGGATTCGGCCCACACAGGTCAGCGGTTTAAGCCCTCCATGGGAGAAAGATGAGGCTTTCTGCTCCCACAAAGATTACGGCTTTGGAAACGCTATACAGGCACGCTGTACAACAGCCACTTAACAACATAGAAAATAGACTGCTTGTTAACAATAATCGAGCAGGCTTCTCCATCACCTGGCCTTGCTCACCTAGCCAGCTCTCTAATAAAAGTTAGAACTTCATGGTGTTTTTGCTGCTTACATAGCCTGAAACTTCTGTCCCCTCTATAATTTTTATCTTATCATTCCTCTATTTGCACCTTAATTCTGTCTCTTGCATTAAAAATCAGTTCAGGTCTCACTTCTTTCAAAGTGATTTGTCTGAGTTCCCCAAGGTGAACTGAGTACCTACCACTGACATTTGACATACCTTTCAATATGATGAATTGGAACAACTCTAGGTTGAGAGAGAAAAAAAAAAAAAAAAAGATTACTATACAGTGATTTGTAGGATAAGCAAAAGCAACATCATTTTGAAATCCCACACACCATTTTTCCCAAAAATTACTTCTGATTTTTGTAATTCACTTTATTCCATTACATCAACGATTCTCTAAATTCTCCATCCACATGGCCTCACTGATAATCACTCTGCTATTGAGAAGTCATGATAAAATAGAAAAGCAGTAGATGTGAAGGGGTCAAACCCCACATCAGACATTTCACAGCTGCCTCTGCCTCATGTTGGACAAGCTGTTTCACTTCCTGTTCTACTTTATTTCCAAGTGGTGACAATGATACAGAGTCATTGCGAAACTCAAGCAATTCACTGTCTATGCAAGGGCTTTCGAAATAGTTAAGGCATTATGCAAATATGAAAGACTCTTACTATACCATAAACTTGAGTGTGATATTGTCCTGCTGGCTTTATTGGCCAATAAATGCTATGGTTTTACTACGTGTAAAGAGGAATGGGGAAAGGTTTTATCAACAGCCCTTAGCACCATCACCCAAGGGTTCAGTCATAATCTAGACAGATTGCTACAATCTCATAAAGAGTTATGCAGTTGCAGAGATGTAAGGGTGGTCCTTTTTGAGTCAATAATTCTCAAGAGCATGCTGGTAATACAGTCAGTCCCAAAACATAAACCTATTTGTTTTCGGATTATTGCATAACCTGGGCACAGTAACTATGATTTATAATCAACATTATTAAGTTATTATAATTCCCTATCCTTTAAACATCAAGATGAATAATTAATATTAAAGCACAATATGTGTAATTACTATTCATAAATATTTATATAGTTTGTAAATACCATTTATTATCTCTACAATTTTATTTGATCATTTTATACTATCAAAATTAATTATGAAATTATTGTAATTCCTGCTTATAAATACATTGTATAATTACTATTATGATGGCAATAATAATAATAATGGATTTTTATTATTATTAAATGTAAGATGTGAGGGAGTTTCAGAAAATGTGTGAAAAAGTCCATTATCTTTTAATTCCATTTTTCATAAATTTTTTGAAGTCCCATTGTGTGTGCCAGATCCTTTATTAAACATAGATAAACCTTATGATGACTCAGTTTGGCATAAATAATTATCTCTTTCTTTAATCCCTAATACTTAACTGTTCAACAGCTCTACTGATATTGAAATCTAAATATCTCTGTCAGTTTGCTATACTGTGACAGTGGAAAATGTATATGCTGCTGGTATTTTAAATAGCAGTAGGGTCACCCATGGTGAACATGCTTCAGTAGAGCTTCCAGACTAAGACTGAAAATTATAAAACTCAACAACAACAGGCTTACTGGTCAGAAAGAACCTGGAGGAACTTGACACTATGATCCTCGGCCACCCTTCAGATCTGGACTAGAACTCACTCTTTTCAATTTTCAGGCAAGCAGTATACGGGCATGTAGGGAGGACAGAAACACTAGTAAGGTATGTTCTGCATGGAGTCATCTATCATTCAAGATCAGATGGGTAACATTTACTGAAGGACAAATTCAGAAGGGTTGGGAAAGAGGTGGAATGGAAATCAGAACTACAGGGAGAAAGTGCTATTCCATGGAGAGGATTGTAATTATTGAGATGAAAGATAGGCTATGATTTGTTGAATGCAAACCTGATGACATGCTTTGTAAACTTTCACTCAATTCACAATAAAATGTTTAAAAGTATATATATAAAAAAAGAGCATTTCAAGATCTATCTTGAAGTATAATGCTGTATATGATAAGATAATAAACATATGCTTACAAACAAGACAGGTTTACACCATTATTATTCAAGTTTATACACCAACCACTAAAGCCAGTGATGATGAAATTGAAGAATTCTACCAACTTGTTCTATCTGAAATTGATCAAACATAAAATCACTATGCATAGTTATTGGTGATTGTAATATGCACATTGGAAGCAAAGAGGAAGAACCATTAGTTGGAAAATACGACATTGGTAATAGAAATGATGCTAAAGATTACATAATAGTGTTTTACAAGACCAATTTATTGAAAATATCTTTTTTCAGCAAAAGGTGGCTATACATGAGGCTCCCACCAAATGGAGTACACAGGAATCAAACTGACTACATCTGTGGGAAGAGACAATGGAGAACTCAACATCATTAATCACAAAAGGCCAGGAGCTGATGGTGATGCAGACCATCAATTGCTCACACCTAAGTTCAGGCTGAAGCTGAAGAAAATAAAAACAAGTCTACAAAAGCCAAAACATGACCTTTAGTATGTACTATCTGAATTTAAAGACAATCACCAGTACAGTTGTCATGCATTAGACAATAATGACTGAAAACCAGAAGAGTTGTGGGATGATATCAAGAAGGCAAAAGATCATTAAAAAGACAGGAAAAAAAGGAAAGATAAAGATGGATGTCGCAAGAGACTCTGAAACTTGCTCTTGAACATAGAGAAGCTAAAACAATTGGAAGAAATTATTAAGGAAAAGAGCTGAATAAAAACTTTCAAAGGACATTTCCAGAAGACAGAGCAAAGTATTCTAATGAAATGTGCAAAAACCTGGAGTTAGAAACCAAAAGGAAAGAACACACTCAGTATTTCTCAAGCTGAAAGAACAAAAGGAAAATTCAAACCTTGAATTGTAATATTAAAGGGTTTTATGGGAAAAATATTGAATGATGCAGAAAGAGTCAACAGAAGATGGGAGAAAGACACTGAGTCACTGTACCACAAAGAAATGGTCTATGTTCAACTATTTCAAAAGGTACCATATAACCAAGAACTGATAGTATTTAAGGAAGAATCCAAGCTACAATGAAGGCATTGGTGGAAAACAAGTCTCCAGGAACTGATGGACTACAAATTGAAATGTTTCAACACACTGATGCAGCACTGGAGGCACTCACTTGTCTATGTCAAGAAATTAGGAAGCCATCTACAAGGCCAAGAGATTGGAAGAGATCCATATTTGTACTCACATCAAAGAAAGATGACCCAAAGATATGTGGGAATCACCGAACGATATCATTAATACCACATATAAGTAAAATTTTTCTGAAGATAATTTAAAAACACTTGTAGCAATACATTGACAGTGAGCTGCCAGAAATTCAAGCAAGATTCAGAAGAGGACGTGGAACTAGAGATATCATTGCTGATGTCAGATGAATCTTGGTTGAAAGCAGAGAAAACCAGGAAGAAATTTACTTGTGCTTTATTGACTGTGCAAAGGCATCTGTTTGTGTGGATAATAAAAAACTATGGCTAACACTGCGAAAAATGGGAACCTGTACACAGACCAAGAGACAATCCTTCAAAGCAAACAAAGGAAGATAGAATGGTTTAAAATCATGAAAGGTGTGTGCTGGGGTTGTATTCTTTCACCATGCTTATTAAACATGTATGGTGAGCATATAATCTGAGAAGCTGTATTATATAAAGAAGAATGTGGCATCAGCAGTGGAGGAAGACTCATTAACAATCTTTAAAAAGAAAAATTATTTTTAAGTTTTTATTGTGAGGTTTACATGGGAGACTATCAGCTTTACACTCAACCTATCGTATTTCATTTCATCGAAATTATTACAGTCCCCTCTGTGCATCATCAAATAACCACACAGGCCCGCCCTAAATCCAGTGAAACCAGCCGCTCCATCTGTCTATGTCATCCTCTCTGCCACCATCCCTGGTGTCATTCCCTATCTGGGTAGGGTCCCACTCTCCGTTCTTCTCACTTGTTGGTTCCTGGGGACCTCTGCTCCTGGACTGCAAAATCAATCGCTCTCCTCCTTTTGTCAAAAAACATCTATCTCTATATTTCCTAGCCTCACAGTCAGTCCTGATGGCAATTATTCACTATTGTACCACAAGAGTCTTATCCCCATTTCCTTTTGCCAGCCCAGTCCCAACAGATTGGAAATCATTCAGCGGTGATTGTACCTTCCCCCACCCTGTCTGGAACTAGGCTCCCTCTTGAAAGCTTGTAAGCCAGTCCTTCTTGCCTTTATAGTCCTTCCCCCCCCCTCCCCATTTTAGGTAGCCAATGTCTAAGTTGCCCATCCCTGTCCACCCTGTGTACTGAGGGGGAGGGAGTGATCCTTACTGTAAAAATTTGTTTCCTTTTTTGAGCTACTACATCCATAAGTATAGGTAAAGTTCATCACATTGTAGCAGATTACTCTTTTTTTTCCCCCCTCTTCTTTCTTCTTCTAGTTGAGTTCCCACCGAAGCCAGGTCAAGTGGGTACTATCTGCAAGTATGGGTGTTCTTGTGCATCTCCCCTCACTTCATATAAGCTGGATGCTTCACTCTCCACGCTAGTCCTCTGTGGCCATGTGACTGCCTCTGGGTCTGGGAGTCCCTGGATCTTGCCATACTGCTGGCTATCCAAGCCTTCACCCAGGTTCACAGGGGTCTATTTAATGTGGTTGGACTTAGCTTGCAACTTCATTGCTGTTTTTCCCCCTATTCCCCTTATCAGTGACCAATATGGTCACCAGCCAGACCACATGCCTGTTCATGTATTCCCCTTGAGTCTTGGAAGGGGATTTGCTCTGAGGGGTCCCAACCACTTGCCTTGATGGCTCCTGGGCAAATAGCTTACTTGTTCCTGTAGTAATCAATCAGACTGCCATTATTGTTTCAGATTTTTCCTGCTGGTCTTTCTTTCACGAAGTATCTTCTGTTCTTCTAGCCATTCCAGGCTGGTCTACTAGTCCTTTCCAGTGGAAATTTCCTACCTCAGTCAGTTCCGGATGGAGTTCTGGATTCCACCTATGGTCTTGTGCAATGTAAAGGTTTCACAGGAAGCCTCTTTCACTGGGCAACTTCTAGACCCCTTTAAGGTATTCTGATAAGTTATAGGCTGAAGACTTACAAACTTCCTGTAGTTTGTTTTTGGCTATTCCTTTCTCTCCCCATCAAGTGTCTATTTTGCAATAGAAAGTAAGGGAAAGCAAGATTCAAAAGACTGCCAAGCATCTTAACATTATTCCCCTCTTTTACCCCTCAAACCATGCCTCAATCCCTGTATCCCAGAGCCCTGTTGTTCCAAGGTTGTGCATACATCATCATTTACCTCTGTCCTACTTAGCCCATGAGAACCTGCCTAACTGTTCTCCCATCAGCCATGTTCTTCCATTCCCCTCCCCCTTCTTGTGTATTGCTCCCCAGAACCCCCCACCCCATACCCAAGCTATCCTTTGTCTATTCCCTACCCTATGTTCTATCTTCCCCTCCCTCCCTCCCCTCCTCTCATCCCATACATCCTGGTGATCAGCAAATATATATATATATATTTTTTTCACCTTTTAGGGTGGGTTTTTTTTTCTTACTCTTTTACAATAACCATCCTATGCAGTATTTCTTCTTTTGTGACTGACTAATTTCACTCAGCATCCATCTTATAGTTCATCCATCTTCAAAGTAGCATAGTATTCCAGTGTGTGTATGTACCACAGTTTGTTTATCCATTCTTCAACTGATGAGCACTTAGGCTGTCTCCATCTTTTTGATATTGTAAATAGTGATGATATGAATATTGTTGTGCATATATCTACTTATGTTATGGCTCGTATTTCTTGTGGGTAAATTCCAAGTAGAAGAATTGCTAGATCATAAGGTATTTCTATTTTCAACCTTCTGAGGAAGCACCATATTGCTTCCCAAAGTGGTTGGACCATTTTGCAATCCCACCAACAGTGTAGGAGGGTCCCAGTGTCTCTCTGCATCCTCACCAGCATTTATTGTCCTCTACTTTTTTGATCTTTGCTGTTATTGGTGGTGTGAGATGGTATCTCAATGTTGTTTTAATTTGCATCTCTCTGATGGCTAGTGATCGTGAACATTTCTTCATATGTTTGTTGGCTGCCCAGATCTCTTCCTTGGTGAAATGTCTGTTTATGTCCTGTGCCACTTTTTAAATTGGGTTATTTGTCTTTTTCTTGTAGAGGTGTTGTAGTTTCCTATATATTTTAGAAATGAGTCCCTTGTCTGTTGTGTCATTGCAAAAGATTTTTTCCCATTCTGTGGGTTCCCTTTTTACTCTTTTTGTGAAGTCTTTTGATGTACATAAGTTTTTTTTATTTTTAGTATGTCCCACTCATCTATTTTGTCTACTTTTGTTTATGTATTAACAATCTTTAACATGCAGATAACACAAATGTCCCTGCTGGAAGCGAAGAGGATATGATATACTTACTGATGATGATCAAAGACTTTAGTATGGGTTGCACCTTATGTAAAGAAAATGAAAATCCTCACAACTGGACCAATAAATAATATCATGGTAAACTGAGTAAAGACTGAAGTGGCCAAAGACTTCATTTTGCTTGTATCCACAATCAATGCTCAGAGAAGCAGCAATCAAGAAATCAAACAATGTGTTTATTTCATTAGGCAAACTTGTTGCACAAGACCTCTTTAATGCGTTAAAGAACAAAGATGTCAGTTTGAGGACTAAGGTGCGCCTGACCTAAGTCTTTATATTTTAAATCACCTCATAGTCATGTGAAAGTTCAACAATGAATAAGCAAGACTGTAGTAGAATCAATGCATTTGAATTATCATGTGGCTGAAGACTATTGATAGTATCATGGAGTGACCGAAAAATAAACAAATCTGTCTTGGAAGAAGTACTATCAGAATGCTCCTTAGAAGAGAGGAGGGTAACGCTTTGTTTTTCATGTGTTACACATGTTTTAAGAAGGGACCAGTCCCTGGCAAATTATGCTTGGAAAAATGGAGGTTCAGCAAGAAAGAGGAAGATCCCCACTGAGATGGACCAACAGACACAGTGACAGCAACAAAGGGTTCAAACATAGCAAAAAGCTATGAGGGTGGCACAGGCCTGGGCAGTATTTCATTCTGTTGTGCATTGTTGTTGTTGTTGCTGTGTGCCGTGGAGTTGAATCTGACTCATAGTGACCCTGTGCAGGGTTTCTGAGGCTGTAAATCTTTACAGGAGCAGAAAGCCTCATCTTTCTCCCGCGGAGCGGCTGGTAGTTTCAAACTGCTGACCTTAAGGTTCGCAACCCGATTCGTAACCACTACGCTACCAGAGGGTCACTATAAGTCAGAACTGGCTCAATGGCACCTAACAACAACAACAAATGTCTTTCAAATTTTATTTTCCTTGCTCATTAAAACCTTACAAGATGATTGAATGGGCTCTACAAGATGGCCTCTTTGACCAATAGTTTCTAGGACTGCTCTCTAATTCCTTTCTATTTCACATTTTATTCTGTGCCTCAAATCATTTATTTACCTGCCATATCCAACTTTTTAAAGACCCCTTTAAAGTGTTTAAGAGCAAAGAGGTCAATTTGAAGACTAAGGTGAGCTTGACCCAAATCATGGTTTTTTCAATAACCTCTCTTGCATGTGAAAGCTGGACAGTGAATAACGGAGATTGTAGAAGAATTGATGTATTTGAGTTATGGTGTTGGAGGAGAATATTAAAAGTACCATCAACTCCCAAAAAACAAACCAGTCTGTGTTGGAAGAAATACAACCAGAATGCTCCTTGGTAGCCAGGATGGCCAGACTTCGTCTCTCATACTTTGGACATATTATCAGGAGAGGCTAGTCCTTGGAGAAGGATATCATGATTGGTAAGGTGGAAGGTTGAAGAAAAAGAGGAAAACCGCAAATGAGATGAATTGGCACAATGGCAGCAGCAAAGGGCTCAAGCATAGCAAAGACTGTGAGTTGGTGCATGACTAGGCAATGTTTTGTTCTGTTGTACGTAGGGTCGCTGTGAGTTACTATTGACTCGATGGCACCTAACAACAGCAATATATGCAACTTGACATGCTTACTGTAGGGATATTTCAATCTCTTCAACTTCAGGTGTTCAATGTTTACAGATTTAAATAGAAGCTTTCCAACAGCACTTTAATAATTCTCACCCAGCCTTATTACCACAATCTCCATGCTGAGTCGACTTTCCAATGTCTGGTCCAGAAAATGCCTATTGCAATTTACCTTCTACCTGTGCTTGAGTTCACACTGTTTTGTAAACCCTCTGATCTTCAAGTGGCTGCTATATATTCTGACTGGAACAAGAATGACTTGCAAGTCTTATGTGACCTAAAAGAGGTTCGCCAACTGAGCAGAATATATTGAGTGTTATATTTCCTCTTGTATTGCAATATCAAGTATCCGGTTTGGTCATAGCATTCTGGGACTTGGTTCTGCTGCCGTTTCTTGTTTTCATCCTTGCAGCCTACCCATCCGGGTCGAGGGATGGCTGAATTACTTCCGAAATGAACTGGTGACATTTGTTAAAATTTCATTTCTTGTTTTATTGAGCTTAGCCAGAAAGAAATTTATAATCTTTCAGATTTAAAATAATGTAGTCTTTTTATCGCCCCCTCTGAAATACAGATGATGGGAAAGGGTTTAATCATCTTCAAATAAGATCTACCAATTGTCAGACAATTATTCCAAGGAAAAATTCAAACAAAAATGATGTATCTATGTGTTTAATGAGTAAGAACCAGAGTCTCAAAAAAAATAGAGCACCAGAGACAGAAAAGATTAATTTCCAGTAATCTAGCCTTGAAATAGCCAAGGAAGAATATCACTATTGACTGAACTATATACTATCCTTAGCTAAAAGCTTGTCAGTACGAATACAGTCAAATACAAAATTGATACAGAGAATCATGACCTCACATCTCAAACACCACACTGGGCCTTTTGCACCTAGAGGACTGTAATTAATTAATTTCAGCTGGAGAATGTCTGCAGTCTGTAATTAACAACATGTGCACCTACCAAACTCTAATCCTCCACTGTGGTGAGGGTGTACAAGGTAATTAGTGAAGCCAAATAGCAAACACGCTTCTTGGTTGTTCCCTCTACCACTTCAAACTCTCTTCCACCCTGATGCTACTTTCCCTATCAAGTTTGAAATGTTTTAAGCGAACAAACATAGTACAAAATAAAATAATACCTCCAGTTTCTTTCTTTTTTTTTTTTTTTTAAAGGTGTTCCTACCCAGGGACCACATCTTGAGATGTAAAGTAAAACTCAGCATTTATAAACCTCTGTTTTGTTTCACTAACAAACAGCATGTTGAAAATGCTCACAAAATGCATACTCTGTACTATCCAACCATCTTTTCTTTTTAAAAAATGTATGTTATAGTTCAGAAGTTTTATATATAAGTATATTGTAAAGTTGTGTTTTAGCTAGGGTTCTTTAAAGACTCATAACCGATGAGACTTATATAGAGAGAAACATATGCACTGTTGTTGTTGTTGTTGTTAGGTGCCATGGAGTTAGTTCTGAGTCATAGTGACTCTATGCACAACAGAACAACAACAGTGTCTGGTCCTGTGCCATTTTCACAATTGTCATGTTTGAAACCATTGTTGCTACCACTGTTTCAATACATCTCATTGAGGGTTTTCCTCTTTTTTGCTGACCTTACCAAAGATGATGTCCTTCTCCAGGGACTGTTCCCTCCTGAAACAACTCTCACTATCCTCATCTCTAGGGACCATCCTGGCTGTACTTCTTACAAGAGAGATTTGTTTGACTTTCAGATAGTCCAATGTATATGCAGTACTCTTCACCAACACTGTAATTCAGAGGCATAAATTCTTTATTCATTGTCCAGCATTTGCATGCATATGACACAATTAAAAATACCTATGTCAGGCACGAACTCCTGGTGTGGCACCGTACGATAAGCACTACACTTCACTTCACCGTCAGTTTGAATCTCAAGGTTGGATGTTCAAACCCAAGAGCCGCTCCTTGGAAACCCTATGCAGGGTCGTCAACTCAAAAGCACTTAGCAATACCAACAAAGAAGTTAAGCACACCTTAGTTCTCATAATGATCTCATATCTATGAATCAGAATCTGCTTGACAACACTTAACAACAAAATACTTATATGTATATATAAGTTGGTGTTGGTGTTGTTAAGTACTGTGGAGTTGGTTCCAACTCATAGTGACCCTGCACAGAGTTTCCAAGGCTGTAAATCTTTATTGAAGCAGAAAGCCTCATCTTTCTCCTGCAGAACTGCTGGTAGTTTCTAACTGCCTACCTTGAGATTAGCAGCCAGATTTGAACTCCATATATA
>NW_006408573.1:9629647-9686732 GCF_000296735.1 Chrysochloris asiatica | reverse complement strand
ATATATATATATATACACACACACATATACACACACACACACACACACATATATACACATATACATATCTATACAGAGAGTCCTTGAGCTGGACCATGAGGTTGGTTGGAACAAGGCTGGCAATTCAAATCCACTGTGTTTCCGGTCCTCAGAAACCCTATACAGGGTCACCATGGGTCGGAATCGACTTGATGGCACTTCAATCAACTTGATAGCACAACAAAATCAACAAATACCATTCCACTTCAGCTTACTAATGCCTAGAATGCTAATTTTTTGTGTGTTTTATTTCATTTTTGATGACTTGAAAATTTACTAAAATCATGTATTATACATTCCATGGTCTGATTAGTAATGGCTATTTGAAGCAGTTTCTTCTCATTTTAAGTTGTACCAGCGTAGTGGTTATGAATCAGGCTGTGAACTGCAAGGTCAGCAGTTCAAAACTACCAGCTGTTCCGCAGGAGAAAGATGAGGCTTTCTGCTCCCATTATGATTTATAGCCTCAGAAACCCTGTGCTGGGTCGCTATGAGTTGGAACCGACTCCACAGCACACAACAACAAAAACATCAGCAAATGAAGGCCCTGAAAGCTTTACTTCAGTCACGTCATTAAGGTCAACAATATTCAAAGTCAGCAGTTGGAAACTACCAGTGGTTCTGTGGGAGATAGATGAGGTTTTCTGCTCCAGTAAAGATTTACAACCTCAGAAACCCTATGCAGGATTGCTATGCGTTGGCACCAACTCCACGGCACCACCGTACTATAAGCAGGCAGCTCTTCTTCAGTAGTGTTTTGAGAGCTTTCCAATCTGAAGGGCTCATCTTCTGGCACTGTATCAGACAATGCTCTGTTGCTATTCATAAGGTTTTCAGTGACTAACCATTCAGAAGCCATCTGCCTGCTTTAACATCTTTCTTGAAAAGCAAAGATGTCACTTTGAAGCCTAAGGTGCATCTGACCCAAGTCATGCTATTTTCAATTGCCTCATATGCATACAAAAGTTGATCGATGAATAAGCAAAACTAGAGAAGAATCAATTCATTTGAATTATGGTGTTGGAGAAGAATATTGAAAGAACCATGAACTTCCAGAAGAATAAACACATTGATCTTTGAAAAAGTACAGCCAGAATGGTCCTTAGGAGCAAGGATGGTCAGACTTAGTCTCTCAGACTTTGGGCATGTTATAAGGAGGAAGCAGTTCCTGGAGATGGACATCAGGCTTGGTAACGTGGAGGGTCAGTGAAAATGAGGAAGAATCCCAACCAGATGGATTGACAAAGTATTAGCAGCAATGGGCTCAAAAATAACAACAGTTGTGAGGAATGCACAGGACAGGGCAATGTTTCTTTCTGTTGTACATCGGGTGTCTATGAGTTGGAACTGACTTGATGACACCTAACAATAACATCAACAGAATTCTTTAAATGAATCTTTAAAGTTTACAGCAAAGTTACTAATTCCTAGTACGCATTAGCATAGATACACTGGTTTCTTTTAAAGGATTTGGAGCTGGATTAGGTGATAATGTGTGTTTGTTTGCTTCCTTATTTTTCTCAAAATCAAGTTATGTTGGTCATATTGCTCAGGATGACTCACAGTTCTGAAGAAAACATTGAAATATTTACACGTATGGATGCAGTAGCTCAAAAGAGGGAACAAATCTTTACAGCAAGGATCGTTCCCACCCCCTTGGTACATAGGGTTGACAGGGATGGGTAACTTAGACATTGGCTACCCAAAATGGGGGAGGGCTGCAGCTACAAAGGCAAGAAGTGACTGGCTTACAAGCTTTCAAGAGGTCGCCTAGATCCAGAGGGCATGGAGGGTGTGGATGAATCTGTCTAGGTGGGGCTGATGAAAGGAAATGCAGATAAGTCTCTTGGGATACAATGGTGAATAATTGTTATCAGGACTGATTATGAGGGTTGGCAAAGTAAAAGTAGATGTTTTGTAGCAAGCATTGACTTTGCAGTCTAGGAGTGGAGGTCCATGGGACCATCAAGGGAGAATAGCGGCGAGCAGGATCCTACCCAGTGAGGCAGTGATGCCAGAGATGGAGGCAGAGACGATGACATGGAGAGATGGAGCAGCTGGGGACTTTAGACCCAGAGAGGGAGAGGGAGAGGGGCTGTATGCTGATGACCGGGGGAGTGGGGGGGCGGGGGCAGCCTTTTGGGGTATACCCTTTGGTTGGTTGATGATGCATGGAGGGGATTGTAATCATGGCAATGAAATAAGATAGGATGAATGTAAATCTAATGTTCTCCCATGTAAACTGTCACATAATTCACATTAAAAATAATAGCAACAACATTGAAATATTTGTTGTAATACTAATACCAATTTTCCTAAAGCCAGAAAAATCAACTCTGTCACAATCTCAACATTTCTACAGTCATTAAGCTACTTAATGTTAACACAGTTTCCATTTTGGAGGAAGTTTGAGCTAAGTACTTGGTGAAGAAAAATGCTTAGCTTTGTCAATGAGTATGATTATTCATAAAATGCTAGATATTGTGCTAAATTATTAGCACGTGATCATTTATCTGGTTGCAGATGTGCAGAAGAAAAGTGGAGGTTGTCAGCAGAAGACTATGCACAGAGGAAAAAAGATAAATAAGACACATTATTTTGTCACATTGAAGTATGAAACTTTAGGTAGGGGAACTAATTTTATTGTTCTGTAATATTCTGTAATAACACAGAAAGCAGCTAAGTTGGTAAAATATTTTTCTATAGAAATATCCACTCATACATTATCAAGTGAAATAGCTCCCTTTGGAAGAAATTGTTTCGGTTTTACTATTATTTGATAAAATAGACCTTGTTCACAATAGTTGTATTTTGAATTGAGACTTTCTTTTAAGTTGTTCATACTAATCCTAAACATTGATGTTGTTAAATGCCTTCTAGTAGTTTCTGACTCATAGTTACCATGGGAAGGGTTTCCAGGAGTCCTGGTGTGGCGCTGTAGCGTAAGCACTCAGCCAAAAGGTTAGATTGAATCACAGGTCAGGGGTTCAAATTCACCAGCTGCTCCTGGGAAACCCTATACAGGGTCGCTATGGGTCGGAACTGACTTGACTGCACTTAACAACAACATTAGGTGAGTTTGAAGTGCCGACATTGTGGTTCAAACCCACATTGCTGTCCAGTGCTTTATCTCACAGCACCACATCAGGACTCCAATCCTAAACATTTGTTGTTAAGTGCCGTTGAGTCGATTCCTACCCATAGCGACCCTGTATAGGGTTTCCAAGGAGCAGCTGGTGAGCTTGAACTGCCGGCCTTGCAGTTCAAATGGCTTTGCATTCTGGCGCATTAACCCACAGTGCCAGATTTCATAATTTTGTGAATAGTACTAGAATTTTTTGGTAAACAAAAAAATGTCTCTGACTTTAGGGATCGTCTTTTGCTCTTTCTTTTAAGAATTTGTAGTTATTTAAAATATCACACGTATTGATTATTGACTGAAAATCCATTATCTTGTTTAACAAAGAAAGCTAAGGAAGAAATGTATGTGGGCATATTAAATATGGTCATCAAAACAATCTATTTTAAGAATTGGACATGTATTCCATAATGAAAAAAGAAAAGTGTACATATTAATTTGGTCATACTGTTTTCCCCATTCATTTGAATTAGATTCTATTAAAAACTCAAGGATTCCTTTTAATGGTAACCAGATTTACTATTTAGATGTCTTATTCATTGTAGATGAAACTTCCCTCTTGTTAGATGTGTTGTCTTTTGAGGAATCTTTTGTCACGTAAGTGTTATCCTAATGTGGCACTTCTCCAAAGGAGACATCACACTGTTGTATCTGTTGTATGTAGAGTGCTGTAGTTCAAAGAGGGAGGTAAATGTCACCTCTAGCCATTTTGCAGTGACCTGTGAACTCTAAGCAATTTACACACTTTGTCTATACTCTTTCCATGTTTCCCAGCAAGTTAAATTTAAGGGTGTTTTCCTATCATGATAATTAAAAAAAAATGTTCTTTATGAATCATTAGAAATAATTCTTCAACAACAGGAAATTAGCTAATAAATGAAAGGCCATTTGAGTTGAAAATGACTTAGAGAGATGAAGATCTGTACTCCCATCCCTCAGATAATGATGGGGACAATTGTACCTCAAGACAGTGGCAAGTCGTCTTGGGTTAAAATTCATGTCTATTTATTAAATGTATGTATTCATATTTTCTTTTTAAAACACATGTGTTTGTGTGCATTTCCCACACTGGTTTGGTGATATCAGGAAACGATTCCTAAAGGAAATAACCAATAGGATTTAATAAGATAGAACAAAGCAAAATTATCAGTGGGGAGGATATTCCTAATACTTACAAGAAGAAATGGTTTGAGATGCTAAAAGAGAGGGCAGTTTAAAGTTGGCAGAGCAAATGATGATGCAGCGTGTCCGGAAGCAAAGTCAGAGAGCTTTGCAGGGGCAGATCATGGATGGACTTGTGCACTCATTTAACTTTAAAATGTATTCTCAAAGTTACAAAGAGTCCCAAAAAGAGGATCTATTTGTTTTCTATTGCTGCTGTGATAAATTATTACAAACTTAGTGGCTTAAAACAACACATTTATTATCTTCCATTTCTGGAGGCCAAACTGAGGTAAAATGAAGTTGTCAGTTTGGCCAGATCCTTATGGGGGCTCTGAGAAGAGAAGGTTTTTTGACCTTTGCAACTTCTAGAGACCACCTTGGAGTCCTGGCGTGGCACTGTAGGATAAGCATTGGACTGCGAACCATTAGGTCAGGGGTTCAAATCCACCAGCCCCAACCCTATGCAGGGTTGCTGTGAATCAGAAGCAGCTTGATGAGGTGACCTGCATTTCTTCACTTGTGACCCTGTCTTTGCATGAGTCCAATCAGTACCTCCATGTCGTCTCTTCATTACCGATTTTGATCCTCCTGCCTCCCTATTGGAGGAACTACTGTGATTACATGGAATCCTAGGAGTGCGGTGGGTCAGGCTACTCACTAACTGCAAGGTTGGTGGTTCAAAACCCACCAGCTGCTCTGCAGGAGTAAGATGAGTCTGTATGTTCCTGTAAAGATTTATAGTTTCAGAAACCCTATATAGGGTCACTTATATAGTGGAGTCCTGGTGTGGTGCTGTGGGTTAATGTGCCAGACTGCAAAGCCGTTTGAACTGCAAGGTCGGCGGTTCAAGCTCACCAGCTACTCCTTGGAAACCCTGTACAGGGTCGCTATGGGTTGGAATCAACTCAATGGCACTTGACAATATATTGTTGTTGTTGTTGTCAGGTGCCATTGAGTTGGAACCGACTCATAGCGACCCCATGTACAGCAGAACGAAACAATGTCTGATCCTGGGCCAACCTCACTACTGCTGCCACACTTGAGTCCATCAATGATGCCTCCTGGCTGATCCATCTCATTGGGGGTCTTCCTCTTTTTCTCTGACCCTCCATCTTACCCAGCATGACATCCTTCTCCAGTGACTGTTCCCTCCTGACAATATATCCAAAGTATGAGAGACGAAGCTTAGCCATCCTGGCCTCCAAGGAGCATTCTGGCTGCACTTCTTCCAAAACAGATCTATTGGTTCTTTTGGCAGTCCATGGCACTTTTAGTATTCTCCATCACCACAACTCAAAGGCATCAATTCTTCTACAATCTTCCTTATTCACTGTCCCGCTTTCACATCCATATGAGATTATTGGAAGACAACTATCTGGCCGACTGATTGGAAGAGATCCATATTTGTGCCCATTCCAAAGAGAGGTGACCCAACGGAATGCGGAAATCATCGGACAATCTCTTTGATATTTCAAGCGAGTAAAGTTTTGGTAAAGGTAATACAGAAACGGCTACAATCATACATTGACAGAGAACTTCCAGAGGTTCAAGCTGGATTCAGAAGAGGCCGTGGAATGAGCGATATCATTGCTGATCTCCGGTGGATCTTGGCTGAAAGCAGAGAATATCAGAAAGATGTTTACCTATGCTTTATTGACTACGTAAAGGCTTTCGATTGTGTGGATCATGACAAGCTATGGACAACATTGAGAAGTATGCGTATGCCAGAACACTTAATTGTACTTCTGAGGAATCTGTACCTGGACCAAGAAGCAGTTGTTCGAACAGAGCATGGGAACACTGAATGTTTTAAAATTGGGAAAGGTGTGAGACAGGGTTGTATTCTTTCACCATACTTATTCAACCTGTATGCTGAGCAAATAATACGAGAAGCTGGGTTCTATGAAGAAAAATGTGGCATCAGGATTGGAGGAAGGCGTGACAATATAGTGATGCTATATTTGAATTATTTGAATATTTGAATTAAATTGATGCATTAGAGTTATGGTGTTGGAGGAGAATATTGAAAGTACCATAGACTGCCAAAAGAACAAATAGATCTGTGATGGAAGAAGTGCAGCCACAGTCCTCCTTAGAAGGCAGGATGGCCAAACTTTGGTTCTCATGCAATCATTGGAGAAGAATATCGTGTTTGGTAAGGTGGAGGGTCAGAGAAAAAGAGGAAGACCCCAAACAAGATGAATTGGCACAGTGGCAGCATCAATGGGCTCAAGCATGGCAACAGTTGTGAGGTTGGCCCAGGACTAGGCAGTGTTTCGTTCTGTTGGTGTATAGGATCACTCTGAGTCAGTTCCAACTCCATGGCGCTTAGCAACAACAACATATAGGGGTCTCTATGAGCTGGAATCAACTTGATGGCAGTGAGTTTTGTGTCTGAATTGCTGATTGCATTAGACTCACTGAGATAACCTTCACATTTCAAAGTCCTACACTTAGTCAGCTCTGCAGAGTTCTTTCAGCCATGTAAAGTAACATAGTCACAGGTTTCAAGGATTAGGACATCTTTACGGGTCAGAGAACATTACTAAGACAATCACAAATTATAGGCAGATATGTTGTTGTTGCTGTTGTTAAGTGCCATCAAGTCAGTTCCGACTCATTGTGACCCTGTATAGTATTTCCAAGGAGTGGTTGGTAGATTTGAACTGCTGACCTTGTGGTTCAAACTGACCTTGCAAACTAGTGCTTTATCCTTGTTATCCAGGACTCCATAAACAAAGATATGACATGACAAATTTCATATTTAGAATAAGATTTCTGATGCAGTATGGATTTGCTTGAAGAAGTATCATCCTAGAGAAAAGGAAATCATTGAGAAGAGGAACTTGCTGAATTTCCAGTGATTAATGACCGTACAGAGTCCTGGTGTGGCGTTGTGGGTTAATGAGCCAGACTGTAAAGCCATTTGAACTGCAAGGTCGGCGGTTCAAGCTCACCAGTCATTCCTGGAAACCCTGTATAGGGTCGCTATGGGTCGGATCCGACTCGACGGCACAACAACAATGGCTGTATATCACATAGTTGTAGCCCACAGCTATTACTGTCTATCACTAAAATCAAAGAATGTTGTTGCTATTAAGTGCCTTATAGGGTTTCCACCAAAGACCTCTGTGACGAATAGCAAAGCCATTTCTGATACACCTTTTGATGGAATTTGAAAACTAATTGAACTGAGGAGTAAAAACAAGGTGGTGACTACAGTTTCCAAATGTGAGTGACTTGAGAAATGGGAAAGAATACAGCAAGGAAGTAAATAAAGAGTTCAGTAAGATACCATACTAGCCTGCCTGGCGCCTTTGTACAAAGTAGGAAAAGGTACCTTCTTTGGAAGAAGCAGATTCTTTGGATGGTGCAAGTGGTTAACAGTCAGAACTTCGTTGCTAACCAAAAGGTTGGAGATTCAAATCCACCCAAAGGCACCTTGGAAGAAAAACCTAGCAATCTATTTCTCAAAAAATCAGCCATTAAAAATCTTATGGTGCATAGTTCTACTGGTACACACATGTGATCACCATGAGTAGGAATAAATTCAATGGCAACTGGTTTATTAGTTGGACAAACACAGCCCCCATTCTTGTATGTAGAGGAAACTGTACCCCTTCCTTTCAGCTGATGGACTCTGTCACGAACATTCTAGCATTGTAGGGGGCTCAACTGTACACATGATAAAGATGAAGGACCAGTGAAAAGACATGTGAGGTTGTTTTAGAAGAAAACAAAGAAATACAGATGCCAATTTTGAGACTAACAGTAGAAAAGTAATAGCTGATAGCCTAGAATGTCTGATACTGAATGGAAAGCTAGGAATGGAACTTTGAGAGACAATCAAATGTAATGTTAGAACGTCTTTGTTCCGTGTCTTTGACAAAAGAGATAATCTCTGTTGTTTCAGAGAAAGGCTAGGAAGGTATTTGGTGCATTTAATCAGTGCTTATGATAAGACTCTGTCTTTATCCTTTTTTGTTAATTGTATTTTTATAAATGTCTTACTTGATATATATTATGTGTGTGATGTTTCTGTAGCAACAGAAAAAAATCAAACAAATGTATGTCTTTAAGGAAATTTAGTATAATGACAGCTAAATCATATCAACTCTGGATAAAAAAAAAGCTCGAAAACCCCTTGGTACACATTTAAATGAAACTCTCTTAGAAATCTGGAAAGGTAAAGATAGGCTGAGATTTGGAAAAGAGGGGAAATAAACAATTTTAACCACCACCTTTGACTTTTTTAAAAACTGTTTTACAATGAATTAGTTTCATGAAATGCTTTATCCTAATTATTTGAACCTGTGTGAACTGTTTTGACAAGGGAGAAGGCATTTCCTTAAGTTCTGTTTATGGAATTTAGTTATCTTTTCAATATATGTATTTCATTTAACTTCAGCTGATTTGAGACATCCAACTCTCCATTGGGAGACACTTGGCTTTTCTCATAAATGAGTAATTTTCAGCTCGAAGAAACACTTGCACCTTCAGGGAGCAATATATCCTCTTTCCTCAGAAGTTTCTTATTTTATTTACCCTGTCAAGTAGTCAACAGGAACATTTTCTCATACCAGATCAGGTACACGTCAAGCTTAAGCCTTCAATGTGCCCAGATATTCCAGAAGAAAATTCGAAAAGATTCTATAGCAAAGTAACTAACAGTTGGTCTTATTGAGTCATAAGCCTCCTGCTTGGAATCATCTATCAAATTATCTCATAGCATAATAACCAATTATTTTTAAAAAATATAATGCATTCCAAAAGTGTTTGCATTTGGCATCTCTACAAAGCGTCAGGAGCAAAGAGTCTCAATCTTACAGCATACATTTTTTAATTGCTTCATTTGGAGTAAACTAATATAAAAAAAGCAGAAGTGCTTTCTACTTCTTGGTCCTTTAGTGAGCTGTGTAATATGGACTATGGCAAGTTTTGAATCTTTGGATTGTTATTTGTTGAAAATGTGCAGAAATGAAACTATCAGACACGTTCCATTCAAATGAATATTGAAAAAAATGCTAGTGGCATCTTTCCAATGAAGTAATTTCTTCCTTAGTTAGAATGGCCTATACTGTAGCAACAGTCGAGGGGAAATCCTATTTCAGGACCATCCTTTCCTCCCCTCATTTACGCCCAAAGCATATTGTATGGCGAGATATCACACCATGGGCCCAGTAATAGTTCTGCGGTAGACGGTTTCCACCTGACTGCATTTCTATTACTCTGGATAACCTTCAACTCAGGAACAGCATTCACAATTTATAGAGAATATAGAAAAAAAGAGGTCTTCCATATAAATCCAGAATTCCGTGTGCAGTCTGGATGAATTACATCCATTTGAAAATGGATGTAAAATTCTTTGAGTGTGCTTCTTAAGGGAAGAATTACTAGATAGTCTCTTAATGTTTTCTTGGATATGCTATTTTTTTTTTCAAGTGTTATATGTTCGTAAAACATTCCTCTGATTGTTTTAAGCAGGACTTAGAAACTCAGACCTGTTTTGATAGAAGAGGATGAGGATTAGAAATCTGGTGTAGCTAGAGGCAATGACTAGGCTACAGGTTGCTCAGTTTTGTTAAGCTGGATCAGGGAGATCAGAGATGATTCCAGTTCAATGATGAAGAATTAAAGAGGAATACACGTGGTGCTGTAGGATTAGCACTGGACCACAAGGTCAGTTTGAACTGCAAAGTTGGTCATTCAAACTCACCAGCTGTTGCTCAGAAACCCTATACAGGATCACTATGAGTAGGAACCAACTCAACAACATACACAACAACAACACTCACAGGAGAAAGATGAGACTTTCTGCTCCCACGAAGATTTAGCGCTTTGGAAATCCTACACAGGGTTTCTATGAGTCAGACCCAACTTGACAACAATTAACAACATATGGGACTGCTTTTAAGCAGGCAGCATACAGTATCCAGGATCTGATTGTAGCAGATCTGACTTTTCGTATTAGCTCTGTTAATACTGTGCTTTGTAAACCTCAGCAGTAAATTAGCCTATCTGTGCCTCTTACTCATCTTTTAAGAAGTGATTTGAATTGCACGTTCTGTAAGATTGTTCTCAACTCCAAGCTGCTCAGTTTGGAGGATGGTCATGTTAGTGAATATGATGTTAAAATTTTTCTGAATACTGGGCAGCAAATATATGTTCTCAAATCTCTTTTCTGTCTTGTCATGCATAGGTACAGCTCCAACAATGGACTCAGTTGAAATAATAATAATCGTGAATATAGTGCAGGACTGGCCAAAGTTTTGTCTTGTTATACATAGATTATCATGAGTCAGACCCAACTCAATGAAAATGAACAAAAGTATCTACATTGGGTTAGGTTTGAGTATCAGTTTCATCTACCCAGCTATCCATCTTCCATCAATGCATGTATTTAACCAATTTATCTTGGGTACTTAGTATATGCCAAGCTGTATGTAGGCATGGAGATACACCAGTCAACAAAAGAGATTGCATCTCTTTCACTGAATTGAGTGTAAATCAAGAGGCATGAATTAAATGAACAGTTAAACAATTACACTTGTGAAAAACACTATTTAAGAAAGCACATAGTTTAATAAGTCTTCCTTCACACAAGAAGCCTCCTTTATCCGCACACCAACTAACCTCTTTAGTCAAAGTAATTGAATGATATTAGATGTTTATAAATCTGAAAATGAAATTCACTTGTTAATGGTTAATCAATTGATTGATTTGCAAGACAATATTTTCACCACAAACTGACACTACTGACTTCTGAGTCAATTGCATTTAGAAAAACTGCCCAATTCTTTTCAAACTTTCAAAGAGGTCCAGAAAAGGATTCTGTACTTGGGAAGTCAAACAGGAATAAGTAACCTTTAATATCAGATTGGTATTCCAAGTACACTAAGGCAATAAAGAAACCGAACAACAGCTAAGTCCTGAAGGAAGGAACAGTTTCAGCCTGGTTTTGGCAGAGGAGGCATTCAATTACAAAGCTATCAAGGTTCTAAAACTATACATTTAATTAAGAACAAAGATGAGTGAGTATTGAAATACTAATGAGAAAACTTTGTTTTCCTTCCAATGAGATCATGCAATTATGCTCCCAAACTGCTCATTCTGACTTGGATTGGCCAATCATCATGGTGTTTGGATTCAGGACTTTTAGTTCCCAAACTAAGAAAGTCTTGGGTTTGTCCCTTACATGTCCTCTATAAAGTAGTAACAATATAAGACCTCTATTATGAAAGATTCTAAATCACTTGAAATCATACTCTCTAAGGTAAATCATGCATTATGGGCCCCCAACCTTTAGAAAGTTACCATCAATAGGTCAATAAAGTTATGTTCTAAGATGAGGCCATTTTGCTCTAAGTGGTACCAAGATACAAACATGCATAATCCCTAGTTAGTCATTGTAGCTATTTATTTTCACCTCCTATGGCACCTGCACTTTGCTAGAATTATCAGTGAATAGCAAAAGAACCCTCTAGCAGCACTCCCCTTGTATACTTACAAAGGCAGCCCAGTCATGTGCTATTTGACTCTAGCTATTCAACTAGAAGATGGCAACATTATTTAACCATTCTGGGCCTCTGTTTTCTCACTTGTAAGAACACTTCACATTTGATTTCCACGTTGAAGTGAGACAGTATCTCCTTTGTCTAGGACTGTCAGGGACAGGCTAGGACAGGACCCTGGGCCTCCTACCCTGGTGTTGTTGCCTCCCATTTACCCTAAGTTCTCTCATACTAGTCATGGATGGAGAGAACAAGGAAGCAGCTCTACACCAACAAAATTAGTAACATCGATAGGGACAGTTGAGGGATATCCTGAGCCCTCCTCCTCCTTTGGCCCAAGAGGGAAAAGCTGGAATCAGGAAGAAAGAAAGCAGGACCTGAAACCTGGTAGAGAAATATAACACCAACTTTGAGAAAAAAATCTAGCAGCAATGTGAAGGAGTCTTAAAGGCCTAACCACCAAGAAGCCAGCCCATAAAAATAGTACCAGGAACAGAGAACCACAAAGGAAACAGAAGGAGATAGCACTACATTTCCAAGAAGACTGTACCTCTTTACTAAAAATCAAATAAATATTCCTCCCCTTTATTAATATGTAATCAGAGAGGGGCAGCATCAGATCTGCCCTGGAGGAGGGCATCTAGGACCAGGAAGAGAAAACTGTACTTAATTCACGCTCCCCACTCCCACGGGGTTGAGTCCATTCACGGAGACAGACCCTACTTCTCTCTTTAAAGTGTAGTTTTAAAGTGCTTTTCAGTAAAGAGCTTCTGAGTGAAGGCTAGTTGTACGTGTGATTGAGAAGTGGTGACTCAGTGGGACTAATTCTTTAGACCCCTGAGAGAAAGGGACCAGGGAGAACATGACAGTACTCCGTTTGGTAGACAGAGAAAATGGTTCAGAATAAGGGTTCAGTTATTGCCAACCAAGTGCATTACATGAATTCATGAACTATTTTATTTAATTTTTCACAAAATCCTATGAGATAAACATTTTGATTATTTAGATAGAAAATATGACTTAAGAAAATAAAGATCTAACAGGCACGTTTTATTTATATTTTATAAAAATCTATGATTTTTCTATTTCTATTTTTTTAAATTTCTATTTCTAATCTTTTCTAATTCACTCTTAATTTTTACTGAGTATTGGCAAATTGTACTCTAACTTCAGAAATCGTTGAAGAGTAAGCAATGTATAAATATAATATGTGGGTAAGTCAAAAAGTATTGTTACTATGGTTTCAGGAACTCTGGTAGTGTAGTTTTTACAAGTCAGGCTGCTAACCTCAAGGTCAGCAGTTTGAAACTACCAGCTGTTCCATTGGCAAAAGATGAGGCTTTCTGTTCTTGTAAAGATTTACAGCCTCAGAAACCCTACACAGGGTCGCTATGAATTGTAACTGACTCCATGGCACATCACCACCACCACCACTATGGTTTCAGTTCGTACATGCATAGGTTTATTCCAAACAAAACATGTTTAAACTTGTCTCTACAATCAGTGGATGGCTGTAGATGAGTTCTCTCAATGCACTTGTCTTATTCTTGTTTGCTCAGGGTGGTCAGGAGATGGGAAGAGGGACAGCACTAGGGATAGGCAAGGCAGGCCTGGGTGGGGGAGGAGACAAAACTAGGTACAGCCCAAAGCTCTGGAAGATAGTGTTGAAGGTCCGTGCTGGTGGTCAGTGGGGCCCACAGGTCTTGGGAAGAGCTACCAGCATTATCAGAGACCCAGAAAGCACAGATGGGCTCTTGTCAGAATGAGGATGTCCATTCCAGCAGCCAGAGGCCTTCTGGGTGTGAACAGACCACTCCCACACTCCTGGTCTGCATCTCATGCACACCTCACTCCCACCCCCAGGATGCAGTTTCTCAGGGCAGAGAGGGAACAAAACTATGAAAGTCAGTCATTGGGTTTAAATTGAAAATAATCATACGCTATACAAACTTAATCAAAGCACTTAACATTTTTCAAATAAGACAAATAACTCTTGTTTTCTTTCTTTTTTTAGTTTTTATTGTAAATTGAGTAATAGTTTGGAATGGGAGAACATCAGTTTTGTACTCATCCTATTGTATTTCATTTCACTGCAATGATTACTTTGTGCGACATCATTCAACAATATTTGCTTCTATTCCCTCTGTTTTTTTTTTTGTTTTGTTTTTTGTTTTTGTTGTTTGTTTTGGGGTTTTTTTTTGGGGATGTGCACAAAAACACTTAGGAATATATAATAATTTAAACAATCAAAGGGCAAATTCTGCAGGACTGCCTCCTGGCTGCCAGCCTTTCTCTTTCCAATGATTCTGAGGGAAGAAGTCCAAGGTGCATAGACGGACTTGGCAAAGAACAAGGAGCTATGAATTCATGGAATAAAAATTTGAAATCTTTCAAGAAAGTGAGGTGGCACAGGAGGCACTCACTCATCTCTGACAAGAAATTTGGAAGACAATTATCTGGCGGACTGATTTGGAAGAGATCTGTTCTTGTGCCCATTTCAAAGAGAGGTGACCCAATGGAATGTGGAAATCACTGGACAATCTCTTTGATATCCCATGTGAGTAAAGTTTTACTCAAGGTAATAGAGACAGAAATGGCTGCAGGCATACTTTAACAAAGAACTTCCAGAGGGTCAAGCCGGATTCAGAAGAGGCTGTGGAATGAGAGATATCATTGTTGACGTCAGATGGATCTAGGCTGAAAGCAGAGAATATCAGAAAGGTGTTTACCTGTGCTCTATTGACTACGCAAAGGCTTTCGCTTGTGTGGATAATGACAAGCTATGGACAATATTGCGAAGTATGAGTATTCCTGAACGCTTAATTGTGCTCATGAGGACCAAGAGGCAGTTGTTCAAACAGAACATGGGAACACTGAATGGTTTCAAATTAAGAAAGGTGTGTGACAAGGTTGTATTCTTTCACCATACTTATTCAACCTGTATGCTGAGCAAGTAATCTGAGAAGCTGGGTTCTATGAAGAAAAACGTGGCATCAGGATTGGAGGAAGATTCATTAGCAACCTGTGATATGCAGATGATACAACCTTGCTTGCTGAAAGTGAAGAGGACTTAAAACATTTACTGATGAAGATCAAAGAGCACAGCCTTCGGTATGGATTGCATCTCAATGTCAAGAAAACAAAAAATCCTCACCACTGGACCAATAAACAACATTCTTATCAATGGAGAAAAGATTGAAGTTGTCAAGGACTTCATTCTTCTTTGATCAACTATCAACACTCATGGAAGCAGCAGTCAAGAAATCAAACGATGTATTGCATTATGCAAATCTACTGCAAAGAACTTTTTAAAGTGTTGAAGAGCAAGGATGTCAACCTGAGGACTAAGGTGTGCCTAACCCAAGTCATGGTATTTTCAGTAACCTCATATGCATGCAAAAGCTGTACAGTGAATAACGAAGACCATAGAAGACTTGATGCTTTTGAGTTATGGTGCTGGAGGAGAATATTGAAAGTGCCATGGGCTGCCAAAAGAACCAGCAGATCTGTGTTGGAAGAAGTGTATCCAGAGTGCTCCTGGAAACCAGGATGGCCAAGCTTCTCATCTCCCATTCTTCTGACATGTTGTCAGGAGGGACCAGTCGCTGGAGAAGGAGATCATGTTTGGTAAGGTGGAAGGGCAGAGAAAAAGTGGGAGACCCCTAACGAGATGGATTGGCCAAGTGGCAGCATCGATAGACTCAAGTGTGGCAATAGTAGTGAGGTTGGCCCAGGATTGGGCAATGTTTCATTCTGCTGTGCATAAGGTCGCTATGGGTCGGTACTGACTCTATGGCACCTAACAACAACAACAACAAACCCTATACAGGGTCATTATGAGTCTGGACTGACACAAGGAAATTTATCAACAACAAAACAACAGTTTGCCACAGAAGAAAAAAGCAGTAATTGGAAGATACATGATTATTTTTACTTAAAATTGTTTTCAAATATGATCAAAAGTGGAACAGAGGCAGGTTTCCATCATGAAAACATTTTAAGAAGATTGCCATGTAACAGATTTCTAAAGATGCTTTATACTTAAGGTGGAAGAGTGCTTTTGAAAAATGGTGCTTTTGAATAAGAATAATCTGGCGTTGAATATGATTGGGAAATTTTGGATTAAATGAAGCTGCTTCTCTCTCTCTCTCTCTTTTTTTTTTGTAGTGCAAGATTTATCAGAACATTTCAAATAATAGTATGCACTCCCAAACAATGAATGGAAGAGAGGATAAGGATGAAAGGAATCTCAAAATCAATGGATCTTAGAAGCGCAAATCTGGTGTGGCACTGTGGGATAAAGCACGGGATCACAAGGTCAGTTTGAACCACAAGATCTGCAGTTCAAACTCACCAACCACTCCTAGAAACCCTATACAAGATGGCTATGAGTTGAAACTGACTAGACGCCATTTAACAACAAAAGCCCCAAATATCATTTCACCTCCACATTAACCTTGTTCGGGACTCTTTGCAATGTTGTTAAATGCTGAGGAGTTGGTTCCGACTTATAGCAATCCTGAATAGGGTTTCCAAGGAGTGGCTGGTGGGTTTTAACTGCTGACCTTTTGGTTGGCAGTCCAATGCCACAGGAAGCTTCCTTTGTAATGTTAGCATTGTGAAAAACGAAAATAAATACAAATAAATTACTGTGAGATAATCAATCACTGCATTTATATTTAGAACAAGGTAAGTATCCAATTTCCTATGAGTATTTGGGGTTATTCCAGAACCACAGTATAATGATGAACAAGGAAACACAACTCTGGTGGCTGAAGGTATTTACTTAGCTGGTAGTTCAAGTATGTGCATGAGGTGACCACATGGTGATAGACGTGGGAGGCCTTGATGTCATTCACTCATTTAATTGAAAGCTGTAATGAATATAATGAATGACCTTCAAATGGGTCAGTTCGTCTGGACCAGCCCCTGTCCTGTTTACCCTCAAAACTATTCCATGCCCTTTCTCTGCTCCACTTTGAGTGGCAGGGGGAGTTGATCCCTATAGACTTCCAGTTCTGCCTACTTATGACTGGATTCAAGCAACAGGGAATATTTGTTAGCAACTGGAAGATAACAGGAAGACCAAATTGCAGGATTTTATTTTCTCATCCTATAACTTAAGCTGAGTCTGCAAAGCATCAGAGTTCTAGTGTTCTTTAGTGGTTCTAATTCCCTGCAGATTTGAAGTTATAGCCTGCCCATAGCATCCCCTGTTGCCTTCAAGTTGTGTCTGACTAATGGCAACCTGATATGACAGAGGAGAGCTGCCCTCTGGGGTTTCCAAATCTGCCCTGGTGTGGCACTGTAGGATAAGCATTGGTTTGAACTGCAAAGTTGACAGTTTGGACCCACCATCCACTCCTCGGAAAACTTATATAGGGTTGCTATGAGTCGGAACTGACTCAGTGGCATTTAACAAAAACAACAACCATCTTTATAGAAGATATTTCTCTGGAAAGTGGCTGTTGGATTGGAATCGTGAAACTTTCCATTTAGCAGCTGAGTTCTTAGCCACTGTACCACCAGGGCATGTGCATGTTGTCATTGTTAAGTACCCTTGAGTTAAGTATCCCACTCAGAGTGACCTTGTATAGGGTTGTGTTTCTGTAGGGTTTCTGCCTGGTGGTGGTCGTATGCCAGGGTGTCAATTCCAACTCATAGCCACCCTGTATAGGTTTTCCAAGGCTGCAGATTTTAACGGGAGCAGAAAATCTCAGAGGACCTGGGGAACTTGAACTGCTGACCTTGTGGTTGGCAACCCAACGTGTAAGCCACTGCTCTACCAGGAAGGACTCCTTATATTAACTGGTAATTCTGTGCCTTACTTTGGTCCTTCTTGCCTGTGGTGGTAAAGGCTTTATAAAAATGAAAAACATAAAGTAAACCAATTATATCATACACGTACCAGGGACAAAATCAAATTATTTGCATTGGGAAAATCTGCTACAAAAACATCTTTAAATTGTTAAAAAAACAAAACAAAAACAAAAACAAAGATATCACCTTGAGAACTAAGGTGTACCTGACCCAAGTTAGAATATTTTCAAACGCCTCATTTGCACCTGGAAACTGGGCTGTGGTATTGGTGAAAAACAGTGGACTGTGAGAACAATCGACTCTGTCTGGGAAGAAGTACAACCAGGATGCTGCACAGAAGTGAGAATTGTGAGATGTCATCTCACATACTTTGGCCGTGTTATCTGACAAACCAGTGTCTGGAGAAGGACATAGTGC
Organism: Chrysochloris asiatica; assembly: GCF_000296735.1. Classification (NCBI taxonomy): domain Eukaryota; kingdom Metazoa; phylum Chordata; class Mammalia; order Afrosoricida; family Chrysochloridae; genus Chrysochloris; species Chrysochloris asiatica. Next base: position 9,668,642 of record NW_006408573.1, on the reverse strand, counting down.
TTGGTTAAGCAAAGGGTACAGTGAAAAGGAGGAACATCCGCAGCAAGATGGTTTGACACAGTGGCTGCTGCAAAGGACCCAAGCCTAGAAACAATTGTGCGAATGACTCTGGACCAGGCAATGTTTCGTTCTGTTGTATAGAGGGTGGATATGCACAGGAACCAATTGGATAGCACCCTTCCACCACCACCGCCATGCATCTAACAAATGTTATATGCATTTTATCTCCTCGGATTTAGGGACTTCTACTGATTTCTATTGCCTGGCTGAATTCTGACTAATGTAAGGGTTTTCTACATTGCAGAGGAGTCCTGGTGAGGCGGCAGGTAGAGCACTTGGCTACTGCTCTGTGTCCATAAAGAGTATGTCTTGGAACCCCTGTGGAGCACTTCTACCCTGTCCTTTACGTCACTGTGAGTTGAAATTGACCTAACTGTAGCCAATTTGGTGTGTTTGGTCTACATTACAGCAACACCATTGTTTTGGATGTTGATGCATAATATTTTCTGATCAAATTTCTAAAAGCAAAAAGATCTTAGAAACTGCTTAGGCAAACAGACAAACATCAGTGTTCCTTAGGGTAGAGAAGTGCTAGCTAAACGGGTAGGGATATGAAACCCTTTCCATTGTTTCAGACATGCATGATTACCTGAGATATTTTCTTGTTTACATGTGCTGGTTCCATGTCAGAAAAGTGTACTCCATGGATGTGCTTGTTAGCCCTAACGTTCCAGATAAGGCTCCCACAAGAACTGGCTTTCTGTCAAATTCACTTTCCACTACAATCTTTCAGATTCATCAACTTTTATTGAAAAAGTCTTATTCTTTTCTTCCATTTTTTTAAGCCCATAAGGATTTTACTTGCATTGTTTCACTTTATCGTCCCATCAACACTTTGAAAGTAAGTTTTATTCAGAAATGGAGGTTTAGAAAGGTGAAGTGTATAGCCTATGCCTACCCAGTAAATAAGCATCCCACATAAGACCGAAACTCCAAATTAAGTGTTTTCCACCGCACAATCCTGCTTCTCTTGATGATTAAATGCTTATCTGATCTTAAAGTAACAAGAACAGGTTCAGAGAGTAAAATGAGTTTAATTGTTTCGATGTCAAATAAAAAGCAAGCCAATGTGCCTTTTAGCAACACTTTAATTAATCTGATGTCAGATGTAACTCTGATAGAGTAACTTTCAATAATTGTGCTGTTTTTGTTTAAACAATGCCTAATAACATAGTCCATTCCTTGGGTGCAGAATGGAGACTAAGTCTACCACTTGTTGTTTTTAAATGCCATTGAGTCAGTTCTACCTCATAGTGACCCTGTATAGGGTGTCTGAGAAGCAGCTGGTGAACTTGAACCGCCAACCTTGTGATTCAAACTCACTTTGCAGTCCAGCACATTAACCCACAGCGCCACACCAGGACTCCTACCATTTAGAACGTATCTGCCTCCCAAATTATTCCACCCATCAACTCTCAACTGATATTAATATTATAATCCTGTTCATCATCCTCTCTAAAATAATTCAGTACACACGCTTTGTCTGATGAGGGAAAGAAGAGACAAAAATCTTTAACAGATTCACATATGGGAGGGAAAAACCAATTAAAGATTATCTCTGAACCAGGACTGCCAATATGAGATGAGGCGCATAACTAATCAGCCCAATACATACAACAGGTGAGGTGATGAAAATGTGATTGTGAGAAATGTAACAACAGTCTGATGCGCATAATTCATTTTTCCCATGGAGCCCCTGCCCATCTGCCATGGCTCAATTGAATACCAGAAGATGGAAAGAGGCCATCATTCATTAACTCGCCAAACTCCTTCAGGGCTCCGCTTCTCCTTCTTTTTTTGTTGCTGTTGTTCTTGCACTGAAGACTTGGAAACCACTAATATTACTCTCTGGGTTTCAGAGCTTTCCAGGCTAGGATCTAATCAACTTCTTTTCCAAAGGGACCAGAGATGTGGACTGCTTTACACACAAAGCAAAGAGAGTCTAACATTTGTTAAAGCCCCAAGAGCTGCCTTCTCTTCAGCTATGATGAATTAAAACCATGAAAACACAAGCCTTAATCCTTATATTCCTGGAAATAATCCTCTCAGGCTTGGCTTTTCCTATACCTACCTAGGCTCATGTAGGTTTTCAAAATGAAGCATTTCTAGTTGGCCTTTCTAGTCATTGCTCAAAAGAATTTCTGAACTTTAAGGTACGCAAGAAATGAGTGGATGGTTCTAATCTACCTTCATATGATATATGGACCCTTTACTTAGAAGATAGTTATCAAATGCTGTTGCGTATTATATTAAGATGCTATCAAATGATTTTCCTTTTGTATTTCAAGACTAGTGTTTTCTCTTTGTCTCTCTCTCTCTGTCTTTCAAGCATGTACTCCACTGACAACTCTACGATGCATGCTTTCTGTGTAAAGGCCTGGTATATAGACTAATACTTCAGGAAGCACGAAAACTCAGTCTCTTTTTTTAATGTAAGTAAATCCTGGTAGATGCTTACAATTTGCATGAATGCCAATGCAAGAATACACATTGGTTTCCCCTTTCAGGATGTCTAAGAATTCTGTTCTCATTCCTCCATCTCTGCCTATCTAGACTGTATACTCCATGAGAATGATGATTGTGTTTGGTTTTTGTTAACTGCTAATCCTTACTTTAAGGAGCTCTGGTAGCGTAGTGGTTACGAATCGGGCTGCTAACCTCAGGGTCAGCAGTTCGAAACTACCAGCTGTTCCGTTGGAGAAAGATGAGGCTTTCTGCTCCCATAAAGATTTACAGCCTCAGAAACCCTGTACAGGGTTGCTATGAGTCGGAACCAACTCCACGGCACACAACAACAACAACATTCCTTCCTTTAGAGTCCTGGTATCGCACTGTGGGTTAATGCGCCAGACTGCAAAGCCTTTTGAACTGCAAGTTTGGCAATTCAAGCTCACCAGCAGCTCCTCAGAAACCCTATATAGGCTTGCTATGGGTTGACTCAATGGCATTTAAGAACAACTACAGTCCTCACTTTATCCCCAGGCCCAAAGATAACGCATGTCACGTAGTAGATACTAAAACTTGAAATGCATTTATTCATGTACTGAAAATAATGTTCATTTACTGAATAAACTCTTCTGTTATAAAGAGCCAAACCATTTCTTCTTTGTCTGAACCCTGCTTTACTCAGGTGAACTGTTGGTATTAGATACTTCTCAAAGTGCATTATGAATTTTTAGAAATTAGCCAGGGTTATCAAATGTATGAGCTCTCTTAGCATAGTTTTTTACAAGTTGGGCTGCTATCCCCAAAGTTAGCAGTTCAAAACTACCAGCTGTTTCATGGGAGAAAGATGAGGCTTTCTGCTCCTGTAAAGATATATAGCCTTGGAAACCCTGTGCAAGGTCACTGTGAGTCAGAATCAGCCCATGGCACACCACCACCACCAAAGGTTGAGCAACATGGTAAATATAACTAATGTCATTGGAGTTTACATATAAAGAATGTTGAAATGACAAGTGATTTGTTACATATATATATTTACCACATTAACGATATATATGAAGCTACATCAAAAAGTATTACTACAAGGGTTCCAGTTCATATATGCACAGGTTTATTCCAAAACAGCATGCTTAAATGTGTCTCTGCGATCAGTGGGTGGCTGCACACAAGTTCTCTCAGCAAGATACTTGGTTTCATCTTACTAGGGTACCTTCAAAAAAAATCCAGTGAAAACAGTGGCTTCTGAGGGTTTGGGTTGGACCAGTTGGATTCAGTCAGTAGTTGAGCTCAGTAGGTTATGATTGACTGCTTTTTGAGATTCACAAAGGGCAATCTTGATAGATTTTTTTGAAAAGCATAAGACAAGCATAGGTGCCTAATCGAAGAAGTTTTAAGGAACTTGGAAACTGCATTAGTGAGAAAGAGACCTGGAAGTTTGAGTGAATGATTTTTTCCATCACAATCATTTATTTGCTCATTCCTTGAGAGTAGCCAGGGCTGTCCTATAAGAACTTCATTAGGAACCTTACTTCATCCACCCTACCACCCTGATCTTGCCCCTTCAGACTTCTTTTCACTCCTCAAACATATAAAAGGATGCTGAAACTAATATTTTGAAATAATGTAAATGGAAGAGCATACAATTTTTTGTGGAAGAGTTGAAGAGGTAGAAACCCACCTTCACAAGTACATAGACCTAGATGGAGGAGATATTGAGAAACAACAGCTTCACATTTATATATTTTTGTTTAATACAGATGGCAATAATTTTATAGCAATACTTTTTGACTTACCCTCCCACAGTATTTGAAAGAAGGAACTCAAAGTGGCATGCTTAACAATACATCTCTGTTGTAAATGCAACCCCCATATAAAGGATTAGACTTTATATTTTAAGATGTGTGGTGCTGTCTTTTGAATCACAAAGTCGGCAGTTCAAACTCACCACTCACTCCTTGGAAACCCTATACAGGGTTGCTGTGGGTCGGAATCGACTCGACGGCACTTAACAACAACTCTTCACAAAATGCTACAGCATTTTGTTGTTTTTAGTCCAAACATATTTCAAGGTCATTTTGTACCCTTCCACTCCCCCTTTTTAAAAAATAGATTCTAAAACATAACATTGGTTTTCCCTATATCATTTATTGTTTGATAGCTTTTTGGTTTGACTAAAAAGATAATAAGCAGCTTTGTCGAATACTGTTATGTACTATTATGAATAAAATGTTTTTATTAATAATTTTTGGCATAAATCAAATAGCTAGCACATAAAGACTTTAAATATCAAGATTATTCTTCTATGAGTTTTATAAATCTGTATAAAAAAGGCTTTGATTTGAACACTTTCCTTGTAATGCCTTATTAACACTTGAGAGCTTTATATCTATTGAAATTATTAATCAGTGCATTGAGTTTGCAAGTTTTTCTATTAGCATACACACAATTACTCTTTTTTTCACCCACTGCCACTCTGATTAATCTATTTTATTTTTAAAAAATAACTCAAAGCAATGTTGGATTTCAAAAGAAAAAGATCTTTTTTTATATCAAAATGAAGCAATGGAAGGATATGACATGACCTCGAAACAAGTTTGGATAAAAACAGAGAAATATGATGTAGTGTTTTGTAGGAAACACGTATCTTGAAATATAAAACCTAATTTTTTGACCATCAAGGAAGAAGAGCACAAGCAGAATGTGGGACCCTATCCAGAGAAGCACCAACATCAGAGATGGAGGCAGAGATGAGGGCATGGAGAGAGGGAGAAGCTGAGGACTCTAGATTCATGGAAAGAGAAGGCTGCATGCTCGTGGCCAGGAGGCAGGCTTATAGAATGTACCAAATGATTATATATCTGAGTGGGGTTTTTTTTGTGTGTGTGTGTACATGCTCTCCTCCACCCCCCAATATATAGATATTGTTGTTGTTGTTGTTAAGTGCCATCGAGTCGGGTCCGACCCATAGCGACCCTGTACAGGGTTTCAGAAGGTGTAAATCTTTACGGGAGTAGAAAGCCTCATCTTTCTCCCGCGGAGCGGCTGGTAGTTTCGAACCGCTGACCCTAAGGTTCGCAGCCCGATTCGTAACCACTACGCTACCAGAGCTCCTATATATAGATATAGATATATAGATATATAAATCACAGAGGGAATAGAAGCAAATGCTATTGAATGATGATGCACGGAGGGGTTTGTCATCATTGCAATGAAATGAAATAAGATAGGATGAGTGTAAAGTCGATGTTCTCCCATGTAAACGATCACTCAATTCACAATAAAACAAAAACAAATCTTTACAGTGGGTGTTTCCTTTACAACAGGGATCATCTGCAGAGCATATCAGGCCAAAGTTTATGGTTCAGCTATAGTCATCAAAACACATTAGACCTATAAAGATTTTAGGAATTGATAGTTGAGTACAGAAATTCTGTAGCTTGGTTAGTTTTATTTGAATAGGCCTACCAGGACTTTTGTGGGAGAAAGATAAGGCTTTCTGCTCCCATAAAGATTTACAGCTTCAGTAACCCTATACAGGGTCACTATGAGTTGGAACTGACACAGTGGCATACAACCACCACCACCACAAGGATTTTAAAGCATTTTATGTTCATCTGGAGTTAGAAAACTGCAAGTTCTATTTTCCTGCCAGAAATCTTAATAAACTGAAACCACTGGCATGGTGCACAAACAATAAACAAGATTAGCAGAAGTTATACATCCACCTCATTATTGCTTTCTTGGAGGGTCAGTCAATTGAGAGAAAGAACAGTATTACTGATGTGAATCATTTGGGCCATAAACAAATGAGTAATGACCTGTTAGTCCAGAAGATTAAAAGCAAAGCAGATGTTTCACAAGAATAAAATTAGTCTGGGGGAGGAAATAGAAAACATATGAATATTCCACATTTGCTTTCAGAGCTGAAGGGCATTATTAGAGGAAGCTGTATTTGTTGTATTTGTTGAATGGGACAAAGGAGCACTTTTGGCAATTTTTACTGGGGGCCATTTATTAGGGAATTTTTAAAAGGCCCTTTTTGAAAAAAATGGAAATGTTTCTGTTAACTGTCATCAAGTCAGCCCCCCACTCATAGCAACTCACAATGGGAGATAGCACTGCTTGGCCCATGATCTGATGTGAAATTAGATCACAGGATTGCTTTGTGGTCTGCCTTCATCTGAAAGCTCTGCTGGATTCTGTTCAGAACCAGAGCGACACAAAAGCCTCCACCCGCAGATGAATAAGTGGCTGTACATGAAGTCCATTGACTGGGCATTGAACTTGGGTGTCCCACATGGAAGGTGAGGATGCTCCCACTGAAACACTGCTTCAGATAAGGAAAACATGTCCTCATGCAGTTCACCACCAATAACTGCATTTGCAAAGGCTGCCAACCATTGGAAGATTGATCTGAGGGTTTATTTCACTGGATTCCACACAAATCATAGATGCATTTTCCAGCTGCAATAAGTAAGCCTGTATCCTGTGACTCTTTTCATGCCACCACCAAAAACTGTGGCCAAGATACTGAAGAAGACAAAGGGAAAGTGAAATTCCAAGAAAAGACATAAGGCTCCCCAATGTAATAGATCAAGACACTATGATAACAATGTGAATTAAGTAGATGGTTATTTAGGACTACAAAGTAGAATAAGTTGTGTCTCAAAAATCCCCACAGATTGTAAATATATCTAAGGACAAAAAAAAAAAAACAACCATGAACGAAAGAGCAGGTGCTTTAAAAAGCTTTTCAGTGTTTTTGCTCTACCTCCTAGTTCCTGAGGTCTTAAAAGGTTGAAAGTGGCCATCCAAGGCACAACAATTAGACTCTATTCTCCAGGAGCAACAAAGAAAGGAGAATAAGAAGTAGAAAGAGGATATGGAATGTGTGGCTAATTTCCTTCACGAATAACAACTTCCATTTCCATGAGACCAGAAGAACTTGATGGTGCCTTGCCTGTCTTCTACTATTGTATATTTCCATCCAAGATTCCTGATCAAAGGGGGGAAATGTAGTACAGAATTTCAAATTCCCATGGACTCCAGAGCCCCTGAAATTATTGCCCTGAGGTAATCTATAAACCTTAAACCAAACAATCCCCACAAGTCTTCATACAACCAAATAATAGTGTAATAGTGTAGCTTAACGAAGTAACAAATATCTGCCTTGAGCACTATGTTCTTTTAAGACTTATATGGAATCACATCAACAACAACAACTCGAAAGATTCATTAGAAACCAAAAGGAGCAATGAGTTTATGTTCATGATGGAGGAAGAGCTCAGAAGGAAGGGGGAGTATGGTCATACGACCCAACGCTTGTCATCCATGGCAGAAAATTGCTCATATGGAACCTGTTGAATTGTTGTCTGCTTCGCTGTGTGCATTCTTCACTATAACAAACTAAATAAAATTTGGCAAGTCATTAATGCCATGGGGGAAAAAAAATGCTCACTACAAATTGAAAAACAACAAACGTTATGAGCACAATTGATGCCACCACACATAGGCTCACCATGCATCAGAATCAACTTGATGGTGACTAGGTTACTTTTTCCCCAATGATGAGATAGTTTATGTCAAGTACTTAAACCAGTATCTGGCATCCAGTCCTTTGACCTAAACATTTAGTCAACTATTAGCTGCTGTAATTTTTATTGTTACTGTTGCTATCTTACACTCATGTAGATGTTCATTGACTATCCTCTATTGTTGTTGTTGTTGTTGTTGTCAGGTGCCATCGAGTCGGAACCGACTCATAGCGACTCCATGCACAGCAGAACGAAACAATGTTCGATCCTGGGCCAACCTCACCACCGCTGCCACCCCCGAGTCCATCAATGATGCCACCTGGCCGATCCATCTCGTTGGAGGTCTCCCTCTTTTTCTCTGACCCTCCACCCTACCCAGCATGACATCCTTCTCCAACGATTGTTTCCTCCGGACTACATGTCCAAAGTAGGAGAGACGAAGCTTAGCCATCCTGGCCTCCAAGGAGCACTCTGACTGCACTTCTTCCAAAACAGATCTATTGGTTCTTTTGGCAGTCCATGGCACCCTCAGTATTCTCCTCCAACACCACAACTCAAAGGCATCAATTCTTCTACGATCTTCTTTATTCACTGTCCAGCTTTCGCATCCATATGAGGCTATTGAAAACACAATGGCCTGGGTCAGGCGCACCCTAGTCCTCAAGCTGACATCTCTGCTCTTCAATACCTTAAAAAGTTCCTGTGCAGCAGATTTGCCCAGTGCAATACGTCTTCTGATCTCTTGACTGCTACTTCCGCGAGTGTTGATAGTTGATCCAAGAAGAATGAAGTCCTTGACAACTTCAATCCTCTATTAGAACAGGAAATTAGTAAACTGACTAGAGGCTTCAGCAAACTAGGACCGTATTAATCCCCCTGCCTATTTTTCTTTGGCTCATTAACTAAGAATGTACATTTTTAAATCATTGAGAAAACAAAAAGAAAGATGACATTTCATGGCACATGACAATGAGATGAAATTCAAATTTCTATGAATAAAGTTTTATTGAATCACATACACATTGTCTAATATGAACTTGGAACTTGACTACTTGCTTATCATGTAAAGGCTCCCTCCTGGCCCCCAAAGGGCTTACTATGTCATTGAAAGGACTTTATAGTTTTGTAATAAAATGGTCTGCTTCTGGTTTTCTAGGCCTCCAAGGATGCACTGACTCTCTTATTTAGGATCTTGTAAAATGTCAGATAGTCACTTAGATAAAAAGTATTGCAGGTGCTTGAAGGAGATGCTGCTTAGTGTTGAAATTGTAAGTGCTTATATTGTAGAGAAAGATACACCAGTTCATTACTCCTTAATTGAGCAATACTAAGTTCTGAGGATACAGCACTCTTTATCACTATTTGCATGATCAAAATGCATATTAGCTAAAGATTACAATTCTAAGTTTACATTAAAATGCAGAGAGCTGTTTTGTTTTGTTTTGTTTTGTATTAGAAGTGCTGAAGCTCCCACAAATTTTAAGTAACAGCGTTGAGATTACAAAATACAGATAGTTTTACATACAACCAAACACCTTGTCTACAAATCCAGTTTAAAGAAGTTGTAGGTTGTCATAGTTTAAATTAAATAGGGACTATTTCAAATTATACATACCAAAACTCCACCCCTGTGACTTCCATATACAATTATACAAATAGGCCTCACACACAAAAATAAATAAATAAAATAAAAAATAACCTTTTAATGTTGTTACTGTTGAGTCGATTTCAACTCATAGTGACCCCAGAAGACAGAGTAGAACAGCCCCGGATGGTTTCCAAGGATGAAATAGATTGGGAAGCATATGGTTACATGTTTCTTGCCTGGAGCACCTCCTGAATTCTAACTGCCAACCTTTTGGTTAACAGTCGATCACTTTAACTAGAGCTCCTTCAGAAAAGGGTCAAGCCCCACTGCCATCGTGTGGCTTCTGATTCACAGCTACCCTATGTTGTTGTTGTTGTTAGGTGCCGGGGTCTGACCCCGACATAGTTGTCACGTGTGTTTGGTTCACGAGGAGGGGAGATCCAGCAGCGATAGGGATAGCGAAAGAATACACAGAGAAACAGAAGAAGGGAGACAATGAGGCACCCCAAAGCCAGGGTGGATACATCACTGGTGGGCAGGCTTGGGACTACAGGCATCATGGCCTCTGCAGGCAGCGACTCACTGCCCTGCAATCTTTAATGGATGCCTTCCAACCCGTAACGCACCGCAATCTTTACTCCATGCCTTCCAACCAGTAATGCACCGCAATCTTTACTCCATGCCTTCCAACCAGTAATGCACACCTGGGGAGGCCCGGGCCTCTGTTTTATTTAGGGGAGGAGTTTCACACCAAGCTGGGAGGGACTAAAACAGGATACAGCTAACATCAGTAATTTTCCAGACATTCAGGTAACTTTACATTGCACTTCACTGGTTCGAATCCCAGGCCAGCAATTTGGAGTCTCAGGCCCAATTAACATATCTATAGCCTCTGAGGTCAGTTGGGGGAAGTTGAGAGTTCTGTAGGAGACACCCAGGTGAATGGGCTGCACCTGGAAAAGGGATTAGGGAGGATGGGTTCTTTGTCTATAGAACAAAGAACCAAGAAGTAGCTAAGATATTTTTAGTTAATCCTTTGGAGAAAGGTTTAACCTTGCAACCTTTAGTCTTGGCTTTAGGAAAATATCACATTTATCTGTGGATTTTCAAAGGCTCCAGTGTATTAATTTAATATATATACCTGAATATTAATATGAAAGCAATTTGCCATTAACTGCCAGTGGCCTCATTTGTTACACTCGGCCCTAGAGGGCCTCGAACCTCTGACTAGTCTTACACGGTCTGCAACAGTTAGGTGCCTTTGAATTAGTACTGACTCACAGTGACCATGCACACAACAGAACGAAACACAACCCTGTCCTACACCATCCTCACAATTGTTGTTTTGCTTGAATCCATTGCTGTTGCCACGGGGTCAATCTCCTCTTTTCCACTGACCCTCTACTTTACCAAGCATAGTTTCCTTTCCAGGGACTGTTCCCTCCTGATAAAATATTCTGAGTATGCAAATGAAGTCTCACCATCTTTGCTTCCAAGGAGTATTCTGACTGTATCTCTTGCCACATAGACCTGTTTGATCTTCTGGCAATCCATAATACTTCAACTCAAATGTTCATTAACTCAAATACATCAATTCTTCTATGAGCTTCCTTATTCGATTTCCAACTTTCACATACAATGGAAAAAACCATGGCTTGCATCAGGTGTGCCTTTGGACTCTTTGCTCTTGAAGTTTTTAAAGGGGTCTTGTGCAGCAGATTTGCCCAATGCAATATGTCATTTGATTTCTTGACTACTGCTTCGATGAGTGTTGATTATAGATCTAAGCAAAATGAAGACATGTTAAAATATTATACTCTCGATTAAAGATGTGTTAGCTTAGTGTTTAGCATGCTACAGATTGTTTAACCTAGGCAAACTATTTGACATTCATCTAGCTATGCAAACTAGTACATTCATTGGAATGTACATTCATTGGAATGTCTCAATTAAAAATATATAGTTTTCTCAACGAATTTAACTGTGTCTTTAATAAAGCTTAATAACTGCATGAATATTAGTACATTTTGAATGTATTTTCTATTATGCTGATTACATAATCAATGATGCTGATTATGTAGTGGGATAAATTGCTATTGACTTTGAACTGCTTTCAAATTCCCCAAACATAAATTAACATGAATTTTTAATTTGAATTAACTTATTTTCTAGAAAAAAGCAGCAGAGACTATCATTTCTTGTCTATGTAACTATTACTGTTTTATCGACTACAGTTCATAGTTGTGGCCTTAGAACCCGGCCTTATGAGCAGATGAAGTTTTTCAGTGGAAAATTTTCCTGTAAAAACTAAGGCATACTTCCTGCTTTCCATGACGCCTCTTCTCTTTACCCTGTCCCTCATCTTTTTTTGTCTCAATAAATTCTGCCTAGCTTACAACACCATGCTCAAGCTGATGATATAGGTCCTGGTACATAACCCTTGTGCAATGTATTCTCAGGAACAGAAGGAAGGAAAAGAAGCCCTGAATTGTTCAGTCCATGAGCTCACCTGCTAACCAAAGGACTGAAGATTGGAGTCCACCCAAAGTGCCTTGGCAAATTTATGTCCTGGTGATCCATGTCTCAAGAATCAGCCATTGAAGACCCTATGGAGCACAGTTTTACTTTGACACACATGTTGTTGTTAGGTGCCATAGAGTCAGTACCGACTCATAGCAACCTTATGCACAGCAGAATGAAACACAGCCCAGTCCTGGGCCAACCTCACTATTGTTGCCACGCTTGAGCCCATTGATGCTGCCACTTGGCCAATCCATCTCACTGGGGGTCTTCCTCTTTTTCTCTGACCCTCCACCTTACCAAACATAATAGCCTTTGCCAGTGACTGGTCCCTCCTGACAATATGTCCGAAGTATGAGAGACGAAGTTTGGCCATCCTGGCCTCCAAGGAGCACTCTGGCTATACACTTCTTCCAACACACATCTGTTGGTTTTTTGGCAGCCCATGGCACTTTTAGTATTCTCCTCCAACACCATAACTCAAAAACATTGATTCTTCTATGGTCTCTTTTATTCACTGTCCAGCTTTCACATGCATATGAGGTTATTAAAAATACCATGGCTTGGGTCAGGCGCACCTTAATCTTCAAGCTGACATCTTTGCTCTTCAACACATTACAAAGGTCTTGTTCAGCAGACTTGCCTAATGCAATATGTTGTCTGATTTCTTGACACACATGAGATCTCCATAAATTGAAACTGACATGAGGACAATTGGTTTAATCTAAGAATTGCTGTTGTTAAGTGGTGTTGTGTCAGTTCTGACTCATGTGGTGGTGGTGGTGGTGGTGGTGGTGGTGGTGTGCTGTGGAGTTGGTTCTGACTCATAGCAACCCTGTATAGGGTTTCCAAAGCTGTAAATCTTTATGGGAGTAGAAAGTCTGATATTTCTCCCACAGAACCACTGGTAGTTTCGAACTGCTGACCCTTTGGTTAGCAGCCTAACATAACCATTGTGACCCTTTATATAGTTTCCAAAGAGCAGCTGGTGAGCTTGAATTGCCGACCTTGCAGTTCACATCAACCTTACAGTCTAGCACATTAACTTGCAGCACCACACCACGAATCCAAATGAGATATTAAGTGCCATCAAGTAGGTTCCAATCCATAGCAACCATGTCTAGGGTTTCCAAGGAGGAGTTGGTGAATTTGAACCACTGACCTTGTGGTTTAAATCGACTTTGCAGCCTAGTGCATCAACCCACAGTGACACACCAAGACTCCAAGGTCTAAAAGTGAGCATCAGGCTAGCTCATAGGCACACCCAAAAGCCTATCTTATAATAATAACTAGGACACCTGGTGTGTTGCTGTAGGATCAGCACTGGACTACAAACCACAAGGTTGGCAGTTCAAACCAACCAGCTGCTACTTGGAAACCCTATGTTCTCTATGAGTCAGCACAAGCTCGAAGACACTTAACAATCACAACAAAAAGGCTACCTCCTGGAAGTCAGGGGCTGCTGTCCTCTTGTTCAATATTTTTATCTCTTGATTGGTCAGCAACCTAGTCCTCTATATACTATTGTCCTCCCCTTCTAGTGGGCATATAACTTCTTTTTACCTAAGCTGGTTTTAGCTTTCCACTTCTATTCATAAGGTTTTCAGTGACTAAATATTCAGAGTAATGTGTCTCTCCTTCCTCTTCCTCTGTCTTCTTCTGGAAGTTCAGCTGAAACCTGTCCACCATGGGTGACCCTGCTGGTATTTAAAATATCTGGGGCCTAGCTTCCATCATCACAGCAGGACATAAGCCACCCCAGTACGATGAGTGGTGGAAATACAGGGATTAGAACCATGTAACTTCAAGTTCTAATTTTAAAATAAATACAAAATTTGGCTACCTTCATTCTAGAAAACAAAATTTTAACTTGTTGTCACAAATATGTCACATGTGATATAATTATGTAAAATGATGATCACTTTGCAGAAGATCTATTCAACTTTAGAAGAAAACTATTAGTTTCATTCCAAAGCTTCAAATTCTAAGACATTCCTCCCATTGAGTGGTAGAGTATAGCCCCTCCCTTTAAATCTAGATGGGCTTGACTAATAAAATATGGCAGAAAAGATACAATATGACCTCCAAGGCTGGGTCATAAAATTCATATAAGTGTGCCTTTTTTGTGACAAAACAACTTGGTCTTGAAAGCTCCAATCTATCACATGACTAATCCAGTGACTCAAAATAATCCCAATGGAGGGACAGGATATCAGGTGAAAATAATAATTTTTATAAGTAATTTCTTATTCACATAGTTAGAATATGAAAGTAGGTAATATTTGAAATGTTTATAGACTCACGAGGGGTCTGCAAATGCAGTATATAATTAATGATGAAGCAAAGAACAACTAGACTGATAAGAAGGTCAGGGGGGAATTGAAGGAAATTCTAACACAAGTCATTTACAAATTCTATTCAAGATTCACAATAAGGAACTCACAGTGCAACCCTATATGAGTATACAGACCATGAAACCTTAGGTGGTAGAATAACAAAGGATAAAATAAAATAACATTGGATCCAATATTGAGAAAGTAATTTTTCTTTCAATCTGTCATTCATTCCTTTTGAATACAGCTAAAAATCCAGTTAGGGGCGGTTATGTCCTGAATATCATTCTACAGCTTGCTTAATCTAACAAAGAGTAAAGTCACTCTTCACAGACTTCATAAAAGATCATGTCTTGTTACAATGTAATTGCATGGCTTTGTTTTCTTTGTATTTATTTTTTATATTTCCATTACATATTTTTATCAAATCACACTTGATTTTTCCATTTATAACTATGAAAATTTAATGTGCCACATGTGTTTACTGACTCAGCTTTCCCCTTCTGAATGAGGATATGCCTTTCCAGGGTCCAATTTTTCTTCTATGACCATATCCACCAACATATCTTGTCTATTTCTTGAAAAATCCATCCAGCTTCTCACCTGCTTCACCTAAACCCTAACCGCCCTGGTCCAAACTGCCATCATCTTTTACATAGATTATATGGCAACAGTGTCCTGTTGATCTGCCAGTTCCTGATTCTTCCCCCGTATGTCATTTAAAAAAAAACAGCAAAACTGTCCCAATAAATCTGATGATCAGATTATGCAGCTGCTGTGTTCAGAATCCAACGTCTCCCACCTTTACTCATCTGCTTGCAGTGATGCTGAGATCCTGATAGGAACTGTCTGCCGATATACCCTTAGTCTTCTGTTACTAGTCTTACTCTTCCTGATGCATTTTGCACAGTTTAGGTGTAATTCCTTCTCACAAATCTCGATTTGTTGTTTACTCTGCCTGGAATCAAATCTGTCAAGAAATCAAATGATGTATTGCATTAGGCAAATCTGCTGCAGAAGACCTTTTTAAAGTGTTGAAAAGCAAAGATGTCAGCTTGAGGATTAAGGTGCTCCTGACCCAAGCCATGATATTTTCAATAACCTCATATGCATGTGAAAGCTGGACAGTGAATAAGGAAGACTGTAGAAGAATTGATGCTTTTGAGTTATGGCGTTGGAGGAGAATATTGAAAGTGCCATGGGCTGCCAAAAGAACCAACAGATCTGAGTTGGAAGAAGTATAGCTAGAGTGCTCCTTGGAGGCTAGGATGGCCAAACTTCATCTCTCATACTTTGGACATATTGTCAGGAGGGACCAGTCTCTGGAGAAGGATGTTGTGTTTGCTAAGGTGGAGGGTCAGAGACAAAGAGGAAGACCCCCAGTGAGATGGGTTGGCCAAGTGGCAGCATCAGTGGACTCAAGCGTGGCAACAGTAGTGAGGTTGGCCCAGGATCAGGCAGTGTTTTGTTCTGCTGTGCATAGGGTCTCTATGGGTCAGCACCGACTCGATGGCACCTAATAGCAACAACAACTGCCTGGAATATGGTTCCCTCAAGTATCTTCATAACTTACTTACTCCCTCCTAACTCCTTAGTCAAATTGACATTATCAGTGAGGCCTTCCCTATATAAAATTATGTACAAAATTATGGTATCTACCACAACTCATCCCATACTCACCAACTAGTTTCTCAGTCTCCATTTCCTATTTGATGTTTCATCCTAATACGTCCTATTTATAGATCCATACATATTTACTTTTTGGTGTATGTTCTATCTCCAAATATGAAAGAAAATGTTTTCTGATTTGTTTTGTTGCTGAATGCAGACAGCCTAGACACAACAAATACAAGGAACCCTGGCGTGGCACAGCAGAATAAGCACTGTACTATTGACCACATGGTTGGAGGTTCAAACCCACTAGCTGTTCCTCAGAAACCTTACACAGGGTTGCTATGAGTCGGAACCAACTCAATGACACTTAACAACAACAAATACAAATAAATATTTTAAAATAGGCCCTGAACAGCAAATACAGGGGTTGTTTGTGTAAGTTCTTCTGGGATAGACATATATACCCCACATGAAAAATGGTAGTATTGAGCTTTGTCATGTCTTGTGAAAATAGGCCTCTCAACATCAATTTCAGCAGCATCTGATGTGCCCAGCAGAGTCCCAGGATGAAGGAATACCCTACTTAGAGATCTAAGGGGACTTAAAAAAGTTCATGGAAAAATTCCATTGTCTTTTCACTCCATTTCCCCAAAACTTTTTGAAGCCCTTTCAGTCTTTTATCCCCACCATTTGGGGAGACTTACCTGCTAAACAGTAAACTTTTAGTTAATCAAATGAGTACTCATACATTATCTTTACCAGGGTGAATATGTGTGGGTTATTTCCTTAATGTGTGTTTACCAGAATGCTTCAGTGGTTGTGAAATTAGTCACTTAAATCAATGTATATATAAAGGATTGTTTATAAATGATTCTCATTCAGATAGGTTAAAATCACTGGAGATTTGTATAAAAGTCCCAGATGTAGGAAGCTCACGCTAAATGATGCAGATTATTTGAATGCAACCGGGCTAGGAGACTGTTGCATTCAAATAATCTATAAATATCTATAATCTATAATCTATAGGGACTGTCTATAAAACGAAATAGAAAACCAAAAAACAGATCTTGTCTAGTAGAGCAGAGCTTACTAGGAATACCCAGAATTTACACACTTCTACACTGACAACATTTCACAAGTTGTTCTCTGGATAGTTTGCCTTCAAAAGATGACTACAATGACTTAAAATAAAATCAAGATGATTTGACTAAACAAATGAGCAAATATTAAGCCTTACTTTCTCAGTCCCTGTATATCGCTACTGCTTCTGTGAACATTATTTCTTCAAGTCTGAATACTTAAGCAAATAGTTCTAGTAGAATTAAAATCCACTACTAGTTTTTTAGTAGATGGCGACTTTTCATTTTAGTTTTGACATTAGATAATCGTATCAATAAAACAAAAATGAAATCTATTGTTGTCAAGTTAATTCTGACTCATTGTGACCCCATGTGCTGCATAGCAGAATTGCTCCATAGAGTTTTCTATGAAAAAGAAGACCTTCAATGAGATAGAGATTGGAACAGTGGCAGCTACAGTGGATTCAAACATAATTGTGAGGATGGTGCAGGTCCTGACCATGTTTTGTTCCATTGTACATAGAGTTACTATGAGTCAGAACTGACTCAGCAGCACCTAACAACAACACACTCTTTAAGGAAGCAGACAGCCAGGTTGGTGGTTCGAACCACCAATCTTTAGGCTGAGTAGAAGCCATTTGTGCCACCTAATCACATAAACAGTTCTTTGTATTTGCACAGATTGAATGATTAATTTTGGATCTTTATAAAATTAATGTTTTTTCAAAATGATTAACCTTTTTGCATGTCCCATTCTTTCCAGTTGTCAAAGAGAGGCTTGTAATTCCTCTTAAAGACCCAGAAAGCTGTGATTCTGTAAGGGATTTACACAGACCGAGTGACAGGAAGCTGAAGCAAGCAGGAGAGACACGCTTATCGCTCAACCGCTCTGTTACCACCACGCCCTCTACGTTCTCTGTTTCTCATTTCACATCATGTATCAGCAAAAATGCAGCAATGACAAGGTAATAGAAGGATGATTAGCTTTAATGCACTCCCTTTCATGTTTGTAGTTAGAGAAAATATGAACTAATTCATACCCATAGCTGTTTTTCTTTTCTGTGTGCGTTGTGACAAATGTGAAAATTGCTGGTGTGAGTGCAATCGATCAATTGAGATAAATGCAAGTTGAGTTCGATGAATCTTTAACAAATTCTCATAAGGCAGCCCTTCTTGGTAAAAACTGTGAGTGATTTCTACGACAGTCGAAAGACTGTAGGTTCCTGAGAATTCTGGGTTCTGGTAGGTGACATGGATTTTTTGATTAAGCAAGTGAATCAAATAACAACAAATCAAAATAGCAAACAATTGGGAGGTACAGAACAAAGAAATCACAGAGCTTGTATTTGAACTCAAAGATGCATTTTATGTTATCAACAGTATAGTTAATCAATATTTTGAAAGGATTTGGACAACTGTAAGATTCTGTATTCAATTCATTCTGAATAGCTCTAATTATTTACCACTCAAATTATTTACCACTATTATTATTAGGGGATTCTATCTCTGGAATGACCTTTACATAGTAAGAAATCATTAATAATGACAAAGAGAATCATCACCAAATTTAATGAAACATTTGTTGTCCTTGAATATACATTGACTCATACATTCACTCTTTTTTTTTTTTTTTTTTTAAGTTTTCATTGTGAATTGAGTAATTGTTTACATGGGGGAGCATCAGTTTTACACTCATCGTTTCATTGCAATGATTACAGTCTCCTCTGTGCATCGTCATTCAACAGTATTTGCTTCTATTCACTCTGTTTCTGTTGTTATTGTTTTACTTGGGATGTGCACAAAAACACTCAGGATTATATAATCATTTAAACAACCAAAGGGCACATTCTGCAAACCTGCCTCCTGGCTACCAGCACCTGGCCACCAGCACATAGCATTCCTCTTTCCATGAGTCTAGAGGCCTCAGCTGCTCTCTTCCGCCATCATGCGTTCACTCTTGGGATTACATATAATATGCAAATCCTGGTGTTGCGCTGCGGGTTAATCCACTGGACAGTTTGAACAGCAAGGTTGGCAGTTCAAGCTCACCAGCTGCTCCTCGTAAACCCTACACAGGGTCACTATGAGTGGAACCAACTCGACAGCACTTAGCAACAACAACATTGTTGTTGTTGTTGTTGTTGTTGTTATGTGCCGTGGAGTCGGTTCCGACTCATAGCGACCCTGTACAGGGTTTCCAAGGCAGTAAATCTTTACGGGAGCAGAAAGCCTCATCTTTCTCCCGCAGAACAGCTGGTAGTTTCGAACTGCTGACCCTGAGGCTCGCAGCCCGATTTGTAACAACAACATAGAGCCTATTATATATGGGGATTGCAGTGATTCAGTAGGATAAACACTGGACTGCTAACCACAAGGCCAATAGTTCAAGCCCACCAGTTGGTCCAAGGGGAAAAGATGAGGCTTTCTGCTCAAAGATTTACAGCCTCAGAAACCCTATACAGGGTCACTATGAGTCTGAACCGACTCCATGGAATTTAACAATAACATGTTGTTGTTGTTAAGTACCGTGGAGTCGGTTCAAACTCATAGTGACCCTGTACCTGGTTTCTGAGGCTGTAAATCTTTATGGGAGCAGAAAGCAGAACAGCTGGTAGTTTCGAACTGCTGCCCGACTCGTAACCACTACGCTACCAAGAGCTCCTTAACAACAACGTAGATATACATATTTATACATTGTGAATACATATATTTGTGTGTGTATTGTTGGAGTCATGGTGTGGTGCTGTGGGTTAATGTGCTGGACTGCAAGGCCACTTTGAACCACAAGGTCGGCAGTTCAAGGTCATCAGCCACTCCTTGGAAACCCTGTACAGGGTAGCTATGAATCGGTAATGACTTGATGGCACTTAACAGCAACAACATTGTTGTGAGGAACTGGCCTGTCAGTTCTGACTCACAATGACTCTATGTGCAACACAACTAAATACTGCCCAGTCTTGATCCATCCTCACAATCATTCCTGTGTTTTAAGTCATTGTGCAGCCTCATTGAGGGTCTTCGTTTTCACTGACGCCCTTCTCCAGGGACTGGTCCCACCTGATGATAACATGTCCAAAGGGTCTGAGAAAAACTCTTGTTGGTCTCGCATCTAAGAAGGGATTTCAAGACTTTTTTGTTCTTCTGGAAGTTCATGGTCTATTCAATATCTTTTACCAACACCACACTTTAAATCATCAATTCTTCTTCAATCTTCTTTATTCATTGTCCAGTTTTCACATGTATA
This sequence comes from Chrysochloris asiatica, assembly GCF_000296735.1. Lineage (NCBI taxonomy): Eukaryota > Metazoa > Chordata > Mammalia > Afrosoricida > Chrysochloridae > Chrysochloris > Chrysochloris asiatica. The sequence goes on along the minus strand of NW_006408573.1, from coordinate 9,648,225 downwards.
TAATATGCAGGCCAGGATGGCTAAGCTTCATCTCTCATACTTTGGACATATTGTCAGGAGGGAACAGTTTCTAGAAAAGGATGTCATGCTGGGTAAGATGGAGGGTCAGAGAAAAAGAGGAAGACCCCCAACAAGATGGATCGGCCAGGTAGCGTCATTGATGGCATCAAGTGTGGCAGCGGTAGAGAGGATGGCCCAGGATCAGACATTGTTTTGTTCTGCTGTGCATGGGGTCGCTATGAGTCGGTTCCAACTCGATGGCACCTGACAACAACAACAACAACATAATATGATTGAAAATAATGGCTTGGATCAGGCACACCTGAGTCCTGAAGTAATATTTTTGCTTGTTAGCACATTAAAGAAATCTTTTGCAGAAGATTAGTCCAATGCAATATATAGTGCTTGAACTCTTGACTCTTGCTTCCATAGGCTTTGATTGTGTATCCAAGTAAAATGAAATCCTTAACAATTTCAACATTTTCTTTATTTTTCATGATGTTGCTTATTGGTCCCATTGTGAGAATTTCTGTTTTCTTTATGTTGAGGTGTAATTCATATACTCCAATTCATACACTCCAATCTCCATTCCAAGGAGCTCTGGTAGCGTAGTCGTTACAAATCGGGCTGAGAGCCGCAAGGTCAGCAGTTCGAATCTACAAGCGGTTCCGCGGGAGAAAGATAAGGTGGTCTGCTCCCGTAAAGATTTACAGCCTCGGAAACCCTGTGTAGGGTCGCTATGAGTTGGAACCGACTCCATGGCACATAAAAACAACAACAACAATCTCCATTCCAATCTTATTGATATAAAACAATATGCTTTTACCCTTTTTTTATGAATACAGAGATACCTCAGAGATATTACAAGTTTGTTTCCAGACCAACTTAATAAAGTAAATATTGCAATATGTTGAATCACATGAATTTTGTTTGTTTTCCAGTACATATAAAAGTTATGTTTAGATTATACTGTAGTTTATTGAGTATGTAATAGCGTTATGAAAAACATTTGAAATATTGTGGGACTTGCCAAAATTTGATGCAGAGACATGAAATGAACACATGCTGTTGGAAAAATGGAACCAATAGATTTGCTAGATTTATGGTTGCCACAAACCTTCAATATGAAAAGAAAAAAAAATATTATTGGATGTACACTTGTAATTAGAACTCAGGGCCTTGGGTATAATCCAAATTTTTTTTACCATCTGGAAGACATTTATGCCTCAAATGTACCTAGAGAGACCTCAACAAGTTAACAGTGCTTTGTAAACTCCCCAATTCCTGATAGCAAAGTGGATGGTGAGTTGGGCTGCTAACTGCAAGGCCAGCTGTTCAAATCTACCAACCACTCCATGAGAAAAAGATGAGGCTTTCTGCTCCCATAAAGATTTACAGCCTCAGAAACCCTACATAGGGTAGCTATGAGTTGAAACTGACTTCACAGCATACAACCACCACGATCATCATACATGGTAATGGTGAACTAGTTCAATTAAACAGCTAAGAATGAATATATGATTTCAGCTCCCAAATGTAAAGAGTTTGAAAGTCATCATTGATATACTTACAATAAGAAAAAACAACTAAACAAAGTTAAAATACATGCTTTTTTCTTGGACCCATAAGAAAACAAAGGTTACAGACAAAATATAACAAACGAGTTGCCTTCGGGTTGATTTCTACCCATGGTATCCCCATATGTGTCACAGTAGAATTATGTTGTAAGAGGGTTTTCAATGTCTCGTTTTCCAAAAGTAGATTGCCTTTTTCTTGAGGTTCCTCTTCCTGGTCTTGAACTACCTACGTTTCTGTTAGGAACAGAGCTCATTAATCACTTTCACCATTTTGGGACTCTGCAGGGAAAACAGGCACCCTGAAATTTGGAGACACAGGGGCATCCAAAGAGACCTAGCCTAGCCCAGTTTACGGGAGCAGAAGCTGCTGAAGCCACAAACTGGTGGCAGTGCTGTTGATTGTTGGAGTTCGAATATGGACTAGTGAGAGGGTGAGAAGGTCCTGGAGGCTCCAGTCTTAAGGACTTGTAGGAGGAAACTAAACAGTGTGTAAGTTCCTGTATTCTAGTTCTCTGCCTGGACAGTTAGCAGAGCGGACTCAGACATGGATTCTCCCTTGTCCTGGGTTTGTGAATGAGGATAATGAAGGGCTCAGTCCATCAGCTACTCTGTGCTGTTCATGTATTGTGAATGAGAATTAAGTCTTTATTGCACTAAACCACTGAGATGGTTCGGGTTGTTTGTTATTGTAGCATAATCTAACCTATCCTGACTGATGCATTTCTTACTATCTTATTTCTTGAGAGATAAAAATAAATAAGAATAAATAGATGTCTCATGTGTTCCTGAGCAATAGGTTAAGTAACAAAATGTCAAACACTGAATGCATAATTTAACATGGAATGAGACGATATGCTCTTACCCTGGAAACCAATCACTTCACCACATTGGAGGGCATGCAACAGTCATCTGCCAATAAGTTGTCACTTCAGATCATATAAAAAGAAATTTCCTTTGAAAAATTCTTCAATTTAAAATGTTTAATTATTAATGTTACCCAGAGTCCTATCTTCCATGTTGCATTATGACACTGGATCAAACATTAAGAAATTATACTGATCAAAAATAAAGTTTTTGATAACCTGACAGTTGAAGACACCTAACTTTCAAGAAGGATGAAAGTTCAAAAAGTTGATAAGTATGCTTGAAAAATGACAATTTCTGCATTTTTGAGCAGCACCTGCCTAGAAGGAAATCCACATTGTCTGTTGATCTGCAAATATAAGGACAATTGAGTGAGATAAAATCCTAAGAGCTGGGATTGGCTTTTCCAATGTATTGCTGTTAATGTGAGTCTACATGTCAAACACTGACTAGGGAAATGTGATTAATATTAATGCACGTCATTCCAAGGTTAGGGCACTACGACAGCTGTACTTGATTTCTTAATCACTCTTCCCAGCTCTGATGATCAAAGAAGCCTCTTGATCCAAATGTTGTTGTTAAGTGTCATAGCAATCCTGTATAGGGTTGCCGAGGAGCGGCTGGTGAGTTTGAACCGCCGACCTTGCAGTTCAAACCAACCTGCAGTCCGGCGTATTAACCCACAGCACCACACCAGGATTCCAGGTAGAGCAGGTTAAAAACGGAAGCCACTCTGTCATTATTACACTGTATCTGTAGGCCCTTAAACCTTGCTAACTTCTACTGGATTTTCCTTTTAAAACTATCCTTGAATTGTTGTCAAGTGCAGTTGAGTCAGTTCCAACTCATAACAACCCTGTATAGGGTTTTCAGGAAGCAGCTAGTGGGTTTGTACTGCCAATCTTGCAGTTAGCAGTCCAGTGCTTATCTTACAGTGCCACACCAGGACTCTGTCTTTGAATTATACTAACACACATGTAGCATCTGCTTCCTCTAGGTTTCCAACTGGTAGAATCAGACCAGGGTGCTATGTGTTAAAAAAAAAAAAAATCCCTTCTACTACTGACCTATGACCATGTAACACCCGTGAGAAATAGCCTTCCTACATTAAGTTCCTGAGATTTGGGGCTGATGGCTCATGTTCTATAAGCATAAAGTACCAGACAAGACAAGGATTCATGTGTACATGATTTTCCAAGAAGTATTTCCAGAATAAACTGGTAATGGTATGAGAGAGAAACCGTATAGAAGGGGAAAAAGCCAAACTAGAGTGTATTTTCAGGATAGGTTTAGCCTCATCTTCCAGGGAAACTCCAGTACAAATGACATCTCAGAATTTATCCAAAGCTGAGAGACAGGTCATTGGAGAGGACTTTTTGCATCTCTGCATGTAGGCACAGTCTCTAGTAGCTTAAGAGTCATTTTCTAAAGTTCTAGAAAACTGGTTCTAGAAAAGGGGTTCAAGGAGAGTTGGATAACAGCACAAGCAATTGTCTGCTAAATCATCCTTCACTACATGGCTACTGTCAAAAAAGGTCAATTACTGGGTCCATCTCATTTGTTTACCATCCCTCAAAAATTTCCTTCCTTTGTTGTCAGATGTCCAATGTCTTTAAACTCATCATTTCATTTAGTTTGTTCTGATCTGTAGTTGTATCAGGTGGGAGGGTAAACATAATTCCAGATACTGGAGGGTTGGTCACAGTTGTTGTCAAGTATTCCCTCCACACAGCTCTCTTTTTCTTTCTCTCTCTCAGCTCTGGTGTAGCACCATCATGATCGATGGAGTTCTGGGGAACGTCCTTACTAAATGCTCCTCACAGTGTCCATTTCTCAATTTACTACTTGACTTTGCATGACAAAGAGATGAGGTCCAGTGAGTGAACAAAAGATCTGTTTTTACAAACAAAGCAAAATTACCAATAACCATCAAAACCATGACAGTAAGAGTTGTTGATCTATTTCAAAGGAAACAAAAGAATCTTGATGATTAAAATAAGGGTGGGTTGGTAGATTTTATTGATGTAAATATAAGGAAGTCCTTTTCTTATTATTTAACTTTAGTGAAATAAAGGGAAGATTACTGAGAGAGAAAGAAGGAGGTTGAAAGTTTGAGAAATATATGGATTGTGTGAAAGAACCATTTGAGAAAAATAAAAAAAATAGTGTTATTACAGAAAGACACTTTAGGACAGTACTTATACAATTACCAAGGGCCATTGAGCTGATCTGACTCATAGAGATGCTGTATAGGGTTTTGAACAGCCAACCTTGTGGTTCACATTCCAGTGCTTATCCTACAGTGCCACACCAGGAGTGTCTAAAAAATGAGCACTCTGAGTTATTGGGTCATGACTTATGCATTTAAACTATTAAGAGATTTTCAGGATTCTAAATAGTGGAAATGCTTAGAAAAACAATATGTAATGTTTTGTCTTGCTATGATTAGATATCTTTTTGTTTTGTTTTGTTTTTACATATTGAAAATGAACAGATCACCAAATTGTCCAAGTCTCTACATGTTTGGACTTTTGTCAACCTTCCTGTACGTTGTTTCACTCCCACATCCCTCACTGTATTCTAGATGCACTGTCTTCCTCCTGTGGTGTGAGCATGCTAAATGTTTCTTCTACACTATAATTTTGCTCAGGCTGTTCCTTTTGCTTGTAATGTTCTTCCCAAGAGCATGGTTGGCCCTCTGGATTTTCAGAGAACTGGAGATTCAGTTCTCTGATCATATATCACCACTTCATAAGAATAACTGTCAAGTGGAAAACAGGGGATGTAGAGGGACAGAGTAATATTATATAATATAGTAAGAGCACAGTACTATATTAAATTACTGTTAATCTGTTGATTTTTCAACATCCTCTAAAAAATAAACTCCTTGAAGTTACGGTATAGAGTTGTCTTCTTTTCTGCTCTATCCCTTGCCCACAGAATAGTGTCCAGAATATAACATGTGCTAAACATATATGTTTGAAGGTAGACAAGGGATTTTCAAAGTTAGATTTCATAAAGTTCTTAAAAAACGTTTTCTCATTTGGTGGCTTGAATCATTTGCATTTCATTTGGAATCTACATAAATTAGTTCCTTTACTGGGAGTTAAAATGTTATCTAGCTTGCTCTTTGGGAAATAATAAAATGAGATGAAATTAAGATGGCATTTGGCCAGTATTTCCGCTCTTAAGTTCTTCTAGTAAGATGTATACACAAAGGATAGGGCAAGACAAAGTAAAACTTTATTACTGGATGATATTTTGTCCCCACAGCTCTGTGAACAACTCTAGTGATTCAGCATGGAACAATTGTGGGCACTCATTTTAAAATCTGCTTTGCATGACTATGGAAGCTAGAATTGGGGGAAAAAATCGATAAATAAGGCTGGTTTTGTCCATTTCATTCATGTGACATAACTGAAAACTGTCAAGTTTTTGCCTTGAAGAGAAAAACTGGGAAACAATACAACTGTGGTGGTCAGGAGGAAATGATCGAAAGAAAAAAGTATGTTTTATTTTTTAGCATCATCTCAGAGTCTGGTTGCTGTCCCCATGCCTGCTGCCATTTTGAAAAAGCCCATTTATTAAGAGACAAGAAAAGTGCACACCCACTCCACCAAGTAAAAGTAACAGAAAACAACACAGAGCTGAATAGCATCTCTGCCTGTTGGAGAAAGCTTTAAATCTTCTGAGAGGAAAGAGAGACTAGATTGGTGAGGAAACTACTACTAAAGTTAACAATCTTGTGCATCTCTCTTCATGTGAAAGGAAAAGTCCAAAAAGAACCAAAGATTAGAAAAAGGTAGGACTGGAAATTCTCTTAGGGAAGTAAAGGCACAAGCTTTTTCAAAGTTTGGGTTTTTTTAGTGACAAGATGACAAAAAGACAAAAGAACAAGCAGAGCAGCCTAGAGTGACTAGAAGAACAGAAGATACTTCTTGAAAGAAAGACCAACAGGAAAAATACAAAAATAATGACAGTCCAACTGACTACTACAAGAACAAGCAAGTTACTCACCCAGGAGACATCAAGGCAAGTGTTTGGGTCCCCTCAGGGCAAACCTCCTTTTAAAACTAAGACTCAATGGGAATACATGAACAGACATGCACTCTGGTTGGTGACCACGTTGGTCACCGATAAGGGGAAGTAAGGGAAAAGCAGCAGTGAAGCTGCGAGCTAAGCCCTACTACATTCAATAGACTCCTGTGAACCTGGCTGGAGACCTGGTTGGCCAGCAGTGTGGCAAGACCTGGGGACTCATGGGCCCAGAGTCAGTGACATAGCTACAGAGGATTAGAGTGGAGAGTGAAACGTTCAGCTGATAAGATGTGAGGGCATATGTACAAGGACACCTACACTTGCAGATAATACCCACTTGACCTGGCTTCTATGACTGGATGATCAGAGCTCAACTAGAAGAAGAAAGAAGAGGAAAAAAAGAGTAATCTGATACAATTTGATGAATTTGACCTACACCTATGGATGCAGTAGCTCAAAAGAGGGAACAAATATTCACAGTGAGAATCATTCCCATCACCTCGATACACAGGGTAGACAGGGATGGGCAACTTGGGCATTGGTTACCCAAAATGAGGGGACTAAAAAAGCAAGAAGTGACTAGCTTATAAGCTTTCAAGAGGGAGCCTAAATCCAGAGGGCCTGGAGGAAGGTAGAATCTCCACTGAGTAGTATCCAATCTGTCTGGGCGTGGTTGATGAAAGGAGATGGGGATAGCACTCCTGTGGTACAATAGTGAATAATTGTTATCAGAACTGACTGTGAGGGTTGGAAATGTAAAGGTAGATGTTTGGTAGCAAAAGGACGGGAGTGGTTGACTTTGCAGTCCAGGAGCCAAGGTCCCTGGGGCCATCAAGTGAGAAGAGCAGAGTGCGGGACCCTACCCAGAGAAACAGTGACACCAGAGATGATGATGTGGAGAGATGGAGCGGCTGGGGACTTTAGACCCAGAGAAGGAGGGGGACTGTGTGCTGGTGACCAAGGGGCAGGTTGATGATGCATGGAGGGGATTGTAACCATGGCAGTGAAATGATATACGATAGGATGAATGTAAAGCAAATGTTCTCCCATGTAAACTATCACATAATGCACAATAAAACATTTTAAAAAAATGACAAAAGGACAAAAATGATTGTCAGGTTTTAGGAGTGCTGGTAGAGTGCTGTAGGATAAGCATTGGTCTGCCATCCACAAGATCAGCAGTTCAAACCCACTTAGCCACTCCTCGGAAACCCTATACAGTTAGAACTGATTCAACTGCACTTAACAACAACATGGGCCCAAGCTCCCACTTCTAGTTTTTTGACTAAATATATAAATAGATAACGGCCAGATCATGTGTCATAATAGAACTTCGACTCACAATCTCTGTAGTAACTAGTCCAGGAAGCTAAAACACAGCTTCTTCACCATCAATTCAGAATGGTCAGAGGTCAGAACACAGCTCCTTAAAATGCTCCCTATTTCTGGTTCGTCTTTCAAGTCAGCACCTACCAGAGAAAACCAAACATAGTCCCTAAACCAATCACATAAGATGCCTCACTTCTAGTAAGCCCACCTCCAGCTGTTCCATGTCAACAACTTCCCCTCAATGCACACCTGAAGCTTTGTTTTTCACCACAAAGCTTACCCAGCCTCCCTGCCTGCCTGCTTTTGAGTCTCTGGCAAATTCAAGTAATGGATACATAATGTGTTTGTTCTCCACAAAAGATCAAAATAATACAGATTTAACTTGCTCACCCATTCATAGTGAAAGGTGGTAAATTGCTATAAAAGATTATGCTTCTTAAAATAAATAATTTTCAAGGACTGGAACTTCAACTGTCCCTCAGAGCTCCATTAATGTCTTTGAATCATAATAGGCTTAAAATCAAACTGATACATAGAAAGAAATGTTCATGTTATTGCTAATATATACCAAGAAGACAGGACTGCATTGCTTTCATTGGTGACTTTCTTGAGGTTTCTGTTTGCAGAACTTTATTATTCCAAGAGGAAGAAAGGTGATGCAGAAATTTATCCCAAACCTTTTCCAGTTCAACCAACATCTTCTCAGAGAGAAAGAGTCTCTAAAATGTTCATGAAAAACGATCCCTTTGAACTCTCTTTGTTATGTGACCTACATAAAAAATTCCATGATCTCTAACCTCCTTAAAATCTACCTTTCAAATTTCCACCTGTTCTGTTAGTTTGGGAATAAATTATAAAACATTCTATTGCATTCTTGGGATATGGGGGCAGCGGTTCAACTTTAGTTCCCGTGAAAGTATAATATTAAGACAATTAAAACTTCCACACTGGGAAAACAGGCTCAGAGATAGAAATTGGGACAAATGGTTTATTCACATAATCCAATTTCATACAATAAAAATATGAAATGGTTATACCTTCTTTGTTAAAATGTAACTAATAGAATGGGAAAGTATAGTGAATTCCTATGTATGAAACCATTAACACTCGTCTGTCAGGTTTTCTTCATACTGTGGTGGCTTGTGTTGCTGTAATTCTAGAAGCTATGTTACCGGTGTTTTAAATAACACTAGGGTCACCTCTGGTGGTGAGTTTCAGCTGAACTTACAGACTAAAATAGACCAGGAAATAGGAAAGTCAGGCTATTTCTGAATGCTTAGCTCCTAAACATCTAATGAATGGCAGTGGAACATCAGATAGAGCCAGAATATTGAGTATTGTAACATTATGAATAAGGAACTCTGGTATTGTAGTGGTTATGAGTTAGGCTGCTAATCTCAAGGTCAGCAGTTCAAAACTACCAGCCATTCCATAGGAGAAAGATGCAAAAAAATTCTGTAAAAATTTACAGCCTTAGAAACTCTATGCATGGTCACTATGAGTTAGACCCGACTCCACGGCACACCATCACCACCACCGTTGTCAGATACAATGCAAGGAGATGAGTCCCTTATGTTGGAAGGCACTTAAATACGACTAGGAAAGAGATTCCTCCTCAAAGTACAGTTGACCATGATGACGTTAATGGAATAAAACTTCCATTTGTTGATGGGGCACAACTCAAAATGAGGAGAAACAGCTATAAACATCCAATAATAATTGGAACACAGAATGTATGAAGTATAACTCTAGGAAAATTGGAAGTTGTCAACAATGAAATGGAACACAATGATCAATAGGTATTGCTGAGCTGCAAGGGACTGCTCTTAGCCATTTTAAATTTGACAATCATATGGTTTATTATGGTGGCTGGAATGAAAACTTAACAACAACAATGGTTTATTATGGCTGGAATGAAAACTTGACAAGGAATGGTGTCACATTCATCATAAAAAACAAAACAAAACAAAAAACCCACCAAAACAACAAAATTTCAAGGTCTCTCTTGAAGCATAATGCTGCCTGTAATAGAATAATATCAAAATGCCTATTGTTGTTATTAAGTGCTGTTGAATCTATTCCAACTCATAGCGACCTGTATAACATTTTCAAGGAACATCTGATAAGTTTGAACTGTCTACTTTGATATTCAAACCGACCTTGCAGTTCAGTGTATTATCCTACAGTGTCACACCTGGACTCCCCATATCCCTATAAAGAAGACTATTTATTATCACTATTTTCAATTTTATGCAACAACCACTAAAGTCAGTGATAATGAAATTGAAGAATTTTAGCAATTTTGTCAGTCTGAAATTGATCAAACATACAATCAAGATGTATTGATAATTACTGGTGATTTAAATGCAAAGGTTGGAAACAAAGAAGAAGGATCAGTAATTGGAGAATATTGCTTTAGTGAGAGAAATGATGCTGGAAATCTCAAGATAGATTTTACAAGACTAATGAATTAATAATTACAAATACCTTTTTTAAACAACATAAAAAATGACTACATATTTGGATCTCACCAGGCAGAATATACATAAATCAAATTAACTCCATCTGCAGGAAGAGATGATGGAAAAGCTCCATATCATCGGCCAAAACAAAGCCAGGAGCAGGATGTGGAACAGTCCACCTATTTTTCATATGTAAGTGCAGGCTGAAGCTAATGAAAACTAACATAAGCCCATAAGAGCCAAGGTATGACCTTGAACATATCCCACCTGAATTTAGAAATCATCTGAAGAACAAATTTAATGCATTAGAAACAAATGACTCAAGTCCAGACGAGTTGTGGGGTGACATCAAGAACATCATATTGAAGAAAGTAAAAGCTCATAATCAAGACAAGAAAGGAGGAAAAGACCAAAATACATATCAAAGGAAACTCTGAAACTTGCTCTCCAACATACAGATGCTTACACAAATGGAAGAATAAGGAAGTAAAAGAGCTGAACAGAAAATTTGAAAAGGCAACTCGAGAAGACAATGTCATGTATTATAATGAAATGTGCAAAGACCAGGAGTTAGAAAACTGAAAGGGAAGAACACATTCAGCACTTCTCAAACTGAAATAATTGATGAAAAAATTCACACCTTGACTTCAATTATGAAGGATTCTATGGGCAAAACAATGAATGATGCAGCATGTGATCATGAGTCAATGATATTGAAGAAAGAAATCTAAAGTGCACTGAAGGCATTGGCAAAGACCAAGACTTTGGGAATTGATGGAATACAAATTGAAATATTTCAAAAAACTGATGTGGAACTGGAGGCACTCACTCATCCATGCCAAGGAATTTGGGAGACAACTGACCATATTTGGAAGATTGGAAGAGATCCATATTTGTGTCTATTAAAGTGAAGTGACCCAACAGAATAGAGAAATCATCGGACACTATCATTAATATCAACTGAAAGTAAAATTTCGGTAAAAATAATTTTTAAATGGCTCTAACAGTACAATGACAGAGAACTGCCAGAGGTTCAAGCTAGCTGTAAATGAGGACATGGAAAGAGGAATATCATTGCTGATGTCAGTAGAATGTTGGCTGAAAGCTGAGAATATCAGAAAGATTTTTACTTTTTTGACTACGCAAAGACTTTTGACTTTGTGGATCGTGATAAACTATGGATAACGTTGAGTCAGAACCAACTCATTGGCAGATAACAACCAACAGCAATCTGTGATACCAAGAAGAATGGGTATACCAGAATACTTAATGGTGCTCATGAGGAACCTAACCTGTACAAAGACTAAAAGGCAGTCATTCAGACAGAACAAGGGGAAACTGAATGGTTTAAAATCAGGAAAGGTGTATGCCAGGGTTGAATTCCTTCACCATACTCATTCAATCTGTTTGCTCAACAAAGAGTCTGAGAAACTGGATTTTATGAAGAAGATGGTGGCTTAAGGATTGGAGGAAGACTCACTAACAAGCTGCCATGTGCAGATGATACAACCCTGGTTGCTGACAGTAAGAGAACTTAAAATATTTACTGATGAAGATCAAAGAGCACAGATTTTGGTATGAGTTGCACCTCAATGTAAAGAAAACAAGAATCCTCACCACTGGACTACTACATAACATCATGATAAATGGAGAAAAGAGTGAAGTTTTCAATGACATAATTGTGCTTAGATCCACTATCAATACTCATGGAAGCAGCAGTCAAGAAATCAAACAGTGTATTGCATTTGGAGTATCTGCTGTACAAGACCTTTGTAGAATGTTCAAAAGCAAAGATGTCAGTTTCATGACCCAAATCATGGTATCTTCAATAGCCTTATATATGCATGTTTAAGTCGGACAATATGTAAAGAAAATCACGGAAGAATTGATGCATTTGAATTATGTTGCTAGAAAAGAATATTAAAATACCTTGGATTGTCGGAAGAACAAACAAATCTGTTTTGGAAGGAATACTGCCAAATGCTTCTTAGGAGCCATGATAGTGAGACTTGATCTCTCATACTTCAAAGATAATATCGCAAGGAACTAGTCCCTGGAGAAGGACATCATGTTTAGTAAAGCGGAGGGTCAGCGCAAAAGAAGAAGATCCCCATTTGGAACAGTGACAGCCAGCAACGGGCTCAAGAATAACAACAATTGTGAGGATGACAAAAAACTGGGCAATGTTATTTTCTGTTGTGCAAAGAGGTGCTATGAGTCAGAACCAACTCATTGGCAGATAACAACCAGCAGCAATCTGTGATACCATAAGAATAAAAGAGCTGATCTTTGAACTGATCCATGTCTCCTTGTCCCCAGAGCCTGCATTCTTAATCAATACTGAATATATTAAGTATTGGAGGAGAGTGTCTTTCTGGACATAGACAATACATTAACCCTAAAGTTGGTGGTTCAAACCCACCAACTGCTCCTTGGAAATCCTATCCTGATCTCTATGTGGTGGAACTCAAGGCACATAACAACAACAACAGTCTTGTAACTCTAGTTAGAGCAGGGATCAAAATAAGACAAAAATCTCTGTTACGGTAGAGCTCAAACTATTAAAACAGCATCAGACAGTGAAAAGCCTATTGAAGAGTTGAATGAGACAGCACAATGTGCACAAAGGGAGGCATAGCATTCATTTAGATTGGTTGGTGCTGTGGGCTAATGCGCTGGACTGCAAAGTAGGTATGAACCGCAAGGTCCGCTATTTAAGTTCACCATTCGCTCCTTGGAAACCCGATACAGAGTTGCTGTGGGTTGGAACCCACTCGACGGCACTTACTAACCGCAACGAACTGAATGAATTCCTAACAATTGGTAGAAAGCAACTTAACTAAACTGGGGATTGGGGGATTAGAAGTATTTGAGGGAGAGAAACCCACAAGAGCAAGATCCAACAGTGGGAATAAGCCAGCTGTGCTTGAAGGAAATATTAGAAAGCCCCTTTAAGATTATGCAATTCTCATTTTCCATCTTTCTTTGCCAGTTGAGATATGGAAATAAGGTTTACATGGAAAGTAATGACTACCACCATATTCCTCACAATCTTATCAGGGGACGAAGGGAGCAGGTGGTAGAGCAGACAGTATCCCTTTATTTCCCCTACACATCTGTTATATAAAAGGAGACACCTCTAGCACAGAGTCATGATTCCTAGAAGATAAATTATAGTAGAACAAACCTTAATTAGCCATGAGGTGTGGCTAATTTTTACCTCGGGGCTTTTAATGAATAACAATTAATATTTTCATGAAAAATAAAAAGTGAGAGAGAATTTTGCCCATGGTCATATGAATAGATTTCTGATACAAAACTGTCTTTCTATACCTAAAGGGTAACATTTTGTCTTGTTCTATAATTAAGCTAAAGGCCAACCTGACTGCATTTCTTTTAACATAAATTTGAAATTCAAAAGATAAATACCACTCTAATGTATCCACATATAAATTCATTCAAGTTATTTTATTTCCCACTAGAGAACTGTACTTTTTGTTTTGAAAGGCATTTATTCATTCTCAAACAAAAGCTAGAGGGAAAGATGGAGGAAGAGAAAAAGTAGAAAGTGTAGTCATCTTGACTAACCCTTCAGTACTTTTAAAGATCTTCTCTTCTCCATAGTTGGTGTAATAATTCATTACTATAATTCATTGCTATGGCCACACAGAAATCAGTCACCATATTCATAGTTATAGGGATGTGGTTGTTATTGTTGTTATGTGCTGTTGCGTTGGTTCCAACCCATAGCGACCCTGTATAGGGTTTCCAAGAAGTGACTGGTGAGCCTGAACTGCCGACCTTGCAGTTCAAACCGACATCGCAGTCCAGCGCATTCACCCACAGCGCCACACCAGCGCTCCATTAAGGATGTTAACAGGTTACAATTCAGGATCAGAAAATTCTCAGGGCACAGGTGTTCCAGTCGGGACAAACTCTCTTCAGCCATGTCCACAGGCTGTCAGAACAACGATACAAAGTCTTTTAGGGCTGCTGCTAAATGCCCACTGGTCACACCTCTTCACCATAAGCCTCAGCCTGAAGGCTAGCTGCTGCGGCTCCCTCCATTGGTCAGCACACCTAGCTCTCCTGATTGAGCCCCTGGAGGCTTCCCAATCTACAAGCAAGCCACCGGCCCAAAGTCAGCTGTACTGGCTCAGTGCATTGGGAAGCCCAGGGCTCTGGCTTGTGCTCCGACTTGTGGTTGTGTCGCTGCTGCTCTGCCTTCAGAGTCACAGCTTTCTGGCCCTGGGTTAAGGAACTTCGATGGACAGGAAGCTGGCTTTCCACGCATGTGTTACACTCCTAGTTCTTTCTTCTAGATGGTAATGCGGGCCCCCCAACATACACACTGCTTCTGAGATGGCTCATTTCATACCCACACCAGTGTTCCAGGTTTTTATAGTTACAATGAACTCTGGTAACATCCACAGCTGAATCATGCCATCCTATCAGTATCTTCTTCTCCCTTTTTCGTACCCAGATCCATTATGAAAAGAGTCATTTGGTGGGAGTTATAAAGATGAAAACTAGAAGAGATATATTAACTAATGTGCCATGGCACAGTAGCACAAGCAGTTAAGGACCGGTTGCTAACTTAAAGGTTGACAGTTCAAACCCGCCTAGTGGAACTATAGGAGGAAGTTCTAGCAATCTGCTTCTATAAATGGTGGTGGTGTGTCATGGAGTCGATTTGACTCACAGTGACCTGTATAGGGTTTTCGAGGCTGTAAATCTTTATAGGAGTAGAAAGCCTCATCTTTAATCCATAGAATGGCTGGTAGTTTTGAACTGCTGACTTTAAGATTAGCAGCCAGATTTGTAACCACTATGCTACCAGAGTTCCTTTCTATACAGCTCATAAAACCCTATGAAACAGCTCTGCTTGGCAACTTATGGGGTTTCCATGAACAGAATTGATTTGGTGACAATGGAATATCAAACTGACATTACTCAACAATGGTATTGCTCAACCCAATATTGATAAAGACTAAGTGTCTTATGTTAGTTTCACTTACTAATGAAATCAGCATAACCTTTCTCAAAATCATTGTTGAGAATAGCCTTCAAAAACTATTATTTCATCTAATACGCTTCTTCTCTTTTCATTGCTTTTGCTCAATGTCTGATAGAAACCATACACTATTTAGAATCTTGCTTTTAAGGACACAAGTGTTACTTTGAATACGTTTAGTATCTATGGGACTCTATTTATACATTTCTTTCTATCCACTCCATGGTTCTATCTTAAACCCTCCAAGAGTAGAAAACAATCAAACCTGTTTCTGTTCCCTCAGTTCTAATGCATAGCACCCCGACAGTACAGAGAAGATGTGGCCCCCACACAGGGTTTCTAAGATTGTAAATCTCTATGGAAGCAGACTGTCACATTTTTCTCCTGCTGGTAAGTTTGAATTACTAATACTTCAGTTAGCCATCTAGTGTTTAAACACTGTAACACCAGTGTGCCTCTGTTCTTCCTATAGTTACAGGATAACTCCCTAATGTTCATCAAATCTCTGCCTATGTTTCAAATTCTGAATGAGGATCACCTTGACCAACCAATTTGAAATGACAAACCCTGGCTTTTCTATTACTCCTTGTTATGTTGTTATATGCTATCATGTGGGTTCCAACTCACAGCAACCTTATATGTAATAGAATGAAGACTGCTCAATCTCATACCATCAGCACAATCATTGCTACATTTGAGTCCATTATTGTGGTCACCGTGTCATTCCATCTCGTTGAATGTCTTCCCCTTTTTCTCTGAGCGTCTACTTTACAAAGCATGATGGCTTTCTCCAGGGACAGATCCCTCCTGACAACATGTTTAAGGTACAATGGCGAGATGAAGTTTTGCCGTCTTCACTTAGAAGGAGCAGTCTGGCTGCACACCACCCAACACAGATGTGTTCATTCTTCTGCTAGTCCGTGATATTTTTAACGTTTTTCAGCAACACTACTATTCAAAGGAAGGATTCCTGGTAGTGTATGTAGTGGATTACAAACTGGGATAGTAAACACAAGGTCAGTAGTTCACATCTACCAGCTGCTCCGTGGGAGAAAGATGAGACTTCGTGCTCCTGTAAACATTTACAGCCTCGGAAACCCTATATGAGGTCTCTATGAGTCAGAACCGACTCCATGGCACACCACTGCCACTACCATAATTCGGAGGCATCAGTTTTTATTCATTGTACAGCTTTCCCATGCATATGAGCTGAATGTAATTACTCTGGCTTCGGTCAGACACACCAAGGTCGTATTTTCCAATTACTTATCCTTCCTTTTTGTTTCCAACCTTTGCATTCCAATCACCAGTTATTATCAATAAATCTTTATTGCACATTTGATAAATTTCAGACTGAAGAAGTTGGTACAAGTCTTCAGTTTCACCATCACTGGCCCTAGTGGTTGGTGTGTAAATTTGAGTAATAGTGGTTTTAATTAGACTTCCTTTTAGGTGTATGGGTGCTACCTTTTCACAGACATTATACCTCAAGACAGATCCTGAAATATTATTTTTGGTAATGAATGTGATGCCATCCCTCCTCAATTCATAATTCTGGCATAGTAATTATATGATTGACAGATTCAAAATGGCCAATACCATTCCATTTCAGCTCACTAAAGCCTAGGATATTGACCTCTATGTGTTCCATTTCATTTCTGAGAACATCAAATTTTCTTAGTTTTTTTTTTTTACAATCCATGTTCTAATTATTAGTGGGAGTTTATAGCTGTTTCTCTTCATTTTGAGTTGTGACTCATCAGCAAATGAAAGTCCCCTAAGCTTTCCTCCATTTGTGTCATCATGGTCAACTCTATTTTCTGAGGCGATCTCTCCTTCTCTAGTATTCTGAGTGCCTTCCAACCAGAGAGGCCCATCTTCCGGCACTATATCTAACAGTATTCTGGTGCTATTCATCATGTTTCAGTATTCAATATTCTGGTGCTGACAGCGTTCTACCACCATTCATAAGGTTTTCAGGATAAGCACAGGACTGCAAGGTCAGTGATTCAAACTCACCAGCCACTCCTCAGAAACCCTATACTGGGTAGCTATGAGTCGGAACTGACTTGTCAGCACTTAACACCAACAGCAAACATTCAGTAGTTCACTTCTCCTTCTTTTGAGTCTTAGTCTGGAAACTTGACTGAAAACAATCCACCGTGGGTGCCCCGGTCTACTGTTATTGAAAATACTGGTGGCATAGCTTCCAGCTTCACAGAAACATGCAAGTGGTGACAGTCCAACAAACAAATGAGTGATGAGACAGTGATATGGAGTCAAATAAAATGAAACCATTGATAACTTCTATCTAGTCTTCATTTATCATGATGCTGCTTTTAGGTCCAGTTGTGAGGATGTTTGTTTTATGTTGAGGTGTAATCTGTATTGAAGCCTTTATTTTCACCAGTTAGTGCTTCATGTCCATTTCACTTTCAGCAAACAAGTTTGGGTCATCTGTCTATTGCAGGTCACTCACTGATGAGACTTCCTCCAATCCAATGCCCTGTTCTCCTTTGTATCGTCCAGCGTCTTGGATCATTTGGTCAGCATGCACATTGAGCAGGGGTTGTGAAAGGATTTAACCCTGATGAGCACTTTTCTTGATTTTAAACCATGGAGTATCCCCTTGTTCTGTTCAAATGACTGCCTCTTGATTTGTGTGTATGTTTCACATGTGTCCAATTAAGTGATCTGGTATCCCCATTTTTTGCAACGTTATCCATATTTGCTATGATCTACACAGCTGAATGCCTTTGTGGAATCAATAAAATGCAACTAAACATGTTTCTGGTATTCTCTACTTTCAATCTATATCCCTCTGACATCAACAATGACATCCCTTGTCCCAAATCCTCTTCTGAATCTGGCTTGAATTTCTCATAGTTCCCTATCAATTTACTGCTGCAACCATTTTTGCATTATCTTTAGCAAAATTGTATTTGTGTGATATTAATGATATTATTTGATCATTTCTGTATCCTATTGGGTCACTTTCCTTTTGAATGGACACAGATATGGGGATCTTCCAGGTGGTTGGCCACATAGTTGTCTTCTGCGTTTCTTGGTGTAGATGAGTCAGTGCTTCCAGCGCTGCATCACTTTGCTGAAACATTCCTATTGAGCCATGTTTTTTGTTTTCTGTTTCATTACAATGGTTATAATCACCTCCAGGTACCATCAATTAATAGTATTTCTCTTTGTTTTAGCTCTTTTTTAAATTTTTTTAACACTCAGGCAGATATAATAATTTATACCACCAAAGGGTACATTCTGCAAGCCTGCCTCCTGGCC
>NW_006408573.1:9609164-9624166 GCF_000296735.1 Chrysochloris asiatica | reverse complement strand
GCTTCACCTGGTATTCTATGGTAATTCTGAAGCCAAACTTCACTGCACCAATACCCTATCCACCATCAAATCCCGCCTCCAAGAGTTATTTCTTAACTATTTTGAAAAGAATTATATATATATTAATGAAGAAATAACAAAATTATAGATTCTCAGCATAGGTATTGGATCTGAAAATGAGGAAGAAAAAGAATAAATACCAATCTTATTCCCCTTTTCCTGCACTGAGTACGAATGATCGACTAAATTGTTCTTATTTAATCAAGTGGTTTTGCAATAGTTAGATGTCTTTTCAGAAAACTTCTCACCAATCTCATTAAAGAGAAGTATAAAATGTTTGAATTCCACCTGCAGTTAGCTGTGCAATTTTTTTTTATGAAATGTTTTATTGTGAATTATGTGATAGTTTATATGGGAGAACATTAGTTTTACATTCATTCTATTGTATATCGTCTCATTGCCATGGTTACAATCCCCTCCATGCAATCCTTCCCCCGTACCCTCCAGGTCTTCAGCACACAGTCATTCTCCCTCTCTGTATCTAAAGTCTCCAGCTGCTCCATCGCTCTAGGTCATCATCTAGCTGTGTGATTTTAACAAGGTTATCTAATAGTTCCAAGCCTCAGTTTATTTATATGAAATAGAATCAAGTTTATCCACCTGGAAGAGTTTCCATAAAAATTAAATTAGATCATATCTCAAAAATACCAAGGAGGAGCCCTAGAACCTAAAACAATATACTTTTTTTTTTTTTTTCCTATTACTACTCACTCATGGAGAACTTTGGTGTTACTTGCAGAATCTATTCCATGTGGGAAGCTGTGGTATACTATTAGTTTAAGTTCTCCCCTTGGATACCTATGCAAGCTCACTACCAACTGAGACATGGTTTCAATGTTTCAAGTCTGGATGTCACACAAGATGGCCAAGTAAGAGGTGGTTTGGAGAGAGGTTCATCTTCATGTGGGATCTTGAATATGAGATGCTAATGGGAAAAAATCAATAGAGTACTTTAAAATAGTTAGAAATATTGTTTAGAGTTCAGCAAAGATTCAGACAATAATAATAAGAAAATAACAACCTATTGCCTTCAAGTTCATTCATACTCAGGGTGACTGTTTAGGAACTGTCCCATAGGGTTTCTGAGGTTTTGTATTTATACAGAAGCTGATTACCACATCTTTCTCCCTAAGAGCCTCTAGTGGGTTCGAACTGCTGACCTTTCTGTTAGCAGCCAAGTGCTGAACCACTGTGACACCAATACTCCTTGGAGACTACAATGTTCTTAAATGCTATCTAATTGGTTCTGAGGAGCAACTGGTGGGTTTGAACTGCTGACCTTGAGGTTCGAAGTCCACCACTGACCCTCCAGTGCTACACCAGGAGACTACAATAGTTGAAATCTTGGCAATTTAGGAAAGACAATGAAAAAATCAGATGACTCGTGATGATGTAACAGTAATAGACAAAAGCGTTAGTTTTAGTATCTGTGGTTTCAAACCTCATCTCTAATTTCAGTCAGCAGAGCAATATTACCCTGTTATATTTTCACTCTTGCCCAAGAAAACATTGTCTTTTAAAAGCTTTCCCTGGCAAGCAAAAAGGACTTCCATTGATTACTTTAATGTACCTTAAAAAAAAAAAAATCAACTTGTGATTCACTAAAATCTTGTCCTAGACATTCAAGACATCAGGCAGTCTTCTATGTGAAACACTTTTGAATAAAATCACTAAAATAATTCAGTACTTTCAGTACTTAGCCTTTGTCAAGGTTGGGGATAAGTTCTAACACACATCTGCTGCCATAGAGTTGGCCTCCAACTCGTTGTGACTCTGTTCATGATGCACTATAACAGTCTGGTCTTATACCATCCCTGTAATTGGTTTTGGATAGGAACATTGGAGTCTATAGAATTCTCACTGACTGATTTTGGGCAGATCTTTTTTTTTTTTTTTTTTCTCCGTCTTCTCTGATGAACCCTGTTCAGCATCATAGCCACATACAAGCTTCCACTGACAAATGGATGTTATTTTTGTTAAATACCACTGAGTTGATTCAAATTCATAGGGACCCTGTATAGGGTTCCTGAGGAGCGGCTGATGAGTTTTAACTGCTGACCTTGTGGTTCAAACTGACCTTGCAGTTGAGTGATTATTCTATAGTGCCACACCAGGATTCTGATAGATTGTTGTTGCTGTTAAGTGCCGTCGAGTTGATCCCGACCCACAGCAACCCTGTATAGGGTTTCCGAGGAGCAGCTGGTAAGCTTGAACCACCGACCTTTCAGTTCAAACAGCTTTGCAGTCTGGCTCATTAACCCACAGCACCACACCAGGACTTCTGATAGATAGATTGTTGTTGTTGTTGTTGTTGTTATGTGCCATGGAGTCGGTTCTGACTCATAGTGACCCTGTACAGGGTTTCTGAGGCTGTAAATCTTTACTGGAACAGAAATCCTCATCTTTCTCCCGTGGAACAGCTGGTAGTTTCGAACTGCTGACCGTGAGGTTCGAAGCCCGATTTGTAACCACTACACCAAGTCTCAGCAGCTGTGTTCTTAATGACATCATGCTACAAATGGATTTCAAGGTGATTCCATTCATTGCTCTGATTTTCCTCTTCATGTCCGCATGGTGGAATTTTGAAGAAGCTAGAACCCTGACGTGGCACTGTAGGATAAGCATTAGATCTGTAGTTCAAACCCACCAGCCGCTCTCAGAAACCCTACGGAGAGTCTCCGTGAGTCAGAACCAACTCAAGGGCACAAAACAATTACAACAGGGAGAATTCGAATTTCACTGGTAGAGTTCTTGTATACCACGTGGGGGATCTGGGTTTAATTCCTGGCCACTATCTATCTATCCAGGAATTAAACCCAGGTCCCCCATGTGGTAAACAAGAACGCTACCACTGAAGTTTGAATGCTCCCTGTTGTGCCTCTACAAGGCCGGTTTTCCCACATGTGAAAGGTGTGTCTGCCTCTCAGTAATCTTGTGAGCATAAATTGTGATCAGGTGGCCTGAAAAGAAAACAGCTGTCAAGGTTGCTGGCTGATAGCAGGTATTCAAGTACTGTTTGCCTCATTTATCACCATTAAAGCTTGTACCAGAGGGTGCAAGATAGACCATAGGGCTATGTGTAAACAAGAACGAGGCCAGGATGGAATTATTGTTCAGAATACACAGAATACCCGCCCTGGACAGTCCAAAGGGATTCTTAGTACCAGTTGACTTGATCAAAATATTTTCTCAAATGTATACTTTCTCTTTGTATTAACCCAAAATGAGAGCTTAAATGCAGCCTGTAAAATGATGAAACATATTTTCAAGAACATAAACATATCCTTATTGTGGTCTCTGAAGGTCTAATATTGCGTCTTGATGATCTGAAATGAAAGTAAACGTACTATTAGTTGGTGTTAGCATTACTTTTCCCATAGCATGATACTGGGAAGATAAAGCTATCTGAACTGACAACCTTGTCTTAAAGGTAATTTAATTTAAAGAAGTAAATGTCTTAAATTTTATTCTACACACTCTTGTCACAGAGACATAAACATTTTTTATATGAATTGCCTTTTGCATTATATATAAATATGAACTAAAAGGGGATTCCCAAGTGCAACGTTGCTGTAAAAAACACATGATGATAAAAATACTGTGGCTTTTCAGAGCTTCCTAATTCCCATAAAGAGACACAATCTGACCAATATGGAAACCCTTGTTAAAGAAGGTAAAATCTATTAAGCAACAGCCCTCTGATTCTAACCATTCAAACTTAATGAAACATTTAGAATATGCTATTACTGATATTGTTCATTTAAATATGCTATTACTGATATTGTTTCATTAGGTTTACAATTTCCTGCTCAGTGTTTTCACGCCTAAGTGACCTCTAAATTGGTCTGCTGCAAATCACAACTAATGGACTAGCAGCTGTCTGTAGCTCTCCACCAAGCAACACCGGGAAGGCACACAGAGTTCTCAGAAGACACAACCCACTGCTGTGCATCGATTATGACTCATAGCCACTCTATAAGGCAGAGCAAAACTCTTTCCTAGGCTGTAAATCTTTATGGAAGCTGACCAACTGTGGAGCAGCTGATGGGTTTGAACCAATGACTTTTCAGTTAGCAGTCAAGTGATTAACCGCTGCGCCACCAGGGCCCTGATAGCAGGAGATTGATCAATCTTCAGATACAAAGTTCTGTTCCTTTCTTCCGCAGCGTTGCGCGGTCTTCTCACATCACCTTTTGCTTTCCCTTCCTTTCTCCTCATTCTTCGATTCCCTCCACTGCTTTGCCCAAAACGCTTGAACAGCAATATGGTTGAACTAGTTTCTAAGGTAGAATGCTTTGCTCTCTAAAATAACAGAACTCTTTGCTCAGAATTGTGATTGATAGGAATATGAGAAGTGCAATTTTTCTCTTCTAAGTGGAGTCAAGGAGCTCTTGTAGCGTAGTGGTTACAAATCGGGCTGCTAATCTCACAGTCAGCAGTTCGAAACTACCAGCCGTTCTGTGGGAGAAAGATGAGGTTTTCTGCTCCCGTAAAGATTTACAGCCTCGGAAACCCTCTGCAGGGTGGCTATGAGTCCGAACCAACTCCACGGCACATAACAACAACAACAACAATTGGAGTCCTGGTGTGGTGCTGGATGATAAGCACTTGACCTCAGGTGGGTTTGAGCTCCAAACTCACTAATTACTCCTTGGAAACCCTAATCAGACATTCTACAACTTGGAATCAACTCCACGGCTCTTAGCAATGACAACAAGTAGCGTTCGTATTTTATCCATAAGACTGATGCCAGAATTAGAGTTGAAAAATGATAAGGTGCATGGATTCTGAAGCCAGCTAGACAATCAATGTGAGTTCAAACCCTGTATTTCAATACCTGCATATCCTGGAGCTACATCCCTGGATGTGCAAACACTGGTGCAAATGCACAGTGGGCTGCAAACTGAAAACTTGGAGGTTTGAATCTGCTCAAAGTGACCGCACAAGAAAGGCCTGGCAATCTGCAGCTTAATAATTAGTCATTGAACACACGATGGAGCACAGCTCTACTCTAACACACATGGGGTTGCCGCGAGTCCGAATTCACCCCATAGCTACTGGTTCCCTGGCTATATCCTGGAGCAAGTTATCCATCTTGAGAGGCTGTTCATGGGATCTGAGGCTGGAAGATGAGGCTAGTAATAGGATCTGCTTCAGAGAGTTTCACACAGATTAAAATTGCTCGTGTATACGTTTCTAATATATGGCATCCTAGAAAAGGTCAAGTTATAGAGATAGTCAAAAGATCAGTGGCTGCTACGTGGAGGGTGACAGGGACAAACAGGTGGAAGAGGGATTTTGAGAGCTATGAAAGTATTCTGGAAAAGTGGACACGTGATATTATACATTTATCAAAATCCATAGAACTCTACAAAGCAAAGAATAAACAGCAATGCAAACTATGGACATTAGTTAATAATAATGTATTAATATTGGTTCATTCAATTATAACAAATGTACCACACAGTGTGGTGCTATAGGTTAATGTGCTGGATTGCAAAGTCATTTGAACCATAAGGTTGGTGGTTCAAGCTCACCAGTCACTCCTCAGAAACCCAGTACAGGATCGCTCTGGGTCGGAACTGACTTGGTGGCACTTTACAACAACAACCAAGCAAGATGTTACTTGTAAGGGAGACAGGAGATAAAGAGGAACTTGCTGAACTATCTGTCCAATCTTCTGTAAACCTAACAGCACTTATCAACAACAACAACAATGTTTTTTTTTTTAATTCATTAATTCAACATATATTATGTGCATACTCTGACTAAACAGAGTTCTGGAGTGATGCTGTGGGTTAATGTGCTGGACTGCAAGGTTGGTTTGAGCTGCAAGGTTGACAGTCGACAGTATTCAATGTGCTACTGAGACAGCAATGAACGAAACAAACAAAACCACTCTCCCATTGAAGACTACAGTCTGTTGAGAGGTGACCGATGATAAACAGATAAATATACAATATAACGTCAGAGAATGACAAATGCAATGAAAATAATGTAGATAAGTACTTAGCACTGTGCTTGGAATGTAGTGAGTGAAACATTCACTCATGCAGGGTAATTAGAAAGGACTTGACCATAGTCCTTGCTAATCTTTCCATGGGCTGAAACCACAGAGGCAGTGACTGCCTGCAGCAAAGGATCCCTCCCCAGCTACTTGTCCCAAAGGGACATAGAACATTCCTTCTCCCCTCCATGTGAGCAAATCCTGCAGCCATGAGTCCTCTGGGCCCTGAGAGGTGAAATTAAAGGCCATTTTGTCCTGCCCATAAAATAGTGTGTTCCTTGTCAGAAAGAAAGAAAGTTGTTATTTCACCCTGACAAAGTCCCTAATAAAAATAATATATAAGAATCTGTTGATTATTTGCTGTCATTTTTGTTGTTCTCATTTTACTTAAAGTTTCATGTGTACCATGGCCAGATCAAGGGAGGGGTTATTTTGGATTCAGACAAGTTCTATCAAGGACGCACTGCAGAGTTTTTATTGAAAATAATGGTGTGACAACCAGATGACCCACGTGTTCACATAATTGAACACTACCTGCAGAAAAGGAGTTCAAAGTTCCCTAGGTCTGGGAATGTCCCTCGTATAAATAGGAGAGGAAACGAGCAGTGTGGAGATATAAGAGGGAACAGCAGGAATCAAGAAACAGGAAAACACTCAATTCAAAGTTAGGGGCTGGTGTTCCATGCACCAGTTGGCATTTATGCATATGTAACTAAGCAACAAAACATTGTGAGACTTGGTCTTTTGGAAGTTGCCCTGCCTGTTTTTTTACAGACCACCACCAGGAGTTTCAGAGAAATAATGCCATTAGCTGGGAAGTGCTGCATTTCTTCTTCTGTCAAGCATTTCTACTTAATTTGTCATTGGGGCCCAAAAGACCCCGAGTCTCCCTGGAGACGGGCCCTTGGGGCACACCTGTCTGTGCTGGTCGACCTGTGACTCATCTTCTGGAGGGGCTGGCGGGTAAGAGATGGGTCTGAGCAGCATTTGGGTTTGGCTGCTGGGACTGAAATAACACCACCAGAGTTCTTCCATGAGCCAAAGCCAATTCGTGCCTTCAATTTAAATCTTTTGAAGGCTGATGCTTGCTGGAATCAATCTAATGGGCCATTTATGACACAATAACCCCCATTTGTTTGGGCTGCATCTGCCAGATTTACCAAATCATTTGGATGATTTAGTATTGTATAATTTTAGACCTTCAGAGGAAAAAATGGTCTGCCACTACTGACTGAAGATTGCTTTGTGGGTAAAGAACATATACATTATCTCACAAATAATATATATGTGTGTGCTTAAGTACTCATCACATGTTGCCTTGGGATAGAAACAGGAAATAGTTGCAGTAATTTGCTACAGGCTAAAGATATTTGTAGAGCAGGATTATAAATTTAACACATGATGCAAGAGTCAAAGTTTATTTGTGCTGAAGGCTAAAAGGGGCCTTGAGGCACTGTTGCTTAAGAGTTATAGGATTCCTAATAGCCTTGCCTTTTCCTATTTTCATTTTGCAAAATCTGCAGGTATAACTCCCATCCTTTGCCCTCCACCCTGAGAGAAGTAAAGAATTCTTCATATACCAAATACCACTCATCTAAGTTCACAGGAAAGAACTACTTAAATTCCATAGGGTAATTCTGGGGATGAAATAAGATGAATTATGAAAAAGGTGGTGAGCATATGAAAAAGCCATCAACAGTTGATGGCTATGTTTGAGGAACAATCCTGCAATCATAGTATTCTATGAATTGATGCATAGATAGATGCTTTAGTTAAATAGCTGTGGGAAAGAGAAAGAGACTATACCCAGGAATATATACAGGTTGGACCGAGGATATTTCTGCATATGTATTTACCCATATTGCAAATATATGCAGCAATATGGTAGAGCATACAGAGGGTGGTGGGTTTGATATAACACAGCTTTGCCAATAGACAGCCAAAGGTCTCAGGTCCATTTGTGCCACTTTCGATTTGGGTGACATTAAGCGGTCTACTTGTTGAGTCTCCATTTCTTTCTTTAAAATGGATACGATAATTCCTGTACCATAGGATTGTTCTTGGATCCAGTGAGAAGCCTGGCTAATAGGGATATTGCCCCCTTAAAGAAAGATGATGTTAAGTGAGGTGGAACAGTTCATGGACATAGAGACCCTTCAAAACCATTCTTTCCTTCTCAGAAGCTCACAGCCTCCTGCATTACTGACAAATGCCAAATAATGCTCTTGAGCGTCTGTTTCTCTATACATTAGCCAGTATCACAGTAGTTCCTTTCCTTTGGCAGAGCTCTGATTTCTAAATATGGCAAGGCCTCTTTGTATTATCAGGAGCCCTGGTGGCACAGTGGCTAAGCACATGGTTGCAGTCCAAAGGTTGGCAGTTTGAACCCATTGGTGGCTCCGCAGGAGAAAAACAGAGCAATCTTCCACAAAGGTTAAAGCCTTGGAAACCCTGTGGGGCAGATCTAGTCTCTTCTACAAGGTTGTTATGAGTCAGTTCAAACAAACGTGATAATAATTTTTGTCCTATTTCCTGGAGTATTGCAGTCTGAACAGACGACCTGCCCCCCAGAAGCTAAGCTGCCCAATTCGTGGACGCATTTAGGAAAGACTGCTGACCTGCAGCAGGATGCTGGTGAGGAGCAGGGAAGAATCCTGTGTTCTCAAAGGGATACTGTCTTCCAGACTCAGTGTGTGGACACTATCTTCCAGACTCAGTATATCTTTCTAACCTTCTAGTGCCCTGCAGATAAGCTTTCAGTAACTTTCCCCTCAATATTGCAGATCTCACAGAGAAAAGTCTACCTGCCATCTTGGTCATCTAACTTCAAAAGGAATTTTTTATCTGTCATACAAATATTTGTTGTTGTTGCTATGTGCCATGGAGTCAGTTCTGACTCATAGCGACACTGTCTAGGGTTTCCAAGGAGCAGCTGGTGAGTTTGGACCACCAACCTTGTGGTTCAAACCAAACCTGCAGTCCAGTGCTTTATCCAGCAGCACCACCCCAGGTCTCCTCATTTTCTTTTGTTAGTCATTCACTTCCTGGTGCTAAACTTGCAGTCCCTGGGTGGTACAAACATACTGTACGGGGCTGTTAACAGAAACATTGGAGGTTTGAGTCCACCTAGAGTAGTGGTTACAAATCAGGCTGCTAATTTCACAGTTAGCAGTTTGAAACTACCAGCTGTTCCGCAGGAGAAAGATGAGGCTTTCTGCTCTCATAAATGTTTACAGCCTCGGAAACTATACAGGGATGCTATGAGACAGCACATAACAACAACAAGAGGTGCCTAGAAAGCTCTAGTGATCTTCTCTGAAAACTCATTGGAAACCTTATGGAGCACAGTTGCACTCTGACAAACATAGGCTTGCTATGAGTCTCATTTGACTTGACAACAACTGGTTAACTGGCTAATGGTTTGAAAGAGGCAACTTGTGAGACATCTGATTATTTGGGGATGAAGACCCTATTGTGTCTCCAAGTGTGTCTGGGAATTACTTGAAGTACTTTCTTAAAAGGAAGACTCAGGGCTCCATTAGCCACACGCTGATGCTGTTGTTAAATGCCATCGAGTAGGTTCCAACTCCTAGCAACCCTGTATAGGGCTTCTGAGGAGCAACTGGTGAGTTTGAACTGCTGACCTTGTGGTTCAAACTGACCTTGTGGGAGAGTGTTTAACCTATATGCTGATGTAGAATCCAACAATTTTGAGTCAAGAAAGCTGCAATTTCAAGTGAATCCTCAGCAAACTTTAGAGTTCCATTTGTAGGTAGCTGACATGAGTAATGGAGAAAACATTTGGGTAATGCATAGTTACCTACTTTACTAAGAGCCCTCAAACCATTGCTAGTTCAATACGAAGAACACATATTCCTTGAGTACTGTGTACCTAGTGTACTGCCAGACACTACCTATGCCAAATCTCATTTATTCCTCACAGGAAAGCTATGAGAAAAGGCTTATTCCAATTCCCATTTTTCAGAGGAGCTCCTCAAGTCTCACAGAGTTTAAAGGTTCATCACACAACTAACTGGTAGGTGGCAGGCTGGTATAGCTCTGTCTGCTCCAGAGCCAGTCTATGGCTCCCAGCTGACTACAGTCCCATTTATCTTAACAAATCCCAACATAGTGTCCTTTCCAAAGTCTTCCTTGGTCATTTATTCAATTTACGTTCATCAAAGTGAGTTGTTTTCATAATTTACAAACTTTTATGACTTGTGTTTCTGGTTATTACTGACAATATGCTTTTCTGACAGTGCCTTGGTAGTTAAATCTACATGTTACTATCTCTCTGGCCTTTTAATTGAATGTACTTATTTGCACAATCAGTTCTCTGTGTAGTTGTTCATTTCTTGGTCCAGCTGTAGATTAATTATAATGTCCATGTTTATGTTCTTATGGTGTTGTTCTACAATCATTTTTAAGTCAGTTATTAAAAATGCTAGATGACATAAAAATGGTTGTTCTTTTTCCTTCTTATGAAAAATCTCCTACTTTAAAATGCCCAAGTTACAATTCAAAGACAGAAATTGATTTTGTGGTGGGAAATTTATGGAAGCTAACAGGGATAAATAAAGTGTGTTTTTCCCTCTGTAATACATATGAAGACAATAAATGCATTTAAAAACAAGAAACAAACACGGCCACACAATTCCTAGAATGAATATGTTGCTACATTTAGAAAACTATGGGAGCTTAGCATTCCAAACGCACTTATTTGAGTCAAGCCCTTTAAAGTTGAAAGAAAGTTTAAATTTTCTCTGTGGTCTCTTTTTCATTGGTTTCTATGAATCCAGCTGGGATCTTCTGGGTAGAAGATGCTAACAGGATAGATCTCAGAAGGATAAACTTTGCATGTCCTCGCTAACATGATACCTAGCTTGGGCAAATGAATAGAGATCATTGTTGTACATGTGAAAAATATTGTCTTGGAAAATGTTGTGATACCTATAGTTTTATAACAATCAAACCATTTTTTTTGAAATAATTATTAGGAAGATCCATATTTGGAAAGAATATTCTATAAATTAGACTTGTTTTGCCAGCACCAGGTATGATGAGAAGTCACCTCATTCAGATTAGAAAGTCCAGGGTACACTTGGCATAGACACTTTTGAGGGACACACCATGACTTACTAGACATTCTACTGATACCACTCTTAGGGATCTGGGCCCTCAGAGATTCATACATGACTGATGCCTCCAGTAAAAGCAATAAAACTCTCATATCACCAGAGAATTATACAAAATAGTCAATTGGCATAGTTGTAAGAACACGATGTACTTTCAAATGTACTTGAAAATTACTGCACAAAACTGAACAGAAAGTCACCTACACTTCTATTATTTAAATTATGTGTGTTAATAAAGAAAGTCCCATCCTTCTACTCCCAAATCCCAGCACAGTCTTCCTTGCTTTATCCATGCCTCCACAGACTCAACAAGTAGATCCATGTAGGGTACTGTGTGGTTGCTCAGTGGTTAAAGTACTTGGCCACCAACCAAAATGTCAGTGATTTGAACCCAACGGCTGTTCCATGGAAGAAAGTTATGACAGCCTGCTTATGGAAAGATGTACAGCCTTGGGAATCGTAGGGGGCCAGCTCTACTCTGATCTATAGGATCACTGAAGGACAGTGTCAGAATCACTCAACAGCAGTAGGTTTGGTTGGGGAGTTATACAAGAGCAAATATAAAAGAATTACTTCAAAATCTTAGAAATCATTATTTTAAAAAATATTAAAACACAAAGCTATTGTCTCTTGTGGACAACAAGGTGGACAGATTCTGGCTGAGCTTCCAGATGAAGACAGATTAGGAAGAAGGAGAGACAGTCTACTCCCAAATACTTCATCACTGAAAACCTTATGATTAGCAGTGAAACACTGTCAGCACCAGAATGTTGAATAATGAACCATGATGAAGAGCACCAGAATAGTGTCAGATATATTACTGGAAGATGAGCCCTTCAGGTTGGAAGTCACTCAAAATAAGACTGGGGAAGATCTGTCTCCTCAAAGTAGAGTTGACCGTGATTATGAGAATGGAATAAAGTCTGGTGGGACACAACTCAAAATGAAGAGAGACAGCTGTCTTAATAATCAGAACATGGACGTTACGAAGTATGGATTGGCACAGTGGCAGCAGCAATGGGTTCACATGTAAGAACAATTGTGAGGTTGGCTCATGACCTGACAGTGTTGTTCATAGGGTTGCTATGAGTTGGTACTGATTCAATGGCACCAAATAGCATTGTTTCTTGACACAGCCTCCATCTAGGTCAATACACTTTGGAAGGTGGAGTTTCCTACCATCTTTCTAACCCTTCCTGGAAGAACTCTTTACTCTTGGATTGACACATTAAAATGACAGAATGAGCAGGTGAATCGGAATAATGGAAAAATAAAACAAAAACATTCCTCATGTCAAGTTTCCAGG
Organism: Chrysochloris asiatica; assembly: GCF_000296735.1. NCBI lineage: Eukaryota > Metazoa > Chordata > Mammalia > Afrosoricida > Chrysochloridae > Chrysochloris > Chrysochloris asiatica. The sequence goes on along the minus strand of NW_006408573.1, from coordinate 9,611,658 downwards.
CCTTTTCCTCACTAATGCAGTTTTCAATGTTCCTAATAAACCCTTGTGATCATCCTGTGTCCTTTGAGAAAACCTATCAAGATTATTCCTTCAGAATCCCTCCCAAAGCAGTTGCCATAACCTTCTGAGCTAACTTTCGGCCTTGAATTTAACTGTCCAGTAGATCTGCTTGGTGGTGGTGGTTATGTGCCATGGAGTCGGTTCCAACTCGTTGTGACCCTGTGCTGGATTTCTGAGGCTGTAAATCTTTACAGGAGCAGAAAGCCTCATCTTTCTCCTACAGAACAGCTGCTAGTTTTGAACTGCTGACCTTGCGGTTCACAGCCCGATTCGTACTCACTTCATAACCACAACGTAAGAACTGCTTGGGAGCAATTTTTTTTTTATTGGACTTTGCTCTCTGGATCATATTGGTAGACTCAAGACTCATTCTATGTTATGATTTGTTCCATACAATCATCTTCATTATCTTCAATATTGCTTAAAAAACTGAAGGAAAGATTAAAACTTTAAGCTAGCTGATCTTCCCACAATACTTTTGGCATTTTCCAGCTAATAGCTTGCTGAAGCCAAGATAGTCTCTTAGAATTATCTTAGATCTTTGTGAGATCTCAACATCAGTAGCTATTGCATTCAGTCTTCTTTCACCCATTTGTGGAGTTCAGCCACAGTTTCTTCATTCATCAAGGTTGACGGTCTTCCCTCTTTTGGCTCATTTTTGAGGTCTTCCAAACCTTCCTTAAAACACTTGATGCACTGAAAAAATATTGTTTTTATATGGGACAACATTCAAATAAACTTATTACAAAGCTCCAGTAGCTTAGGAAGATGTCTACTTGATTTTTGTTAAAAATTTCATCTGCCCATGGCACAAAAAGTATCCTTTTGTTTTAAAGGCACTCCAAGGAGCTCTGGTAGCATAGTGGTTACGAGTCAGGCTGCCCACCTCAAGGTCAGCAGTTCGAAACTACCAACAGTTCCACGGGAGAAAGATGAGGCGTTCTGCTCCTCGTAAAGATTTACAGCCTCGGAAACCCTGTGCAGGTGACTATGAGTTGGAATCGACTCCATGGTACTTAACAACAACAACAACTCTACTAAAACAAGTTTACTACTGAGAGAACTTCCCTGTGACCATCCACTGACCACAGAGAGATATTTAAACACATTTTGTTTGGAAAAGACTCATGTATGTATGAACTGAAACCCTTTTTTGATTTACCCTTATATATGTATACATTACTTTATTATCTAAGGGTGAGATCATTCAATGCACACATTTCTGCAACTTGTTTGTTCTTATTTTTTCTATTTGCAGTATATCATAGATCTATGGGGAAAGTTCTACTCGGTCCTGTTCTTATGAGTCAAAATTGACTCACTGCCAACAGATCTGTGTTTGGTATATTTATAACTCATTCTTTAGCTTTACTAATTATTATTGATTATTTTGGTGAGCTACAATTTGACCATTTTTCTTGCTCTGTGGAGCTTGCTGCTTATTTTCTGTGTTCTGCTGTTAAATAATATGCACAGATACTGAAGTCATAGAGACCAGGGTCTCAGTCCCAGATCTGCCACTTCCTTGACATCTTGGCTTGGGCAATTGACTAATTTTTCTGAGTCTCTTTGTTCATTAGATATAAAATAAAGACTATAATAATGTTTCATGGTGGTTGTTAGAAAGAAATAAGATGGTGTATACATAAACAGTATAGTCTCTGTTACTATTAAATTAAAGACATAATTTATAAATCCCATAACTATTATTAAACAACTTAGGTATTTTGTTTATTATTAAATAGTTTAGAGTTTTCTGTACTTTAGTAATATACATAGAACAATCTTTGAAGGATTTTTATACTTATTTATTTAATATTGTGCTTGTATACATTTATTTGCAATTAAAGAGTGAGTTGTTGTAAGGTAGAAACTTTACAGTCCTATCATGAAATAATAAATTTGCATAAAATCACAATTCCATCAACAACAGACATTATATTCAAAACTCTAAAAAGTAAAATATTCTGAAGCAGATAAAGTCCAGTCAGAACAGAAGAGTGGTAAATATTATATAAATTTATTTATACAGCGAAGTTTTTATATGAATTTTTAATTATTAATACTATAAACACTATAAGCACTAGACTATGAACAATAAGTTCTGTGGTTTGAGCCCAACTGCCACTCCATGAGAGAAAGGTGAGGCTCCCACAAGATTTCCATCCTTGGAAGGATTACACAAGACATTCATTATTAAAAGGTGGTTAGCAAATATTCAGGGCATAACTGCCATCAGTTCTACTCAAATTATTCCAGAATATAGAAGAGGATGGAAAACTTCCTAATATTTTTTATGAAGTAAGCATAACCCTCATACCAAAACCAGGGAAGGATGTCATTAAGAAAGAAAATTATAGACCAATATCCCTCATGAACATAGACACAAAAATTCTCAACAAAATCCTAGCCAACTCCCTTCCAAGACTAAGAC
>NW_006408573.1:9605956-9608000 GCF_000296735.1 Chrysochloris asiatica | reverse complement strand
TATAATGCAATCCCAATCCAGATTCCAACAACATTCTTCAAAGAGATGGAAAAGACAATTACTAACTTTATACGGAAAGGAAAAAGACCCAGGATAAGCAAAGCACTGCTTAAGAAGGAAAACAAGGTTGGAGGCCTCTCACTCCCCAATTTCAAAATTTACTACATGGATACAGTGGTCAAATCAGCCTGGTACTGGTACAGTGAAAGATATATTGATCAATGGAACAGAATCGAGTATCCAGAAATTAACCCATCCATATACAGCTGATTTTTTACAAAGTACTTAAATATATCGCAAGGGGAATTGATAGTCTCTTGAACAGATGGTGCTGGTAGAACTGGAAAGCGATATGCAAAAGATTGAAACAAGACCTTTACCTCACGCCCTATACAAAAATGAACTCAGCATGGATTAATGACTTAATGTGAATCCCAAAATTATGAAGGTCATTGAAAACCTTGCTGGAGACCACATCGGTCTACTGGTGAGTGAAAGAGGGGAAAGGCAGCAATGAAGAAATGGGCTGAGTTCAACCACAGTTCATTGTCTCCCGTTGACCTGGAGATGAGATTACAACAAAATATTGTCCAATATAGTGTTGGATTACAACAAAATATTGTCCAATATAGTGTTGGGAGAAGGAGCTCTGGTAGCGTAGTGGTTAAGAATTGGGCTGCGAACCGCAAGGTCAGCAGTTTGAAACTACCAGCTGCTCTGCCGGAGAAAGATGAGGCTTTCTGCTCCTGTAAAGATTTACAGCCACGGAAACCCTGTTCAGGGTCGCTATGGGTCAAAACCGACTCGAAGGCACTTAACAACAACAACAACATAGTGTTGGGAAGAACTTAAAGTACACAGTGGCTACAAAAACGGGCTTGAGCATCCCAGTGATTGTGAAGATGGTTAGGATCAAGCAACGTTTTGTTCTTTTAGTCCATGGGTTTGCTATGGGACTCAACAATGACAACAGCTAGGTAACAAAGCAGGGCCAAGACTGAGGGATTTGGAGCCTACAGTAAATTTCATAATGACACACGTTGTCACTTCTTCTCTAAAATACCCTCATGCAGTAGCATAGGAACACTGAAACGGGACAGTGAGCTTCAAACACAGTTCACAACTATCGTCATTTGATTCTCACATTCCCTCTGTAGAGGAATCGCATTGGTAGTATGGATCAAACAGTTCTATTTTATAGATGAGGAAACCCAGGCCGAAGACTAGTCATTACTTAAGAACATCCAATTAGTTACTAGACATAATTTTTTTTTTAAGTTTTTATTGTGGATTGAGTGAAAGTTTACAGGGCAGATCATCAGTTTTACATTCAACAAATAATACACCTTGTTTCATACAATGATTATAATCTCCTCCATGTATCATCAATTAACAGTATTTCTCTCTATTCACTTTAGCTTTTTTAAAAAAACAAAAACAAAAAACACTAAGGCATATATAATAATTTACACCTCCAAAGGGAACATTCTACAAGTCTGCCTCCTGGCCAACGGCTCTTAGTCCCTCTCTTCTCAAGAATCTAGAGTCCTCAGCCGCTCCCCTTCTCCATATCCCCATCTCTGCCTTCATCTCTGGCGTCGCTGCTACTCTGGATAAGGTCCTGCATTCTGCTTGTGCTCTTCTCCCTTGATGGCCCTAGGGTCCTCTGTTTCTGGACTGTAAGATTAACCACTCCCCTGTTTTTGCTAATTGTGACAGTCACAATTAGTCATCCTAACAATTATTCATTATTGAATTATATGAATCTTATCCCATTTCTTTTCACCAGACCCATCTAGACAAGATGAAAACTATTCAGTGGGGACTCTTTCTTCACCCTCACACTCTTCAACTAAACTCCCTCTTGTAACTTTATAATCCAGTCACTTCATGCCTTTATCATCCCCTTATTTTAGGTAGTTGATGTCCACCTAAAATTAGGGGGCGTCTCGATCTACCCTGTATACAAGAGGGGATAGCATTGGTACTTGAGATGAAGACTCCTTCCCTCTCTGTTGGTATTTAGAGTTACTACCTCCATGAG
>NW_006408573.1:9598484-9605123 GCF_000296735.1 Chrysochloris asiatica | reverse complement strand
AACATTCCTTTCTATCCTACTCAAGTGTCTATTTTACAATCGTAGGCAAGGGAAACCAATACTCATAAGACAGTCAAGCATTTTTTTGATTATTACAAGGAGTGAACACTTTCAAAGTGTTTAGCTAATTTGCTAAATTTTTTTTTTTAAAGAAAGATTTTGTTGTAAATAGAGTGATAGTTTATAGGGCAGATTATCAACTTTGCACTCAACCAACCATATTTTGTTCCATTGCAATGACTACAATCCCCACGGTGCATCATCATTTAATAATATTTACCTCTATACCTCCTCCTCCTTCTTCTTTTTTTTTTGATAGTCACAAAACACACAGAAAAAATATATTTGTTTAAATGACCAAAGGATTCATTTTGCAAACCAGTTTCCTGACCACAGGCACACAGCCTTTCTCATTCCATGGATCTAGAGCCCTCCACTGCTCTGTCTCTCTATGCTATTACCTCTGCCTCTGTCTCTGGTGTTACTGCTTTTCTGCTTAGGATCCCATGCTCCACTCACACTCCTCCCTCTTGATGGTCCTAAGGTCCTCTGTTCCTGGAATGAAAGATTAACTACTCTCCCCACTTTTAGTTTCACTAATTTTCACCTTATTTTAAGTCAGAGAATAGAAACTTGGAATTGAGATAGAAATAACCATACACTTACATTAGAATTTAATAAATCTTGAGGAGAATTTATTTTCATGGAAATAATTCTGGACTGGAATTTTAGAGATTCTGGATTTACCTGTAAGCTTATACTGTTTTGAACGAGTGAGTCATGTCCCACTTTCTCTGGTATCAGATTCCTTATTCTTAAAAAGTAAGGAGGGATTTATTTATTCATAGCCAAGTTTATATATATTTCTATTATTTCTGAGGTAGAATCAGTGACTAGAGTTTGGCAATCTGCTTTGGGATGTAAAGAGTTTCATAAGCAAACATTCTATTCACTTCTTTCAAACTGTATACACTACAGGCTTTATGGTGTAAAATCAGAGCATCTTAACATGATACTCATATACCCAACCTTTCAAGGCCTGGACCCTATTTTAATTCCAACCTCTTAACCCAACATTTTCCATTGCTTGGAATATTCCAGATACTCCGTTGTTTCTATTACTGTTGGTTTATTTCCATAGTATAGGCCTAACTCAAAAGCACTCTGCCCTCCCTTCTTCACTCGAGTGACTATTACCATAGTTTCCTGCATAAAATGTGCTTGAGTAAATAAGGCATGCCTATACAATGTGCTTAGCATGCATAGAAACTAATGTGTGAGGGAGTTGCATGGTTTGTACAAGCTAATTGCCTAAACTATTGTACTCATTCTTCACCACACAGATCTAAGTCCATCTCCTTTAGGAAGTACTTAATGAACAGCTTACTCTGGGTAAAGTATCTTTATTTTATGCTGCATCAGAACATGGCGCATGCTTCTCATAGCCCTGTTTTCTTAGTCTCTGGGTATGGGGGCATTATCTATTTAAATGCCTCCTTCATGAGTCTGAAGGCAGCAGCAGACGCATATTGATATTTTAGTCTACGTCTCTTAATATTAGAAATAAACCAGATATTTAAAAATTCTCACTATTCAGTTGTTCTTACTTCAAACTGCTTTAAGGAAGCTTGGGCTTTGTTTGGTTTATGTATATGGGTTCTGAAAAAGGATTGCTCTGGTTGATGAGGTGTTATCCTATCTGTGTGTGTCACATGATTTGTTTTGAGATGGATTTCAGCATCCTTAGCCAAAATGTCCACATTTCTGGATCTAGGTGCTAATAGTAGTATAATATCAAAGTGTCAAACCCTTCTTGTCTGGAAATGCTTCATTTCAGCCACAAATGAATATTGTTAGAGACTATTAACTGTGCCCGCACAATAGATGAGGCCACTTGCCCTGCCTGGTCTTGCTGAGGTGCTCGCCTAGAAGAAATGTTGCTTTATAAAGAAATGGAAAGGTAAAGGGAGCAATCTGGCAGAGATTCGAGCGAGGTAGACCATTAGCCTACTCAGTGTTCAGGGCATGATCTTTAAGTTGAGTTGAAGTTCAGCGGTTTGGCATTTTTGATACTGTTTAACTACCTGGAAATTGAATTTGAACCAAGCGTTTTTCTCCTATGTGACCCTGGGATTTGTCAGGTTGGATAAAGAAAGAAAAAAGAAAAACAAAAGCCTCTAACCTTCCCATGCTGAGTACAAGTCAGAATGGCCATTCCTTATACTACTTCTACTAATCAAATGCACTAATGTTTATGAAATGTAAGAAATCAATTAGGTAGATGTGATATATTAGGTAGAATATATTCCTCTTAGCTACAATATCCCATATGTTGTTGTTAAGTGCTGTCAAGTCGGTTCTGACTCATAGTGACCTTGCATAGAGTTTCCAAGGAGTAACTGGGTTTGAACCACTAACCTTGCACTTCAGCAGTCTAGCACTTATTCTACAGTATCACACCAGGACTCCACAATGTCTCATACAGACATACCTAAAAACCTAATCTCATACTTTAAAGTAATCTTCAAGCTTCAACAATCATACTTTTATGATGACTTGATGTTTATTTCTTTCACATACTCTAGGGGATACAATTGTTGTTATCAATGTTAGGTGTCATCAAGTCGGTGCTGACTCATGGCGACCCTAGGTACAACATACAGAAACACTGCCTGGTCCTGTGCCATCCCACAATCCTTTCTGGTATAGCCCATTGTTGTAGCCATTGTGACAATCCATCTCTTCGAAGGTCTTTCTCTGTTTTGCTGATCCTCTATGTCACCAGAAGAGTTGTCGGATAACATCCAGAACATCTATGTGCAGAAAATAAAAGGTCATTAAAAAGACAGGAAATAGAGAAACAACCAAAATTGATGTCCTTCTCCAGGACTGGTCCCTCTTGATGACATTCCAAAGTACATGAGACAAAGTCTTATCCTCACTTCTAAGAAGCATTTTGGTTCTACTTCTTCCAATGGAGACTTGTCCATTCTTCTGGCAGTCTATGGTCTATTTAATTAGACTTTCACACGTAGAACTTCAGCAGAAATCTTAGGTGATATCAAAATGCTAAAATAATCCATTGAATAGATTGCTTGTTGTTGTTGTTGTTTTTTATTATTTTAAGGAAAGTTTGGAAATATAATGGTAAGTCAAAAAATATTGCTATAAAATCATAGGAACCATCATTAAACAAAAATATCAAAATATAAAGCTATTGTTTCTTGGCCTATACACTTCTAAAAGCAGTGTTTCCATCTCTTTTACCCTTTCCCAAATAATTTTTCACTCCTGTATTGACACCACATCACAATGGCAGTTTTTACATACTCACAGGAATCAAGTGTCCTTTGATTTTGGGAACAAAAACTAGGGAAGTGACAAGATCATGGCTGTAGAGTAGGTGGGGCTGGCTTCCCCAATGAAATTTTCACAGGACAGCTTTTGGTACCCTTTAAGAATGAGCAGATACATAGTCATGTTGGAAAAATAAAACAGTCCTCGTTACAACTTTCCTGGCCTTTTTTCTCACCAATGCAATTTTCAGTTTTCTTAGAACTTCTTCCTCATAAGCACCATGATAATTTATGCCATATCTATCAAGATTACCCATTTTGAATCTCAAAAAAACAGTGCCATAATTTCCTAAACTGACTTCGCTGCCTTAAATTTAACTGGTCCTCCAGATCCTCTCAGAAACCAGTTTTGATTGGATTCTTTTCGCAGGTACCCTAATTAGACTAAACCAAGTATATTACTGAGAGAACTTGCCTACAACTACCACTGATGGCAGAAAAATGTTAAAAAAAACATTTTGTCTGGAATTAAGGCATGCATATGTGAACTAGAACAGTATCAGAAATACATTTTTAAGTACCCTAGGAGTCCTGGTGTGGCTCTGTGGGTTAATGCGCCAGACTGCAAAGCTGTTTGAACTGCAAGGTCTTCGGTTCAAGCTCACCAGCTGCTCCTTGGAAACCCTATACAGGGTCCCCATGGGTCAGAATTGACTCAATGGCACTTCACAACAACAACAATATATATTATGATTTCCTATAATGAAAATCACATTACTTGAGAATTAGGATTGGAATAAGAGCTAATAGGTATAATTATTCCTGTAAATAATGTGCTGTTGTTGTTGTTAAGTGCTGTGGAGTCAATTCCAACTCATAGCAACCCTGAACAGGGTTTCTGAGGAGCAGCTGGTGGTTTGAAGCACTGACCTTGGGGTTAGCAGTCCAGTACCTATTCTATAATGCCATGGTAGAATTTCAAGTTTATTGAAATTTCATGATTGATTCTTATTATTTTTTTCATCTTCTGTTCAACATCATTCAAACTGAAGTGTGCACACTTCAGATCAGATTGATAAAGTACCTTCTATTTTAATTCCCCATTTAATAGTTGAAGAAACTAATCTTTGGGAAAGTGATTTTATATTTCTAGAGTCAGTTGAATGAGCAAGTGTAAAATCAAAATTAAGACCTTAAAAACTGCAAGCAAATAAACTTTTTTCTTTCTCCGTTTTATTTCTTTGCTTAAAACTTGGTCCTTCCTATTGACTCTTAATAAGAGATCAAGAGCAAATGTACCAATTTAATTTGAAAATTGAGGCAGTTTACACAGATATATACTACAATACAGGGTAAACATAAATACAATAACAAAGATAAAGGAAAACAAAGTAAATCAGGTATAATGCAATTATGCAAAGTAATTATCATAAAGTCTGATTTGATTGTTGGATCAAAAAATATTGACAGTGAGCTTCTATGGGCAAAACAAAAGAAAATAAAAAGTTTAGCTGCAAGTATCCAAGTGTTTATCAAATAAACACCGAAGAATTTCTTAATTGAGAGAAGTGTGGAATTTCTTGGTACCCAACTCTGAGAAAATGTGAAGAGCATTTGATGAAGATCAAAGATTCCCATTTTCAGTATGGATTATACTTTAATACATTAAAAAAAATTATTCAGAACTGAGCCAATAAGCAACATCACAATAATGGAGAAAGAATTAAAGTTGTCGAGGGTTTCATTTTACTTGGATGTATTGTGTTGGGCAAATCTGCTGCAATAGAGCTTTTCAATGCATTAAAAAGACAAGGTGCCACTTTGATGACTAAGATGCACCTGACCCATCCCAGGGTACTTCCAATGATTTCATATGCATACAGAAACTGAAGAAGAATTGATGCCTATGAATTATGGCATTGGTGAAATATAGTACATATACCATGGACTGTCAAAAGAAATGAACAAACCTGTGTTGGAAGATGTACAGCCAGATGCTCCTTAGAAGCCTGAATGGTGAAGCTTTGTCTCATATACTTTGGACATGTAATCAGGAGGGTACTGGCTCCATCATGCAAGTCAACAAAAAAGATGAAGCCTCTCAATGCAATGGGCCGCCACCTGGTTGTCACCATGGGCTCAGGTATAGGAATGACTGAGGGCATTGTGGAGGAGTGGGCAGAGCTTCATTCAGTTGTATAAGGGAACTTCAAAAAGTTCATGGAAAAACTTCGTGATATTTTAATTCTACCTTAACAAGAGATTTTTCCCTGAAGCTACCTTGTACATAGGGTAGTTATGAGACAGAAATGACTTGATGGCACCTAACAATAACAACAAACCTAAAGGGAAAATCAGTCCTCCTAAAAGGGTGTTATAATGGCCTATAGCTGACGATTTACTCAACAAATGAATCCAAATAGCATGGAGGACTAGTTTCTGAGGAAAAATAAAAAACTTTATGCCCTGGGGATTTATTTTTGAAATGGAGGCCATTAACAAGAGCAAAAGTAAAGAGCAAGGTCGTAGATGGCTTAAAGGTATAGTATACCAGCATGAGTCATAGAAGAAAACGGTTGAGAAATTGGGTAGTAACTGCATAACTCAAAGACTCCAGAATTTTCTGCAGGAGAACCCACACTGAGATGTCTTAGAAAAGGAAAGGAAAGAATAAGACTTTATCTACATATGTAACTGTAAGATTGGTTCATAGTCATTCAATGTTGCAAAAACACCTCTAGATAACAAATCACAACTACAGAATAAAACATTCTCCTCAAGTGTACATGGAACCAACTCAACTTCACTTAACCACAGCAACAATGTTCTAGAGGGAGTTTTCGTGTGGCATTGTGGAATAAGCACTGGACTGCTAACCACAAGGTTGGAGGTTCAAACCCACCAGTCATTACGAGGCAGGACTGATTTGACAGCCCTTAACAACAGCAGCATTCTACGTGGCAGAGGGAATGCATTTGTACACTGCATCACAGCAAACAGTATAGTCCTTTGCCAGATTTTTAGTCATGCCCTATCTCACTGCTACTTAGTGTTATACAGAGACATTAAAAATTAGATTACGTTTGCTGTTCCTATATTTATAATCTTAGACAAATCACTTGATAACTCAGACATCAGTATATCCATATGCAATATAGAAACAACAGTGCCTTCTATAGCTCAATTCTCAGTCTTGGTTGTTGTTGTTGTTGTTGTTAAGTGCTGTCGAATCGGTTCCGACTCATAGTGACCCTGAACAGGGTTTCCAAGGCTGTAAATCTTTACGGGAGCAGAAAGCCTCATCTTTCTCCCACGGAGCAGCTGGTAGTTTTGAACTGCTGAC
>NW_006408573.1:9570768-9598109 GCF_000296735.1 Chrysochloris asiatica | reverse complement strand
GAATATCAGTACAAATTTACAAATCAAAATGAATATATATTTAAGTACATGGATATCATCCACCAAAATGTTTATGCGAGCAAGAAACCAACACATGACAGCGTCCATATTACCCTCGGAGGATCTCCTTCTAGAAAATTCCCCATTAAGGTACTTGGAAGCAATGAACTAGTACAGATATGCATTGCTTAATGTCATGATACCTTCTGTGAAATAGGATGTTCTATGATTTAAAAATTGTGCGAATGCCATACTCAAATCTCAGGGAAGCTGCTTTCAGTCGTCTTGAAACTGCTGTTGCTGCTCTGGCGGTGGGTGTGGGCTGGAGCAGAGGGATCTGAGACGACAAGGAGGGAGGGGCAGACAATGAGGAGTGAGTGGAACACACCCAGCGCCCCCCCCACCCCATGGCTACTCCAGCCTTACCAGGAGGTGCCGCCTGCCAGCTGGACCAAACCCAAGAGTCCACACCCAGGGCCTTGTCCTCTGCCTTACCCGCCTGTATCGCAGTTTTGCAGGAGTGTGAGTTTGAGATCTTTGACCCTGTAGTTGTTGTTGTTAAGAGCCATCGACTCAGTTCTGACTCATAGTGACCCCGAATAGATTTCCCGAGGAGAAACTGGTGGGTTTGAACTGCCAACTTTGTGGTTCATAGTCCACTGCTGATCCTATAGTGCCATACCAGGAGTCCTTAAAACCATTGCTGTTGTTAAGTGCCATTGAGTCAGTTCTGACCCACAGCAACCCTGTATATGGTTTTCTAGCAGTGAACCGCCAACCTTGCAGTTCAAACTGACCTTGCAGCCCAGTGCACTAACCTGCAATGTCACACCAGAATTACTTAAAACCATTAATGGGAAATAATAAACAAAAAGAAGAGGAACTTTCCTCTTAAAAACAAAACCCCTTATGGGACCATGGATGTATAGGCAATCAGATATTGTCTAAATGACATTAAGGAAGTCATGCCTATATATAAAAATACAGTTTCCCCCTTGAATGAGAGGTGAACAATGCAAAATGCAGAGCCTCTTCCTATCCACTCTAGGACTTAAAGGAACAAATGGAAGAAAAGGGCTCCATGTGTGCCAAGTTCTGCAAGTGTAAGGTAGCGATGCCTCGGAACTCAGCCACCCACAGTGCTGGGGTAGAATACCAGCAAAGCAGATGGAGCAGCTTGTAAAAGATCTTCAAATGCTCCCAAACATTTATTGCATCTTTTTTTTTTTCACAATGTGCATAAATGAAAAAAAAAAATGACGGTTGTTGGGTTCTTGGATTTTTATTACTTTCACAAATCAGATTTTACCATTTTAAAATTTATCTCTTTATAGAACTTCACTTAATTAAATGCCCACAATAATGACTGAATTGAAGCAGTCAGTATGAACTGGATTGCGCTGCTGGTGTTGATAACAGTCTTCTGAGTAATATGTATTCAAGATCAGCTGTCCCTTCTGATGGAGAAGGCTTTTGCTTACATTTCTGACATCTATTTTTTGGCCAAGACGAGGACTAGCCTAAGGAACAAAGTCATTTCTAGAGCATGGCAGGGTAGAAAATGGAAAGACAGATTCTTAACATCAAACCTAGTGCTCTTGATGTGGTTGTGTGCCTTTGAGTCATTTCCAATTCACAGTCACACTATAGAACAGAGTAGAACTTCCTCACAGGATCCCATGAGTCATCTGTCCAGGAGCAGATAACCTGGTTCTTTCTCCCATGGAGCCATTGTACTAGGTTCGTTTTGCATCAAGCACTTCATCTTTGTGCATAATGGTTCCTGTGAATATACTGTTGTTTTTGTTGGGTGTCATTGAATTGATTCTGACGCATAGCACCCCATGTGGCAGAGTAGAAATGACCCATAGGATTTACTATGGAGGGTCAGAGAAAAAGAGGAAGACCCCTAACGAGATGGATTGGCCAGGTGGCATCATTGATGGACTCAAGTGTGGCAGTGGTAGTGAGGTTGGCCCAGGATCGGACATTGTTTCGTTCTGCTGTGCATGGGGTTGCTATGAGTCAGTCCCAACTCGATGGCACCTGACAACAACAACAATTATCTTTACAGAAGCAGATCTCAAGGTCTTTCTCTCATAGTGATAGTAGGGTGGATTTGAATGGCTAACCTTTCAGTTAACAGCCAAGCACTTAACTGTATGGGATATGATCTTTTTTCCCTTTAGGTCTAAGTCATTTTGCTTTGGGTCTGCAGTTACACCCAAATGAATACACAAAGGTAAAGGGAAGTACTTTAGAGGAGTTTATTTGTAATACATTGTTGTTGTTGCTGTTGTTATATGCCCTGGAGTCAGTTTTGGCTCATAGTGACCCTGTGCACAACAGAATGAAACAATGTCCTGTTGTGTATCGTCCTGACAATTGTTGTCACACTTGAACCCGTTGCTGTTGCCACTATGCCATTTCATCTCATTGGAGTCTTCTTTTTCACTTTACCAAGAATGATGTCTTTTTCCAGGGACTGGTCCCACCGGATAACATGTCCAAAGTATGTGAAATGAAGTCTCACCATTCTAGTTGTACTTCTAGTTGCTCTTCTGGGAGTCCATGGTACTTTCTGTATTCTTTGCCAACACCAAAACTCAAATGCATTAATTCTTTTGTGGTCTTCCGTATGAACTGTCCAACTTTCACATGTATATGAGACTATGGATAATAGTATGACTTGACTCAGGCACCATCTTAGTCTTCAAACTGACATCTTTGCCCTTGACCACCTTAAAGAAGTCATGTGCTGCAGATTTGCCTTATGAAAATTTGATTGCTTGACTGCCTCTTCATGAGTGTTGATTGTTGAGCTAAACAAAATGAAGTCTGACAACTTCAAACATTCCTGTATTTATCATGATGCTATTATTGGTCCAGTTGTGAGGATTTTTGTCTTCTTTACATAAAGCTACAATCCACAATGAAGGCTGTAGTCTTTGATCTTCATCAGTTAGTATTTTAAGTTATCTTTGCTTCCACCAGGCAAAGTAGCATAATCCATATATTGCAGGTGTTAATGAGCCTTCCTCTAATAATGATGCTATGTTCTTCTTCATATAATTCAGTTTTTCTGATCATTTGCTCTGAATAAATACGGTGAAAGAATACAACCCTGGCATACACCTTTCCTGATTTTAAACCATTCAGTATCCCTTGTTCTGCTTGAACAGCTGCAATTGGTTTATGCACAGGTTGCTCATGAGAACAACTGAGTGTTCTGGAATACTCATACTTCTCAATTTTGTCCATAACTTGTCATGTTCCACACAGTAGAATGCATATGCATAATTAATTAAACTCAAGTAAAGTCTTTCTGGTACTCTGATTTCAGCCAAGATCCATTTGTCATCAGTGATGACATTCCCTAGTTCCACATCTTCTTCTGAATCAAGCTTAAATTTCTGGCCGTTCCCTGTCATATGTACTGTTGCAGCAGTTTTAGAATTATCTTCAGCAAAATTTTACTTGCATGTGATATTAAGGATATTGTTTACCAATTCCTGCATTTCATTGAGTCCATTTTCTTTGTAATGGGCACGAATATGGATTTTTTCAGTTGCTTAGCCAGGTAGCTGTCTTCCAAATTTCTTGGCATAGATGAGTGCTTGCTTCCCGTGCTCCACCAGTTGAAAGATTTCAGTTTGTACTCCATCAATTCCCAGAACTTTGTTCTTTACCAACTCCCTCAGTGCACCTTGGACTTTTCCTTTCAGTATTATCAGTCTTGATCATATGTTACCTCTTGAAATGGTTGAACATCGACCATTTCTTTATTGACTCTGTGTGTCCCTTTCATCTTCTTTTGATGCGTTCTGTATCATCTGCTATTAAGCCCATTGCAGCCCAAGACTTGATTTTTTTTTTCTTTCAGTTTTCAGCTTGTGAAATGCTATTTTTGTAACTCTAGAGTTTGTACATTTCAATACTTGACTTTGTCTTCTCAAGCATTCCTTTGGAATTTTCTGTTCAGCTGTTGCTGTTTTACTTCCTCATTTCTTCCATTCAATTTAGCACCTCTACACTGGAGAACAAGTTTCAGAGTCTCTTCTGACATCTACTTTTCTCTTAGTGGCAAAATCCAAAGTTTAGTCCCAGAGTAGAGAAGAAAAGGGCTGTGGCATTTCCCCTTCCCCACACCGACTTAGTCTGTGAGCTCAGCTGAAACCTGCCCACCATAGGTAACCATATCGGCATAGTTTTCAGCATCAGAGCAACACACAAGCCACCACAGCACAACAAACTGACAGACCAGTGGTAGTTGTAACAGATAAGTAGGCAAAAATAGCATTAAATACAGAAACTATTCAACTCTAGATTATATTCCACTTTATATTAAACTTCATACCACTTAAACAATCTCCCAGATAAGAATTTTCCCCTCATGGATTAAGTTGAGGTAATAACTTCTTTATCTTTCTTGTAGGATTTTTAGAGGAAATGCTCATTTGTATGTAAAAATAACTAGAAAATTATTAAGAGTACTAAATGCTATTTAAAATGTAATATTCTAAGAGTTTATGAGCTTATGCTAAAACTTTAACATAAAGTGTTTGCCAGCAGATTGACTCCCACACAAAAAGATGTGTGTGTTTAATGGTATTACACAAAAAGTGAACTGAACCTTTTACTCCACATTAACAGCCATGGGCTCTTCATAATACTAACATAATCAGGAGTGATAATTTTGATTGGAAAAATTAAAAATAACAGGCAAATAAACAGCAATTTCCAGAACCTTGCCTACATTGCAAAATCACCTTCAGGACATTAGCGAATTAAACTCCCTTCATTTAAAATATTATGTTTGCCAGGTAACTTTGATGGGTTACATTTTGAATTTTCATAAAGAAAAATGACAGCAAATGCCTAACTTCAAATGAGCAAGTATAATGGAATGAATTTGTCTCAAGGGAATGTTTGTCAAATTTTCAAAGATAAATTGCAACACTTAACCAAAGGATCACATTTGTGAGAAATGATAAAATATAGCAAAAGGTAATCAATATTAGTATTCCATTAATCCCATCAAATTATTCACCATATGACTCAAAAGTCGACCCTACTTTGAAGTAAATCATAATAAAGTTGGCATGTTGTTGTTGTTGCTGTTGGGTGCCTGTCAAGTTGGTTCCAACTCATAGAGACCCTGTACTGGATTTCTAAGGAAGAGCTGAGTAAGTTTTAAAGTACTGCTATAAAATATTTTAAATATATATTAAATAAAATAACAAAACCTGAAGCTATTGTTTCTTATCATATCATCCTTCTAGGTCTGCACACTTCTGAAGGCAGGGTTTCCATCTCTCTATCCCTTACCAGGAGCTCTGGTAGCGTAGTGGTTATGAATCGGGCTGCAAACCTTAAGGTCAGTGGTTCGAAACTACCAGCCGCTCCGCGGGAGAAAGATGAGGCTTTCTACTCCCGTAAAGATTTTCACCCTCAGAAACCCTGTACAGGGTCGCTATGGGTCGGAACTGACTCGAAGGCACTTAACAACAACAACAACCCTTCCCTGAAGAATTCTGTGCTCTTTGATTTACACCACATCAAAATGGCAATTTTAACATCCTTTAAGACTCAAGTTATTTTAAATGTCTGAGTTTGGGGAACCAAAAAATGTCTAAAGGAACAAGATCAGGGATCTCAGGTGGATGGGATAAGATTCCACAAGGAAATTCTCATAGTATCTATCGCTCTTGCTACCCTTGAAGAATAAGCAGGCACATTTGGTCAAGTTTCTTGGCTTTTTACTCATCAGTGCAGTTTTCCTTTTTTTAAAAGAACTTATTCCTAATAAGCCCGTGTGAGCTTCTTGAGTCCTTTGAGAAAATCTATCAAGGTCACTCCCTTGGAATTCCAAAAAGCAGTTACCATAACCTTCTGAGATGACCTCGCTGCCTTGAATCTAACTGAGCTAGCTGAGCTCCATGGAAGCCACTGTTTTGATTGGTCGTTGCTCTCTGGATTGTATTGGTATAAACAACCCTAATCCCCAGGTATGAGTTGTTGTTGTTGTTGTTAAGTGCCGTCGAGTCGGTTCCGACCCATAGCGACCCTGTACAGGGTTTCCGAGGGTGTAAATCTTTACCGGAGTAGAACGCCTCATCTTTCTCCCCCAGAGCGGCTGGTAGTTTCGAACCGCCGATCTTAAGGTTCGCAGCCCGATTTGTAACCACTACGCTACCAGAGTGGCTCCATATAATCATCTTCATTAGCTTCAATCTTGCTTAGAAGACTAATGAAAACAATGGCTCTCTTAGCTAGCTGATCGTTGTGCAGTGCTTTGGGCACTCATTGAGTCAGAGCCTCGCTTAAGGTAAGATGCTCACTTAAAATGGAAAACGCCAAACTGTGTGACAGCCCAACTTCAGTAGCTATTGCATCGATGCTAATTTCATGGCCTTCTTTCACCACTTTCTGAATTTAAGTCACAGTTTCTTCATTCCTCAGGTTGAAGATCCTCCTTCTCTTGGTTCATCTTTGAGGCCTTCTTGACTGCCCTTAAAACCCTTAATCCATCTAAAAACTGTTGCTTTTGCAGGGCAGGATTCCCAGATACTTTTTACAAACTTCAATGATTTGGAAAGATGCCCACTTGAGTTTTGTTAAAAATTTGATGCTAGTCCTGACCTCAAAATCATTTATTTTCTACAATACATAATGCATTCACTTTTTTGAAGGCACCCTAACAAGATGAAGACAAGTGTATTATTGAGAGAACTTATCTGCAGCCATCCACTGATTGCAGAGACATATTTAAACATGATTTGCTTGGAATAAACCTATGCATGTATGAACTAGAACCCTTGCATTGTTAAGTGCAGCCAAGTTGGTTCTGACTCATAGTAACCCTACATAGGGATTCCTAGGAGCAACTGGTAAGTTTGAACCACCAATCTCATGGGTAGAAACCAATACTGATCCTAAAGCACACACCAGGATTCTAGAACCTTCGTTGTTGTTAAGATTCCTGGTGTGGTGGATCAGCACTGAATTATGAGCCACAAGGTCAATCGTTCAAATCCACCAGCTGCTTCTTGGAAATCCTATACCGGGCCACTGTGGTTAGCAGTCCAGTGCTTATCCTACAGTGACCTGCCAGGACTTACCAGAATCCTAGAATAATTCATTTCTTTTATATGTGATCTATACCAGGGGCTCCAAAAAAGTTCATGGAAAAATGGAAGTAAAAGATAATGGATTTTTTCCACAAAAATTTTAAAGCCTATATATATATATATAGCCCTCTGTCAAGTTGATTTCAGCTCTTGGTATCCTTGTATTAGGTTTCCAGAGCTGTTAATCTTTATGGAGCAGAAAGGCTCATGTTTCTCCCACATAATGGCTGGTAGGTTTGAATTGCAGTTGTTAGTTCAGTTATTATTCTATTATTCTCCAGTGTCACCGGGGGTGTTGGTGAGGGGAATAGAGATAAATAGAGAGAGAGAGAGCTCTGGTAGGTTGTGGTTAGGAGTTGGGATGCTAACCTCAAGGTCAGCAGTTGGAAACTATCAGTCATTCCACAGGAGAAAGAAAGAGATTTTCTGCTCCCATAAAGATTTACAACCTGGGAAACCCTATGCAGGGTTGCTAGAAGTTGGAACCAACTTCATGGCCCATCACCACCAATGCCATATATATATACAGAAAGAGAGAGATGAGACTTTTAGCTCCCGCAAAGATTCACGTCATCAGAAACCTATGCAGGGTCACTATGAGTCAGAACTGATTCAACTCAATGGCACTTAACAACAGCAGTAACTGGGGAGTTTCAACTTCTGACCTTGTGGTTCAAATTGACCTTGCAGTCCTGTGCTTATCCTACAGTGCCCTACCATAATTCAATCAATCTAGCTAGCTAGCTACTTCTGGTGTGACACTGTAGGATCAGCTCAGCAGTGGACTGTGAACCACAGGTCGGCAGTTCAAATGTACCAGCTGGTCCTTGGAAACCTCATCCAGCGTTGCTATGAGTTGGAACTGACTCGATGGTACTTAACCGTAACAACTATTTCTATATGTTAGTGCAATATACCATGTCTGTGGAAGGAGAATGCATCATCTTTTTCCCTTGGAGCCGCTGGTGGGCTTGAACTGCTAACCCTGTGTTTCACAGTCCAGTGATTATCCTACAGAGACACTTAATTTCTATATATTTGTGTTGTTGTTTTTGTTGTTGTTAAGTGTGTAGAGTAGGTTCCAACTCGCAGGGACCTTGTATAAGGTGTCCAAGGAGTGGTTGATAGGTTTGGACCACAAAGTTATTGTCATCAGTCCAGTGCCTATCCTACAGCATCACACCAGGATTCCATATTCTATATGTATATGTATATATATATTTATATATCTCCATGTTTATGCTTTTGTTGTTGTTGTGAAGTGCTGTTAAGTCAACTCTAACTCATAACAACTCTGTATAGTGTTTCTAAGGAACGGCTGATGAGTTTGAACTGCCGACATTGTGATTCAAACAAACATTGCAGTCTATCTAGTACTTTATTCCACAAAGTTCAAACCCACCAGCTGCTCTTTGGAAACCCTGTAGAGGGTCGCTGTGAATTGGAACCAACTCCATGGCACTTAACAACAACAATGTGGGCTGATGTGCTGGACTGCAAAGTCAGTTTGAACTGCAAGGTTGGCAGTTCAAGCTTACCAACTGCTCCTTAGAAACCCTATATAAGCTATGTCAAGTGACTTGATGGCACTTAACAATGACAACAACAATATATGTATATAATTTTCCATTGCTGTTTAGATTGCCAGTGATGAAAGTGATTAGTTCATTCCCTCTAACAGTATATTACCGACGATAATAGCCACCACTATGTAGGAAGAAGGAGTCCTGGTGTGGTGCTGTGGGTTAATACATTGAACTGCAAGGTTGGTGGTTCAAGCTCACCAGCTGCTCCTTGGAAACACTTATAGGGTCGCTATGGGTCGGAACATACTTGATGGCACTTTACAACAACAACAACATATAGAAAAAACTTTCCACTTATGATTGAATTTAATCTTGGCAACTCACTTATGATATGAGCCCTGATCACACAGTGGTTAAGACTTTGGCTGCTAAGTGCTAAACAGTTCAAACCCATCTGCCATTCCAAGGTAGAAAAAAGATGCAGCAGTCTGTTTTCATAAAGATTATTGTTGTAATTAAGTGCCTTCCAGTTGGTTCCAACTCATAGTGATCATGTATAGGGTTTCTAAGGAGCAACTAGTGAGCTTGAACCACCGACCTTGCAGTTCTAACTGGCCTTACGGTTCAGTGCATTAACACAAAGCGCCACACCAGGACTCCAGTCTATGAAACCTTATGGCATAGTTTGACTCTGTCCTATAGGGCCAGTGTGAGTCAGAATCGATGAAAGAACAATGGGTTCCTAATCTTATCATGAAGAGATGTAAATTAAATAATTCAAGAACATAGAGACAGTCATCAGGACAGAAGAGACTCAAGTAACACATTAATATGGCTCCAAAGCTCATGGTACTGTTCCTAATAATATGTATCCAGAGAAGTCACGAGATCTAGATGTTCACCAAAGTATATTGAAAAGATTCAGATGTCTGAAGCAGAGATGTGGGTTTAGAAGCTGGCTGAGTCATTTTTGTGTTTTTCCAGGATTGAAATGCAACTCTAGGGATAATTTATAATTGTACTAACTACAAAGTTGACAGCTTTCTCAGAAGGATCTAAATGCTGAATCACCTGGCATACATTGGCAAATCCAAGTTTACAGTGCAACAAGATTACCCAATTAAGTTTTATATCCAATGCTATTTTTTAAATTCTTTTTTTCTTCTCCATATGCTCCTTTAACAATTAGATGTCGTATTTTATGTTAGTCTCAACTCTCAACTTTTGTTTATTTCACATTGATTCAGTCTGAGCAAATGCTGAGCACATTTTATGTGTCAGACACTATGCTGGGAGCACAGAAAGTTGAAAAAGACACATTCCCAACTTTCAATATATGCATAGTCTAGAAGAAAGCATGGCCTTTTATTGAATCAACTATAATGCATGCTGTGGTGGGCTGAATAATGATGCTTCCAGTGATAACCACTTCTGAATCCCCAGAGTTTGTAAATATCATCTTACATGTCAAATGAAGTTTGGCTAGTGGTGGGATTGAACCACTGACCTTATGGTTCAATCTGCCTTTGGTGTCCAGTGAATTACCTTGCAGCACCACACCAGGTTCTTAAAATGGAGAGATTATCATAGATTATCTATCTACATGGAACCAATGTGATCACATAAAAGAGGAAGACATGCATCAGAGTAAAGGATGGAAAGTGATGATGGATGACGAGGTGGAGGGAGACCATTGCTGACAGTAAGCCAGGACCAAGCAATGTTGACAGCTCTAGAAAGTAGAAAGCAATTTCCTTTCAAGAGTCTCTAGAAGCAATGCAGCCTGAAATCAGTCCTGAATGTGCCGATTTTGGAAATCTGATTTTCCAGAAAATAAAATTATGTGTTGCTTTAAGACACTGGATTTGTGGTGATTTTTTTATAGCAGTATAAGGAAACAAATGTGAATGCTGAGTGTGATCTCTGTTGCAGTGGACATTTTCATTTATTTATTTATCTAGTGATTATTTACTTAGTAGAGTCCTGGTGTGGTGCTATAGAATAAGGACTGCTAACCAAAAATTCAGTAGTTCAAACTCACAAACTGCTCCTTGGGAACCATGTATAGAGTCGCTATGAGGTGGAACAGACTTGATCACACACAACAATAAAATGTGTCTGGCTCTGGTCTAAGGATGGGGATAGAGCAATAAACACAATAAAAAGTACTGTCAGAATGCAATTGGAGGGGGAAATAACTGGGGGAAGACTGAAATAACAGAGGAGGCCAACTCCTACGTTTTAGTCCAAGTGCCACCATTTAACTGATGGTAAAACTGGAGTTGAGTAGGTTAAGTAAAGATAGCTCAGTTTTCCTTCTGTTCCAGTGGCAGACCCAGGATGGAGACCCAGTGCCCCAGAAAACAGAGCTCCAAAGAACAATCAGGGTAAAAGCTTCAAACTTTTGCCATTCATTGTCTTGTTTAACAATGTCAGCCACAGCAGCAACATCAATAATGATTGTAATTATTGTTTTGCATTGTAATCTGGTCAATTCAGACTCATAGCAACCCATGTATTCAGAGAAGAATATCTCCATAGGGTTTCCAAGGCTGTGAACTGTCAGAAGCTGATGGCTAGTTCAGTCTTCTGGGTGCTTCTGGGTAGGTTCAAACCACCTACTCTTTGGCTCAAAGTCAAGCACTTAAACCTCAGCACCACCCAGTAGCTCATCCATAATAATGCTGTTGTGGTTGTTGTTGATTCACTGTGACCCTATGTACACCTGAACGAAACACTGCCTGGTCCTATGTACACCTGAACGAAACACTGCCTGGTCCTATGTACACCTGAACGAAACACTGCCTGGTCCTATGTACACCTGAATGAAACACTGCCTGGTCCTGTGCCATTAACATAATTTTTACATTCGCGCCATCGTTGCTGCTACTGGGTTGATTACATTAATCTTCATGTCTTCCATTTCTTTTTTGATGACTTCCTGTTCTCCTAGATTCATCCTTTCTGCATTCTACAATTTTATTATTAATGGATGTGTGCAGCTGGGCTTCCTTAGCAAATGAAGGCCCTCCGTGCAGTCATTAAGGTCACCTCTACTTCCCACTTAGGGTCTGAGTACCTTCCAACCTGAGAGGCTTGCTTTCAGGGACTATATCTGATACTGTTCTGCCGCTATTCATACTATTTTCCGTGGCTACTCATTCAGTAGTGGCCTGTCTCCCCTTCTTCCTCGTCTTTTTCATGCTGGAACCATGGTAGACTCTGTTGGTATTTAAAATACCAGTGCCATCACTTCTGCTATCTTGACTCATGTCATTGCATGAGGTGGGATTTATTGCTGTCCCATTTCACAGATCAACAAATGCAGATTCGAGTTTGGGATGTGACCTATGCTCACAGAACTAACAGGGTCAGAGCTAATATCCAAACCTCAGCCATTTGGGCTGCAGAGAGAGCTTTCAATCACTACGTACATTGTTGAGATTATAAGTCTCACTCCGGATATTACTTTGATCCTACTTTGCCTGTTACTTTGATCTCCCTACAACTCTGTGGAGTAAGCATGATCACCTGTCCACTGCATATAAAGATGTCAAGGATCATGGAACTGAGTATCATTCACACCATTCATACCACACATGGATTCTTGGAAAGATCCAGATTGAAAAATGAAAGTCATTTAAACAGCTCTTCATTTCTTTCCTCCTAGAAAGTAATAAAATACATAACAAGTACACATATCAAAATCAGCCCCATTGCTGTTGAGTCAACAGGGTCCTAGAGTGTCCTTGAAAAATTCTTGTGTTATGAAAACTGTAGACCTTCTGAATCAGGTTGCCAAGGCTGTCATCCTGATGCAGCCCTGTGGGTTAATGCACTGGACTGCAAAGCTGGTTTGAACCATAAGGTCAGTGGTTCATGCTCACCAGCTGCTCCTTGAAAACCCTATACAGGGTCACTGTGAGTTGAAACTGGCTTGATGGCCCTTAAGAACGACAATCTTTCATGAAACACATTGCCACATCTCTTTCTAGTTGCGTAGTAACTGTTGATTTTGAACCCCAACCTTTTGATAAGTAGTCAAGTGCTAAGCTCTGCGCCACCAGTGATCCTTACACACACATGAAACATTATTTTGGATACATTTTTATAAAGCTATACATTGTAATTATGTAAATGACATTGTCATCACCTGTAATCATGCTGAAAATGCTCATTTTTTTTTCATAAGAAAAAAAATAGAAATAAATACTCATTAACACTGAAGGCCTCAGGAACTTAAATTAAATTTTACTTTGAGATAGAAAATTGGTATAAAAAGCAGGCTGCATTAGTTATCCCCATCTACTCTCCCCACCCTCCTCTTTTTAAAAATAATTTATACAAGTAATCATCTTTGAAGCCAAAAGTGATTTTAGGGAAAACTTCAATCATTTACCCTTTAGGCTTTAGAAAGCATCAAACCATACTAAATATGTAGTGAGGTGATGTCATTGTTGCTCTTAAGTGCCATTGAGTTGGTTCTGACTCATAGCTATCCTGTATAGACAGGGTTTCTGAGGAGTAGTTGGTGAGTTTAAATCACCCGCCTTGAGTTTCAAAGCAACTTCTGGTCCAATGCTTATCCTACAGTGCCATAGGAGGACTGTAGTGAGGTGTTAACACTTCCGTTTTTGCCTAGAAATCCTCTCCCTTTTGTCCTTGGAGGTAAGAAGGCTTGGTGGCAAAGTCATATTTGAGCACTCCACTGCTAATTATAAATTAGTGACTCAAACCCACCAGCCACTCTGCACACCTGCTGATCTGCTGATCTGCTCAAGTAAAGATTGTTATTTGTTGTTAAATGCCACTGAGTCCGTTCTGACTCATAGTGACCTTGTATAGGGTTTTCAAGGAGCAGCTAGTGGGTTTAAACCACTGACCTTGGGGTTCGCAGTCCAGTGCTTATCCTATAGTGCCACATGTAAAGATTACAGCCTAGGAAACACTAAGGGGCAGTTCAGCACTAGGAGTCAGGTATCCAACAACAACGTATTGAAATCAGTACAACAACAGACAGCTTTGAAGAATTTGGGAGGTGGAGCCCTATGTGTACAGAGTAGAACCATGACTTTGACCTTTCAGAAGCATTTCATCAGGCCGTTTTTCCAGGGCACTGCTGGGTCGATTCAAGCTGCCCAACCAATACCATATGCACATACAAAGACATGTATGCAAATAAACACCTTGGAAAATTCTTGTGTGTTATGAAAACTGCTGCTCTTATTGTTGTTGCTAGGTGCCATTATGTCGATACTGACACACAGTGACCTTATTATGTACAACAGAATGAAACACACCCCGGTCTTGCGCCAACCTCACAATCATTGCTGCGTTTGAGTCCATTGCTACTGCCACTGTGCCAGTCCATCTCGTTGGGGGTCTTTTTTCCTCCGACCCTCCACTTTATCAAGCATGATGTCCTTCTCCAGGGACTGGTCCTTGCTGATAATGTGTCCGAAGTATGAGAGATGAAGTCTGGCCATTCTGGCTTCTAAGGAGCACTCTGGCTATACTTCTTCCAACACAGATCATTTTGTTCTTTTGGCAGTCCACGGTACTTTCAATATCTCTTCCAACACCATAACTAAGATGCATCAATTCATCTACGGTCTTTCTTATTAATTGTCCAACTTTCATGTGCATGTGAGTTTATTGAAAATACGATGGCGGCTTGGGTCAGGCTTCAAACTATTGTTTCTTCAAACCATTGTTTCAAAGAACACTTCAAACCAGTGTTCTTTGCTCTTGAACACTCTAAAGAAGTCTTGTACAGCAGATTTGCCTAAAGCAATACATCATTTGACTTCTTGACTGTTGCTTTCAGGAGTGTTGATGGTTGACCCAAGCAAAATGAAGTGACAATTAAGTGAAATAAATGATGTGCCATAAGATCCTAGATCATAGCAAATGCCCAAAATGTTTCATTTTCTTAATGCAACCATCCGAATCCTTCCTTCTAATCCAATCTATCACTGATTTCAGGCTGTGTCTGTATTTGTTTGTTAATACTGTTGCTGTGGAATGAATTTTAGCTCCTAGCATCTCTCTAAGGCAGAGTAG
The DNA here is from genome assembly GCF_000296735.1 of Chrysochloris asiatica. Lineage (NCBI taxonomy): Eukaryota > Metazoa > Chordata > Mammalia > Afrosoricida > Chrysochloridae > Chrysochloris > Chrysochloris asiatica. The sequence continues at coordinate 9,583,390 of NW_006408573.1, read as the reverse complement.
AACTGCCCCATGAGGTTTCCTAGAGGTAATCTTTATAGGAGCAGATTGCCAGATTTTTTCTTCCCTGGAGCCGCTGGTGAATTCTCACCACTCATCTTGAGGTTAGTAGCCTAGCGTTTAACCATTGCCTCATGTGGCATGGTGTAGCATCTTAACCATTGCTCCACAGCCTTGCCCAAGAATCAGCAGAACTAATTGTGTTTGTTTTTGTTTTGTTTTGTTTTTTAATGCATGTGGAACATTCCTGTTATCTTTCATCTAACTAAATCCAACAGTATTGGGTCTATTCTTTGAAGTACTGCCTGCATCTCCAGGAAAACTTGGAGATTCTTATGACCACTAGTAGCAAAAGCAGAATAGGTCACGAGTGAAATACAATAACTATTAAATTAATAATAACACAACATTTAACCTTTTATATATATATCAGGTTCAACACTTAGGACTTCACATCCATTATTTCTTTTCATCCTCACAATAAGCCCCCAAGGTAGATTATATAGTCACTAATTTTCTGATGGTAACAGTGGCTTTGGGGAAGAATGAATAACATGCACAAAGGTACACTGTGGCTGAGGATCCGTGTATGGATTTTGATTCAGGGCATCTGACTTCCCAACTTCCTTTAGCCTGTGGATTACGTCATTTCCTTGTGTTGTGTTTCTTCCTTTTCTTCCCCCAATTCAACTCCCCACCCATCTCTACTGTGAGGGAAGCTGTCCCCACTGTGTGATATCTGCAGCTTCCCTTGCCTTGTGCTTCTTGTTGAATTCAGTTCATGATGAGCATCTGCAGGAGACCAGAGACTGCCTCTGTCATTGCTGGAGACTAGATTCTAGCTGTGCTGTGAGGAGACTCTTTTTTCCTAGCTTTCTCTGTCTCTGGATCAATGGCCATGAAAATCATTCATTCCTTTTCCAGGCCTACAGTTATGATTGGTTCCTAGGCTCTCTACATTCTCTGTAGTTTCCAATGGCCTGATTTTACCTTTAAAAATAGTTCCTTTATTATATATTTTCTTACCAAATGTATAATACCAACTGGGATCACATGTTTCCTGCCAGAACCCTGACTAAAATTTGCCCCTGTCATAAACAAGCTCCAAGCACAGGTCTTTCATTTCCAAACATTTACCATCACAGACTAGAGCCGAGAAACATATTTACAACCTGACCCATTCACAATCAGTTGACACCTTAGCAAGAGTCCCTGAGTGATGCAAATGGTTATGTGTTTAACTACTAGCTGTAAAGTTGGCCTCTTTGTCCATAGGAGCCACCTGAGGATCTTGTTAAACTGTAGATGCTGGTTAAACTGTCTATCTGGGTTGGAAATGCAAATGGACCTGGTTTGAAACCCTAATTCACATACAGTTAGTGGTGCTTTGGTGATATGTTTCTGAAAGATCACAGCCTTGAACACGAGATGGAGCCCATTCCTACTATGCAAACGTATGGGGTCACTATGGGTTGGAATCAACTCAGTGGCACCAATTAGCTGTCAAGACAATGGCTGTGGCCTTTTCACTCAATCTTGTATCTATGGTGCTTAGAGGAGTTCCTGGCACTTACTTAGTCAGGGTTCAATATTCTTACTGTAAAGTGTAAAGCATGGGTGACTTCTATGAGGGGACTTCAGTAAGTTCACGGAAAGAGGGAATTAAAGGATAATGGAGGTTTTCCATGAGCTTTTTGAAGCTCCCGTGTATGTTATCCCTCAAAGTTTTGTCTTTCAAGAAAAGAAAGAAGCATCCTAGTTCACCACACTGTTTAGTTTCTTCACCCAAATGCAAGAGCTAACAAATACTTTGGACATTAGCATAATATGTAGTGTATCATCAAGCATACCAGGGAAAAAGTTCAATCTCCAGGACTGTATAGATGACTTCATCTAAAAGGTGTTAAGTGTCATGAGAGTCACAAAAGGCCGAGAATAGACCAGGTTGTGGCTGCAAAGGCCATACCTCCACCTGGTTTTGATGCGACCTCTCACAGCATGTCTTTGAAAATATTTATGAAGACACAGAATAACAATAAAAATCATACACAATAATAAAAGTAAGGCAGACAAACATACATGACTACATTTCAGAATGAATTTCAAAAAGGCATCTCAAGATGAAAATGGGATTATGAGGGATTATGGTTTGTGGAAAAGAGAAAGACTGTGAAGATATAAAAATGCAGTGAAATATAATATCTTGTGCCTCAACTTTCCATCCCTTACTCACATCCTAGGGTCTGTATTAAACAAAGACTTGGCAATCCTCTTTCCACCATTTATGAAGAAGCATCCAGAACAGATAAAGGAACTGACAAAGAAAAATCAACTTGTTTATTTCTGGAATAAAATAATAATAATGTAATTAGTAAAATAGTCATTTAGAAAAATAGCTCCTTAATGAAAAACATATAATCTCTCTTAAAACAACAGTCAATATAATCCTTTTGGTTTTATAGGGAGCTCTGGTGGTGCGCTGAGTAGCTGCTTGGCTGCTAACTGAAAGATTAGGCATTCAAACCCACTATTCCCTCCATGGGAAAAAGATGTAGGAGTGGAGGTAGTCTTATTAAAGCTCGGAGTATGACTAAACTTCATATTTTCACACTATTAAGGAGCTCTGGTAGCGTAATGGTTACAAATTGGGCTGCGAACTGCAAGGTCAGCAGTACGAAACTACCAGCTCTTCCGTGGGAGAAAGATGAGGCTTTCTGCTCCTGTAAAGATTTACAGCCTTGGAAACCCTGTACAGGGTCGCTATGGGTTGGAATCGACTCCACGGCACACAGCCACCAATGAACATTATTCTTGAACATTATACATTGTACTTAGCAAAAATAAAGGGAAAGCCAAAATATTAAGAATGAATTTTGGAAAAGAGAAGATAAATCATTATTTCTTCTGGATGATGTGCATGTCTATTTAAATTGATAGGTTCATTAAGGTGGTCAGGCACAGAGCAAGCATACAGAATCAAAAGAAACTTTCAGAACTTTGCTGGAATAAGCAAAATCAAAGAAATGAAAATTAGGAAGGGGATCATTATGGAGGGACATTTAAAATGTTGGGAAAATGTAATACTATTATGACCTTATTTCAATTAATTCATAAATATTTTTCCAATTCAAATAATAGGAGCTATAGTGGTGCAATGGGTAAGCACATGCTTGGTAACCAAAACGTCAGCAGTTTGAACCTACCAGGTACTCAACCAGAGAAATAGTTTCAGTCTGCTTCTGTGAAGATCACAGCCTTGGAAACCCTATCGGACAATTCTACTTGTCCTGTAGGATCGCTAGGAAGCAGAATCTACTCAAAGTCAATGGGTGATGCAAATAATGGTTATTTTTATTTATTTATTTGAACATTTTCTTTGGCTTGGGTGAAAGTTTACAAAGCAAATTCATTTCCCATTCAATAATTTATATGCATTTTGTTTTCTGACCTTAGGTGCAATCTGCTCAATGTAACAGCGCTCTTCCCAACTCATCCCCAAGTTCACCATTCCCAGGTGCTCATCATTCCCCTTTTGAACTTTGTTTTTGGGCAAATACTGCTTTTTTTATCGTGTATGTTGATTGTTTTGAGGGGCAAGTTACTCAAGGATGTTGTTAACTTTGTAAATCTGTCTACTATTTGGAACTGTGAGCTGACCTCCTAGAGTGGGTTCAGTTCCAGGTTTGAAGGGCATCTAAGGGCCATAGTGTTGGGAGTTCCATCAGTCTCTATCAGACCAGTATGGCTGGTAATTTTTTAAAAATTATTTTGAATCTTGTTCTACATTTTTTTCTTACTCTGTCCAGTTTCTTATCAGAGCAGTTAGTAGAGGCCTATCTAGTTCTTCTGGTCTTAGGTATGGAGTCTGAGGATCATGTGTTCCATGAATCCTTTGTACAAATTGCTTCTTTGAGTCTTTGATTTTCTTCACTCTTCTTTGCTCTGGAGGAGAAGTGACCAATAGCTGTATCTTAGATGACCAGGAGCAAGCTTTTTAGACTATAATCACTCCTCACAAGAGGAGGAGCTAGACAATTGTCATTACAATTGACCTAGATGTCGCCTGAGACTAGGTTCTTAGGCCCTCAGGCCCCACGACTCACTCCTTCAACATGTTTGTGGTTAAGAGGTTTTTCTGACTTTGCCCTTGAATGCTTTACTATATTTGTTGTTGTTAAGTACTGTGGAGTCAGTTCCAATGCACAGAGACCGTATATAGGATTTCTAAAGAGCAGCTAGTGGGTTTGCACCAACAACTGACTTTGTGGTTAGCAATCCTGTGCTCATCCTACAGTGCCATGACTCTATTTGTGGTACATACAAGTATGTGTGTAGAAACCTATATATGCTTCTGGGTGTACTCCCATATGCCATTCCACACCTGTTCAGTTTACATATCTAATACATATCAATTCATAAATTATTCTTTGTTATTACACTTATTGCACAATTGTATGTTTAACAATATTTGTTGAGGTTGCCTTACCCTTGAGAATCTCCCAGTGTCTTCCTTTGCCTTGGTTATGTTGTAACATTTTCCTAAGTGTGAATTGTCTTTGTCTTCTTCAAGTTAATATGTGTCTATAATCCAAAGAGTAATTTTCCTTCCCTCCACCTTCTATCCCTGGTAACCATCAAAAAATGTTTATTTCTATGTTTAAACCTTTCTTTGACTTTTTATAGTGGTGATATCATACCATATTTATCCTTTTATGATTCAATAATTTCATTCAGCACAATGTCTTCATTCATGTTGTAAAATGTTTTATGGATTTATCAATTATTCTTTATCATTGTGTTGTGTTGTATTGTATTGTGTGTATATACCATAGTATGTTTATCCATCCATCCACTCATGGGTACTTAGGTTGCTTCCAACCTTTTATTATTGAAAATTTTGCTTCAATGAACATGGGTGTGCATATATCTACTCATACTAGAGATTTTATCTCTCTAGGATATATATCTAATAGTAAGATTACTGGATGGATCATGTGATATTCCTAGGCCCAACATTTTAAGTAAATGCAATAACATTTCCCAACGTGGTTGTACCATTACATAACCCCACCAGCAGTGAAAAGGTTCTAATTTCCCCTCATCTTTGTCAACGATTGCTGTTGTTGTTAGGTGCCACTGAGTTGGTACCGACTCATAGCAACCCTATGTACAACAGAACGAAATGCTGCCTGGTCCTGGTCCAACCTCACAATTGTTGCCATGCTTGAGCCCATTGACTCTGCCACTTTGTCAATCCATCTTGCTGGGGGTCTGACCCTCCACCTTACCAAAACATGATATCCTACTCCAGCAACTGGTCCCTCCTGACAATATGTCTGAAGTATGAGAGATGAAGTTTGGCCATCCTGGCCTCCAAGGAGCACTCTGGCTGCTCTTCTTCCAACATAGATTTGTTTGTAATGTTGGCAGCCCAAGGCACTTTCAGTATTCTCCTCCAACACTATAACTCAAAAGCATCAACAACAGTTGGTTTGTTTTTTTGACCCTTGCTATTATTGCTGGAGAAAAGATTGAAGTTTTCAAGGACTTCATTATTCTGGGATCAACTATCAACACTCATGGAAGCAGAAGTCAAGAAATCAAACGACGTATTGCTTTAGGCAAATCTGCTGCACAAGACCTTTTTAAAGTGTTGAAGAGCAAAGATGTCAGCTTAAGTCATGGTATTTTCAGTTACCTCATTTGCATGTGAAAGCTAGACGGTGAATAAGGAAGACCATAGAAGAATTGGTGCTTTTGAGTTATGGTGTTAGAGGAGAATATTGAACGTGCCATGGGCTGCCAGAAGAACCAACAGATCTGTGTTGGACAAAGTGCAGCCAGAGTGTTCCTTGGAGGCCAGGATGGCCAAACTTCATCTCTCATACTTCAGACATATTGTCTGGAGGGACCAGTTGCTCAAGATGGCTATCATGTTTGGTAGGATGGAGGGTCAGAGAAAAAGTGGATGAACCACAATGAGATGGATTGGCCAAGTGGCAGCATCAATCGGCTTAAGCGTGGCAAGAGTAGTGAGGTTGGCCCAGGATTGGGCAATGTTTTGTTCTGCTGTGCAGAAGGTCGCTATGAGTCGGTATCGGCTCGATGGCACCTAACAACAACAACATTATTGCTGGAATTGTTACGTCTCATTGTTGTTTTGATTTGCAAGCATCTCTTTATGTATTTGTTGACTGACTGAATATGGTCTTATGTAAAGTGTCTGTTCAAGTCCTTTGCCCATTTTAAAAGTGAACTACTTGTTTTGTTGTTGTTGAGGTGGTAATGTTTTCTAAAAATTTTAGAGATTAATCTCTTGTCAGATATGTCATTGACATTTTTTTCCCCCAGTACATAGGTTCTTTTTATTTATTTATTTTTCACTCTTTTGGAGAAGTCTTTGGATGCACAGTGTTTGATTTTTTGGAGGTCCCATTCATCTAGTTTATTTCTGTTGTCTGTACAAATTTAGTTGTGTTTTGTAGATTATTTTTGCCCTAAATTAAGGTTTCTAAATTTGTCCTTATTTTTCTTCCATGATCTTTACAACTTTAGATTTTACATTTTGGGTCTTTGATCCATCTTGAATTAGTTTTTGCTTATGGAGTGAGATATGGATCCTGTTGCATTTTTCTGCCAGAATCATTTGTTAAATGTGCCAGAACCATTTTTTAAAGAGACTCTCTTCTCTATTTAATGGCTTTCAGTCCTTTGTTGGAGATCAGCTATTCATGAATGGATACGTTTATTTCTGGGTTCCTAAATCTTTTTCATCGGTGTGTTAGTTTGTTGTAGTCCCAATACCAGGCTACGCTGACTGCTGTTACTGGTAACTTTCAAGATCAGATTTTTAAACGTGGTAGGTTTTAAGATCGGGAATTGTTGGATCTTCTTGTTTTTTTTTTTTTTTTCTGTTCTTTTCACAGTGTCCCAAAGCAGAAGATTACTCTGTTAAAGATTCTGAGGAAAGGTTTTGATCTTTATTGTGAATGAACTACTCTTGAAATGTTTATGTCTAAGGGAAAGCCATGCTAGCAATTGGCTTGTTGTTGTTAGTGGCCAGCTAGTTGACCTAACAGAACACAATGGTGGCTGGCCCTGTGGATCAAACCACTGTGATCTGTAGGCCTTTCAATTGCTGATTTTGGAAGTAGACCTCCAGGTCTTTCTTCCTCATTTGTCTTAATCTGGAACTCTGTTGAACTGTATAAACCTATTTAGCATCTTGATATGGGGATATAGGACAAAGCACTGGACTGCAATATCAGTTTGAACATCAAGGTTGGCAGTTCAAATCCAATAGGTCCTTCTCAGAAACCCAATACAGGGTCACTGTAAGTTGGAACTGACTCAATGACACTTGACAACAACAACAATTAAATATAGCTACAGTCAAAACTCCACTGACAGAAAGGTGGTGGCTATTCAGGAAGTGCATTGACTGGGCATCAAACTCCAGTCTTCTACATTGAAAAGGAGAATTCTACCACTCAATCACCAGTCATGGTGGTGGTAGTTATATGTCATCAAGTCAGTTCCAGCTCATAGTGACCGTCTATAATTCTCAGCTGTGATGTGTTATCAAGTCGGTACCGACTCATAGCAACCCAACACAACAAAATACTGCCTGGTTCTGCACCAACTTCACAACATTTGAGCCCACTGCTGCTGCCACTGTGCCAATCCATTTTGTTGGAGTCTCCCCCTTTTACTCTGCTTCTCCAGGGACTCATCCCTTCTGACAATATGTCCAAATTATGAGAGACAAAATCTGGTCATTCTGGCTTCCAGGGAGCACTCTGGCTGTACTTCTTCCAACACAGATAGGTTTGTTCTTTTGGCAGCCCATTCTCCTTCAACACTATAGCTCAAATGCATCAGTTCTACAGTCTTCCTTATTTTCCACAAATCTTTATGGAAGCAGAAAACGACATTTTCCCACCACAAAGGTGACTGGTGGATTAATTTGGCTGACCTTGGAGTTAGCAGCCCAGTTTGTAACCCATCACACAACCAAGGTTTCTTGAACTACCAATGGCTCCTACAGATTAACTGAGCCTAAGAAGCAGGATACAATGAACCCATTTAATCCAATCCGGGCCATCACCTTAGAATTTGAGATAAGTTAGTGGTAGCTTGGAAAATTAGAAGGCAATGGAGGGCTTTGGGCATATGGGTCTATGAATACACTATTAGGACAATGAATTTCTTCAAATAGAGTTTCATATTTAATTTACTAAGTGTTTACTAAGACTTCCTTCCTGAATTTCCATATTTGCAGGCATAATATCCACTTTTAGCTTGATATCCAAGATCCACTACACCCTATTCCCAAGCTCAACTATTAATGAGCTTTGGGATCCCCAACAGGTCACATCTGTTGTCTGAGTACTAGTGTTTTCACCTGTTAAAGAGGAAGGTGGATTAAATGAACTCAAAGGTTTCCATGAGTTCCAATGAACAAAATACATTCTCTTCACAAATGGGGAAGATGGCTGTTAAGCAATCTCTCAAATTCTGTTCTGAAAATTACATGAAATAACCCAAACTCCTTTTATCTTCCTTACTGATATAATTTGCTATCCCTTTAATCTTTTTGTTGATATTCTATGGACCTGCTACAATTTCACCAAATCCCATTCTCTCTATGAAATCTCCACTGGATATAAATGGTAGCGATACCAATAATGCTTCCTAAGTAAGGAAAGTTCTATTCCAAGACATCTTTGTGAATTCTGCATGCATATATTAGAAATATTTTGTTCTTGCAATTTCCTAACTTAAACTACTTTGGTATGTGCTTAAAATATGATATTGCTATTTTTGAAATTCCAGTTATTTTTATTTGATGTAAAATTTAAAGACAATGAAATGTACAATTCTCATACAGTCACCAAATTTTGACATGTTTTTACCTATGTGAAAAGAACCTCAGTGCTATAACCAATCATTAAACACTGGGTTTGAACCCAACAGCTGTTCCATGGGAGAAAGAGCTGGTGATCTGCTCCTGTAAAGATATCCATTCTAGTGCTAGTGAGTCCATTCTAGCTCATAGTGACCCTATAGGACAGAATAGAATTCCCTTATAAGGTTTCCAAAGTTGTAGTCTTTGTGGGAGCAGACTGCCACATCTTTCTGCCACAGAGCGGTGTGTGGGTTTGAACCACTGACCTTCCAGTTAACAATTGAGTACCTGACCGTGGTGCCATCAGAATGCCTTTCCATAAAGGTTACAGCCTTAGAATCACTATGGGGCAGCTTTATTACAACAGCTGTCCACTGACCTCTTCTTGCTACAACAAAATACTAGATGATATGACCAGTGCTCAGATGAATAACCCAAACAATCATCCAAAAGAGGGAGAACATTAATCTCACCGTAGAAAGTCTTCATGCCCTTCCAAGTCAATTACAATTCCTATGCCTCTTAGAAGCAAACGTTATGCTATTTTTTTTCCTATTGCTGATTAAATTTGACTGTTCTAGAACTTCATATAAATAAAATCCTAAAACATATGATCTTTGAATTTTAAAAACTGTATGCATAGTCAAAATTGAATTGACTTATATTTGTTTCTATAGGCTTCTTAATTCTTTATTCTCTTTCAAACATCTATGTTTACCCTTTGCCAATACAAATCGGGCTGCGAACCGCAAGGTCAGCAGTTCGAAACTACCAGCTGCTCCGCAGGAGAAAGAGGAGGCTTTGCTCCCGTAAAAATTTACAGCCTCGGAAACCCTGTACAGGGTTGCTATGGGTCGGAACCGACTAGACGGCACTTAACAACAACAACACAATACACCTTGGTGCTGTAGGAGAAGCAGTGAACTGTTGCTAACCATAAGGTTTGTGGTTGAAGCACACCAGTTGCTCCTTGGAAACCCTACACAGGTTCCCTATGAATCAGAACTATTCGATGGTACTTAACAAATAACAACAAAATAGCTTTACAGTAAGCCTGGAAGTCAGTATAACTTTGTTCCAGCTTTGTCCTTAGTTTCAAACTTGTCTTGTGGTGAATATGAAGTCAATTGTGGCAATATGCAAAGGATGAATGACAAATTGATACAAGTTTAGGCTTGAGACATAGACAGGACCAGGCTTGTCTTGGCCTTGCAAAACTTGTAAATAATTTCCCCCCCTTTCATCATCATCATTACACTATAATGATGGAAAAGTATAATCTATTGCAGGGATTTTAGAAGATATGGAAGGGTCAGGATGACATGAAAAGATTGAAGATAGTCCAGATATGTGTGATAAAAATAATGAAGAGACAATTGTATTCGTTCAGACAAAAAGTGACGATGGCTCAGAATACAATGACAGCTATTGTTGGATGATGCACTGGGCGGCAAGGTCGGTTTGAACTGCCAGGTTGGTAGTTCAAATTAACCAGCTGCTCCTCATAAACTCTATACAGGGTCTCTATGAATTGGTACTGACTCGACAGCACTTAACAACAACACTGTTGAAATAAGCAGTTCTGGTAGTGTCGTGGTTAAACTCTCGGCTGATAACTGATAGGTCAGTAGTTCAAACCCACCAGCTTCTCGGTGGTTGAAAAATGTGGCAGTCTGCTTCCACAAAGAATGACAACTTTGGACACCCTATGGTGGCAGTTTTATTCTGCCCTATAGGACTTCTGGTGTTGGAAGAAGTGCAGCCAGAGTGCTCTTTGGAAGCCAGGACGGCTAGACTTCGTCTCTCATACTTTGGACAGATTGTCAGGAGGGACCAGTCACTGGAGAAAGATGTTATATTGGGTAAAGTGGAGGGTCGGAGAAAAAGAGGAAGACCCCCAATGAGCTGGATTAGCACAATAGCAGAAGTGATGGGCTCAGGCGTAGCAACAACATGGAACTTTTCCACCACTCATCTGTGAGTGTGTCATACTGTAGGGGCTTGCTTGTTGCTGTCATGCTGGAAGCTGCACCACTCCACCATGACAGATTTCAGCAGCTTCCAGATTAAGACAGTTCAGTACAGAGGAGAGGCAGACAACTTCTGAGTGTTTCTTGTTGTTAAGTGCTGTCAAGTCAGTTCTGACCCATGGCGAACCTGTATAGGGTTTCCAAGGAGCAGCTGGTGAGTTTGAACTGCTGACCTTGCAGTTCAAATGGCTTTGCAATCTGGTGCATTAACCCACAGTGCCACACCAGGACTCTAAACACTAGCTACTGAAAATCTTATGACTAGCAGTGGGGCGCTGTCAAAAAGCACCAGAATATTGAGTTCTGAAACATTATGAATATCACCAGAATATTGTCAGATATAAAGTCATAAGATGAGCCCCTCAGTTTGGAAGGCACTCAATACGACAACTGGGGAAGAGCTGCTTACTCAAAGTAGAGTTGACTAATGAGGAGAATGGAGTAAAGCTTTCCAAGCCTTCATATACGGATGGACCACAACACAAAATGAGGATAAACAGCTGTAAATATTCATTAATAATTAGACCATGGAATGCATGAAATATGAGTCAAGGAAAGTTGGAAATTGCTAAAAATGAAATGGAGAGCATAAACATCTATATCCTAGGTGAGCTGAAATAGGTATTGACCATTTTTTTGAATCTGACAATCACATGGCTTACTATGCTGGGAATGACAAATTGAAGAGGAATGTCATCATATTCATTATCAAAAGGAACATTTCAAGATCTATCTTAAAGTATAATGATGTCTGATAAGATAATATCCAAATGAAGACCAGTTAATACCAATATTATTCAAATTTATGAAGTAACCAATAAAGTCAGTGATGATGAAATTGAAAAATTCTACCAACCTCTTCACTCTGAAATTGAACAAACATGCAGTCAAAATGTATTGATAATTACTTGTTATTGGAATGCAAAATGTTGGAAACAAAGAGGAAGGATCAGTAATTGGAAAATATGGCCTTGGTGATAGAAATGATGCTGGATATTGCAATTTTGCAAGGCCAATAACTTTTTCATTGCAAATACCTTTTTTAAACCACATAAAAGATGATTATATACATGGACTTCACCAGATGGAATATACAACCAAAACAATGCTTGTGGCAGACTGGAACAGACCATGAATTTCTCATAGGCAAGTTCAGGCTTATACTGAAGAAAATTAAAACAAGTCCACGAGAACCAAAATATGACCTTGAACCTATCCCACCTGAATTTAGAGATAATCTCATGCACAGATGATGTAATAGACCAAAATTCAGAATGACTTGTGGAATGACATTTAGATCATACAGGAAGAATGCAAAAGTTCATAAGAAGAAGGAAAAGACCAAAATGGATATCAGAGAGACCCTGAAACTTGTTCTCTGGAGTAAAAATGATGAAGTTCATTGAAGAAAATAGGAAGTAAAATAGTTGAATACAAATTTTCAAAGGGCAGCTTGAGAAGACAACATCAAGTATTATAATGAAATGTTCAATGACCTGGAGGTAGAAAATCAAAAGGGAAAAATACACTCAACATTTCTCAAGCTGAAAGAACTGAGGGAAAAAAATCTAACTTTGTCTTGCAATACCGAAGGATTCTTTGGAAAAAATTTTGAATGATGCAGAAGGCATCAAAAGAAGGTAGAAGGAATACAAAAGTCACTGCATTCCCACCGCCGCCCCCCCCA
>NW_006408573.1:9553932-9569913 GCF_000296735.1 Chrysochloris asiatica | reverse complement strand
GGGAATTGATGGATACAAATTGAAATCTTTCAGCAAACTGAGGCTGTACTAGAGGCACTCATCTATGCCAAGAAATTTGGAAAACAGCTACCTGCCAACTTATTGGAAAAGATCCATGTATGTGCCCGTTACAAAGAGAGGTGATACAATGAAATGCAGAAATCATCAAACAATATCACTAACATCATTTACAAGTAAAATTCTACTAAAGTTAATATTAAAACAGCTGCAACAGTACATGGAAAGAGGTATCACCTTGCTCAGTTCAGATGGATCTCTGAAAGCAGAGTATCCAACAAAGATGTTTACCTGTGCTTTATTGACTGTGTGAATCATGACAAGCTATGAATAACATTACAGAGAATGAATATTCTAGAACACTTAATTGTATTCATGAGGAACCTTGCATAGACCAAGAGGCAGTCATTTGAACAAAACAAGGAGACACTGAATGGTTTAAAATTAGGAAAGGTGTGTGCCAGGGTTGTATTCTTTCATTGTATTTATACAGTTTGTATCCAGAGCAAATAATCTGAGAAGCTGGATTATATGAAGAAGAACATGGCATCAGGATTGGTGGATACCCAGATGATACAACCTTGCTCCCTGAGAGTGAAGAGGACTTAAAATACTGAGGAAGATCAAAGACCACAGTATGGGTTGCATCTCAATGTAAAGAAAAGAAATATACTCCCAACTGGATCAATGCATAACATGATACATACAGAAAAGTTTGTTTGGGTTCACTATCAACACTCATAGAAGCAGCAGTCAAGAAATCAAACAACATAATGCATTAAGCAAATCTACTGCACAACACTGTTTTAAAGAGTTCATGAGCAAAGATGTCAGTTTGAGAAGTAAAGTGCAGCTGATCTAAGCCATAGTATTGTCAACAGTCTCATATTCATGTGAAAGTCAGACAGTGGACAAGGAAGACTGTGAATAATTGATGCATTTGATTATGGTTTTGGAGAAGATAATTAAAGGTACCATGGACTGCCAGAAGAACAAGCAAATCTGTGTTTTTAAGGATCAACCAGAATGTTCCTTAAAAGCTAGGATGGCCAGACTTTGTCTCTCATACTTCGGATGTATTATCAGGAGGTACTAGTCCCTGGAGAAGGACATTGTGCTTGGTAAAATAGAATGTCAGTCAAAAAGAAGGAGACTCCCTATGAGATGTATGGCACCGTGGCACAACAGTGGTCTCAAATGTAGAGGCAGTGGTAAGGATGTTGTAGGACCGTGTTTCTTTCTGTTTTACATAGGGCCACTATGAGTCTGAACCAACGCTACAGCACCTAACAACAACAACCAACTTTTCCAATCTGAAATTGATTAAACATGCCATCAAGATGTATTGTTAATTACTGGTGATTAAAATGCAAAGTTGGAAATATGAGGAAGGCTAAGTAGTTGGAATATATGGCTTTGATGATGGAAATAATGCTGGAGCTTGAATATTAGAATGTTACAATGCCAATGACTTACTCATTGCACATTCCTTTTTAAAAACAGCATAAAAGACAATTTTACACATGGACTTAAGCAGTTGGAATGCACAGAAATCAAATTGACTACATTTGTGGAGATGGTGGAAAAGCTCCATATTGTCAGCCAAAACAAGGCCAGGGGTACAGAGTGTAACAGACAATCCATTGCTCGTATGCAAGTTTAGGCTGATGCTGAAGAAAATTAAAAACAAGTCCACGAGAGTCAAAATATGACCTTGAGCATATTCCACCTAAATTTAGAGATCATCTCAAAAACAGATTTGATCCATTAGATTTGATGAACAGATTTGATCCACTAATTTTGAAATCCTGAAGAGTTGTGGGATGATATTAAGAACATCATACAGGAAGAAAGCAAAAGGTCATTAAGAAGACAAGAAAAGACCAAAATAGATGTCACAAGAGACTCTGAACTTTGCTCTCCAATGTAGAGATGTTAAAGCAAATGGAAGAAATGAGGAGGTAATAAAACTGAATCAAAAATTTCAAAGGGCAGCTGGAAAAGACAAAGTCAACATTATAATGAAGCCACATTCTTCTCATTTACTCAGCATACTGATTAAATAAGTATGTTGAAAAGATACAACCCCAAAACACACTTTTCCTAATTGTAACCCTTGCAGTAATCCCTTGTTTTGTTTGAATGACTGTCTCAGTCTACGTGAAGGTTAGGGAGATACGAGATACATTCAGATGATACCTGAATCTATGGTTAATAGTTTGCTTCCCATCACTTCCCAAGGCAAGCCAATATGTCCAAAGTTTCCTTACTGATCCAAAAGAAGTGGGGTCTGAACTATTTTGGATTCATCTGTGAAGACTTGTATCAAATTAATGGATATGTGAGAGGAAAAAGAAGAGGTTTCCAAAATCAGATATAGTGTAGTGGATTTCCTAAAATAAGTAATAAATGAATTTATGTGGTGTTGCTCACCATTATTTCTCATCTCATAAAGTCAAGAAGTGAGGGCATAAAAGGGTAATGGCATGTTCCTTTCCAGTAGCTATGAGCACATAATAGGAACTTTTGAGCATCTCAATGTCTCATGCAGAGAGTTGTCCCTGCTCTTATGAATAGATACATGGGGTTTTCAAAGCTAGCCCTTAGTAATTTGGGTTCATGTGGCTTTTGTTTTTAATTTAACAAATGTTAGGAGCTGTTAGAAACATAGGAATGGATCTATTGCAGCATTTATCCTCAAAATATTGTAATTATAAGTGCATTGCCTTCGAGTTGATTCCCACTCAAAGAGACCCATGGGGCACAGTAGAACTGCCAGAGAAGGGTTCCAAGGCTATAATATTTATGGAGGTAAACTGCCACCTTTTCTCCTGTAGAACAGCTAGTAGGTTTGACCCCCAAACTTTTGGCTAGCAAGTTAGCACTTTACCAGCATATAGTCAGGGTGCCATCTTCCTAATTACAGGTTCACATATTTCACCTTCTGAAATATAACACTAGCAGAAAACCAGAAATCCCTAAAACAGGCAGTTATGAAGAGCGGTGAGTGTTCAGAGGGTGAGAAATACAAAGTCAGAAAATCTGTAAAGATGTTTTGTGAAGTCTGTGAAATCAGCACTGGATGAGGGACTGTGATGGACAGGGAGAACATTCTAGATATAATGACCATCGTGAATGAACAGCTAGAGGAAAGGAAGTGTTAAGCACTTAGATCGGTCCAAGACTATTTATATTTTCAATATTTTTGATCAGTAAGTCAAAGAAATAAGGTAGGTCAGGGTAGATCTTCGGCATGACTACTACTGGGATATGGAAGTGTGGGGAGATAGAGCTGACCTACTGGTCATATTTGACTCTGAGACATTAAATACATGGTACAGTTTTGAAGAAATGGATCTAACACAAGGAACACATTTGGGGTAAAGTGTTACATTATTACGTGGATATGTTGCATTTGAAGTACTTAGTAAATGATTATAAATTCAGGACTGAGCCAGGAGGCAAGCTTGCAGAATGTGCCCTTTGCTTGGTTAAATGATTATATATTCCTGAGTGTTTTGTGTACATTAAACACAAAAACAACAACAACAAAAGAAATAAATCAGAATGAATAGAAGCAAATACTGTTGAATGATGATGCATGGAAGGGATAGTCATCGTTGCAATGAAACAAAATATGATAGGATGAGTGTAAAACCAATGTTCTCCCGTGTAAACTATCACTCAATTCACAATAAAAACTTTAAAAAAAAGAAAAGAAAAATTCAGGGCTGAGGTTTGAACAAAGACCAGAGTCATGTAGCTGGATTTTGACAGTATTCTCCATGGAAACAAGAGATAAGATTTTATGTCCCTTCCTAGACGTAATTTACGCCACTGCTCTGCTCCTCAGATATAAAAATGCTCCTGGAATCCCAAAAAATTTGTACTGCCCAACTCTCTTTGATCTTCCTCTTCACCTAGGATGACGGTGGCACAATGGCTGAGCACTTCACTGCCAACCCAAAGGTTCAGAGGAGAAAGGAACTGACAATCTGTCTCCTATAAAAATCTCAGCCTAGGAAGCTCTATGGGGGCAATTCTACTTTCCTATTAGAGTCTTGGTGTGGCATTAGATGAACCACAATGTCAGCAGTTCGAACTCACCAGCAGCTCCTCGGAAACCCCATACAGGGTTGCTATGGATCAGAACTGACTTGACGGCTCTTAACAATTATATCAGGGAGCCCTGATAGCATAGTGGGTTGTTGGGCTGCTAAACAAGTTGCAAAGGAACTTCTAAATAAAGTGGAATTGTAAGAAAGGTCTGGCCATTTACTTTGGAAAGTCAACCAATGAAATCCTGTGAATCATAATGGTTTTATCCATAATCAATCACAAGATGGCTCAGACCAGACAGTGTTGTCTTCAGGAGTGCATGAGTCAGGGACCAACCCAGTGGCAGCTAACAGCAACTATTTGTAACTCAATTTTTTTTTCTCTTTTCTTACTTGCATTTATAACCTCAGCACTTAGAAAAATACTTGGTACATAGAATTTCACTTTACTCTTTCAGGCTATTTACATGTTTACCCTGAGATAGGTTATATTTATTAATGTTTCCAATATAAAATTCAAATTTCAGTATTCATTCAACTATTGTTTATTAAAATCATTTGTTAATAGAATTTAAGATATAAACTCTCTTAAAATGTGTTTGCTAAAGTCAATAGAAATTGTTCATTTAATCGCTCTATACTTAGAAAACAAAGACAAATGCATTGACGTGGAGTTAATTGTGACTTGCAGTAGAACACAGTCAAACTTCCCTACTTTGGGGTTTCCAAAGCTGTAATTTTGACTGAAGCAGATTGCCACATCTTCCTTCCACTGAGTGGATGGTGAGTTCAAACTGCTGACCTTTCTGTTAGTAGCCAACATCTTAGCCATTATGCCACCACGGTTTCTTATTGTATTCTTAGGGTTTGGTAATCAAAGAGGATAAAATATGTAACTAGTTCTTTTGAATCAAAAAGCATTCTTAATATCATAGCATTAAATTATAGAGTTACCATTATTAGTCATATTTATTCATGAGAAGTAATTTGATATCTTACAAAATAAGCCAATACATGGTGTAACCTCTTGCAGTGTAATTTTTCATGGATGAGCTCTTGCATATTTAATATCCTTGGAGGTTATATTTTAACATAGTCTAATTACCACTTTCCCTTTATTTCTATTCAGTTTGACACAGCCACTTTGCCTAAAATAATTTAATATTCTTATGAATGAGAAAGTGTTAAAACTAGCCTATAACATCAATTGCCTTTGTTTATGCCAACAACTCTGGTGAATTAACATACTGGAATGTGAGAACAAATGGCCCTTAGAGAGAAGTGAAAAAATACTCCTCATGATTTTCATACAATTTCAGAAGAATTTTAAACATTTCTAGTCTGAATACCATACATTTGTACTACAAATTAGGAACATTGGTCGAGTCTAATTAGCAAGGATAAGAAAGAACTATTTGTCATCCCTTTTCTTTTCCATTGCCTCCTTCCCCAGCCAAACAAGGCTCGTGTTCTTGACTGGTCCCTGGAGCTTTGGACAAGGCCCGAACATGTGCAGTGAAACATCCTGTGGCAATTCTGCACACTGTGATGGCTCTACACAGACCTACAGGAAGTTGGTTTTGGCACAAAGAAGGTGACAAGCTCAGTTTTGGAAGTAAATGCTTACCACCAAGTTCTAGTACTCCCTGTTTGCAGTCAGGTAACTTTGAGCATGTCAGGCCACATCATGAAGTGGGAATTCTCCAGTTTTGACAATGGGTTAATAACAGTACCTACCTGTATCATGAGAATTAAATCAAAGTGTTACTTCATCTTGAAGTATAGTAAGAATCCAAATTCTGTTGGTTGCATTATAATTATTATTTTAAGCGGGCTTCAAAAGTTCATGGAAAAAGTCCATCATCTTTCATGTTTAAATGATTATATAGTCCTGAGTGTTTTGGTGTACAAATCCTTCCTTTGCCCCCCAAAAAACAGAGGGAATAGAAGCAAATACTGTTAAATGATGATGCAAGGAGGGGATTGTAATCATGGCAACGAAACAATGAGTGTAAAGCTGATGTTCCCCCATGTATGTTGTTGTTGTTGTTAAGTGCCGTCGAGTCGGTTCCAACCCATAGTGACCCTGTATAGGATTTCGGAGGAGCAGCTGGTGAGCTTGAACCGCCGACCTTGCAGTTCAAATGGCTTTGCAGTATGGTGCATTAACCCACAGCGCCACACCAGGACTCCTATCCCATATATACTATCACTCAATTAGCAATAAAAACTTAAAAAGGAAAAAGAATTCCATTATCTTTCAATTCATTTTTCCATTAAATTGTGGAAGCACTTTCATATTGCCATCATTGTTATTATTAGTATTAATATAAAATCTGTTGTTGTTGTTGTTGTTAAGTGCCTTCGAATCGGTTCCGACCCATAGCGACCCTGTACAGGGTTTCCGGGGGTGTAAATCCTTACGGGAGTAGAAAACCTCATCTTAATTTAGACCATATTTATTCTAATACAAGTGATGTTTTCTGCATCCCTCAGGAAGGGTCATTTAACAGAATTGAATTGATGCTGAAGATCTAGACTTGATACAGACAGACAAGAAGGTGTTAGGATGTTGATGTCAATGTCAGATCAAGACTTTCCAAAAGACAAATAAATGTTACACGACTGCACAGATTGAGCAGGATCAGACATACAAGGCACATGTTTTCTGGTTTTCCACATTTTGTAGTTGAGAAAATGTCAGTAAGTTGTATTACCACATTATGCCGTATGTATTTCATTATGTTGGCAACAATATAGAAATCACAGAAGAGAGAAAAGAAAAAAAGAGAAAAAAACTCAGGCATTATCTTTAAGAAACAACTCACTTACTGGGGGCGGGGGGGGGGGGGGGGAAGGGGTGCACAGAGACGTAATGGGTCAAACTGACAGAAATAACTGTTCACAAATTCATGATTGTGAAACATCACAACTATATAATAGACATTTATAATTTAATGATCAGGATGCTCTTGTGAATATATTTTCCTTGGTCAAGAGTAGGCTCAGCCTTTTCAGAAGCTAGGCAAAGCATTGCAGTGCGTAGCCCTCAAACGTGCCATGTGCCTTTGCTCTCAGGTCAAGAATCACTGCGCAAACAGAAATTGTTACCTTTTTTTGCCCTGCCCATCATGTAAATCAAATGTCTAGGGACATTAGTCTCGCTTATATGATCTGAGAGTAAATAGACAAAGGCTCACAAAACAGGCTAAATGCTTTAGAGAAAGGAAGACCGCTTAAGGGAAATAATACCCAATATATCCAGACTACACTCCCAGCTAAGGTTACCCAAGGTATAAGTAGATTTGTGTTATCTTTCAGTAACCCAGAAATTAATTGGAACTTAATCCAACAGCATTGTAGGAGGTTGTGGAACAATATACACTTGTCTGGGGATATTCATCAGCTACACACTCAATTTTATGATATAAGTAATTCTCAAAGTGAACACTGCGTGGCTACCCATTTGCTACCCATGCTAGAGAATAAGATCCCCTAGGAACTGGATTGAACCTCAGTATAGTGATCCTGCTTGGTCACCTTAGAGCAGGTGGTGGGCCGGCAACGTCGGGCGCATGGGGTCCCCAGCTGATCTCCTCCCTCCCTGCCTTCCTCGGATGGCGGCTGTTTATGCTGGACGTGTGGCCAGAGACGGGTAAGGATTACGTGGAACCTCGGCTACTTGGGACAGAGACATTGCCATGCTGCAATGAGTCTCAATGACTGGTAAGACTGAGGAATTCGCACTGACCACCTAAGACAGGCAGCGTCCCTTAAACAATCAATAAATAAGGAGGACTCAGATGCAGACAGCACAGACCCGGTCAGGAGGCCAAGCCCCTGTGGGCCCAAGCGTTGTTGACCGTCCAAACCATAGGCTCTGAGGATCAGACTCTAGCCACCTAGTAGACATAACAAACTGTCCCTCATCTGATTATTCAGTAATGCTTGTTAGTAATCTCATACATGAGCCCTGGATATCCACAGACAAATGTAAAAACCTCCCCTAAAAGCCGAGACTGTAAATTCCAATAAGTCAAGTCCCCCCCCATCCAAAAAAAAAAAAAAAGCTAAAGAGGATAGAGAGAAACACTGTAAACTGATGATATATAGCGGGGATAATAATCAATGTAATGAAACAAGCTATATGAATGGTTGAATGTGAAGCTGATGATGTGCCCTGTAAACTTTCACTCAATGCAAAATAAAAACATTTAATTAAAAAAAAAAAAAAGAGTAGGCTCAGCTTCCAACAAACGTAGTAAGTATTTAGAGATGACCAGAAACATACTGCTTTGTAGATTGCATGTTTGATTTCTATCATTGCAAACATTCTCTGTTAAATATGGGCTTATGCAAGAGAACAGGGTTGTAAACTATAATGTCTTCTGATAACATCCCTAACCAAATAAACCAAAATACACATTTCTTCTCATCATTGAAAGCTGATCTCTTTATCTACTAGCTTTGATACTCATTCCAGAGCATTGAAATCTGAAAGAGGAGCTCTTTGAAAAGTTTGGAAAAAGATCACCAACCATAAAAGTAAAACTAGAATCTGAGATGAATTCCAAAGCCCAAATATTTACTGTGTATTGATTTATATTTGCTGAAAGGCTTGAGAATATCAGATTCTTTATGTAGGCCTCACTATTAATAACTTTATAATTTAATTTTCATTACCTGGAATATTTCTCTTTGTGGTTCCACTTCACACCTGGCCTCAGGTGAAACTTCTTAAATTAGAGAATGATGGTGATCATGTTTTGCCATTACTGGATAAATTTCTCTCAACAATAAAAATTATATTTTGTATGTTACCGATATTTATCTATATGTGGCTTATTGGTATTTATGAATCAAACTTTTGGTCATTTAATATTTGAATATAATTAATGGAGGCATGGCTGTGACATTTGAACGCAGACATTTTAGAATGCCTATGAAATAGAAGCTATTGTAAAACATTTGTCACATAACATGTGGGAAGGGGACAGGAGAGAATTTTAGGTTCACTTAAAAGACACAGTATGTCATATATTGTTGTTGTTAGGTGCCATTGAGTCAGTTCTGACCCATAGCGACCTTGTATAGGGTTTCTGGGGAGCAGCTGGTGAGCTTGAACCACCGACCTTTTGGTTCAAACCAATTTTGCAGTCCAGCACATTAACCCACAAAGCCAAACCAGGACTCTGTGTCATATATTAGTATATTATCATCATAATTTCTGATTCTTCTGCCTTGTTCCCATCACATTTATTGCATAATAATTGAGAAATTCTGCCTATTATATGTTTGTGTAACAACATATAATTTACCTTTCTACAGAACATGCTAGACATTTGATATGTATAATTACCAAATTTTATTTTCCTTACAAGCTTATTATCTCTGGTTAGGAAAATCAGACAAATAAGTGGCCTAATTCTTACTTTCAGCACCTGAATGATGATATGGAAAGAAAGTTATTTTTCACTGAGACATTAATGTTATCCAATGACAGGTTAGAAGAATGAGAATTACTCCACAGGGAACTACAGATGGAAGTCTGTACATATCACGACTCTTAATGAGATGCCAAAGAAGGTTAAGAAGTTCATTTCTGAGCTGCTTCATTTTGCCAAAGATGGTGAGTTGCCAGTAGACTAGTAGCAACCATACCCAAAAAGGTACAGACCAAAAGGTACAAATGTGGACTGTGTGGCCCACTATTTGGAGCACACACAATTCCACAGGATCCTCTGGACCCACACATCCCAGATGAACCATGAACCCCCAACCAACCACTTACATTACTTTGGATGCATCCTTCTTGTGCAGCCCATAGACACCCCTGGGGTACTCCAGATCCCCACTCTTGAGTGACAGTGATGAGATTGTAACTGCGAGTCACTCTTGGCAATCATGATTGGGGTTTTATTGTTGGTTTGTTTGTGTATTTTTCATGGCATCCTTAGGAGTATGATGGCTCTGTAGGATAAGCATTGGACTGCGAACCACAGGTCAGTGAATTGAACCCACCGGACACTCTGTGGGAGAACGATGAGGCTCTCTCGAAGATTTCCAGCCTAGAAACCCTATGCAGGGTCACTATGAGTTGGAACCAACTCAACGGAACTTAACAACAACAACACTATAGTCTTAGTTATCCGGGTGGCACAGTGAGTTAAGCATTGGGCTGCTAACCACGCGATTGGTGGTTCAAACATACCAGCTCCTCTGTGGCAAAAAGATGAAGCTGCGTACCTCCATAAAGATTTAGAGTTTCCAAATCCCTAAAGAGCAGTTCTGCTCAGTCCTGCGTGGTTGCTATGAGTAGGAATGGGATTTGTTTCTTTTTGTTTTGATTTCTATATTCACTCTTAAAAATCATGAAAAGCATTGGTTTTTTCCGAGTACATTCTTAGCATAAGATCAAAAAATAAAAAATGAGTTGCTATTGAGAAGATTTATACTCACAGTGACACAATGTGTGTCAGATTAAAACTGTTTCGTTGGGTTTCTAATGGTTGATTTTTCTTTTGCAGTATCTTTGGGTGAATTCCAATCATCAACCTTTGTAGTTAATTAACAATTTGTATCACTCAGGGACTGTAAAATAAGATAGAAACTCAAAAAATGAATTGAAATGAATGAAAACTGTGGTTTCTAATGACTAGAAAAAGTTAGATAATTCAGAATTTCCTAGTTCTAAACATAGTTTTACAGCTCCCTAATTTTCACAGCTCTGGTAGCGTAGTGGTTGCGAATCAGGCTGCGAACTGCAAGGTCAGCAGTGCAAAACTACCAGCTGTTCCGTGGGAGAAAGATGAGGCTTTCTGCTCCCGGAAAGACTTATAGCCTCGGAAAACCTATACAGGGTCACTATGAGTGTCGGAACCGACTCCAGGGCACATAACCAGCCAATTTTCACAAATATGAAGAAGGGAATGTAATTCATTAAGTAATGATCTTCCTGTCATCTTGGCTTAAAAACACTATCTAAGTCTTTTTTATACATAAAAATACTTCAAGGATATGTAGTAAGTTACTTATGCTGTTGCTGTTGTTAGGTGTACCCTTAAAGCCACAGTAGAATGGCCCCACAGGGTTTCCAAGGCTGTTTTCTTTATGGGAGCTGGCTGCAACACATATTTTCCAAAGAGCAGCCGGTGGATTTGAACAAACAAACTTTGAGATAGCAACCTAGCTCTTAACCACTGCACCATTATGGCATCTTCACTTGTAATACTTTGTTGTTGTTGTTAAGTGCTGTTGAGTCAATTCTGACCCATAGCAACCCTGTTTCTGAGGAGCAGCTGGTGAGATTGAACCACCGACCTTGCAGTTCAAATGGCTTTGCAGTCTGGAGCGTTAACCCATTAGACTTAGAGAAAGCAGAGAGAAGTAGTTAAGTGCTTAAGTTAAGTTAAGTAGTTAAGTACTGTAGTTAAGTCAGTTCCAACTCATAGCCACCCTGTACAGGATATGCGAGGTTTTAAAACAAAATCTTGACAGAAGCAGAAAGCCTCATTTTTCTCCTGTGGAGCAGCTTGTTGCCTGAAACTGCTGACCTTGTACGATGCAGTCCAGTGCTTATCTTATGGAGCCACAGTGCTTCCAGAGATAACATTGCTGTTGTGTGCCATCGAGTCATTCTCGAAAGCTGTAAATCTTGACCAGAGCAAAATGTCTCATCTTTCTCCTGCTGAATGGCTGGTAATTTTGAACTTCTGAACTTGAGGTTGGCTCTCCAGTTCATAATGCACTATGCTGCCAGAGATCCCAGAGAGAATATATTGTTGTTGTTGTCGTTGTTAAATACCTTTGAGTTGGTTCCGACCCATAGTGACCCTGTATAGGGTTTCCGAGGAGCATCTGGTGAGCTTAAACCATTGACCTTGCAGTTCAAATGGCTTTGCAGTCTGGCACATGAACCCACAGAGCCACACCAGAAAACCCATTAGAGATATTGTGGGGGAGATTGTATCATTTCCTTTAAGAAAAAGTGGTTGCATTCAATACATTTCTGTATTTTGTTAAAAATGCATAATACTGGTTGCCCTTTGTCAATTTACCAAAGACAATCTTTTTGAAGCCTTCTTTGGCTCTTGAGCTGATTTAAACTTAGAGTAATTCTAAAGGACACAGTACAATTAACCCATAAAATTCCCGAGGCTCTTATGTCTGGAAGCCTACTGCCACATGTTTCTCCTGAGGAATGGCCAGTGGGTTTGAACTGCTGACTTAGGTTAACAGTGTACTGATACGCTCAGCACAACTGTTATTGTTAGGTGCTATCAAGTTGGTTCTGACTCATAGTCAGCCTATGGCACAGTAGAACTAAACATTGCTGGGTTCTTCATCATCCTCACAATTATTGTTATAGTTGAGCCCACTGCTGCTGAGTCCATCTAGTTAAAGGTCTTCTTCTTTTTGCTGACCCTCTACTTTACCAAGCATGATGTCCTTCTGACAACATGTCCAAAGTCTGAGAGACAAAGTCACTGCTGTAGAACATTCTGGATGTACTTCTTCCAAGACAAATTTGTTTGTTCTTCTTGCAGTCCATGGTAATTTCAATATCCTTCACCAACACCATGAATCAAAAGTATCAATTCTTGTACAGTTTTCCTAATTCATTGTTCAATGGTCACAGGCATATGAGGGTTCCTTTTTGAGGAGTTAACGCAATGAAAATACAAAACTAGGTAAAGTGAGTATTTCAATCGCAGCTCTTAAATCTTACATATGAGAGAACCTTAGAGAAAATGTGTTCAATCTTGCCCTCATGAAAGTGTTCTCTTCTGAAAACATTCCTTTATTGGTAAAAGTAGTTGTAATTTTTTTCATTGCTCAATGGTAAGGATTAAGCATGATAATCTGTCATGTGTTTAGCGTAATTTAGCAAAGGGGAATTTTATTTTTCTATTATGTCTTCTCCCCTCTTTTATTCTGTTATCCTTTAACCCTTATAACAGCTTTATTGTTCTATATTTTCCTTCTCCTCAAGGAAGGTTTGCAGACTCAGGCTCTTAGCTCCACAGACCATGTTGGTAGTAGAACTTTCTGGGTCTGAGCGTTCCCTCTCCCATGAGCAGTGCTAGGATAGTGCACGGCACTCCTCGGTTCTCACTACCTCAGGAAGTTCACCAGTGAGGGCTGCTGTCTTCCACTTACATATTCAGTGCATGGGCCAGGCAGGTGCCTCTGTACTGACAACTCATAGGTTTGGATTTTTTAGCACCCTAAATATTCAGTGTTACCCTGTGGGAGGAAGAAAGTATTGCATGAAATCAGCAATTCCTAAAGAGATTCAGATATAAGAGCAGACAGAAAATCAGATAGGAACTTGCAATGCAATATGCTGACATTTGAGGGAAAATTTGTCCTGAATATGTATGGACATCGGGTTATGATTCCAAGAGTTGATAATACCTCTTCCTACAATACCACTGAGGATTTACCTAAAGTACATTCTCCAGTTCAGCTCAATAATACTTGCCATCCTTTACTTTTTCTTTCTTTTTTTTTTTCTTCAAAGTTTCCATTTAAGATACTTAGTAAAATACCCCATGATGTTCAACAGTGAAGGATTTCAAGTTGCTTCTTAGTATCCCTTTTTGTCACTTCATTCCTCATTCTGAATGCTTCCCTGCAAAGTGTCTTAAGAAAATCAAAGGAATATTTTAGATGCAGTTTTTCACCCTCAGAAGCCCCACATCTTTCTGTAACACTTTAAGGGTCACCTGATAAGTAACAGGAATCGCTTTGTATGCATGAAAGAGCATCCACTGAGCATATTCTTTGTTTCCCAGAAAATATCAAAGACTTGATGCTACTAAGGATCCTGTGCTCCTTGCAGTCTGAATCACTATGATGTCCTTATATTCAGAGTAATGTCTGTAACTGAATAATCTATTTATAAATAGCGTTGCTTATTCTACTCAATACTGGTTTGTCCTTCATCTAACCTTCATTGAGATGTATGCACAGGATCACATCTTCCCATCACCCCATGACCCCCTGATGTTGCCGCCCTGTCCCTCCAGCCTTCATGCCTCATCTCTTACCTCCTCCTTTACTGCTCATTGTTGCTGTTTTTGTTACGAGCCATTGAGACGATTCCCACCCATAGCAACCCTATATAGGGTTTCTGAGGCGAAGCTGGTGAGCTTGAACCACTTACTTTGCAGTTCAAATGACTTTGCAGTCTGATGCATTAGCCCACAGCGCCACAACTGTTCATTAGAAGAAGCAAAAACATTTGCAGGTAGTGGCAACTCAATGTCAGTCCACCAGCCTTCTGTAAAAGTGTGTGGCTATGTTAACAGTCTGCTATCTGGGAAACTTGAGATAGCAATAAAAACATCGTATAGTTCTCACTTTGAAGTTGCTAGCACTCTAGTAGAAGAGACAGACAAGTGAACAAATCAAGATAGAACAGGGTGAGAAACGCTAGGAGAGACGTGCATGTATTGTGTCCGGAGCCCCTTGAGAGATGAACGGCAGACTGTTTCTGCTTAGAAAGCAATGGGAGTAATGTTAGGAAATCCACATGGGAAAATCAGTAAAAGTGAGTGAAACCCTCCATGAGATGGATCGATCCAATTGCCACCAAAATGGATTCTAGCATCCAACAATCATGAAGATAAGACTGGGCCAAGCATTGTATTATCAGCTACCATGAGTTACCTTGAGTTGGTTACCATGTGCTAGAACCAACTCAAGGACAACTAATAATGATCACATGGGGAAATAGGAAGACAGACAAGGAATTTTCATAGGCAAACACTAGACTACAAGGTATGTTTGAACTCAGAAACCCTATACAGGGTCTCTATGAGTCAGAATCAATGTGATGGCATTTAATAATAACAAGCATGCCTAGCCCACACACTCTACACTTCCCACCTTTTCTCTCAGAATTTCAAGTTTACCACTCTGTTGTTGTTGTTGTTAGGTGATGTTGAGTAGGTACCAACTCATAGCAAACTTGTGTACAGCAGAACTGTTGCACAAAACACTGCTCAATCCTGAGCCAATCTCACAATTGTTGGTACACTTGAGCCCATTGTGGCTACCACTGTGTGAATCCAGCCCATTGGGGGCCTTCTTCTTTTTTGTTAACTCTCCACTTTACCAAGCCAATGTCCTTCTCCAAGGACTGGTCCCTCCAGATAATATGTCCAAAGTATTAGAGATGAAGTCTGGCCATCCTGGAGTCTTAGGAGCAATCTGGCTGTACTTGTTCCAGCACAGATTTGTGTGTTCTTTTGGCAATCTATTTTCTGTTGTTGTTGTTGTTAGGTGCCATCGTGTTGGTACTGACTCATAGTGACCCTGTGCACAACAGAACGAAGCACTGCCTAGTCCTGGGCCAACCTCACAATTGCTGCCACGCTTGAGTCCATTGATGTTGCCACTTGGCCAATCCATCTCGCTGGGGGTCTTCCTCTTTTTCTCTGACCCTCCACCTTACCAGACATGATATCCTTCTTCAGTGACTGGTCCCTCCTGAAAATATGTCCGAAGTATAAGAGATGAAGTTTGGCCATCCTAGCCTCCAAGGAGCACTCTGGCTACAGTTCTTCCAACACAGATCTGTTGGTTCTTTTGGCAGCTCATGACACTTTCAATATTCTCCTCTAACACCATAACTCAAAAGCATCAATTCTTCTCTGGTCTTCCTTATTCATTGTCCAACTTTCACATGCATATGAGGTTATTGAAAATACCATGGCTTGGGTTAGGCACACCTAAGTTCTCAAGCTGATATCTTTGCTATTCAACACTTTAAAAAGGTCTTGTGTAGCAGATTTGCCCAATACAATACATCGTTTGATTTCTTGACTGCTGCTTCCATGAGTGTTGATGGTTGATCCAAGAAGAATGAAGTCCTTGACAACTTCAATCTTTTCTCCAT
>NW_006408573.1:9539930-9553435 GCF_000296735.1 Chrysochloris asiatica | reverse complement strand
TTGATGGTTGATTTGAGCAAATTCATACAACTCTTTAATATACACAAAGTGCCCTTTCCAAGTTTCAGACCTTACTTAGTAGCAGAGCTAGTAAAGGCACTATTGAGGATACATAGGTTTAACACTTGACTCTTCTTTATCCAGAAATAAAATGAGATCCAGTACTTTATCTGTCACCAGGAAAACCTGGTGACCTTTGTTATGTTACCTCAGCTCTCCAAGAATCAGACATTCCCTCTGGAAGATACCAGACAAGGTGATATTTAAAGAAGCAGATACAAAGAGGCAGTAATGAAAATAACCTCTGGAATCATACAGATCTGAGTTCAAATTACCAAGTAACTGAATAACATGGGCACAAATTTGTTTGTCAGTTTCCTCATTAAAAAAACAATAATCTAGGTAATAAAACTTATTTTCTAGTAGAGTAATAAAGATAGGGTCCTGCAGGCAAAGCACTCAAAATATCTTATGTGCATAAGTTAGCTACTAGTTGACAATGCTTATTTTTCACCACTACTAGTGTTGTTGTTGTTAAGTCCTGTTGTGTTGGTTCTGACCCATAGTGACCCTGTATATATAGGGTTTCTGAGGAGTGGCTGGTGAGTTTGAACTTCTGACCTTGCAATTCAAACAGACTTTGCAGTCCAGCACATTAACCTATAGGGCCACATCAGGTAGCAGTTTTGATTATGGTATTGGAGAAGAACAGTGGAAGTTCCATGGACCGCCAGAAGAACAAACAAATGTCTTGGAAGGAATACAGCCAAAATGCTCCCTTGAAGCAAAGATGGCAAGACTTTGTCTTCCGCACTTTGGATATGTTGTCAGGAAGGAACAGTCCTTGCAGAAAGAATATCATGCGTGGTAACGTGGAGGGTGAACAAAACAGAGGAAGATCCCCAACAAGATGGATTGATATAACATAAGCAGCTATGGGCTCAAAGTTAACAATTGTGAGGACCAGGCAATGTTTGATTCTATTGTAGAGGGTTGCTGTGTGTCCAAACCAACTCAGTGGTACCCAACAACAACAGCAACGAGGGAGCTCCAGTAGCAGCTGCAATAGCAGTAACATCCACTGCAGTAGGAGCAGTGACAACTGTTACAGTGGTAACAACAGTAGCGGCGGTAGCACCAGTTGTAAGAGTAATGTTAGTAGCAGTAACAGTAATAGCAGTAGTAGTGATAATAGCAGTAGTAACAACAGTATCAATAGTAGCTGCAGTCTCAGGAGTACCAGTAGTAACAGTGGTAGCCATAGGAGCAGAAGTAACAGTAATAGTAGCAACAGCAGCAGGAGAGCAATAATATAAATGTTGTTGTTGTGAAGTACCGTGGATGGAGTTGGTTCCAACTCATAGTGACCCTACACAGAGTTTCCGAGGCTGCAAATCTTTACGGGAGCAGAAAGTTTCATCTTTCTCCTGCAGAACAGCTGGTAGTTTCGAACTGTCGACCTTGAGGTTAGCAGGCTGATTCGTAACCGCTACACTACCAGAGCTCCTTAATAATAGAAAAAGTAGGAGTAATGTTAATGGCAATTAGGAAATTGACTTTAGTATTCCAGAATTTGGTGAACATATGTATCTTACTTCTTGAAAAGATGATTTATCACAAAAATGTTTGAAATCACCCAAAGAGTTAGGGAAACACTTCTAGTTCAGAGGTAATTGTGATCATGATTCTAATTATTCGAAGACTATATCTGGTGTTTTCTTTAGCCATTCCAACTTGTTGGTGCATGCTGGTTGCCCTGTGATTTTCTGGTGTATGGCTTTAACTGCAACCTACACATTGGCAGAGAACGTGGGGGTGTATGAGTGTCCCTCCAGTGCCTCTCAGGGGCTAGAAGCCCAGCTTAGAAGTTTCTGCACAAAGCCAATGATAGATAGGAGCTGTCACTGCTGACAAGCAGCCCGCAGCCTCAGGCAAACAAACAGGGGACATGAGACTGAAAAGTAAACATATTGTCTTAGGATGATGGAAGCTGTGTGTTTTCAGTGCTTTGGAAAGAGAAGTGTGCTGCGTTTGCAAGCATCAGGTGACTGTTTGTTGTGCATGCAAACCTTTATATCTACGAAAGCCCTGAGCTTAGTGGAGATGTCAAAACAGTGTAAAGGAACAACCCGCTCTGAAGTCCACACAGGCGGCCCTCGCAGTTCTATGTAGCCGTGGCGTATATTCATGGGATATTAAACATGTGCCAAAGTGCTGTGCTAAACATGTCACATGAGTTTTCTTATTTAATTTGTCTGATTCTGAAGTGTAATGGTCAGTCACAAGTTCAAGTTCAAATGCCTAGCTTCAACAGGGTTCCTAATTTACTAGTGTTTGTGTAATGTTGAACAAGGTAATTCTCTTGCGTAAGTCCAAGTTTCTCATATCTAAATTAAGGAAAATAATAACATTTCTAATGACCCCTCTGAAGAGACAGACTGGATTCCCCACCCCAAATCTGGTTTGGATATCAAGATTACTCCTCTGTTCCTCCCTCCCCTCCAGTCACACACACCAGGAGGGTATGAGAACGTTTGCTACTGACATAATGCGACTTCCTGGGGAGGACAGTGGGGGCCTCCTAAACCCACTGCCATCAAGTCATTTATGACTCCTGGTGACTACACAGGATACAGCCTAGAACTGCTCCATAGAACTTTCTTGGCTATAATCTTTATGGGTGCAGATTGCCAGCTCTTTCTTCAGCAGCACTGCTGGGTGGGTTTGAATCTCCACACTTCAGTTTAGTTGTTGTTGTTGTTAAGTGCCGTCGAGTCAGTTCCAACCCATAGAGACCCCCCTGTATTGGGTTTCCGAGGAGCCTCTGGTGAGCTTGAACCACCGACCTTGCAGTTAAAGTGGCTTTGCAGTCTGGCACATTAACCCACAGCCCACACCAGGACTCCGTTTAGTAGTTGAGCTCAAATTGTCCGTGTTACCCAGGGTCTTAGGCTTCCTGGACTGGTCTGAAAATGTCTTGAGAAGTAGGGAAAAGAAACTGGCTTGTTGCTTTGATGGAGGTTAAGATGTGGTCTGGGTCAGGGGTTTTATGGTATAATCTTTCTGATGGTGTAAAAAAGGAAAGCCGGCCCTTTACCATCGGCCTTCCCGAATGTTGAACACAAGGGAAGAAGGAGGGCCTAGACTTAAAAGCTATCTTTAGTCAAGCATTGAAAATGCACTCGAAGTAGGCCACAGTGGTTCATCCCAGATAGAATGGGAGGACAACATGGATCAGATCTCAAATTCTTATGTAAGAACAAAAACAACAACAAAAGCCAGAAAAACTGAAACAGTAGAGAACAGAAGAACATGTGACACTAACCCCGAGATCCCATTTAACTGAAACAGTAGAGAACAGAAGAATATGTGACACTAACCCCGAGATCCCCTTTAACTGAAACAGTAGAGAACAGAAGAACGTGTGAAACTCTCACACCGAGACACTAACCCCGAGATCCCCTTTAACGGAAAGAGCAAAAGAGGCAACACCAAATGAATTCTGTTATTTGAAAGACTATGGTCCTGCTTAAAAACACAAGGGGTCCTGGTGTGGCACTGCAAATTAAGCAGTGGACTACTAACTTCAAGGTTGGTGGTTCAAACCCACCAACCACTCCTTGGAAACACTACAAAGGATCAATATGAGTCAGAGCCGACTCTAAGACACAACAACAACAAGATCAAAAGGTCAACGAGTTCTTAAAAGGGAAGATAAGAAGAAGGGGGCAGGGAAACCAGAGTACTGGAAAGGGAGCAAACAGGAGACAGTTCAACAGAATGCTGTAAGACCATAGGTGGATTCCTGATGCCCATCCAGAATCTTCTGAGGTGGGACATTTCCACGTTAAAGAACAAGCAGACCACCCTGGAGCAGCTAGAAGAACAGACGATACTTCTTTAAAGAAAGACCAGCAGGAAACATAAAAAAAAAAACAGTAACAGCAGTCTGATTGACTGCTACAAGAACAACCAAGTTGTTCACCAGGGAGCCATCAAGGCAAGTGGTAGGGTCCCCTCAGGGAAAACCCTCTTCCTAGACTGAGACTCAAGGGGAATACAGAAGCAGACATGTGGTCTTACTGCTGACCCCTTTGGTCTACCGATAAGGAGAAGTGGGGGGAAAACAACAATGAAGTTGTAAGCTAAGTCTGACCACATTCAATAGACTGTTGTCAGCCTGAATTGAGACCTGGCTGGCCATCAGTATGGCCAGACCTGGGGACTCCTTGGACCAGGAACACGGCCACGGCCACAGAGGACTAGAGCAGAGAGTGAAGCAGCTAGCTGATATAAAGTGAGGGGAGATACACAAGAACATCCATGCTTGCAGATAGTACCCATTTGACCCAGTGTCAATGGCTGGATAATCAGAATTCGACTAGAGGAAGAAAGAAGAGGAAACAAAGAGTAATCTGCTACAGCTTGATGAACTTGACCTATACTTATGGATGTAGTAGCTCAAAAGAGGGAACAGATCTTTACAGTGAGGATCGTTCTCATCCCCTCAGTACACAGGATTGACAGGGATGGGCACCTTAGACACTGGCTACCCCAAATGGGGGTACAAAGGCATGAAGTGACTGGCTTACAATTTCAAGAGGGAGCCTAGTTTTAGAGGGTGCAGGGGAAGGTAGAATCTCCACTGAGTGGTTTCCAACCTGCCTGGATGGGGCTGGTGAAAGGATATGGGGTTAAGACTCCTGTGATTCAATGGTTAATAATTGCTATCAGGACTGATTGTGAGTGTTGCAAATGTAAAGGTAGACGTTTTGTAACAAAAGGAGGGGAGTGGTTGATCGTGCAGTCCAGGAGTGGAGGACCCTGGAACCATCAAGGGAGAAGAGCGAAGTGTGGGACCCTACCCAGAGAAGCAGTGATGCCAGAGATGGAGGCAGAGACTATGACGTGGAGAGATGGAGTAGCTGGGGATTCTGGACTCAGCGAGGGAGAAGGGCTATGTGCTGGTGGCCAAGGGGCAGTCTTGTGGGGTGTACTCTTTAGTTGTTTGAGTAGATGTATATTCCTGAGTGCTTCAGTGTACATACAAAAAAATAAAAAATAATAAACAGAGGGGATGAAAGAAAATCCTGTTGAATAATCATGCATGGAGGGGATTGTAATCATCACTATGAAACAAAATATGATAGGATGAATGTAAAGCAGATGTTCTCACACATAAACTATCACTCAATTCACAACAAAAACTTTAAAAAAAACAAACACATTGTGATAAATGTAACCAGCGTCAATGGACAAATGTGGAAATTGTCAAATGTGTAAGCTTTATTGAAAAACTCTAATAAATATTACTTTTTTTAAAAAATGGAGTTAGGTACTTTATTATAAGCAGGTGTGGCACTGTGGATTAATGCACTGGACTGCAAAGTCCATTTGAACCGCAAGGCCTGGTGGTTCAAGCTCACCAGCTGCTCCTCAGAAACCCTATCTAGAGTCCCTATGAGTGGGAACCGACTCTTCACAACAACTCTCAGAGCAAGGAACCCTGGTAATGTAGTGGATTATAAAATGAGCTGCTATCTGCCAGGTCAGCAGTTCAAATCTACCAGCTGTTCCATGGAAGAAAGATGAGGCTTTCTGCTTCTGTAAAGATTTACAGCCTCAGAAACCCTATAGGATCGGTATGAGTAGGAACTGACTCCACGGCACACCACCACCACCACACACACCCCCGAGATTTCTTATGGAGAGTCGATGAAATAATTCACACTGAATTCCTCACCAAGTGCCAGGCAGAATCCAGTCAGTTGGCCTGTATCCTGTACACATTAGTTGGACAAGACAATCCCCATTTTGCAAAACAGAAAACTGAGGTTGAGAGAAATCAATCAGTTTAACTACAGTTGTTCAGCTGAAGTCTAGGGCTTAGAAATTCTAAATACTGAACTTTTAACCTGCACATAAATAAATGCACACCCATGAGCTAGCATTGCCAGTAGCAAAGAAGAACAAAGAAGTAGAAAATACAGAGTTTAATATATAACAGTTTAATATATACACAAGACTCCACAGTGTAAGCTTTGAAGGAGGCAGTCCTGGCTTGATTTCTGATACTGTTAATTCGAATTGAATAACTCAAGATAAGCACCGGACTAGTAACCACGAGGTTAGAGGTTTAAACCCACCAGCCAGTCCCCACAAATCCTATGTAGGGTTGCTATGAGTCAGAATCCACTCAACTGCATATAACAACAACAATACAGACAACAACAGATTTACTGGAGTTATCATATGAAAGTCTAAAGCACAAAGTTGAACTTGAATTTCAGATAACCACAAAATATTATTTTCAGCCCTTGTGTAGTGCTGTAGGGATAAGCACTGAACTGCTAATTGAAAGGTCAGCAGTTCAAACCCATCAGCCACTCCTCAGAAAACCTATACAGGGTAGTTGTGAGTCAGAACTGACTTTATGACACCTGACAATAACATGCAATATGGGTTCTGTGAAGTTAATTACTGCCTGGCTGAGTGATAGCCTTGGCAGAGATGAAAATAAATTTCCTGAGTCTTCTACAATTATTTTGAAGTTCCTTTAGAGATAAAAACATGAGTCTTTGGGGCAGTTAATACTGACTGTCAGTTTAGCAACTAACTATATCTAAGAGTCTGGGGCCTTCTGGCCATTCCCATTTTGGATCCTTGTTTCCCCGTTAGACTCAACAAGCATGCCCATTCAAACCCACATCATAAGTTACTGAATTGCTTTTTTTTATCCAGCAAGCTTGTTGTGACCAAGTTCAGGGTAATTGTGGAATCACGTATTTTTAAGTCTCAAAAAGCAAATGGATGATTTTTTTCTTCTTTTTTTCTCAGGGGAATGGTGTCACACATTTTGTAATAACTGAAAAAGCTATCTTGGAATGAGCAAAAATGGTGAATGAAATGCAAATGCTCAGACTTTGATGAGAATATTTCCTTCTAACATAGTCTGGTTTCTTAGCCTGGAGTCAAAACCCCTTTTCGAAGGAATATGCATGACTCTGGGATTCGAGCCAGCTTGGCATCAAAAATCCTTCCGTGTGGCTTTTCTCAGCTGCTAGCAGCTTTGGCTCCTCCAGAGAGAGTGAGATGGAAAACTTTCTTTAACTGCTTTCTCTTAATTGCAGGGAAAGACTTAGTCTGCCTTTTCTGGCACTTTATTCTGCAACTCCATGAGGTCAAACAATAAGGGAATAAACCTTGGAGTGTATAACTGAGTTCAAAATACCTGTGCATCACTTGCTTCAATGGTTTAGACACCACCTGGCTGTCAGTTTCGTGTACTGTGGTAGCTATGTGTTGCTGAGATGTTTCAGATACCAGTAGGGTCACACATGGTAGCCAGGTTTTAGCAGAGCTTCTAAAGCAACACAGACTAGGAAAAGGACCTGGATGAAGAACTAGGAAGAAGCATCTACTTCAGAAATTAGCCAATGAAATGTTTGTGGATCACAACAGAACGTTACCCGACTCACTTGCTTTGGATACGTAATCAGGAGGAATCCTTCACAGAGGACATCATGATTAGTGAAGTAGAGGACAGCCAAGTGTGAGGGAGACTCTTGGTGAGATGAATTGGCAAAATAGCTTCAGTGATGGCCAGCAGCTTGCTTGCAATCAAGATGCTGCTGCAGAACAAGGCAGTATTTAGTTCTGCTACACATAAGGTCTAAGGAGTTCTGGTAGTGTAGTGGTTACGAGTCAGGCTGCCAACCACAAGGTCAGCAGTTCAAAACTACCAGCGGTCTGTGGAAGAAAGATGAGGCTTTTCTGCTCCTGTAAAGATTTATAGCCTTGGAAACCCTGTACAGGGTCCCTACGACTCCACGGCACATAACCACCACCACCATACATAAGGTTGCCATGAAATTATTGACTATCAACCAGACTAGCATACAGTGACTGCCTGTTCCTTCCATCGTCTTTTGATGTTTTCTGCATCATTTACTATTTTGTCCTCTATTGTTGCTGTTGTTAACTGTTGTTGAGTCGAATCTGACTCATAGCGACCCTGTATAGAGCTTCCAAGGAGCAGCTGATGAGTTTGCATCATCGACCTTGCAGTTCAAACAGACCTTGCAGTCTAGTGCGTTACCTCTCAGCGCCACACCAGAACTCCATTTTGTCTATAAAAGTTTTCAATATTACAAGTCAAGGCTTGATTTTTTCTTCAGTTCTTCTAGCTTGAAAAATGCAAAATGTGTTCTTCCCTTTCTAACTCCATGTTTTTCACATATCATTATAATACTTGACTTTTGTCTTCCTGAATGTCCTACTCCATACCTGAATTTATTTCCATTTGTTATGTCAAACATACTGCTAATTTTCTACATTTCTATCCATATTCCTGCTCTACTACTGACTTGCTGTGTAACTTTGTGTTTCAGATTACTCCTGTATTAACTGGGAGTAACAGAATACCTATCTCTTATCATTGGCATTATTGTTAAATGACTGCTATTGGCTACATATTGTTATTGTTAGTGTAATAAGAAAACATCCAGTTCAAACTCAAAAGTACTTCTGTGGATGTGTAATATAATGCAATCCAGACATGACTGCCTTCTTTATTCTACCTTACTATATGTAGGGAAAGGAAGAAGATAATTTTAGAACGGACAGTAAGACCATCTTAGTATTGAATGTGTCAATCATCATCGTCCTGATAAATTTCCAAGTTGAATGTGCGGTGAGTGGCTCATGTGCCAATATTAACACCAAAGAGGAGCATCCAGCTGTCAGCTACAGAGAATTGGGGGAGAGGTGCCTCTTTTCCTCCTTATTATTCACAAATAGAGGCCCATTGTATTCTGACATGGGAAGGATTAGAGATTTGCCTTCAGTTGGATGAAAACTCCTTTCAAATAGGAATTTTGGAGCTGTTTTAACTAATGGTGGGGACATAAGGAAGTTCTTGAACTCTCTCTGTAGTAAAACAACCGTTAAAAAAGAAAGAAAGACAAAGTAAACCTTTTGCTGTGGAGACACTTTGGACTCCCGGTGACTCCTTGTGTTCCAGAGTAAGACTGCTCCAAACGGCCCTCTTCTCCCTAATAGTAACAGACTCATATGTACATGCCTTTCTTCTGTGGTGCTGCTGGGTGAATTCTAACAGTCAAATTTTAGGTTAGTAACCAAGCAAAACTATTGGTACCATCCAGGGCCCTGATGAACTAAAACATGGAGATAAAACCACACCATTTCTCAGTTTATCCCAAGCTCAAAAATTCAACACAGTAAATAGAAAATAAACACATTTATCAAGCAAAGCCAAAATGTACTGCCATCAAGTCAATTCCAATCCACCGTGACCGTATAGGACAGAATAGAACTGCTTCATAGGATTTCAAGACTGTAAATGTTTATGGGAACAGTCAGCCTCATATTTCTCAGGTGGAGCAGTTGGTGAGTTTGAACCACTGATGTTGTGGTTAACAGCCCGACCTTTAACCCACTGTACCACCCACCACCAGGGCTCCTTAAACAAATCTCTTGTTGTTTTTGTTGTTAAGTGACAACCCTGCATAGAATTTCCAAGGAGAAGATGGTGGGTTTGAACAGCTGACTTAATGGCTAACAGTCCAGTTCTTATCCTACATTGCCACAGCAAGGATAATCTAATAGATGACATAGACCATATTTAATTGTGTCTCAATTAAATCAATGCACTCAAACTTTGACTCTCATACTTCGGAAATGTTGTCAGGAGGGACCAGTCGCTAGAGAAAGAATAGTGTGTTTGGTAAGGTGGAGGGTCAGAGAAAAAGAGGAAGACCCCAGTGAGATGAATTGGTGAAGTGACAGCATCGATGGACTCAAGTGTGGCAACAATTGTAAGGTTGGCCCAGCACTGGGCAGTATTTCGTTCTGTTGTACATAGGGTCACTATGAGTCGGTACTGACTCGATGGCACCTAACAACAACAACAACTCTGTATCCCTCTAACATCTTGGTAACTGCTTAACCTGTGCCCACATTTCTAAATTGCCAAATTGCCTTCAAGGAACCCTGGTGGCTCAGTGGCCTAGCGCTTGACTGCTAACCAAAAAGTTGGTAGTTTGAACCCACCATCAGCTCCATGGACAAACGATGTGGCAGTCTGCTTCCATAAAGATTGCAGTCTAGAAAGCCCTAGGGGGCAGCTCTTCCCTGTCGTACAGGGCCACTGTATGAGAATGGACTTGGTGGCAGTAGGGTAGTGTCTTTTAGGACATCTTTCACTTCAGCCTTGGAGGCAC
Source organism: Chrysochloris asiatica (assembly GCF_000296735.1). Taxonomy (NCBI): domain Eukaryota; kingdom Metazoa; phylum Chordata; class Mammalia; order Afrosoricida; family Chrysochloridae; genus Chrysochloris; species Chrysochloris asiatica. The sequence continues at coordinate 9,543,194 of NW_006408573.1, read as the reverse complement.
TTCACAGACTGGAACACAGGTGTGGCTCTGTGGTCTAATGCACCAGACTGCAAAGCCGTTTGAATTGCAAGGTCAGCGGTTCAAACTCACCAACTGCTCCTTGGAAACCCTATACAGGGTCACTATGGGTTGGAATCAACTCAACGACAGTTAACAACAACAACAATAAGGTCTCCAGATGTCTCTATTTGACCAGGAATGATTTGGTTTAGGCCTCTTGTCCTGGATTAATTATTACTAGCTCCCGATTTTGTTCTATAAGGTGTCCTGATTTCAAAGATAAATTACACCATCACTATAAATCCACACAGACTCTTCTCCTAGCTTCTGATGTTCCTTGTTTCTGAAACTGTACTTCTGGACTTTCTCCATTCTACAGGTCACCACTCACCACTGAAGGTCCTGCTCAGGCCTTCTTTCAATTCTGAACAATCTAATCCTTTCCCTACCTGCATCCCCTTTCCATTTTGTTAAGGAAGCCTGTTCCGGGTAGTGTACATGGTGACGCTCTCTACTATGATCCAAATAGTTGGTGCTTGAACCCATCTAGAGACACCTCTGGAATAAACTCAGGCAATCTGCGTCGTAAAGGTCACGACCTCGAAAACACTATGGAGCAGATCTACTCTGGGGTCACCGCGATTCATACTCAATTCAATGGCAATTATAGCAAAAACTTTGACAACTAGCTCTTTTCCGCTTTTCCATTCATCCTTGCAGCCTTGGATTTAGGATTATGCCTAAAGATTATTTTTGTATTCCCCACTTTTTAAGGGCTGAACCATAAGGGTGGTTCATGAACCACAAGCTTAATGGTTCAAACTCATCAATGGCTTCTCAGAAACCATATACAGGGTCGCTTTGAGTCAGAACTGTCTCGGACACATCAACAACCACTTCTCATCCTGTACATGGAACAGAGAAGACACTCAGATGGGATGAACTGAATGAATCTTTAACAATTGGCGCTTTCTACAACATCCAAGACAGGAGGCATTACAGGGATGGTGAGCACAGAACTCTATCTGTCAGAGTGGACTATTTGTGTATGGTGTTTGATTACCTCTTAACAAAATAACCACACTTAAATAAAATAATAAAAGTCTACCCTCTCCATGGCTGCTCAATAAATAAGTTAATAAAGCAAATTCAAAAAGCTTGTCCAAGTACTACTTCCCACAGGAGAATTTTGCTCTTCTCTCTCATTTATCTATGCAAGTATAAAGGCTTTTGACCCAATTTAGCATAGATAAATGACCAGTGATGTGAAATTTCCCCACAGTTTAATAATGCATTTAACTCAAAGTGACACTTGCTTGCAGCTGCCTTTAAGCACTTTGGAGGCAATGTATGTCTCTTTGAAATGATGGATGGTGAGGAGACGGGCCAGACTGAGTGGCCCCCACCCATATCCCCTAGGGAAGAAGGGAAGAAATCCTCTTTAGATTGCCTGCAGCAAATTCAGAGCTTGTGAGATTTCATTTAATTTAATACATGCATTTTCCGATATCATTTACAGTTGTGGCTATTAGATTGAACTGTAGTATGACGCTCTTTTTAATCTTGTATAATACTCCTTTTTTTGGTAATATATTTGAAAGGTTTTATTGATTTGCTTCTACAAAACATCAAAGCAGAACTCTTCCCTTATTGCTTAAAATGCTTTCATAATCTCCAGAATAATTTAGCTGTGGCAAAATTGTTTTGCATGGTTTTAAAACCATAGGCCATGGGAGAGTCCTTTTTACCTTAGTTTTGTTAAACTCAAGACTGAGGAAATCAATCAGTTCAAACAGAGGGTTGTTGATCTTGGTTAAAATTGTGGTTAAAAACAGATGAAGGAAGATGAATTGTCCCTATTCTGATTTCTGTGTCTACTTTTTTTGGAAGATCATTTCATATTTTGTTATAAAAATGTGTGTTGTGTGATCAAGATTAAGTATGAAAAAAATTTCTATTTTATCTGCTCACATAATGTTTTGCAGACATACTTAAAACTCTACAGTTGCTGTTGTTAAGTACTGTTGAATCAGTTCTGGCTCACAGTGACTCTGTTGTATAGGGTTTCCAAGGAGCAGCTGGTGAGTTTGAACCATAGACCTTGTGGGCCAAACTGATCTTACTGTTGAATGTTTAATCCCACAGGGCCACACCATAACCCTACAGAGGCTATAATAAGTGTTTTGAATGGTCTTGTCTCTGGAAAAATGGTTTTATTCAACAATAGTCTTCAAATTTTATAAATACTTTGGGAGATATGCCAACATTTTGGTCAGAGTATTGGTGTATTAAACTTTACTGACTTTAAAAGCTATAAAATATTATCCGTGTGGTGATATTTGGATAGAATGATGCTGTTGGAAATAAGAAATGTAACTGTGTAACAGAAGAATCAGAGCAAGCTACCTAGAGGCCAAGTCCTGCCAGTTACCTGAAGCAGACTGCTAGTATCCCACAGGGTACCTTATCCTATAGAGTCTTCCTTTCAACATTGATTGGGCATTTTTCATAAACACAAATAGCTTTCATTTGTAAATATGCAAAAGTATACATGTGTGTGCGTGTGCATACACACACACACACAATCAAAACCATGAAGCAAATAGCAATGGGTTACTCCTTCGGTCCTTAGAAATGGAGAGACTGATGCTTGTAAAGTTCAGAGTCATTCTGGCTCCAGACCAGAGCCAACATCAACTGGTGGTCACAAGTCCTGGATCAATACCAACTTCTCAATGGGCTCAGTGTAAAGCCACCTTCTCTCTTAGCATTCACCTAACACGATACCTCTCTTGTGTGTCAACGTTCCCAACGTTTTTCACCAACCACTACCAAAATGTCCAGTAGAGAGAGTTTTTGACTTCAGTCTGTATTCTTCCTATCCTACCCCATGAACTCCAAATGTCCTTCTCTGCTTCTGCACCCATTGGCAGTACTTCATGCTCCAGGTTCCTTCCCCTGAGGATGGGATCAAAGCTAACCTTTACCTAGGTCCACTTCCTTTCTTGGCTTCCTCTCCTCCCCCAGACTGCATTGCTCCTCCTTCACGTGATATCACCATAATAATTTGTACCCAAACTCCCATCTCAGCCTCTACTGATATCTGTGGAAATCAATATTTGGGTAAATGTTGAGATTATTTAATTAACAGTTCTTAGGAAAAAAGAGAAAAGGCTACTAACTGTTTATAGTTCTAGAAATGGTTTCTATCTAGAAATGGTTTCTATCTAGAAATGGTTTCTATCTAGAAATGGTTTCTATCTA
>NW_006408573.1:9535640-9539640 GCF_000296735.1 Chrysochloris asiatica | reverse complement strand
CTGCCAGTTGTGGTGGTTGTTGCCATCGAGTCAATCCTGACTCATAGCAACCCCACATAAGGGTGTTGTTGTTGTTGTTGTTGCTAAGTGACATTGAGTCGGTTTTGACCCATAGGAACCCTGTATAGGGTCTCTGAAGAGCAACAGTTAAGCTTGAACTGCTGACCGTGTGGTTCAAACTGGCTTTACAGTACAGTACATTAACCCCCAAGTGCCAGCGCTGCTACAAATCTTTGTGGGAGCAAAACACCACATTTGTCTCCTGCACAGCAACTGGTAGATTTGAACTACTGACCTTGCGGTTAGCAGCCCAGCTCAGAATCCAGTATGCTAACAGAGCTCCTTGACCAATGGTGGTAGCTCAGTTCAACTTACTGCTTCTGAGGGGATGGGAATGTTATAATGGTCCTAACCTGTTTTAACAATAGGTATTCTTTGCTGCATCTTTTCTGATTTCTATATGTCTGTACATGTAGCTTAGTTAGTTCCAGGGTAGTGGGTTCTGACTCATGAAGACTCCATCTACAACGGAACATAGCAGTGACCTCACCTGAAGCAGCTTCATTATTACTGGTAAGCACTGGCCCACTGTTGTGGCCCTTAATCATTGTGACTATTTTCCAACCTAGGAGGATCATTTCCAGCACTACATCCACAATGTTCTCTTATGATCCACTGGGTTTTCAATGGGAAGTAGTTTGTTATAGTCTGGAAGCTCTGCAGAAACCTGTCCACCATGGGTGGCTCTTAGCATGGCACAGCGCTCAGCAGCAGAGTAACATGCAACCTCCCACAGTACAACAAACTGACAAGGGGACAAAGGTTCATGGGAAAACGTTATGAAAAGACAATGGAATCTTTCCACAAACTTTTTAAAGTCCTCTTGTAAGTGTGTATGTGTATATATACATACATGTATGATAAAGGAAGACAGCCTGACCTAATGTGAAATACATGTATGTGTACATACATACATGCATGCATACATGTGTGATAAAGGAAGACACACTGACCTAATTTAAAGTACATGTATGCATACATACATGCATGTATGATAAAGGAAGGCATCCTGACCTAATGCAAAGTACATGTATGTGTATATATATATGATAAAGGAAGACACCTGGCCTAATGTAAAGTGCATGTATGTATATATACATACATGTATGATAAAGGAAGACATCCTGACATAATGTAAAGTACTTTGGCTTGAAAATGAAGAGCCTTGAGTTTGAATCTCAAATCCCACACCAGCTATGTGAGTTTAGGTGCATTGCAGAATCCCTCAGAGCCTTTATTAACTCAGCTATTCAATGTTCTTACTGTCATTATTGTTGTTAGGTGCCGTGGAGTTGGTTCCAATTCATAGTGACCCTGCACAGGGTTTCTGAGGCTGTAAATCTTTACGGGAGCAGAAAGCCTCATCTTTCTCCCGCAAAACAGCTGGTAGTTTCAAACTGCCGACCTTGAGGTTAGCAGCCTGATTCATAACCACTATGCTACCAGAGTTCCTTAATTATACATTTCTTAAATTATGCTATCCACTTTCAAAATCACCCCTAAACTTGGTGTTAGAATTCCAATTTTCAGACAAGAAAGATGAGAACTAGAGCAATTAACCAACTTGATGAATATCAGCGACAGATGTAAAGCTCTCCATCTCTGGACACCCAAGTTCCATTCCGGTTCGGAGGCTCCACATGGTGCCGCAGCCATGACGCTAAGGTGTTCATCTGGACTTCCACCATCTCCCTTTGAAAACAATGAAGCTCTAAGGGGAGGGGAAATGCAGCTGATTTTATATAACTGGAGAAATACTACATTTTGTTTTATATTTTATTTTTACTGAACGATCCAGCACTCTGTCACTTATTCCATATGTAATACCCAGTCTTGGATTAAAATTATATTTGATGTCAGTGCACTTGTATTATTTATTTAACCAGGGACCCAGGATAAACTTAATATACTTTTTGTCTTAAGGAATTATAAACTGCAGTTAGAAATATGTTCATTTCCAAATACATCTCACCACAATTGATACAGAAAGTATAACCCAAGGCCCTATCAAACAAAGGTAGGTGGAATTTATAAATTCCACAAAGGAAACAAAAGAAAGAAATATTTCTTATATGTGACCAAGTATCTGGAAAATGGCTACAGAAGAGTGAAAATACTTACAGATTAGATATGAAAACTGAATACAGATCTAGAATTTTCTCTTTAGGGAGCTGCATGTTCTTGGTAATCAGTTCACTGAGACCACATTTCCTCACCTAGAGCATTGGTACATACAATGAAAACTTATCACTACATTGAGAAACTGAAGTTTGGGGTGCAGCAAGTCTAGGCTTATACTTCATTCTTTGGGAGGATCTGGGGTAAGTGTTGTTAGAGATGATGGTTTCACTAAGAGAAATGAAAGATTAAATGAATTTTGTTGTTGTTAGGAACCGTCCAGTTGGTACAGACTCATAGTGACCTTATGTACAACAGAACAAGACACTGCCAGGTCTTGCTCCGACCTCACAACTGCAGTCTAGCTTGAGCCCATTGCTACTGTCACTGTGCCAACCCACAGTTTAGCATAATCAAAATATTTCATTTTGAGAGTACTTGGAACAAAAAGAAATTCAATAAATGGTAGCTGTTTTCAGTAAGATATAGGTGAGCGCACTTTGTAAAGCATAAATGAGTCACCTTGTTGTTATCAGTTACTGTTGAGTGGATTCTGACTCTTGGGGCCCCAGGTGTACAGAGTAAAACTCTTGTATAGAGTTTTCAAGGATGTGAACTTTCAAAAGCAGATTGCCAGACCTTTCTTCCAAGTTACCTCTGGGGAGGTTCAAACCACTTAACTCTTTGTGCCACCCAAGGACTCCAAATAAATGAGTCATTTTGCTGTTGTTTTTAGGTGCTGTCGAGTCAATTTTGGCTCATAGTGATCCTGTATAGGGTTTCCAAGGAGTGGCTGGTGGTTTAGAACAGCCAATATTGAAGGTAGTAGTCCAGTGCTTACCCTAGAGTCCCTCACCAGTACTCCAAATGAATTATAATGCGTATGAATTATATCATCAATTCATTCTATCATAAATTATTATTAGTAAGTGTTTTGGGAACTAAAATTGTACTGGTTCGAGGAGACACAAATTTGTGAAATCTCTGCTTAGACAAGACTGACTTCAATTCACCAAGCTAGAAAATCAGTAATCAACAAGGTGCAAATTCGATTTATCTAGATCCTAAAAAATATTGAAGTTCCTTCATTAAGTCCTTGGCTACTAAATGAAAGGTTGGTGGTTTGAATCCATCCAGAGGTGCCTAGGGAGACAAAGCAGCCATGGACGACCTCACAGAGCACAGCTCTGCTCTGATACACATGGGGTCACCATGGAGTGTCACCTACTTGAAGACAATTAGCAACAAAAACAACTAAATTATATCAGTATTTCTAGGAGACAAAGGTGCCAGTGACTATAGTTTTATTTAAAAGGGTTATTTCCATTTTCTAGGACTCAGATTTTGTTATTGGAAGGTCTATTTAGCAGCTTGTTATTGACTTGCATACATGGGAACACTTAATCCAGGTAGAGAACTGGACACTACTTAGGCACCTTCTCCGTAAACTGCAAATCCCTTTCTAAAACAGCTTCAGTTTTTCTCTAAAAACTATGTCTAATCACTCATCAGCATTATTTTCTGTGATATGCTGTTGTTGTTGCTATTACAAAGTGCTATCAAGTCGATTCCAACTCACAGTGACTTTGTATAGGGTTTCCAAGGCTGTAAATCTCTGTAGGAGCAGAAATTCTCATCTTACTCCCGTGAAACAGCTGATGGGTTCTAACCACCGACTTTGTACAGTCCAGTGCTTATCCTACAGATCCGTCATGTTCCTCTTCTATGAAATACTGACTATTATTTTCCTATATATTCCAGAACACTTAGTTGTACTTCTGAGAAATCTGAACCTGGACCAAGAAGCAGTTGTTCTAACAGA
>NW_006408573.1:9533015-9534746 GCF_000296735.1 Chrysochloris asiatica | reverse complement strand
GCTATGAGTCAGTTCCCACTTGATGGCACCTGACAACAACAACAACAACATTTTCCTATACAGCAATGTGTTTCAGAACAGTGGGAATGTAAACATTCATGCTTTCAGACTTCATTCTTCTCTGACTATGTGCCTTCACCCTCATCATCTACCTACCTTTCTGTAGGAGCTATCGCCTCACACACCTGTCTTTCATTTATTTATTTTGTAAACACTAGAGGGTTTTCTTTACTTGTTTATTATGCCTTTGCATATAAACAAATATTCTGATGCTGGTTCTAAGCCAAAGACATGGATGAAACAACCTTCTATTTTCTTTCTCCTTCCTTCTGTACTTTGTCTTTCATTTTTCTTCCTATTTTTGCTCTCTTCTTTCTTCTCCCATCTTCTTTTCCCTTTCTTTCTCCCTTCCTTCTTTCCTTCTAATCCCATCTCTCTCAATTCCTAAAGATTCCCATTGTAGTCTTTTCATGACTTCAGAGACAAATCAGTAACTAAAATACTGAAATTATATTTTTTAAGTCTTTAAATGTTAGATGATCATTTTAATGAACACCTTAGTTTTTGTCAACAGAAACATTTCAAAAAAGATTCTACTATGGGGTGCTGTAGAACACTTGTTATCCCCTATGCCACTTAAAAATAGTGTGTATTATTGATTCTTCAAAATATACTGACTCACTTCTTGTGATACTATCATCTGAAGATTTTCAAGTCTACTGCATTCCAACAATCCCCAGTTAAAATGAACTGATTGACTGTTCTTCCTGTTTATCTTCCATTCAGAATCCACTGGAACAGTTGCCATAGGAAAGGGAGAACAAGATAACCATGAAGGTAACTAGAAGGACCAACCAATCAGTTCATTTTAATTGGGGATTCTTGGGATGCAGTAGACTTGAAAATCTTCAGGTAATAGTATCAAAAGTGTGAGTCAGTACATTGGTACCCTGAATGATATGTAGACAATATTCATATCTCCCAATTGTTTTGTAAATGTTCAGTTAGCTTGTTGGAGAGTTTATTTATTTGGAATATAAATACAGTCCTTACATTGTAAATGGTTAAGTCTCTCTATTATCTTTTAATTTTAGAGTTGTATATAGAAGTTCTTTTCTTGGACTTCCTTTTCTGTTTTAATAAATTTTTTATGAAACCATATTACTTTTCTTGTACAGTTTCTCCAATCTGGAGTTTGTGATGATAAATCTGTGTGATACTTAACATGATTATCTTTTCAAAAATTCTTCTAAATTCATAGTTATGTTCAGATCCCTGATTTGATAAAAAATTTTCATATCAACATAATGGCAGGTAACCTTTCTTTTTGCAATGTACCATAATCCCCCCCCCCCTTTTTTTTTTAATGATGAAGTGAGAAAAATATTTACATCAAGCTAACACACTGGACCACAAGGTCAGTTTGAACTGCAATGTCAGTGGTTCTAACCCACCAGCCACTCCTCAGAAATCCTATACAAGGTCACTGTGAATCAGAACCAACTTGACAGCACTTAACAACAACCAAGAAAGATTTACAGCCTCAGAAACCCTATACAGGGTCACTATGAGTTGGAAACGACTCCACAGCATACCACCACCACCATATATATATATAGCGTAGTGGTTACGAATTGGGCTGCGAACCATAAGTTCAGAGGTTTGAAACTACCAGCCGCTCCACGGGAGAAAGATGAGGCTTTCTACTCCCATAAAGATTTACACCCTCGG
>NW_006408573.1:9530560-9532865 GCF_000296735.1 Chrysochloris asiatica | reverse complement strand
AGAAGTTACAAATGTATACTTTATATATACATGTAGAATTGCAGGTTAATGTGCTGGACTGTGAGGTCCATTTGAACTACAAGGTTGGTAGTTCAAGCTCATCAGCTGCTCCTGGGAAACCCTATACAGGGTAGCTAGGAGTCAGTTCTGACTCAACAGCACTGAACAACAACAACAACGTGTATATATATGGGACCCCTGGTGTGTGGGGGGCTGTAGGCTCAGCACTGGACTGTGAACCACAAGGTTTTCAGTTGAAGCCCATCAGCTGCTTCCCAGAAACCCTATACAGAATCACTATGAGTCGGAACAGAGTAGACAACACTTAACAACAACATATATGGAGCAGTCAGGAAACCTTGAGAAAAATGGGCTCAAGACACAAAAGAAATTTCACAGAAAGAAATGCAAATAGTTCTTAATCCTCTGCAATGGTGCTCAGCCTCACTCAATCTAAGACAGACAGAAGTGAAAACCACACTGAAGTATCTATCATTTCTCATTGATAAGATTGAGGGTGGAGGCTGAGGTATCCTTTCTCATCTATAAGATTGAGGGGGGAGGTTGCTAACTCACCCTGTGGGTGGCGATGGGGTTGCAGGCATGTCCCCACCATACTGGGGAGAAATGTAGTACATTTCCTGGGACCTGGGATTTGACAGTATCTAAGAAAATCACTGTTAAATACCCCGTCCCAGGTTGCTCTGTGTAGTCATGCGCCAGACTGCAAAGCCGATTGAACTGCAAGGTCGGTGGTTCAAGCTTACTACCTGCTCCTCAGAAACCCTATACAGGGTCACTATGGGTCAGAACTGACTCAATGGCACTTAACAACAACAAGCAAATCACACATATATTTTCCATTTGACACTTTAATCTACTTCAAAGAATCTAACCTAAAAATAAATTGGCAACAGAAAAATAAATAAAAGACAAAGAAAACAATAGATAAAAGACAAAGTGCAAGGCTATTTATGAAAGATTGTGTCTGAAAGCAAAAGACTGGGAAATATCGCCAATAACCATTATCAAAGGACTTCTTGCAAACATTCTGGTGCATCTATACAATAAGTATGATAATATGCAGCTGGAATAAAGGCATAGGAGGGGTATCACCATCTACTAATATACAATGATCTTTAGAATAATAAACAACCAAAGCAAGGTAGAAGCAACACTAGCATGCTACAGCTTACCTAAGAATGAAGGAGATTCTAATGTATGTGTATGTACCAAAAACCCACTATTGATTGTTGATATGTGTCGTGGAGTCGGTTCCAACTCATAGCGACCCTGTTTGGGGTTTCTGGAGCTGTAAATCTTTACGGGAGCAGAAAGTCTCATCTTTCTCCCATGGAACAGCTGGTAGTTTCGAATTACTGACCGTGAGATTAGCAGCCCGATTCGTCACCACTGCGCTATCAGATCAGAGCTCCTATTGATTATATTCCTTAAAAAGAGAATGGAAGCATCAGTCTAAATGAAAAACAAAACAAAACAGAGCAGGAACTCCAAGTCCAACAACCATCGTTGGTAGAACTGGGAAGAAAGTGTGGGAAGAGTGTAAAGGAGTCAGGGATAGAAACTAGATTTCTTTGAATATACCTTTGTTTGTATGTTTTATTCTTGGACCCTGTAAATGTCTCATGAATTAAATGAAATAGAATCAAGTAAAAAAAAAAATTCTTAAAATTAAAAACACAATAAAGATAGTAAATACAGTTTTGTATCCAGTTATTAACATAGCCGTACAGAAAGGAAACATTAACATATTAATTGGACTTAAAAAACATTAATTGGATTAATTGGCTCCTAAGGAGTCCTGGTATGGTGCTGTGGGTTCATGCGCCAGACTGCAAAGCCATTTGAACTGCAAGGTTGGCGGTTCAAGCTCGCCAGCTGCTCCTTGGAAGCCTTATACAAGGTCACTATGGTTCGGAACCAATTTGACAGCACGTCACAACAACAACAACAATGAGCTATGCCTTCAAGTTCACCAGCTGCTCCTCAGAAACCCTCTACAGGGTGGCTATGGGTCGGAACCCGACTTGACAGCACTTAACAACAACAACAAATGAGATATGCCTAAGGATAAAAACTTTAAAACTCAAATCATTTTCAATCATCACATTATTGATGATAATATTGTGTATTGCTATTATGAGACTGTTGTGATTCTTCTGAGGAACTATGTATGTTAAAAGCTAGTGAGCAATTTGACTTTTTTTTTTTTCATGTTTTATTGTGAATTATATGATATTTTACATGAGAGAACTTTAGTTTTGCATTCATTCCATCGTATATC
>NW_006408573.1:9521342-9529243 GCF_000296735.1 Chrysochloris asiatica | reverse complement strand
AATTGTTCCACAATTTTTTTGAAGCCCCCTTATATTTGAAACATATGTATTTGGAATATGTATTATACATAGTTTTCCAAACACATGTAATATCTCTGACTGGTTCCGCAGAAACAAATACTGCTTGTGAAAGCCAAATTGCCCCAACCAAGAGGAACTAACATGGTGGACACTTATGAGTAGACATAGAAATGCTGAAAGGAAACAAAACATCAATGAAAACAACCCGCACATTTCTTTCATTATCCCACAGACTGTATTTATTCTGATAGCAAACCTGGAAATCGGCTTGACAGCAGAGCCTATTCTGCCAACAATATCATATGATCGAGTGGCAACAAGAACATGATTTAACAGCATGAAGAGAACAAATGGGCATTAACTGTATCCTTCCAGCAGAAACGCTTCTAATATCTTCTTAACTGAGGGAGGGGGGCACAGAGGAAATGGCAGGCCAATTACACTGATTACAGTGGCTGCAGATACGTGCGGCTACCTTCATGCTTCAATGATGCTGTAATTATGTTTCTAAGACACGCAATATGCAGGCAGCCTCGTTCTTATTTCAATCCCGCTGTTTATTTCCTGCCATTTTAACACGCACTGTTACTAGTGGAGTAATATGTGTTATACCACATAATGGGGTACCCCTGCAGAACTCCCATCAAAGTAATAGACTTTTTAAAAGATCGTTTTACACATTTTTCTTTCTACTTCGGTACAAATTCAGTCAGTAGCCATCAAATCAATTTGGGCTAACAGGGCACTTTAGCAAATTTGACTTCTCATACTTACAAGCACTATCTGACCTTAAATCCTAGGAAGAAATGGTGAAACAATAATCAGGGGTGATCTGCACATGATGATGCTATAAGATAGTATGCCTTTTCCTATTCCTATATGGGTAAGTAATAGGAGAACAGATAGAGATATTTCATTGTTAGGAAGGTGTTAAACCTTTTAATTTTTTGCCATGTCTCTTGTTTTATCGATTAAGCATCTTCATTTTATACGTATGGACATTGCATACTGGCCCAACCATTGTGGAGTTCCTAATACAAAGTGATTGGTTGGATAATTTTCTGGTAGGTCAGAGTCCATAAAGAATTGATTCTGGCATTATTTCAAATTTTAATATGTGCTCCCTCCCTCTTTCAAGATCACTGCCCCACTTCCCATGAAGTTACCAATGACCACCATCAAGTCGTGTGTGTCAGAGGGCTTTCCAATGTGTTCCAAAGGGCTTTCAATGACTGCTTTTACTGGAAATAGATAACAGGCCTTTTTCCCAAGGTACTTTTGGGTGAACTCTTACCACCAGCCGTATGGTACACCACACTGGGCTCCTGGTAGTGGTGGTGTTTTGTGCGATCAAATCAATTTCGACTCATAACAATCCTAAAGGATAGAGTAGAACTTCCCTATCGGGCTTCTTTCTTATGCTGTAATCTTAGGTCTTTACTCCTGGAGAGCAGCTGGTTCCAGTCACCAACCTTTCAGTTTGTAGTCAAACAGTTAACCTTTGCATTGCTGGGGCTCCTTTCTTAATCACATAGGACTCTATATTAACTCATATTTGACGCATGCTTCAATCTTTCTAAATGGCATGTCAGGCAAATATCTCTGAGCTGTTGAGAATGATCTGCCAATCATAGCCTAGGGATTGGGGGTGAGGGTCCTGCATGGGACCAGGGGCAGACTACTATTCAGTATAGAGAGAGACCAAGCCAGGTCAGATGAGGGTCTGAAGGTACAGTGGGAAAATTTGCCAGTATCTCTGTGGAAAAATGACCAGAAGTTAGTAACAAAATGCATGTGGGACTTGAGGGAGACAGAGACATCTAGACACATTTCCACATTTATGATTTAGTTAGATGGGTGAATGGTGCTGTTATTATCAAGTTAGGGAATACAGTTGGAAAATCAAAATGACTTTAGAGGAGAATAACGAACTCTGTTTTGAACATGAATTTGAAGTGACAATGAGATATTTCTCTGTAAAAAGAAACGGGGAAGGTAAAAAGAGAGAACGTGGAACTTTTCTGAAGGCTCGAAAATGCACCTACAACTTCAATCATCCCTGAAATATCCCGAGAACAAATTAGGTATGCTAAAACAACACCTTCTCTTCACTACATAATTATCTCTCAAAATCTTCTTTGATGGAACATTTGGTTATCCTAAAAAATATCATATTTGGGTGTTTTAATTAAAACCAAGACATTATTGTTTAGCTAGAAATTTAAACAAATTTTAAATAATTAGATTCAGAATATTGAAACCTTTCTGACAATTAAAGTCATAATTCATTTCTACTCACTTAGGCACCTGGAGTGAGCTGCAAAAAGGTAATTATATTCATTGTAAATTTACATGCTATGCATATCCTGGTACGCATTCTGCAGCAAAGTGCTACGGGAAGACACAGGTGCTTAAATTAATAAACATTAGGAAATCAGCAAGAGAATTAAACTACACTAGTTATTGTTTCCAAACTAATTATTTAATAATTGAACATCTCTATACACCTGGTCTCAAATCAAGGGATTCAATCACCTCTTGAGGCCTGGAGTTCACATTTGATCATTTAATATCAAATGTTCATAGTGCAGGGCAGTGAGCTGGCAGTTGATGGAGGGCAATTTAAATGTCCCTGAAGTTCTCCAGAAAGTTCACAAATCAAAACATTCATACTCCTAATACAGGGGTGTAATTAATTGTTAAGAAGCCTTATTAGTTAGTACTGCAGATGTGAGGACAAACAATGCTTGTTACAGACACCAAGATCCCTGGCAGAACTTCTGAAAGAGGCATTGATTGTGGTTGCCCATGGGCTTGACAAAGCAATAGAAACATTCTCACCTTTTTTTGACAATAACGTTTCCTTGTTTTCAGTTCCACTTGTTCAAAAAACCGTATTCCCCAGGATTCCATTTCTACCTTTATATTGGCTTTCTGAGACGTGCATCTAGTGTGAGGGGTTTCAGGAGCTCCCTTTCACTAAGTAAATACCTCCTCATTGTAATCAGAGCTGCACTTGCCGCCAGTCTAAGATGATTCAAGACATGACATAAATGTGTAGAGTCAGACTTTGATGTCACATTGTAGCTAACACATAGAACACCATACCCATTTCTGTCGTGCCCATTGTGACTCATGGTCACCCTGTAGGATAGAGTAGAATTGCCTTATAAGGTTCTCTATGATGGCACTTAACAACAACAACATTTACAGAAGCATATTGTTTCATCTTTCTCCTGTGGAATGGCTGGTGGGTTCGAATTCTGAACTTTCCTTAGTAGCCAAAAGTATACCCATTGTGCCATCAAGATCCTTTCTTTTATAGTATGCATGAAGCACTCACTAAATACTTGTTGAAAATTAAATAGATAAATGAATAAATGGCTAGTGGTATAACTGATTAAATAAATGCACTGATGAATGAATGAATGAATGAATGGGAAATTTCCCAGTAGTAGCCACTAGTCAAATTAAAATCTTCATCCACAACTGTCTTCCCCTTTATGACTGATTTTCAGTGGTTGTTGTTGTTGTTGTTAAGTGCCATCGAGTCAGTTCTGACCCATAGCGACCCTGTAACAGGGTTTCCGAGAGTGTAAATCTTTACGGGAGTAGAAAGCCTCATCTTTCTCCCGCTGAGCGGCTGGTAGTTTCGAACTGCTGACCTTAAGGTTCACAGCCCGATTCGTAACCACTACGCTACCAGAGCTCCTTGATTTGCAGTGGTAGTGGTGGTTATGTGCCACCGAGTCGGTTCTGACTATGACTCCTAGTCACCCTATATAAGTTTCTGAGGCTGTAAATCTTTAAGAAAGCAGAAAGCCTCATCTTTCTCCTATGGAGCAACTAGTAGATTTGAACAGCTGACTTTATGGTTAGCAGCCCAGCTCATAATCCATTACACTACCAGGATGTGATGCTGTAGGGTAAGTAATGAACTGCAAGATTGTTTGAATAGCAAGGTCGGCACTTCAAACTCACCAGCTACTTTTGAAAACCCTATACACAGTTGCTATGAGTTGGAAACAACTGGTCAGCACTTAACAACATCAACTTATGACTTAACTCATCTCCATCCACTGGACTGCCGTTGGCTCAAATATAGAGAGAAGTATCACAATTGCTCTATAGCCTGGAATTGAATGTCTAGGACAAACTGAGTTCTTAATAAATACTTCTTGAGTAGTATTAAAGGGTTGACCAGCAACCCACCTTAGATGTGTCAGATACAACAGCTAAAACAACACAAGGACATTGGAAATAGCATTTGAATCACATTATTAAAATAATTTAGTTGAAAGTATTCTATTGCTCTTTGAAGCAGGTAAAGGAAGGAAAACTATTATTTAGGGAGCTCCAATTCAGCTGTGTGCTAACATTCTATGAACATCGTCTTGTTCAATTTCCCATTGACCATTTGATAGAGTCCATTTTTATAGACATATAAGGAGTTTGGGTATGGTGCTGTAGGATAATGCACATTGGCAGTTCAAACTCACCAGCTGCTCCTTGGACATCCTATACAGGGTCGCTATGAGTTGGAACAGACTCAACAGCACTTAATAAACACAAGGTAACTGAGACTCAGGGAACTATACTCTATCTCAGTTTAGTTTGCAGTAGTTAGGTGTTCATAAATTTATTTTCACCTAACTTTTCACTTTGTTGATTTTTTTTCTAGTATGTTTATTTTGAATTACATAGACTTCTGCTTTTATTTCATTTCTGTTCTATCACTTTGGTCAGAATTAGTTCTTTCTCTAACTTCTTTTAGAAACTTAAAAAGATTTATTTTAATTCTTTCATACACACACACACACACACACACACACGTATATCAAGGAGCGCTGGCAGCTTAGTGGTTACGAGTCAGGCTGTTAACCTCAAGATCAGAAGCGTGAAACTACCAGCCATTCCACAGGAGAAAGATGAGGATTTCTGTTCCAGTGAACATTTTCAGCCTCAGAAATCCTATGCAGGGTCACTGTGAGTCGGAACCGACTCCATGTCACACCACTGAATAGGAAAAGGTAAAACATTTACTGCCCTCTCCACCCAGGAGACAAGCTAAAATGTTAAACAGGTTACTGAGTGGAACCAATCCTCTGGTTTCCCTCCCGTCTTCAAACAGGTCCACAACCTAGCTACTCCCCAGTTCTAACCCCATATAAGTCTGCACTGCCCTGTATTCAGGGCTTAGAATCTGTAGAAGTTAGCTACTCTGAGCCAACCAGTTTAATAAAATCTGAAACTCTTCTTCACCTCTCTGAGTTGCCTGGGTTTCTTCGACAATGAATGAGGAGCTGCTGTGACACCCTCAGGCCCAGGGCAGCTGTGACACTACTGGACTCAGAGCTGCTATTACACTCTCTAATCTAAAACTGCTGTAACACCACCACCACCATGTTGTATATCACATATATATTTAAATTATAGATTATGGGACAGAGCATTTGAGATAATAAACACACATCACTTATTTGGTAGAAAATGGAAAAAATAAATAGCATGCTTTCTCCCCACTCTGTCCCATGTTTTAATGTAAAATATCTGTTATGGTACAATTTAATTCTGAATGACGATTCCTCTCTCTAAAGGAACCCTGGGAGCAGCATACTGGGTTATGAGTTGGGCTGCTAATGGCAAGGTCAGTAATTTGAATCTACCAGCTACTCTATGGGAAAAAGATGACACTTTCTGTTCCTGGAAAGATTTATAGCCTCTGAAACCCTATAGAGTCCTTATGAGTTAGATGTGACTACAAGGTCATTGCTAGATTGCAAGATTGGTTTGAACCGCAAGGTCAGTAGTTCAAACTCACCAGCTGCTCCTCAGAAAGTCGACACAGGGTCACTATGGGCCAGAACCAACTCAACGGCACTTAACAACAACAACACAAGGCACACAAGCATCACCACCATTCCTTGCTAAAACCTCTCATCCCTTAAATATGACAGATTATAATAAAAATCAAAGATTAGTAATATACATTATTATGATTTTTTTGATCTGATGCCAGTTCAAAACCAGTAGCACACCCGTGTTGTTGTGGTTGTTAGGTGCTATTGAGTGGGTACCAACTCATACTGACTCTTCGTACAACAGAACAAAACACTGCCGGGTTCTGCACCAACCTCCCAATCCCTGCCATGTTGGATTCCGCTGCTGTTTTCATTGTGCCAACCCAGCTCGCTGGGGGTCTTCCTCTTTTTCTCTGACCCTCCACTTTGCCATCCATGCTATCCTTCTCCAATAACTGGTCCCTCCTGACAATATGTCTGAAGTATGAGAGACAAAGTCTGGTCATCTTGTCTTCCAAGTAGCACTCTGGCTGTGTTTCTTCCAACACAGATTTATTTGTTTTTTTTGGGCAATATTCTTCTTAAACACTGTAACTGTGAATTTCACTCTAATACAATTTTGGCTTTAATGAAAACTTTCTGATTTCCTTCCTTTAGATGAGAATTGTTTTCAGTTTAAACCTGCTCAACAGTCTTGTTGCACAAAGTGATTATTGTCTGGTTTACTGACAGAAATCTTCAAAGAGCCCCCAAACTGAATCACTCCCCAGCTGGATCCCCTCCCACATTTATACACCCTCAACCCACCCACACCCACCACCCTGACTACAGGTTTGCAGTGCTGCGTTCCATTCATGTGTTTATCTTGATGTTATGAACTGGGGTCTCTCTGAGTGTTTTCTAGAAGTGGCGGTGTGTGTGTGTGTGGTTGTGTGTGGTCAAGTTGGGTCTTCCTCATAGCAACCCTCTATAGTATGAGAGCAAAATACTCCATCTGTATCCTGAGGAGATGCTGGTGGATTTGAACTGCTGACCTTGTGATTAGCACCCCCCAACTCAAAACCCACTGTGCTACCAGAGTTCCTTGTTCTCTGGAAGTAGTAAGTTACATAATATTAATGAAATGAAACAGATTCCCCAGCCCTAATGTCACTTCAAATAAGAAGGGATGAACTACGGACATGCGAATAATTTAAGCAGAGTGAGATTTTCCGTGAAGGAAACTGTAAAACATTTTTTAAAATAAAATAAAATAAAATAGGAATCTCCATATGAAACACCTGTTCTAAATACTTTAGTACCTAGAGAATAATGCTCATATTTGGGGAAAATATTCCCTCAGCTGCCTTATTTTATTCTATTTTATATGCATCTTTATTCTAAAACATGTGTAAAATACAGGTAAGTGAAAAGAATATGTGTGCTAATTGTCCATTTTCCCACCAACATGAAGGAACACTGTAACTATTATGTATGCTTCCAATATTAATTTCTGATAATATAGATATGCACAATATACCTATAAGCAGCTAAAATGTATATTTATTTTTTAATGGTATTCTATCAGTCATTCTGGTCTGGCATTGTAAGATAAGCACTAAACTGCTAACCATAAGGACAGAGGTTCAAACCTACCACCTGCTCCTCAGCAACCTGATATGGAATCGCTATGCGTTAGAACCAACTCGACAGCACTTAACATCAACATCATATCTCCTTTCACTCATACTCTTAAAGAATCAACTATAAACAGTGAGTAAAAGAAGAATTGAGCACTGTACACCATCAACCAATCCTCCCTTGTAATATCTTTAATAAGGAATCGACAAGAAATTGGAAAGGGGGAATCTAGCAAGTTCTATGGAAAGACTGTTGGATATTACTGAACCTTTTTCAAAGGTCTGAATCTTCTCAATCTGTCCCTCTGATTAGCTTGGAAATGAAAGCTGTAGTGTGTCTTGTCAGGCATGACACAGAAAAGACTTTCTTACAGAAAGTCTTTTTGATGAAAATACTGTTGGGAAGATGTGCTAATTACTATTTATTATAATATATATGAGTTTACTGTTGTTTGCTATT
>NW_006408573.1:9512660-9521055 GCF_000296735.1 Chrysochloris asiatica | reverse complement strand
TTCTTCTTGGATCAACTATCAACACTCATAGAAGCAGCAGTCAAGAAATCAAACGATGTATTGCATTAGGCAAATCTGCTGCACAAGACCTTTTTAAAGTGTTGAAGATCAAAGATGTCAGCTTGAGGACTAAGGTGCGCGTGACCCAAGCCATGGTATTTTCAA
The DNA here is from genome assembly GCF_000296735.1 of Chrysochloris asiatica. Taxonomy (NCBI): domain Eukaryota; kingdom Metazoa; phylum Chordata; class Mammalia; order Afrosoricida; family Chrysochloridae; genus Chrysochloris; species Chrysochloris asiatica. The sequence goes on along the minus strand of NW_006408573.1, from coordinate 9,520,890 downwards.
TAACTTTAAATGCATGCAAAAGCTGCAGAGTGAATAAGGAAGACCCTAGAAGAATTGATGCTTTTGAGTTATGGTGTTGGAGAATATTGAAACTGCCATGGGCTGCCTAAAGAACCAATAAATGTGTGTTGGAAGAAGTGAAGCCAGAGTGCTCCTTAGAGGCCAAGATGGCCAAACTTCATCACTCATACTTTGGACATATTGTCAGGCAGGACCAATCGCTGGAGAAGGACATCATGTTTGGTAAGGTGGAGGGTCAGAGAAAAAGAGGAAGATCCCCAATGAGATGGATTGGCCAAGTGGCAGCATCGATGGACTCAAGCATGGCAACAGTAGTGAGGTTGGCCTAGTATTTTGTTCTGCTGTGCCTAAGGTTGCTATGAGTTGGTACCGACTAGATGGCACCTAACAACAACAACACTGCTCTATGAGCTTTGTTGTTGTTAAGTGGCATCCCATCAGTTCCAACCCACAGCGACTCCCTGTATAGGGTTTCCGAAGAGTGACTGGTGAGTTGGAACTGCCGAACTTGTGGTTCAAACCAACCTTGAGGTCCAGTGCTTTTCCTGCAGTGCCACACCAGGACTCTCTATGAGCTTTATCCCTGGGCAAATGATGCCCTAGTGCATAGCTGATTGTTCTAAGGAATTCTTCCTTCTCTGATGTTATTGTTTATCTTGCAGACCTGTCTATAGATTAGCTGAAAGCTGAGCTACTGGGAAAAGTTCAGTTCTAGGCTTCAAGGATGACCAAGGACCATAGTCTGGGGAGTTCCACCAGTCTCTATCAGACCAGTTGTTGTTGTTGCTAAGTGCCTTAACATCTGTTCTTACTCATAGCTACCCTGTATAGGGTTTTTGAAAGCAGCTGGTGGCTTTAAACCTTGTAGTTAGCACTCCAATGCTTATTCTACAGCACCACACCAGGGTTCCATCAGACCTCGGCCTAGTCATCTTTATTTATGATTATGAATTTTGTTCCACATTTTATCTATACTCTATCCAGAGCCTTCTATAGTGGCCCCTTTTAGAGAAGTTGGTAATGGTATCTAGGCACCATCTAGTTTTCCTGGTCTCAGGTTCAAGGTGGCTGTGGTTTGTGTGGAGCATTTGTCCCTTGGACTATTTGTTTATGTGCCTCTTTGATTGTCTTCACCCTTCTTTGCTTAGGATGGTGAGAAACCAATAGTTGCACCTTCAATGGCTGATCACTAACTTTTTTGGGGGGAATTTTTTTTGTGTGTTTTTGAAGCTTTTATTGTGACTTGAGTGATAGTTTACATGGGAGAACATTGGTTTTGCAATTAGCCTATCACGTTTTATTTCATTGCAATGGTTACAACACCTCCATGCATCATTTTTCAACAGTATTTGCTTCTATTCCCTCTGTTTTCTGTTTTTGTTTTTGTTTTGTTTTTTTGATGTATACAAAAACACTCAGGAATATATAATCATTTAAACAACCAAAAGGCACATTCTGCAAGCCTGTCTCCTGGCTGCCAGTACCCAGCCTTTCTCTTTCCTTGAGTCTAGAGTCCTCAGCTGCTTTGTCTCTCCATGTCATTACCTCTGCCTCTATCTCTGGTATCACTGATTCTCTGGATAGGTTCCCACATTCTGCTCATGCCCTTCTCCCTTGATGGTCCTAGGGTCTTCTGTTCCTGGACTGTAAGATCAACTACTCCCCCCAATCACTAGTTTTTTTCTGAGGAGCAGCTGGTGGGTTTGAACTGCAGACCTTGTGGTTTGTAGTCCAATGCTGATCCTACAGCGTCACACCAGGAGTCATTTACAATAGCCACCCAAAAGATGAAATAAATACTTAGGAATAAATCTGACCAGAGAAACAAAAGACCTATACAAAGAAAATTATAAAACACTACTACAAGAAACCAAGAGACCTACAAAAATGAAAGAATATACCATGTTTGTAATATAGAAGAGTTGACATTGAGAAAATGTCAACACTACCTAAAGTGATCTATGGACGTATTACAATCCCAACCCAGATTCCAACACCATACTTTAAGGAGATGGATAATCAAATTACTAACCTTATATGGAAAGGAGGGCGATGCCAGATAAGCAAAGCATTACTAAAGAAGAAAAATGAAATAAGAGATCTCTCACTTCCTGATCTCAAAACCTACATAGCCTCAGTGGTCAAAACAACCTGGTACTGGAACAATGAAATATACATAGATCAATGGAACAGAATCGAGAACCCAGAAGTAGACTCATTCACATAAGGTCAGCTGATCTTTGGCAAGGGATCAAAATACATTCAGTGGGGAAGAGACAGTGTCTTCAACAAATAATGCTGGCAAAACTGGAAATCCATTTGCAGAAGAATGAAACAAGACCTGTATTCCACACTATATACAAAATCAAACACAGCATGGATTAAAAACCTAAATGTAAAAGCTATAGCTATAAAGATCATCAGTGTTAAAATAGGGACAAACTTAGGGGCATAACTACATTATCAAACATAACTGGAAACACAAAAACAGTTGAAAACAAATTACATGACTGGGATCTCATAAAATTAGACACCTATGTGCATCAAGGAGCTCTGGTAATGTAGAGGTTACGAATCAGGCTGCGAACCTCAAGGTCAGTAGTTCAAAACTACCAGCTGTTCCACGGGAGAATGATGAGACTTTCTACTCCCGTAAAGATATACAGCCTCGGAAACCCTGTACAGGGTCGCTATGAGTCAGAACTGACTCCATGGCACATAACAATAACAACAACAATGTGCATCAAACGTTTTCAACCATAAAGTAAGAAGAGACCCTATAGACTGGGGGGAAAAATGTTTGGCAATGATATATCACACAAGGGACTAATCTCTAAAATTTATAGAAAACTTCACCACCTCAATAAGAAAAAGACAAATAATTCAGTTAAAATGTGGGCAGAGGACATCAACAGACACTTCACCAAAGAAAATATTCAGGTGGCCAACAAACATATGAAGAAATGCTTGTGACCATTAACCACTGTAACAACAAATAAAGCAAGAAGCAGAAATGATAGGAGTGGGGTCAGGAAGGTGGTCCCTGAGAACTGTAAGAGTATGAGACTGAAGTTACATAATCCTGGGTGAGTAAAGGTGTTACTAACTCTATTTGGCTGATGACAAATCATAACTCACTCCAGGTCACCCACTGGTAATCAGTGTGATTTGAAAATTACTTTGTTTGACTCAAAATTGTATGCCTTTTTGCCTTATGGAATTGATACTCTGAATAGCAGTGATAACAAGAGCTAAGTAAAGTTGCTCTTTCCTAGTGTAAAACTACTTTGAATTGAGGTTATTGATCACCTTTTTCAACTTTGAGTATTAGAAGACCAAAAAGACTTTAAAAAGCACTATCATTGAACAACGGTATACTCACATATATAATTAAAATAACTGACACCTCCTCCCAATAATATTTTCATCACAGAGTTTGTGCAGAAATCTGTTTTCTGTGCCATGCACGGTCACACTACAGATGACGATGGGAAAACTTTCCAGGCTATGACACTGAGGAAGGAGAAATACTTGGAAATTTCCAGAAGTTGCAGCAAGTCTGATGTGGCTGTTGAAGAGTGGATAAGAATGGTAAGATGTGAACGTGAAGGGGAAGTTGAGACCACAACTGCATTCATGAGAACCCGGATATTACACTTAATGTTTGGGATCCTTTGAAAGATTTCTTTAAAGGACAGCCATGATCCAATTGACGCAATAAGCTCACATTAGCTCACAATAAACACATGCGTGACCTGCTTTTTCTTCTTGATGACAGCCCCATTAGAAGATGAAAAAGAAGACTCTTACCCTAAGACTGAAAATCGTTCACGATTTCATATTATTATGTCTTTCACCTAAACGTACATTTAAAGGTCTTATAGGTGATTTGTGGATTACTTCTCTCACAGAGAGTTTTCTTCTGCATATTTTGTAAATAGGCAAAAATAATTAGAGAGGAGATATTGGCTATATCTTCAGACAATGCTTGGTTTGCATTTAAAAATTATAGTTCTTCTTTATCCTAACTCTAGCTTTCCATTTACAGGTCCAATGGTCATAGCTTCAAATATGAGACTGCCATACACTAACTGTAATTTTGGACACATTTACTAACCTCCCTTTTTCCTGAGTAATGGGACTGTTCATGCTAATATCACTGATGATAAACTAGTACATTCCATGTCATAGCTACAGTAAGTTCAGAACTTTGTCTTCCCACTTCATGCATGGTGTTTTCCATTGAGTCTGAGTAGTAGGCATTGTTCAATCACAAGTCACTATGAATAGGTTTATTTTTGAGTTTGGGAAGAATTAAGACTGACTATTGAATATGTCGTGATTGGTTTTGATTTTCTTCTACCACCTGGAAAAATGAATGTTCAATATAAGGTCAGGCAAATGTTTTCAATAAAGTCCTGGTCAGAAAGATTAGTGCCTACTTGAGAAATGAGGTGTGAATTCACCAGGACTGGATGGAGATGAAGTTCTTTTTCTCCTGTGTCAATAAACCTTGTCCTTCCAGTTCTGTAGCTGGACACCGCTCAGTATTGACAGATGGCGCTTAGGGAGTCTTTGCCTATTAAAAATGTATTTATTTACAACTACAGACTGTAATTGAGGACATTTAGCCTTCTGGTCTTCAGTACACATGGGAAAGTGGTAAATTAGCAAAATGTGAAATTTGGCATCCCTATAATCTTGGAAAGAACACAGGATTTCCATAATGGAATTATGATTCCATTCCCTGCTGAGCCCTTTATTAAGAACCCTACCCCTACCTGTTTCCATTCTCCTGTAAAACAAAAGGCTTGTGGTCATGTCTGCCTCTGAGGTCTCTATAGTCTCTATGGTCTTCCCAGGCATCTGTGATATATTTTTAAATGCTACCCAGGTAATATGTAAAAATAATTTTGGAATGCAGTGACATTTGGAGTCTTAGAAATTTCTTCTTTTAGCTGTGACTAACAAGAAGGATGACAGCTCTGAACAGGAGTTAAAGTGACAGAATTTATCAACTTTCCTATTAACTGCAAATTTATGGGATGTTTGAAAGTTGCAAGCGAACTCTTAGGGCCATGTTAACGAGGTGGCCTTTAACTTGAAAGAGATCTGTGGCTGAACTGGGTCTTTGAGACGTGGTGTTTTAATGAGGTTTTATCCCATCTGAAAAGAAGGAAAGAAAACCAGCAAAAAATGCCATGTCTTCTAGGCCCTTGGTGATTTTTGTCCTGGGGAGGAGTTGGGTTATGTCAGAGCCTGTATACTTTTAGCTTTTCTTCTGTCCTTTCAAATACCCAAAGGCATTACGTTCACCAGACCACTTACCTTATATCTTACAGTGTGCACCTGTATATAAAGATAAAGAAGTAATGGACATATCCAAACTTATAGCATCATATTACCAATTCATTTACTTTCCTGACATTTCAAAGTGATCCTCTACCTATGTGACCTTTAGAACAATAGATTATTTATGTAGGTATTTCAGAAGATGTACAGTGCATTAAAATTACTGAGGCATTGTGTGAACTGGTGGGGGTATAGGAAGCACTCAAGTGTAAGGGAATGACACTCCTCTTTCAGTTACTTTTGAAATGGCTTAAATCATCTCCAGAGTAAAGGTTACACTAATAAATGTCTCATTTGTTTTAAATGACCTGAAATGGGAACACTTCATGGAACATATAAAATCATATACAGTAAATGGGTTATGATGAGATATTGTGAACTCTGCAGAAACTCTTTTTTGGGGGTTGCTGTTTGATTTTCCTTCCCTTCGACTAAGAACCACATTAAACTAGGGTTGTTGTGCTTAAGTACCATCGAGTCGGTTCCGACCCACAGCGACCCTGAACAGGGTTTCCAAGGCTGTAAATCTTTACGGGAGCAGAAAGCCTCATCTTTCTCCAGCGGAGCAGCTGGTAGTTTCGAACTGCTGACCTTGTGGTTCGCAGCCCGATTCGTAACCACTACGTTATATAGAGTGGGGTACATACTGATGTCTTTGAATTTGGAAATGCTATGAAATGCAATGACTTCGAATCTGATTTTCATTAATAATGTGACATAAAAGATCTGCTGTGAGTTGCTATACTGTTCTCGCTAAAATATCCTTCCACCATTTTCATCCGTACCATTCATTACAACTGAAGAACACAGACTATAATCCCCCAACCATTTCATGCTGCTTCTGAAAATGTCCATTCCCTTGTCTACATTGTACATTTCTATTTATCCTCTAAACCTAACTTCTCTAAGAAACACAACTTCTCTACATTAGGGCTGTATCATGACTGTGTATTCATACATTGCATATTGTCATTCTCAATTGCATTGATTCAGAAGTTGGACTGTCAAATTACAGTCCAACAATCTCAGGTTCGTTAGATATTTGGTGAGGGACTGTGGATACATTTCTTAACATAACTGTGTCTATTATTCATATCCTCAAAATGGAAAGAGAACTGTATTAAATTCACATGAATTGTGTAAAAAGTGAAGGTTGGTATAAATGAAGTGTTTTATGACATTAGTAATTCCTGTCATATCCCTATTATTACACAAACAGCTTGGAAAACTATGAGAGGAAGTTGTACACTGTGAACATTTGTCTTACCTGAAACACAATGATCCTTTCTGGGTCTAATTCAATACCACATCAACTCTAATTCAAGACCAGATTGCACTGTTTCTCTCTGGATCCCCGTCTTCATTAATCTCTCAAAGGAATGTTGACTGACTTCTTGTCTTCCCATGCAAAGATGGATTCCATTAAGCAACATTACTATTTTATCTTTTTCATCTAATGTTATAAAATGAGATTTTTGACCCCTTGGAATATTTTTATTATGACACACTTCTTGTAACAGCACAAAACATATGTTTATGGCATATGTCTCCTTTCCAGTAAAAAATAATAAAACACAAAATAAAACTCAGTTTGCATCACTGTTCCTGAAAGTATTTATTCAGATAATTGCTCAATGTCCAGGTATTGGACAGCAGTGATGACTTGTAACTGGCACATGTAGTAACCCTGGAATGACTAGTTGCCCCCTTAATGGAGGGCATCTTTTTAGGTAAGCAAAAATAAACCATCAGATGAACAATCTGAGTATGAGATAAAAGTAAATCCAAGCTCTGAAGATATTATTTGAACACTTGGATATAGCTACACCACTTATCATTTCTAGGACTTATTAAATAATAATAATTGGTAGTCATAATAATAGTATTTCTCTTCATTCACTGTTTTGAATCGGTTCTGCCAACTTGCAATTGAAAGAGTACTGCCTAATATATCACACACATTTTCCCAAAGAGCGCTGTTGTTGTTTCGTGTTGTTAAGTGTCATTAAATCGGTTCTGACTCATAGCAACCCTGTATAGGGTTTCTGAGACTGTAAATCAAGAAAGCCTCATATTTCTTCTTCAAAAAAGGGCATAATAGCTGCATTATTGTAGTGATTTAAGGATTGGGTTCTTCTATGCCTCAAATAGATCCTAGTCCAAATAATGCTTCAGGGGCCCCTGAGACACAGGGATACAGCAGTGAGCAAAACAGGTAAAGTCTGTCCATTCATGGATCTCACACTCTAAATGTATGAGATAACTCCTGGAAAGGAGCTCTGGTAGTGTAGTGGTTACGAATCGGGCTGCGAACTTTAACGTCAGCGGTTGGAAACTATCAGCCGCTCCGCTGGAGAAAGATGAGGCTTTCTACTCCCGTAAAGATTTACACCCTCGGAAACCCTGTATGGGGTCGCTATGGGTTGGAACCGACTCGACAGCACTTAACAACAACAACAACATGGCACATGGTAGAAAAGCAACAGTAACCATTCCTTTTCCTTTTCCTCTTTCTGACTTTATTTTGTGAGAAACATTGTCAATAACTCAGACACTGCTTTGGTCACTTGTGGCACCTGGTGAATCAGTTTAAACCCAGGACCTTACCCCGATGAGTCTCCAGAGGGAGAACTGGGGCAGACCTTATCCTAATGAGTTATTACAAGTGCTTACCAACAAATGTTCAAGAAATCCGATCTGTACTCATTTTAGCAGAAGTAAGGCTTTGTTATTCAATTTTGCAAAACTGGGCACCAAACCCAGTAGACATGGGCAGACACACTGCTTGGCAGGCTAGTAAAGAAAAATCTTTACTCACATGGGATATCAGAGATATTGTCTGAAGATTTCTGCATTC
>NW_006408573.1:9505791-9510300 GCF_000296735.1 Chrysochloris asiatica | reverse complement strand
CACAAGACCTTTTTAAAGTGTTGAGAGCAAAGATGTCAGCTTGAAGACTAAGGTGCGCCTGACTCAAGCCATGGTATTTTCAATAACCTCATATGCATGTGAAAGCTTGACAATGAATAAGGAAGACCATAGAAGAACTGATGTATTTTAGTTATGGTGTTGGAGGAGAATATTGAAAGTGCCATGGGCTGCCAAAAGAACAGATCTGTGTTAGAAAAAGTGAAGCCAGAGTACTCCTTGGAGGCCAGAATAGCCAAACTTCATCACTCATACTTCGGACATATTGTAAAAAGGGATTAGTCTCTGGAGAAGTATATCATGTTTGATAGGGTGAAGGGTCAGAGAAAAAGAGGAAGACCCCTAAGAAGATGGATTGGCCAACTGGCAGCATCGATGGACTCAAGCATGGCAACAGTAGTGAGGTTGGCCCAGGATTGGGCAGTGTTTTGTTTTGCTGTGCATAAGGTCGCTATGAGTTGGTACCGACTCGATGGCACCTAACAACAACAACAACAATATCTCAAGAAAATTCCTCCCTGAGTTCCTGGTTGACTGAGTACTATGGGGTTAACAGTATTTCCTGGATGCAGCCTAGCATTCTTATTTAAAGCTAGTCATTTCCTTCTTCCATGAGCTTCCCCCTTTTCCTTGATTATTATATTCTTATTTAAAGTCCCTAGTGGGCCAAACAAGTTTCTTCCCCTCCCATGAGCTTCTATTGTTATGGTAGCCTGCTACTTCTTGGATTCCCCTCATTGCTGAAGATAAACCATCCTAAGAAAAGTTATTTCTCACAATCTGGCTACCCCAATATTTTCTTCTGAATCTATATAGAGACTTTCAGCCAAGAAGATAGACGATGTTCCAGAGTGCAAAAGCTATCGTCAATAATTTCATAATATGTAACATAGTAAAAAACCTATAAGATTATAGGAGTCAAGAAAAAAAAAAATCAGGAACAATTAAGTTTACACATTGTGATTTTATGTAAGAAAATCTTTCTCATAGGCAGGATCATGCTTGCTTTTCATGCGCTCAGGGACAATGTCTTATTTCCCATAATCTGGATAATGTGTTATTTCCTATAACATATATGTCTACGATAATAGAGGAGCCTGGTAAGCTTCCACAGATATTGGCCAAGCATAGGATTGAGAAATTGATTGACTAAGCAAATGAATGAGACAATAAGACAAACTTCCTCTAAAGTTGTATCTTCCTATTCACTTGATTTTTTCACAGACTGTCCGAGTAACTTCTCCCCTAAAAGACCACAGTCAATGGAATAAAACTAAATTCCATAAGGCCTAGCTGACCTCTAGGGCCCTGTTTACCATTCAGTTCAATGATTCCATACTTTTTCATGGAGTCTTCTTTTTCAATTTGCCAGCATGGAACTCCTCTTCACATTACATCAACATAACTGTGTTCTGCTCTATTAGTTTCTTAATCTCTTTGCTAATTCCCATATGCTGCTGCATCATTTAATTAAAGCTGTGTGGCTGAGGCTCAAGCAATATTCTTTCCTAGTGGGAGAACAACCAAGTTCTTGGGAATGTGGAGACTCAACCTGGCCAGATTTTAGAAACCCTACCCTAGCTGACCCAGCACATAACCACCACCACCCTAGTTTACATTCCTGATATATTTGTCATGAAAGTAATTCATGTCTGTATCCAGTAGCATCAAATTCCAGGAACTGCCAACATTTGTTCTTTAGTTTTTCAGTCAGGGAAAGAGGAATAAAAATGCTGTTTCTAAATATGTTGTTATTACGTGCCACTAAATTGGTTCATATGGTGTCCAAGGAAAGGCTGTTGGGTGTGAACCATCAACCTTGCAGTTAGAAGTCCAGTGTTTATCCTAAAGTGTCACATATTGTTTTCATTGTTATTGTTAAGTGCCAAAGAGTTGGTTCTGACCCATAGCGACCCTGTGTAGAGTTTCTGAGGAGCAGCTGGTGAGCTTGAACCACCGACCTTGCAGTTCAAAGGACTTTGCAGTCTGATGCATAAATGTGTAGTGCCACACCAGGACTCGACATACATAGATACTCAGTCATCATGGTCATGATGTGCCGTGGAGTTGGTTCCAACTCATAGTGACCCTGTACAGGATTTCCAAGCCTGTAAATCTTTATGGGAACAGAAAGTCTCATCTTTCTATCATGAAACTGGGGTAGTTTTGAACTGATGACCTTAAGCTTCACAGTCCAATTTGTAACCACTACCAGAGCTCCTTATATAGATACTATGACTCCATATATATAGAAACATTTGTTGTTGTTGTTATGTGCCATTGAGTCGGTTCCGACCCATAGTGACCCTGTATAGGGTTTCCAAGGAGCAACTGGTGAGCTTGAACTGCCGACCTTGCAGTTCAAACAGCTTTGCAGTCTGTCATATTAACCCACAGTGCCACACCAGGACACCATATATAGATACAAAAGGACTCCTAAATATAGATACTATATTTTGTAAAATCCCTATAGAATATAAAAAAGAAACTATATGCCCAATAAATGGTGCATTCGCCTCTCAGAATTTCAGACTTCTTGCTCCTAAAATGAAGATGGAATAAGTCTGGATGGAACTCAGCTTGCTCAAACATTTTACTGTTTTGAATCATCTCATATACATGTGAAAGCTGCACAATGAATCAAGAAGATTAAACAATCGACATCTTTGAATTATGGTATTAGTGAAGAATATTGCATGTACCATTCACTACCAAAAGCCAGAACGAGTCTGTCTTGGAAGAAGTACAGCCAGAATGCTCTTTAGGAGTTAGGATTACAAGATTTCATTTTGCATACTTTATATGTGAAATCAGGAGACACCAGTCTCTGGTAAAAGACATCATTCTTAAGAGAGAGTCAGCAAAAGAGAGGAAGTTCTTCAGTGAGACAGACTTACACAATGGTTGCTACAATGTGCTGAAAGCTAGCAATGATTGTGAGGATGGAGCAGGACCAAGTGATGTTTGGTTCTGTTGTGCGTACTGTCCACTATGCATCAGAAGTTCAATGATGGCACCTAACAAGTACTTTCATAAATCAAATCGAATCCTCCAGCAACCCTGAAAAGTAGGTTGAAGATGTGTTTGCATTGTACTTTGTGTATCTACTTTATAATTTTTAAAAAAAAAAGCAGATACTGTAAAATCATTAGTGAATTGTTGAGAAAAACTTTAATTTCCTCACAAAATGCCTAAAAGTAAGCTAATCTACTTTACTACCACAGCAAGGGTTATTTTAAGGTTATCATTTTTTTCTATGAGGTTCCATGTAATCAGCCAGTAACCAGGAGTTTCCATGACATTTCCACTATGATAGTCCACCATGATTATCCTAGTGTGGCACAGCAGAATAAGCACCCGACCTCAAGGTTGGTTTGAATTGCAAGGTTGGTGGTTCAAACTCACCAGCCACTCCTCAGAAACCCTATACAGCGTCGCTATAAGTTAGAACCCATTTGACTGCACTTAAGAGCAACAATAGTCAACAAAAGAGAAAATAGAAATAAAACATAAAGCTATCTTAATAAGCCATATTAATAGGGGAGATAATCATTCTCCATATTGGTCAGACTTAGACTACAGACTGACCTGTGTGTTTGTTTCAATTGAATTTTACGAAAACAAAAATCCTCACAAATAGACAACATTATGATAAATGAAGAAGTCATTCTTGTTAATGAGTTCATTCTATTTAGATCAACAGTCAAGTAGCAGTCAAGAAATAAAATGATGTATTGCACTTGGCAAATCTACTGCAAAACACTCCTTTAAAGTTTAAAAAGTAAACGTGCACCGTGCCGTGGTTGCTAAGTGCCATCGGGTCAGTTCTGACTCATAGCCACACCATATAGGTTTCAGAGGCTGTAAATCTTCGCAGGAGCAGAAATCCTCCTCTTTCTCTCTAGGAGCCACTGGTGGGCTCAAACTGCTGACCCTGTGGTTCTCAGCCCAGTGCTAATCTAATGGAGGCACCATGCTTCCCGATTGTCTCATGTTGTTGTTGTTAGGTGCCATCGAGTCAGTTCTAACTCATAGTGACCCTACTCACAACAGAACAAAACACTGCCTAGTCTTGCACTATCATCACACTCATTATTGTGCTTGAACCCATTGCTGCTGCAACTGTGCCAGTTCATCTCATTGGGAGTCTTCCTCTTTTTCATTGACCCTCAACTTCACCACATATGAAATCTTTCTCCAGGGACTGGTTACTCTTGATAACATGTCCGAAGTATGAGAGACGAAGTTTCACCATTTTGACTTCTAAGGATTATTCTGGATGTACTTCCAACAATGAGTTGTTTGTTCTTCTGACAGTCCATGGTACTTTTAATATTCTCCAACACTAAAACGCCAATGCATCAATTCTTCTATGGTCTTCCTTCTTCATTGTCTTACTTTCACATACGTATATTGTTGTTAGGTGACATTGAGTCAGTACCGACTCATAGTGACCTTATGCACAGCAGAACAAAACACTGCCCAATCCTG
>NW_006408573.1:9497581-9499281 GCF_000296735.1 Chrysochloris asiatica | reverse complement strand
GGTTGCAACTCGATGGCACCTGACAAGAACAGCTCCTAAAGACGGAGCTTCTTGAGTAGTCGTTCAGAACCTACTTGCTCCCCTTTTTGCCACAATTATGATAATACTTGCTATCTGACTGCTTGGTTATAAAATTATTGTAGCTGCAAAAGTGTTGATTATTACAGGGAAACATAGTAAAGGTGCATCTTGGTTGTAAACAGAGAACACAAGAAAGATGTTTACTTGTCTTTTATTGACTATGCAAAGGCATTCGACTCTGTTGTTGTTGATGTTAAGTGCTATCAAGTCGGTTTCCAAACATAGTGACCCTGTATGGTGGTAGTGGTGGTTATGTGCCATGGAGTCAGTTTCAACTCATAGTGACCCTGTATAGAATATCTGAGGCTGTAAATCTTTACGGGAGCAGAAAGTCTCATCTTTCTTTCATGGAACCTCTGGGTAGTTTCGAACTGCTAACCTTGAGGTTAGCAGCCCGACTCATAGCCATTCTGCTACCATAGTTCCTTGACCCTGTATAGGGTTTCCAAAGAGCAGCTGGTAGATTTTAACTGCCCACCTTGTGATTCATAGTCCAGTGCTGATCTTACAGCGCCATGTCAGAGTCCATTCGACTATGTTGATCATAGCAAATTACGGATAATATTGTAAAGCATGGGAATTCCAGAAGACTTAACAATACTCACAAGAACTTGCAGGTAACTCAAGAGATAGTCTTTCAAACATAACATGCAGACACTGCAAAGTTTAAAATCAGAACTGTGTGCATCAGCATTGTATCCTTCACCATACTCATTCATTCAGTATGTTGTGTAAATAATATGAGCAAAGGATTGAAGGAAGACTCATTAAAAATCTGTGATATGTAGATGATACAACTTTGATTATTAAAAACTAAAACTTGAAGTAGTTACTGATGAAGATCAAATACAATAACTTTCAAGATGGATTGCACTTCAACATAAAGAAAATAAAATCCTAACAATTGGATGAATAAGTAACACCATACTAATTGCAGAAATAATTGCAGTTGTAAAGGATTTCAATTTACTTGAATCCACAATTAACATCCATGGAACCAGTAGTCAATACTTCAAAGGATATATTGCATTGCAAAAATCTGCTGCAAAGATTTCTTTAAAGTCTTTGAAAGCAAAGATGTCATTTTGAAGACTAAAGTGTACCTGACCAAAGCCACTACATTTTCCATCACTTCGTATGTATGCTAAAGCTGGATTATGAATGTTGTTGTTAAGTACCCTCAAGTTGGTTTCGACCACCCCCATTTATGGTGTCTGAGGAGCCGATGGTGGGTTCGAACCACCAACCTTTCAGTTAGCAATCCAGTGCTTATCCTAAAGCACAACACCAGGATTCAAAATTATTAATACTGAAAACCAAAGAATTGGTGAGTAAGAAAAACCACAGAATTGATGACTTTGAATTCTGGTGTTGGGGAAGAATATTAAATACACAGTTGAGAGCTAAAAGAAGGAACACATCTACCTTGAAAGAAGTACATTCAGAATGCTACTTAGACTTAAACTCATGTGCTTTAGACATGAAATCAGAAGAGATCAGTCCCTAGAGAAGGGCATCATGCTTGATAAAGTACAGAATCAGTGAAAAAGAGGAAGGCATTCAACAAGATGGATTAACCCAGTGACTGTAATAGTGAGGTCAAACAGTCGGAACCAACT
>NW_006408573.1:9488651-9496529 GCF_000296735.1 Chrysochloris asiatica | reverse complement strand
CGGCTATTTTTTAATTATCTTCTCGAAATTTTACTTGCATGTGATGTTAATTACACTGTTCAATGAATTCCTCATTCTGTTTTCTGTTTGGTCACCTTTCTATAAATGGGCACAAATTTCTTGGCATAGATGAGTGAGAACCTCCCATGCTGAAAGTTTGTTGAAAGATTTCAATTAGGATTCCATCAATTCCTGGAGCCTTGTTTTTTGCTAAAGCCTTCAGTGTAGCTTGGACTTCATCTTTCAGTATCATTGGTTCTTGTCCATAGGCTATCTTCTGGAATGGTTGGATATTGACAATTTCTTTTTGATACAGTGTCTCTGTGTATTCCTTCCATCTTTTTTTTTTTTTTCTTTTGACACATTCTGCTTCCATCAGCATTTTGCCCATAGAATCCGTCGAAGCAAAATGAAGTCTTTGACAACTTCAATCTTTGCTCCATTTATCATGGTGTTATTTATTGGTACAGAGGGGAGGATTTGTGTCTTTACCTTGAAGTGCAACCTTTACTGAAGACGGTGGTCTTTGATCTTCATCAGTAAGTATTTTAAGTCCTCTCTGCTTTCAACAAGCATGGTTGTATCATCTGCATAGCACAGGTTGATAATGACCCTATACACAATAGAACCAAAAAAAAAACTCTCCAGTGCTGCATTATCCTCACAATTGTTATTAAGCTTGAGTCCAATGCGGCTTCCACTGTGTCAATCCATCTCATTGTGGGATCTTCCTCTCTTTTGCTGACCTTTCAATTTACCAAGCATGATGTACTTCTCCAGGGACTGGTCCCTTCTGATAATATTTCTGAAGTATAAGACATGAAATCTTGCCATCCTGGCTCCTAAAGAATGTTTTGGCTGTATTTCTTCCAACATAGATTTATTTGTTCTTCTGGTCGTCCATGGTGCTTTTAATATTCTTCTCCAACACTTTAACTCAAATGTATCACTTCTTCTATGGTTTTCATTGCTCATTGTTCAATTTTCACATGCATACCATGGCTTAGGGCAAGCACAACTTAGTCCTCAAACTGGACATTCTGGACAAGACCTTAAGCAGGTCTTGTGTAGCAGATTTAGCTAATGCAATACATCATTTAAATTTTTGACTGCTGCTTCCATGAGTGTTGATAATGGATCCAAGTAAATGAAGTCTTGGAAAACTTTAGTCTTTTCTTCATTTATCACAATGGTGCTTATTGGTCCAGCAAAGAGAATTTTGTTTTCTTTACATTAAGGTGCAACCTATACCAAATGTTATTGTCTTTGATTTTCATCAGTAAGTATTTTAAGTCCCCTTCATTTTCAACATGCAAAGTTGTATCACCTGTGTATTTCTCCCATCTTCCTTTAATGCCTTCTGCATCATTTAATATTTTACCCATGGAATCCTTCAATTTTGCCACTTGAGGCTTGAATATTTTCTTCAGTTCTTTCAGCTTGAGGAATGCTGTGTTACTCCCTTTTGTTTTTCTAACTCCAGGTCTCTGCACATTTCATTATAATACTTGACTTTGTCTTCTTAGCTTCCCTTTGAAATGTTCTGTTCAGCTCTTTTACCTCCTCATTTGTTTTAGCACCTTTATGCTAGAGAGCAAATTTTAGAGTTTTTTTCTGATGACCATTTTGATTTTTTCCTTATTTCTTTTCTTCTTAATGATCTTTTTTCTTTTTTTTTTACTTGCTTTCTGTATGATGTCCTTGATGTCATCCCACACTCCTTTGGTCTTACATCATTAGACATCTATAGCCTACGACTTAGGTGTCTAATGCATAGATTCTACTATTGAGATCATCTCTAAATTCAGGTGTGGTATGTTTAAGGTCTCACATTTTGTTTTCTGTGGACCTGTCTTAATTTTCTTCAGCTTCAAACAGAACTTGCATATGAACAATTACTGTTCCTTTCCGCAGTCTTTCCCTCTCCTTTGTTTTTGGCTTTCCACCATCTTTTCCCCTTGATATAGTCAATTTGATTTCTGTGTGTTGTATATGGTGATGTCCATGTGTATAGCCCTGTATTATGTTTAATAAAGGTATTTGCAATGAAGAAGTCATTGGTCTTGCAAAATTCTATCATGCAATCTCCAGCTTTTTTCATCACTAAGGCCATGTTTTCAAACTACCTGTCCTTCCCCCTTTGTAATCAACCTTTACATTCCAATCACCAGTAATTACCAATACATCTAGAATGCATGCTTGATCAATTTCAAACTGAAGAATTTCACAGAATTCAATTTCATCATCACTGACTTTAGTGGTTGGCATGTAAATTTGAATAACAGTGGTATTCCTTGTATGTATGTGGATATTATCCTATCACAGACAGCACTGTCCTTCAAGAAAAATCTTGAAATTTTCATTTTGATGATGAACTCAACCCCATTCCTCTTCAATTTGTTATCTCCAGCATAGTAAGCCATAAGATTCTCAAATTCATAATGGACAATATCAATCCATTTCAGCTCACTAATGCTTAATGTTTATGTGTTCTGTTTCATTTTTGACAACTTTCAGTTTTCTTAGAGCCATACTTCGTACACGCCATGTTCTGATTATTAAAGGATGTTCACAGCTTTTGATCCTCATTTTGACTTGTGCCTATTCAGTAAATGAAGGTCTCAAAAGCTTACTCTGTTTTCCTTCTTCATCACGGTCAACTCTACTTTGAGGACCCAGCTCACCCCATTCAGATTTTGAGTGCCTTTCAATCTGAGGGGCTCATCTTCTAACACCATAGTCTCGTGCTGTTCATAATATTCCATTATTCAATATGCAATATTCTGCTGCCATATTCAACATGGAGTCCTGGTGTGGAGCTGTAGGATAAGCACTAGACTGCTAACTACAGGGTCGGCACTTTCAGAGTCTTATACAAGGTTGCTAAGTCAGAGACTGACTTGACAGCACACAACCACAACACATTCAAAACATTATACTAAATTTTAGTTATCTATTAAATCCTCACAATTAGACCAACAGTAAAAAATCATGATAAACAAAGAAAATACTGAAGTTGTCAAAGACTTCATTTTAGTTGAATCCACAATTAACACTAATGGAAGCAACAGCCAAGAAGTCAAATGATGTATTGCACTAGGCAAATCTTCTGCACAAGATCTTGTTTATAGAGCTCAAGAGCAAAGGTATCAGTTTGAGGACTAAGTTGTGCCTGACCCACGCCATGGTGTTCTCATTAGCCACATATGCTTGCGAAATTTGGACAACTAATAAAAATCATAGATGAATCAATGCAGTTGAATTATGGAGGTCAAAAAGAATATTGAAAATACCATGGACTGCCAAAGAAAAAACAATTCTATCTTGGAGCAAGTACAGCCAGAATGCTCCTTAGACACCAGGATGGCAAGACTTTGTCTCTTAGACTTCAGACATGTTATCAGGAGGGACTAGTTCCTGGAGAAGGACATCATGCTTGGTACAGTGGAGGGTCAGCAAAAAAAGAGGAAGACCTCCAGTGAGATGGATTGTCACAGTGGCAGTAACAATGGGCTCAAATGTAACAACAGTTGTGAGACGGGTACAAGCCTGGGCCGTGTTTTGTTCTGTAGTGCAGAGCATCACTGTGAGTCGGAACTGACTGAAATCTACCCAACAACAACAGATTAAGTCAATGTGCATTACATAGTCTATATTTGGCACATTTTAAGTAGTATCTCAGTTACTATTAACATTATTCCTGTACTCGTATAACAATGTGACATATGTCCTCTAAGTGGGTAAAGAAATTGAGGTTCTGATTTGCAGAGGGAAATTTTAAAGTTACCCAGATAATAATAAGCCTGAAACTCAAGTGCAAATTTTCTTGTTTCATATATACTGCACCTTTCTCCTTATTGCATATGCTTCTATTGTTGTTGTTGTTAAGTGCCATCGAATCGGTTCCAACCCATAGCGACCCTGCACAGGGTTTCCGAGGCTGTAAATCTTTACGGGAGCAGAAAGCCTCATCTTTCTCCCACGGAGTGGCTGGTAGTTTCGAACTGCTGACCTTGCGGTTCACAGCCCGATTCCTAACCACTACACTACCAGATCTTCTATAAGTTTCCTTTATCCTTCTTTGGAAAAGCATTTTATATGAAATTTCTTCTTTTTAGGTCTCGGATTTTACAAGAGGACACTAAACTGAAGGAAGTATATGATAGGCATTAGTACTTTGAACATCATTGTAAATATGTATGTTTTAACTTTTAAGACCATTTCATTTGGACACATTACTAGAAGTGATCTCACAAAGCGTTTGTGCAGTCTAACTTGGATGTGCGTTGCAAGCTTGCTCTCCAGGTTATTTTAGACAACTCGTTGAAAATACAATAATTTTAGATGCATCTGGCGTTGATGAGTACTCACCTCTGTCAAATCACTCTATTAATTCCTTGAAACAGACTAATATTGATTTCAGACACAAAGTAATTGCATTCAGATCCAAAAATGAGCAATGACTCACATTCCATTTTCAAGCATTCTCACTCACTCACTGTCATGGAGTGGGTTCTGACTCAGAGTGACCCTGCATAGTGTTTCTAAGGTGGTAAATCTTCACAGGAGCAGAACACTTCATATATTCCCTCAGAGTGGCTGGTGGGTTTGAACTGTGAGCCTTGCATTAGCAGTTCAGTGCTTATCATACGGTGCTACACTGGGACCTGGACTAAAAGGAAATCTACAATTGAAAATCATTATTCATTGACTGAAAGCTTATATTCAACCTTACAATCTGTCAAGCCATGTTTGCAAAATGGTATGCTTGACGTCACTTATAGGACATCCTAGTGGGTCTGATAGATTAGTGATAATTATGGCCTCAACTATTCTGCTACCTGAATCAGGATTCTAGTCAATACGACTCCATGGTTATTTTTGCTACATTTACTGTGTGCTGTTCCTGTGAGTTGTTTTAGCAAATAGAACACAATGGAAGTGACATGGTGCCAGTTTTGAGGCATTGCATCAACCCACTCTTGGAAGTTTGTCCACTCACCATAGTTAGGGTAGCCTGCTGGTTGATGAAGAGCACATGGCCCAGTTGCGCCATTCACCCAGCCAACAGCTGGGTAATCGTAAACGACAGTCACAGATGCCTAAGTAAACCCAGTCAAGACCAAAACACAATCTAACTGAACCTTGTTCAAACTGCAAACTACAGTACCAAAATGTGATTTTTTTTAAGCAATTGAAGGCTTTGTGTGGATTGTTACATAAGGTAACAATTTTGTCAGCATTGACTATCTTTCCCACAAAGCTTGACTGAATTAAGAGAAGACAGAAAAGGAGCTCCTGTAGCTAGGAGGTTAAGGGGGCGGGGGGTGGGGGGGCGAAATCTGTACAAATCGACTTTTAATCTGGGCCTTAAAAAAGAAACTGAAATTGAACACAGGCTCTCTACAGTGGAGAATAATCCATGCAAGTAAAAGAACCATCCCATAGTCATCAAAAGCGCAGGCTACGAGAGGAATGCTTTGTGGGCATTGTTTAAAAATGAAGAATAGTACTTCATAGAGCTAAAACGCAGTCACAATTTCAACTGTGTTGTCGTGGTTGTGTTTGGATATTTCCCTGGTTCCTTAGTTTTTATGTTTGTTACATGACAATAATATGAAGTACTTATATCAATCCTGTGATATATCAACCCTATGATATAAGCACTTCATATTATCTTCATGGTGTTGTTGTTGTTAAGTGCCGTCGAGTTGGTTCCGACCCATAGCGACCCTGAACAGGGTTCCCGAGTCTGTAAATCTTTACGGGAGCAGAAAGCCTCATCTTTCTCCCGCGGAGCAGCTGGTAGTTTCGAACGGCTGACCTTGAGGTTCGCAGCCCAATTCATAACCACTACGTAACAAACATAAAATCTAAGGAACTAGAGAAATAGGATTGGAGTCCTGGTGTGGTGCTGTGGGCTAATGCGTCAGACTACAAAGTCGTTTGAACTGCAAGGTGAGTGGTTCAAGCTCACCAGCTGCTCCTTGGAAACCCTACACAGGGTCGCTATGGGTCAGAATGGACTCTATGGCACTTAACAACAATAATATATCATAGAATTATTGTGAGAATTAAACAAAACACTATCTATAAAGCACCTGGTATGTAGCATTAGTTTTGAAGTCTTGGTATGGCCATGTAGAATAAACACTTGACTGCTAACCACAAGGTTGGGGGTTCAAACTCACCAGCTGCTCCTTGGAAATACCATACAGGGTCGCTGTGAGTCAGAACCAAGTCGATGATACTTAACAACAAATCATCATTGTGCTATATACATGCACATGTGCACATGTGTGTATGTATGTATGAAGTAGCCAAGCACAGAAGATTGGGAAGGAAATTTTGGGAAAGGCAAAAGCCTGAACACAGACATGACATATCTGGAATATACATCTGAATAGTCCTTTGCAGCTTCATAAAGAATTTTCACAGCATTATATTTCTTGTTGTCCAGAGTAAGCTGAAAACTTCAGCATGTAATCATTGAATGACATCTATGCTTCACCCATTGTGTTGTTGTTGCTATATGTTCTTGTTAGCGATGGTGGCATGCTGTGGAGTCGGTTCTGACTCATAGCGACACTGTATAAGTTTCCGAGGATGTAAATCTTTACAAAAGTAAAGAATGGCTGGTAGTTTAGAACTGCTGACCTTGTGGTTCATAGTCCGACTTGTAACCACTACGCGACCAAAGGTATTTGTTGTTGTTGTTATCTGCCGTGGAGTCAGTTCTGACTCATAGCAACCCTGTACAGGGTTTCTGAGGCTGTAAGTCTTTATGGGAGCAGAAAGCCTCATCTTTCTCCCGCGGAACAGTGGTAGTTTCGAACTGCTGACCATGAGATTAGCAGCCTGATTCACAACCATTTGTTCTTAGATACCATCAAGTCGGTTCCGACTCATGGCAAACCCATGCACAACAGAACAAAACACTACCCGGTTCTGCAGCATCCTCACACCCTTCCTGATTTTAAATCATGCAGTAACCACTTGTTCTGTTCAAAATACTGCCTCTTGATCTATGTACAGATTCTGCATTAACCAAGTTAAGGTTCTGGAATTCCAAGTCTTGGTAATGTTATCCATAATTTCCTATGATACACACAATTGAATGCCTTTTTTACAGCCAATAAAATACAGGTAAAATATGTTTCTGGGATTTTGTGCTTTCAAGATTTCAAGACTCATCTGATAACAGCAGTGAGATCCCTTGTTTCATGTTGTCTTCTGATTCCAACTTGTATTTCTGGCAGGTTCCTGTTGACATACTGCTGGGACCATTTCTGAATGTTCTTCAGCAAAATTTTACCTGCATGTGATATTAATAGTATTGGTCAATAATTTCTGCATTCTGTTGGTTCACCTTTCTTTGGGAGAGGCACAAATATGGATCTTTTCTAGTCCGTTGACCAGATAGCTTAATTAAATTGCTTATTTGCTTCCAAATTTCTTGTCATAGACAAGTAAACCTTCCCAAATTACATTCATTTGCTGAAAGATTTCAATTGGTATTTCACCAAATACTGGATCCTGTGGGTTAATACACTGGACTGCCAGATTGGTTTGAACTGCAAGGTCAGCAGTTCAAGCTCACCAGCTTCTCCTCAGAAACCCGATATAGGGTCTCTATGAGTTGGAGTAGACTTCATGGCACTTAACAACAACAACAACCCTGTTAATGTAAGTTACTTCTTTTCCTGTCAATACATATGAGGGCAAATCAATAAGTATTGCTACAAGGGTTCCAGTTCATTCATGCATGGGTTTATTTCAAACAAAAAAATGTTAAAAAATGGCTCTGCAATCAGTTTCTGTTAAGGTCCATTAAGTCGGTTCCAACTCATAATGGCCCTGTATAGGGTTTCCGAGGAG
>NW_006408573.1:9481966-9487696 GCF_000296735.1 Chrysochloris asiatica | reverse complement strand
TCAGAAACCCTATGCAGGGTCACTATGAGTCAGAACAAACACTAAGGCGTTTAGCACCTACAGCAGTCTCAATACAAGACCTTCAAAAAGATGCAATCAGAATAGTGGCTTCAGTGGCTCTGAAGAGATCTACTGGGTCAGTTAAATTTACAACAGAAACATCAACTGAGAAGGTTATATTGACCATGTTATGGGCTCCCCAAAGTGTCACCTTGATAGATTTTCTCAAAACACACAGAAAAAATTGCAGGGCTTATTAGGAAAAAGTTTTAAGAAAAGTGAAAACTTCAGTGATGAGTAAAATGCCTGGAAAATGATGCTGAGGAAGTCTTTTTCTATCATGACAATGCACCTGGTCATTCTTCAAGAGTAGCAAGAATTGTCTTACAGGAATTTCATTGAGAAACCTTATGCCATCCAGTCTATAGTTTAATATTGGCCCTTCAAAACTTCTTTTTGTTCCCTAAACTCAAAATAAATAAATAAATAAAAATTAAAAGGAATACAATTGGAGTTCCCTGAGAATGCCAAAATTGCCATTTTGATATCGGTCAAAGAATGTAGAATTTTTGGAGAAGGATTAAAAAGTTGCCAGTATTTTTTTCAGAAGCGTATAGATCTAGATGGAGGGTATACACAGAAACAACAGTTTTACATTTTGATCGTTTTTCCTTAATAAAATTTCTTCTCCAGAAGACCTCTTTAAAGTGTTCAAGAGCAAAGGAGTCAGTTTGAGGAGTAAGGTGCACCTCATCCAAGTCGTGGTATTTTCAATAGCTCATCTGCATGTGAAAGTTGGACCATGAATAAGGAAGGCTTGAGAAGAATCGCTGCATTTGAATTATGGTGTTGGAGAAGAATATTAAAAGTACCATGGACTGCCAGAAGAGCAAACACATCTATATTGGAAGAAGTGCAGCCAGAATTATCCTTATAAGCCATGTTTTCAGGAGGGACCAGTCCCTGTAGAAGGATGTCATGCTTGGTAAAATGGAGGGTCAGTGACAAAGAGGAAGACCTCCTATGAGATGAATTGGCAACAGCAATGAGTTCAAATATAACAATTGTAAGGGTGGTACAGGATCAGGCAGTGTTTCCCTCTGTTGTGCACAGGGTCACTATGAATTGGAACTGACTCAACAGTACCTAACATCAGCCAAATTATATTGTTGCAATATTTTTTACTTCTTGTTGTTAAGTGCCATCAAGTCATTTCCAACTCATAGCGACCCTGTACAGGGTTTATGAGGAGTAGCTAGCGGGTTTGAACTGCCGGGCTGGTGGTTCGCAGTCCAGCCTTGACCCTACAGCGCCACACCAGTAGTTCAACTAAAATATTTTAAAATCTGTTCTTTTCATTTATATTTTCAATTTTTGAAAGTGTTTCTCAACTTGGCCTAATATCATTTGGACTGAAAAAATGTTTGGTTGTGGAATTTTCCTATATATTGTAGATTACATAGACACAGGGTATGATTTCCACCCACTGGTGAAGGCACATTCTGGACTGAATTGTGACAACCAGAAATATGTCTGGACATTATGCAATATCCTTTAGGTAAAAAAATAAAATAAAAGCTACTTATGATTTATGCTTCATTTGTGTCAGAGCAGACCTGTGCTCCATAGGGTTATCAATGTCTAAAATTAAAATTTAAAATGCTTGATACTTCAGAAGTATATCACTAAGTCTTGTATTCAAAGTGCCTCTAGGTGCTTTTGCACCACCAACCTTTGGGTTAGCAGTTGAATGCATTAATTGTTTGTACCACTCAAGGGCTCATTAAATATTAACTTCATGGCATTTGTTAAGAATTTGCTTCATCCACTTCTTTTTTGACTTGAAATTGTTTGTAAAAGCATGAAATCACATAACAGCTTAGTGACCTCTAATAATCACAAGTGATAATGAATAAATGCATGAAACTGTAAAATATAACAGTGACTTTCAAACTGAACAGTGAACCAAACTCTCTGCAGAATGACCAAGTCTGTAACAAGACAGCAAAAAGCATATTTTGATTTAAAAGAAACAAAAGCTTTTTCTTAGTTATTGTGTCAAGATGGGGGGGGGGAACCCTATTCATTAAACAAACAGTGGAAAGAATTACATGTTTTTATTGAAGATTCTCTCCTCTTATTTGCAAATACCCATAATTCAGCTCTGCTGGGTGTTTGATGTGCAGCATTTCATGTGCAATAAAACCATTATGTTAATATAACAGATGTCTTTCAAACTGTCAAACATTAATTACAATTAACGAGAGTGTTTTTAAAATAAGATTAAATTGTGACTTATTTTGAATTATAGTTCAACAAGCTAATGTTCTTTTTTCAAAGACTGAATATTGACTGATCATGGTAAATAGTGATTGCAGGATAGATTTTTTTTAAAAGACTATGCTCAGCAGAAGCAAAAAAAAAAAAAGGTATGTTTTAAGCTGTCTTTGTATGGAGTGAGGTGGGTACGCACTGCCTCTATGGTATGAATGTGTCCTATTAAGCAGAGTTTGAAAAAAAATGTCAATTTTCTACTCTTATCAAGATTTATGTGGGTCATACAACCACTTAATAATAATCCTTGATAAATTTATAATCATTTATTTTTAGTAATATTTAGTGTCTGCAGGAAAAGAGATTGCAATCTTTAATTTTTAGATGTTGCACAGAGAAGTCTGCAAATATTAGGTGTATGATGAAATCCTTTAATATTTGGGTAAATCAGTGTTTGCCTCATAAATGTAAAAATCCTTACAATGCACTCATATAATTCATTCCTCTTTGACTTGTAATATTTTGATTTATATCCTAAAGCTATACAATAGTTTAAATGGATATTGAACCTAAAAATAATAAAAATACATTGCAAAAATAAAAATTGTCCCCTAATTTAGGTAGTACTTCAGCACCATAAACTAAATGTAACCCATTGCTCTAAAATGATGATTGTTAAAATCATGTGGTACTATGAATGACCCAATAACTTTTGAACTAGTTGTTGCTGTTGTTATTGTTATGTGCTGTTGAGTCAGCAACATTGTATAGGGTTTCTCATAAGGCTGGTGGATTTGAACTGACGACCTTTTGGTTAGTAATCCAGTGCTTATTCTACTATGCCACAGAAATGCTCCAGATGTAGTCTAAAATTCCTGATGAAGCATTCTTTATGGATGTAAACATGGTCGATTTATCTAGCATCTTCCTACATCTAGCTTTCTTACTTATAAAAGATCTCCTACTTACTTTGTTAATGTTCTGTTTTGTTCTGGAGTCCTGTTGTGCCACTGTGGTATAAAGCTGGGATTGCACCACAAGGTCAGCAATTCAAACTCATAGGTTTGAATGACCAAACTTGTGGCTCACAGTCCAGTGCTCATCCTACAGTGCCACACCAGTAACTCTGCCTTGTTGTTTTTGTTGTTGCTAAGTGCCGTCAAGTTGGTTCTGACCCAATGACTCCATGTACAACAGAATGAAACACCTCCCAGTCCTGCTCTATTCTCACAAGCGTTGCTACACTTCAGCCCATTTTTGATGCTACTGTGCAATCCATCTTGTTGAGGGTCACCCTTTCTTTCACTGCGCCTTCACTTTACCAAATATGATGTTCTTCTCCAGGGACTGGTCCCTCCTGATAAATGTCCAAAGCATGACAGAAGTCGTCTGGCCATCTTGGCTTCTAAGGAGCATTCCGGTTGTACTCTTTCCAATACAGATTTGTTTGTTCTTCCGGCACTCCATGATACCTTTAATATTCATCTCCAATACCATAACTCAAATGTATCAAGTCTTCCACGGTCTTCCTTATTCATTGTCTAACTTTCACAAGCATATCAGGCTATTGAAAATAATTTGGCTTGGGTCCAGCGCACTTTAGTCCTCAAACTCACATCTTTGCTTTTCAACATTTTAAAGACGGTTTGTTAATGCAACACATCACTTGATTTCCTGACTGCTGCTTCCATGAATATTGGTGGTGGATCCAAGCAAAATGAAATCTTTGACAATTTCAATCATTTCTCCATTTGTCATGATATTATTTATTGGTCCAATAAACACATCCATTACGGAGTGTTGTAGTTTTGGGGTTAGCTGTAGTGGAGTCAGTGCCCAATACACAGTGACCCCATGTAGAGTGAACTGATACATCACCCAGTCCTGTAGTCCCGTAGCCTCCCCATATGGCAGATAAAGCCCATGAGGTACATAGAGTTTACTTAGCCTGATTTTTGGAAGTTGATCTACAAGCCATTCTTCTTAGTTCATATTTGTATAGGACAAGTACAAAATTTGATCTGTGACAGAAGTCTCTAATATCTCTAATACAAGATCACTGGGACTTGTAGAATAAAAACATATAATCATTCTAATAAAAAGAAAAAAATACAAACTACATACGAGATTCTGTGGTATGACTAGAGACTGCATCCTAATCCCCAGGACCTGTGGATAAGTTATCTAACAAGGAAAAAGGGAGTTGTAATCAGCAAAGGCTCTAGATTGTCACCACACCTTAAACTTTGTCTCCATGCCTGCTTTGTTGAAGAAGCAGTCTATATCCTAGACTTACCAGTAGAATTGTTGGAGATAAGCACTGGATTGGTAAGCACAAGATAAACTGTTCAACCAGCCCCTTCTCAGAAACCCTATACAGGGTTGCTATGAGTCAGAACCAACTTGACAGCACTTAACAACAACAATATACAAGGCTGCTAGGAGTCAAAACTGACTCTACGACATTTAACAACAACATTCAGAAGGAAAGAAGTTCTGTTGGCTCAACTTTTAAGGGCTGGGCTGCTAACTAAAAGGTTGGTGGTTTGAACCCACCTGGTGGTTCCACCTGGTGAATTTCCCCCCAAATAAAGATGGCAGCCTAGAAAGCTCTATTAAGAAGCCCTCGTGTATCGCATGGGGTTGATATGAATAAAAAATTGACTCAGTGGCTCTTTCCAATTGTTGGAAGGAGTGAAATGAAACAAATGAATGTTTATTTAAAATTTGTGAGACGACACTCTGGAACCCTAGTAATATTAAGGCAATTTTCACCACAGTCTAAGGCATTGCTTTTGTATTTCTTATAGCCACCAAAGAAGACATTTCAGTAAGCCTCAAATCGCTTGTCATTTTTCAGTAATTGGTTATTTTCCCTTAAATATAGTCATGCAAGCAGTGAGAATTGGCACAGAACATGTATTGGTCTGACGGAATACAGAGGCAGAGAATTTTCTCTTAATACGAATAGACTCTACTCATACAATATCTTTCTGCTTTAGATTACAAAGTATGAAACTGTTTAATTCACTTTTTGTCTCCTGACATTTCCTATTGCTATAAATAAAATGCCTTTGATAAATACTTCCTTGACACTTTCTCAAAGGTAGCAATTCTGTTAGGTGTTAAAATGTACATCCGTCCCCCAAACAAAACATAGAACTAATATTTCCATTAGTGTAAAATACCAAACTAGAGAGGCAACATCAATACACGCCAAGTTTAAAACTTCAGAGTTAGCACTGATTAAGATATTAGAGGTCATCCCCCCACCAAACTAAACCCATTGCTATTGAATAGATTCTGAATCATAGAGACCCATGTGGCTGTGTAGGACAAGCACTGGACTGCTCTTTGCAAGGTCGGTAGTTCAAACTCACAAGCCACTCCTTAGAAACCCTATACAGGGTGACTATGAGTCAGAACCAACTCAAAAACGCACAACAACAACAACAA
>NW_006408573.1:9458502-9481051 GCF_000296735.1 Chrysochloris asiatica | reverse complement strand
CTATGAGTTGGTTCTGACTCCATGGCACATAACCACCACCAAGACTTCTAAGCACTTGCGGTATGGCATTGTATGATCAGCATTGGACTGCGAACCACAAGGTTGGTGGTTCAAACCCACCAGTTATTCCTCAGAAACCTCATACAGGGTTGCTATGAGTCAAAACCCACTCCACAGCACTTGACAACAGCAACAAAGACATCTCATATACTTTGGACATGTTATCAGGAGGGACCAGTCCTGGAGAAAAACATCATGCTTGATAAAGTGGAGACTCAGTGAAAAAGAGGAAGACCCTCAACATGATAGATTGAACATGGACATATTGGCTGAAACAGTGGGCTCCAACAGGAAGGACTGTGAGAATGGCACAGGACAAAACAATGTTTCATTCTGTTGTATATGGGGTCACTATGAGTCATAGTAAACTCGACTACACTTAACAACAATAGGAAAGCCATGAAGTACCTGTTTGTACCAAACAAAGGGACCCATTTTTACCTTACATCCCATTTCAAAGTTGTTCTTCTCACTAAATGTTAAGTGTACTCCCATGTAAGTTTGACTATGTCTGATGGCTTGTTGCTGTTGTTGTTAAGCGCTGTTCCAATTGATAGTAACCTTGCACAGGGGTCAGAGTCATAGAGTCAGTTTCAATTCATGGCAAGCCTGTATAGGGTTTCCAGGGCTGTAAATATTTGTGGGAACAGAAAGTCTCATCCTTCACTCATGGAATGGATGGTAGGCTCAAACCACTGACCTTGGGGGTGATTTAGCCATGAAGTGGCTTACATGTTTTCAAGGAGTTTAGTTTAAGAGTGTGGGGTGAAGAAAGAGTCCCCACTGAACAGTTTTCATCTTGTCTAGATGGGTCTGGTGAAAAGAGATGAGGATAGGATTCTTATGATTTAATAGTGTGTAACTGAAGAAGATCAAAGAGCACAGCCTTTGGTATGGATTATATTTCAATGTAAAGAAAACAAAAATCCTTACCACTGGACCAATAAACAACATTCTTATCAACGGAGAAAATATTGAAGTTGTCAAGGACTTCATTCTTCTTGGATCAACTATCAACACTCATGGAAGCAGCAGTCAAGAAATCCAATGTCATATTGCATTAGGCAAATCTGCTCCACAAGACCCTTTTAAAGTGTTGAAGAGCAAAGATGTCAGCTTGAAGACTAAGGTGTGTCTGACCCAAGCCATGATATTTTCAATAACCTCATATGTATGTAAAAGCTGAACAGTGAATAATGAAGACTGTAGAAGAATTGATGCCTTTGAGTTATGGTGTTGAAACAGAATATTGAAAGTGCCATGGGCTGCCAAATAAAACTAGCAGATCTGTGTTGGAAGATGTGCAGCCAGAGTGCTCCTTGGAGTCCAAGATGGCCAAGCTTTGTCTCTCAAACTTCATACATATTGTGAGGAGGGACCATTCTCTGGAGAAGGGTATCATGTTTGGTAAGGTGGAAGGTCAGAGAAAAGGAAGAAGACCCTCAGCGAGATGGATTGGCCAAGTGGCAGCATTGATGGAGTCAAGCATGGCAATAGTGAGGTTGGCCCAGGATTGGGCAGTGTTTCATTCTGCTGTGCTATGAATCGGTACCAACTCAATCGCACCTAACAATAACAACAATGTTTATCAATTACACGTGGTGTTCTGGTGTGGTGCTGTGGGTTAATGCGTCACACTGCAAAGCTGTTTGAACTGCAAGGTCGGTGGTTCAAGCTCACCAGCTGCTCTTTGGAAATGGGGTGGAATCAACTCAACGGCGCTTAACAACAACAATAAGTAATTGTTATTATGACTAATTGGGACTGCCACAATTGTAAAGGTAGAAGTTTTGTAACGAAAATGGGGGAGTAGATAATCTTACAGTCCAGAAACAAAGGACCCTAGAACCATCAAGGGGGAAGAGCACAAGTGGAATGCAAGACCTTATCTAGAGAAGCAGCGACATCAGAGATGGAGGCAGAGATGGGGACATGGAGAGAGGGAGCAGCTGAAGACTCTAGATTCATGCAAAGAGAGGGACTGAGAGCTGGTGGGCAGGAGGCAGTCTTGCAGAATGTGCCCTTTTGTGGTTTAAATTATTATATATGCCTGAGTGTTTAAAAATAATAATAAAAAGAGCTAAAATGAATAGAGAAAAAGACTGTTAACTGATAATATATGCAGTGGATTATAATCATTGTAATGAAACAAGTTGCAGGATTTGTTGAAGGTAAAACTGATGATCTGCCCTGTAAACTTGCACTCTATTTAAAATACAAAAAACAAAAAACTACTGACCCTGTGGTTTGTAGTCCAGAGCCACCTACAGAGTCTACAGAGGCACTCTGCTCCCATTTCTGATGGCAGACAGTGAGAATTTTCTGCAATCAAAATAAATGTGTGAACTTTGAAAGTTCCCTTGCTTTTGATTGAATCATGGGACCCCCAAGATGTTCACATGCTAATCTCTGGAAAGTGTTCACTTTTGACTATGTTAATGACATAATACTGCCATAACAACAATAACAAAAATACCACAAGTGTGTACCTCTGTGACTATTCTAATCTTTCTATAAGATACCACTCAAAAGTGATTAAGGTTAGGACTCACCATTCTCTGGCATGGCCTCATTAACATAAAAGAGACCCTCCAATTTCCCAAAGGGTCATATTTGCAGGTACAAGTGTAAGGAATAGGGCATAACTTTTTAGGGGATTCAAGTCAATACATGGAGTCCCATTGTAGCGCTGTGGGTTAATGCGCCAGATTGCAAAGCCATTTTTACTGCAAGGTCAGTGATACATCTCACCAGCTGCTCCCCGGAAACCCTATACGGGATTGTTATGGGTCGGAATCGACTCAACGGAACTTAACAACAAGAAGTCAATCCAAAACAGTTACCTTACATGAGAAAATAAAATGTGCACATGTGATTAAGGCATTCTGTGAATTTTCAGACAGGGAGATTATCCTGGAAAATCTGGGTGGGTCCAAAGCAATCTCAGGATCCTTATAGTGGGAGACAGGAGAAACAGAGCAGGCAAGATTGATGTGGCGATAGAAGTGGAGAGAGATTGGAAGATACTACACAGAAAGATGGTGGATTGAACCATGAACCACAAGACATAGGCAGATTCTAGATGCTATAAAGGAGTCTTGCTGTGATGCTGTAGGATAAGCACTGGACCACATGGTCAGTTTAAACCGTAAAGTCATCAGTTCAAACTCACCAGCTGCTCATCGGAAACCCTATAAAGGGAGTCCTGGTGTGGCGTTGTGGGTTAATGTGCCAGACTGCAAAGTTGTTTGAACTGCAAGGTCGGCAGCAGTTTAAGCTCACCAGCTGCTTCTTGGAAACCCTATACAGGGTTGCTATGGGTCAGAACCAACTCGACGGCACTACACAACAACAACAACAAAGAGTCTGAACAGACTTGATGGCACTTAATAACAACAAGATGCTAGAGAAGTCAAGGAAATGGAGTCTCTCCCAGAATCTCCAGAAGGAATACAACTCTACCAATTCATTTTAGAGTTATGACTACCAGAACTTTAAAGCAATAAATTTCTATTTTAAGTCACCAAAAACTTGCGTGTGGTTAATTTATTACAGCGACACTGAGAAACCAATTTACCTTATGTTAAAAACAATGGGATATGAAACTCAGAATATGTGTAGATTGTAGATAAAAAGAAGTAAAGAGAAAGGCAGGCTACATTTAGAAAAAGAATAATAATCAAAATATATTGTACATCAAATATCTAGAAAAAAACCTGAAAATGGGGAAACATTGGAATTCACTATAATACTGCTCAATTGTTTAGTAAAATTCCATGTCGCTTCTAGTGCACAGATTGATTCAATCAGTTTCTATTTAAATAATATATTGTCATTTCATATAAAAGCTTGTTTTGAAAAACACCTACAAGGTTTACTATAGATTAAGGAAGCTCATCCAGAACTGATTTTTAAAAAAAATGTTAAATGTTAAGACTGAGGAAGACTTACATTACATTAAATTAACCATCCGTACATGTATGTGTGTGTGTGTGTGTGTGTGTGTGTCGAATCACCATCTGGCTCCAAATTAACAGAATTACTTGGAGTAAATAAAACCCCATGAGCTAAATTTAAATTTTTAATTTTTGTGTATTCTCCTACATGAAAATTTTCTTGTCAGCTAAGTTTTAGAGGGTCCAAAATGTCACATTGGGCCCAAGTACAAAAGTAATTTTGTATGGAATCAAAGTAGGCAGATCACGAAAGCAAGGGCATGTGTAAACTGAATCGACTCCAAATAATCCATGGAATCTGACTCATTAAGTTAAGGATATTGAGATGGAGAGGTAGGTTATCTTGGATTATCCAGATGGATCCTGAGTGGAAACACATGTATTCCATAAAGGAGAGAAGAAGTAGATGTGACTAGAGAAGAGGAAGGAACCATGTGACCAGGGTAGCAGAGACTGGAGTGATGTGGCCACAAACCAAGGAGCCGCTGGAGGAGGAAGAAATGGAATCTCCCCTACAACCTCTGGAATGAGTACAACCTTGTCAACACCCTGATTTTGGCTGAGCATTACTGATTTGGGATTCCGGCCTCCAAAATTGCTAAAGAATATACTTCTGTTATTTTAAGCCATAATGTCTGTGGTCATTTGTAAAACATTTTATTGTGAATTGGGTGAAGCAAATCAGTTGTCCACTCAACAATCTGTACACATTTTGTTTCGTGTCATTGTTTGCCACTGACTGATTTCACTACTTCCCTGTCTTTTCTGTTCCATTCTTGCTTCCTTCCTACCTCTTTCTGCCTTCTGAACTTTGTCCTTGAACAAATGCTGCCCTTTCCATCTCAGATGCTGACTTTTTCTGAGCAGTGCATACCTTCCTATTGTTACTGTTCGCTGTATAAACCACTCTGTTGGATGATTGAAAATTGAGCCATGGAGGTGAGTTGTTTTCCAGGCTTGAAGGGTAAGTAACAGCCATACTCTCCGGAGTTTCACCAGCCTTTTTGTTTTGTTTTTTCTCTCTCTATAATTTTGAGTTTTGTTCACATTTTTCTCCCACTCAATCCAAGATCCGGTATTATGATCCCCTTTGGAGGGTCCGCACTCGCAGCCAAGTACCATCTAGTTCTGGCCTCATGGGGGTGGACACTGTGTTCCCAGTGGTCTGTGAATCTTTGGGACTAATTGTTTCCATGCATCTTTAAGATAATTTATTACAGAAATCACTGTAAAATAATAAAAATGTTGAGGCCTGAGAGGTTTTATGGGTCTGTAACAAATACTCAAAAAATGTGGCAATAAATTTGAAATTGGCCAATAGCTAGAGGCAAGGAGAAATTTTAAAAACATAGTAGAAAAAAATCCAGATTGTGTTAGACAATATGTTGGTAGAAATATGGACATTTATGGTGCTGTTAGCAAAGGCTCAGAAGGACATTGTTGTTGCTCTTATGTGCCATCGAGTTGGTTCCAACTCATGGCGACTCTATATAGGGTTTCTGAGGAGTGGCTGATAAGCTTGAACCACCAACCTTGCAATTCAAACCAACCTTACAGTCCAGCGCATTAACCCACAGCATCATACCAGGATGCCAGAAGGACATTAGCACATGTGTTTAGATACTGTTGTTGTTGTTGTTAAGTGCCATTGAGTTGGATCTGATTTATAGCAATCCTGTGTAGTCTTTCTGAGGAGTGGCTGGTTTGCAGTTGAGTGTTTGTCCTGCAGCACCACTGCAGAACTTCTGCAGGAAAGAATCGTTGTTACATAGGAACATAAAGCCTAGTTGTGTTTTGTCTTTCAGAGTCCTGATAAAGTGCTATAGGACTGCCAACCACAAGATCAATAGTTCAAACCCACCAGCTGCTCCTTGTAAACCTAAACGTGTTGTTGGTGCTGTCAAATTGGTTCCAACCCATAGTGACCCTGTATAGGGTTTCCAAGGAGTGGCTGGTGAGTTTGAACCACAAGTTTGGTGGTTCAAACCAACTTTGAACCAACAGTCCAGCACATTAACCCACAGTGCCACACCAGCTACTGAAGAGCATAGCAACAACAATTGTGTCTTACATTATGGTAAGAGTAGAGCTTGTAAGCAATGAGCCTGGCTATTTAAATGAAGAAATTTCAAAATAAAGTGTTGAAGATCTAGCCTGATTTCTTTTTGCTGCTTACAGGAAAATGTGAAGAGAAAGAGATACACCAATGGAAGAACTATTGAACAGAAAGGAACCAGAACTTGGTAATTTGGGAAATTCTCAGAGTGGACATTATTTCACGAAAAATCGAGATCTCACCTTTGTTAATAAACTATAAGTATTTTCAGTTTCCAGTATAAATGTACTAATGACAATTTTTTAGTTACAGGAACCAGAGATTACTACAATTAACTTAAAAATGGATGTTTATTGCAAGGCTGGATTGTGGCAGCTCTATAGGCTAAACACTGGACTTCAAACTACAAGATTGGCAGTTCGAGCCCACAAGCCCCCCATGGGAAAAAGGGGAGGTTTTCTGTTCCAACAAAGATTCACAACCTCAGAAACCCTATACAGGGTCATTATGAGTCAGAACAGACTCGAAGGCACATAACAACAAGAAGCAAGGCTAGCAGATAGCTCAGGGAGTCCTGCTGTGGTGCTGCAGGATAAACAGGGTTGGTTTGAACCACAAGGCCAGCGGTTCAGACTCACCAGCAACTCCTCAGAAACCCTATACAGGGTCGCTATGACTCAGGACCAACTGGACGGCCCTTAACAAGAGCAATAGGTAACGCATATAAATAAAAAAGAACATAGAGGATCAAACATTGGAAGGTGAAACCCCAGGGCAATTCTGGTGGTTAGGAGAACCATGACAAATGAATACGTGTCTTCTGGGTAATTCTACCAGATTAAATCACTTCGAAACCTTTTCTATATTTGTGTCACTTTGTTCATGCGTACATTTCTCTGTTTGGCTTTGTTTTTGTCAACATTGCGTGCCTGAGGAGAGCACAGAATCAGACTGAAAGTCCCATCAAGAGCCTAAACAATGGGGAAGGAACAAAACAAAAAGAGACGTGAGACTGAAGGAAGACAGAATAGAGGTTGAACTAATTAAAAACAAACATGCAGGAAACAAACCCCATCTATGATGATATCTAGAGGGGTCCAGTGAATTTTCAAAAACCACCTATCTAGATGGTGTCTGAACCCGTATTCCTACTACCTCATTTAAATATATATACATCTATAAAATGCCTACTACATATGGTGGTGGTGGTGGTTATGTGCTATGGAGTCGGTTCTGCTTCATAGCGACCCTGCATAGGGTTTCCAAGACTGTAAATCTTTACGAGAGCAGAAACCCTTCATCTTTCTTACATGGAACCACTGGTAGTTTCAAACTGCTGACCTTGATATTTAAAGCCAGACTCATAACCACTACTCTACCAGAGCTCTTACACATAGATAATGCAATTGGGCATCTAAAGCTTCTTTGAACTTCTTGTGGTCTTCTATGATCCAGCTTGTTGCTTGAGACATTGGCTGTTCTTTATCATTGACAACAGATATACTTGCTTCATTCTTATTTACATAGGCAGAAGGAATGTAGTGACAATGTCTCTTCAAGGCTGGAATAATTCCTTAATAACATGGAAAAAAAATAGCATCTGGTATCAATCTTGTCCCAATGACTTGACTGTAGTGATTTAAAGCTTTCATTGTTTGAATCCAAAATCTAATTTTTAATGCATTTTCTGTCAGCTGTCTTCATAGATTCTAAATGCATTTCTGTCATCCTGACAGACTCCCAGATAAATTGAAACTTAACTAGAGAAAAAATAAATGTTACAAAACAATTTTGTTCTGAATAGAATAAATGTGATATATGTTTTGGGTCTTTCCCCCTAAATTGTCTTTGGCTTCTCCATATAGGTGAGCTGATGAGCACATGTGATGATCAACTCCTTCTTTAATTTACTTTGTAACAATAGATGTAGGCAAATTGCCAGGCTGACTTGGACAGAATCCATTAAGCATTATTCCTTTTCAAGCACACTGACCTGAAGAAAAGACTCAAATCATTCTTCTTCCAGCATAACCTAAAATTACTGAGCATGCCTGCTAGTATGTTTTTCAAATGCTCCCTTTAATTGGAGGAGTAATCATTTTACTTAAAGAAAAACCAATATGATGGCCAAATGTGAATGTGAAGGCACTAGTGTGGTTCCCTTTCACTGGTAAGGGACCAGGAGACAGGGAAAAGAAGTTAGACACCAGAGACCAAAGAGAGACAGGCAAATGATACAAGGGACAAAGAAGGAGAGAAAGAGAACTCTGAAAAGTGGCCTTTAAGTAGGCTCAATCCAATGTATCCAAACCAAGACCCACTGCCATTAAGTTGATTCCTACTCATAGCTACCCTTTATAGGTTTTCTAAGACTATAAATCTTTACAGGAGCAAACAGCCTTATCTTTCTCCTTCGGAGCAGCTGGTGAGTTTTAATAAACATGTTACTGTTGTTGTTGTTAAGTGTTGTTGAGTTGGTTCTGACTCATTGTGACCCTGTATAGGATTTCCAAGGAGCAGCTGGTGAGTTTGAACCACTGCTCATCAAACATAGGAAAGTATAACTACCTAAGACATTCTACACTGAAAATTGCTTGGTCCTTCCAAAATACATTTAATAATCCACATTTGTAAAGCACTTTGCTACTTAAATGTAATGCCCCTTCTCTCCTCAGAACTCAAATCATATTTCAAATAGACACAGGTCCACTTATAGATGAGACCCTATGCAAACAAATGACTCACTCTATGATACACCACTGGTTTGTGGCAGAGACTAGATTAGAACCAGGTCTCTTTGCTCCTCAGTCCAATATAATTTTCACCATACTGCCATTAAACCAGAGGTCCTTTATTAACTTCCATCAAACGTGATTTGATTCTTCCCGAAGAAATTATTTGTTGCTGTTTTTGACAATGCTTCCTGTTTGAAGAGAGACTTGAGTCACAACTGTGACATTTGCGGTCTCTGCAACAATTATTGCCATCCTTCAATGACAAAGTGAGAAAGCCTCCGTACAATCTGACCTGAAGAAAAGTCCTCAGTTTCCAGAGGAGAAACACTGTGTGGGCACCTTCAATTTCAGTAGTCTTACATCTAATATTTCATTTGCTCTGTGTCCTAGGGCCAAACATTTAAACTATTAAAAATGCTATTCCTTGAAGAAGTAAGTGAGCTGGTTATGGAAGAACATATGTAAGATGTATGATAGGCCCTAGACTATTAATCACAAAGTCAGCAGTTCAAACCCACCAGGCACTCATCAGAAACTCTATATAGGGTCTCTGTGAGTCCGATCTGATTCCATAACAACAACAAAAATATTGATGAGATTATATTTCTCCAAAGAAAGGGCCATTGTATACTTGGAGTCTCTGTGATGAGTGAACATTAGTGCTGTAATGGGAAGGGCATTGTACAAAATATAGTATATGTTGTGGTGTCTCAGGCATGACTCCTTTGGACTCACCAATCCCAAATTTATTATAGTTTCCTAAAGCAAGCTCTGGAGTCCTGGTGTAGTACTATAGAATAAGCAACGGCAGCAAAATCAGTTTGAACTGCAAGGCTGGCAGTTCAAACCCATCAGCTGTTCCTCAGAACCTTATATTAATTCTGTATGAATTGGGAGCAACTCAAAGGCACTTAATAACAACAAGGCAAGCTCTGGTAGTGTAGTGGACTATGAGCTGGGCTGCTAACTACAAGAATTTCTGCTCCAATAAAGCTTTACTGTCGCAGAAACCCTACCCAGGGCTGCTATGAGTCGGAACTGATCCACGGCATATAACCAACCAAAGTAAGTAAGCACTTGAGGGCTGTCTCTGGAATGCTTAGTAAGATAGTGAAGCCTGGATTGCCTGAGTTGTTGTTGTTGTTAAGTGCCGTCGAGTCGGTTCCGACCCATAGCTACCCTGAACAGGTTTTCTGAGGCTATAAATCTTTACGGGAGCAGAAAGCCTCATCTTTCTCCCGCGGAGCAGCTGGTAGTTTCGAACTGCTGACCTTGCAATTCTCAGCCCGACTCGTAACCACTATGCTACCAGAGCTCCTTGGATTGCCTGGGTAGCCCTCACCTGTATAAGATGAGAGATGAAAAGTAAGTATTCCGGCTTCTTCTGCCATTAACAGGAGCAATTTGGAGGAGTTTTCTTTTGAGCATTATTATGAATTGACTTGTGTTTCCCAAAAACAGGTATTGGAAACTTGACCCCTATATCTCTCATTGTGATCAGAGTTGGGATAGGATTTTCTTTCTTATGTTAATGAGACCAAATCATTTTAAGGTATGTCTTAAACCAATCACATTTAGGAAAAAAAAAAGAAATTAGGCACAGAAGAAAGCAGACAGAGGAGGAAAATAAACACTATTTTACGAAAACAAAGGAGTCCTGGTGTGGCACTGGACTGCGAAGTCAGTTTTGAACTACAAGGTCGGTGGGTCAAGCTCATCTGCCGCTCCTAGGAAATCCTATACAGAGTCGCTATGGGTTGGAACTGACTTAACAACAAGACAGCAAAAATAAAGCAGTCACAAACTGAGGAACTCTCAGAACTGCTACCTAAAATGGCTGACGCAAGGACCTTACCCCACACAAGAGCTACTGCTTTGAATTGGGACTTCTAGCCTCAACAGTCTTCAGAATATAGATCACAATTTTCTGTTCTTTGAAGACACCCACTTATCATATTTCTGTTCTAATAGTACAACTAAGAAACTAAGACAACAGTGATCCTATATAGGGTTTCTGAGGAGCAGCTGGTGGGATTGGACTGCTGACCTTGTAGTGCACAGTCTACTACTGATCCTACAGCATCACACAAGGAGTCCAAATGTTTGTTATGCTACACTATTAGTAATCTTACTTTGTAAAAAGTTTCCAAGTCAACTGAATATATCAAATGCAAAATTTGATTGTTCCTTTCCTTTAGCCCCTCCCTCTAAGACTTTGGCATCTTTCCCCTAATACAAAGTATGTGGGGATATTAGATAACTAAACCAGAGCATTTTATGATCCTAATGGAGGAATTGAGCCCTGAGCTGTAAGATAAGCACTGGGCTGCTAACCGCACATTCAGGAAGGCCCACCAGTCACTATCAGAAACCTTACATAGGGTGGCTATAAGTCGTAACCGATTCAACGCCACATAACAGCAACAAGAACAATATGAGAGACACTAACACCAAGGATGTATAAATACCTTCTAGAAATCATAGTGCTGAACTTGACTTCTCATGGTGGTGGTATAAACCTTAAAAATCAAAGAGAGAAAACAAACAAACAAACAGCCTCAGGACATTCTCTTGCACTTTTCAGAAATTTGTTGATAGGATGAAAGGAGGGGAACTAGAGGAAGAAAATGGAAATTTATTTCAATTTTAGAAACTGACATCAAGCTTAAACTAGCTCATTGCCTGACTCATGGGACATATTAAATGTCTTATGACCAATAAACTATCATTTAAAAATCTTCTGGTCTAGTCATGTATTTCAAATGGCTGTTTTAAGTTACTCCAGGGCACTAGGGTCATGAACGCAGACAGAATGCACCCTACTAGTGATCCTCTGTATTGCTCCACTGTTTTGATCCACTGGATTGCTAATTGTAAGGTTTGCAGTTCAAACTAAGCAGGCACTCCTCGGAAACCCTATATGAGTTGCCATGAGTTAGAACTGACTCAACAGCACTCAACAAGTGCAACATCCTGTGTCTTACTATCTTTCTACATATTTATTTTTCACATAGTAATAAAACTATGCACACACTCATAAACATACACACATGTATTAATGTGTATAATGCAGAGCAGTGCATGGCTAAAAGCACACATTTGGGCACAAAACTATTTATATTTGAATCCTAGTTCTGCCACTAAGATATCTGTGATCATGAGCAAGTTAATCAATCTTTGCTCCAGTTTCCCTATTTGCAAAATAGAAATTATAGTAGCGGTGGTGGTTGTGTCATCTAGTCAATTCTGACTCATAGTGACCTTGTATTGGTTTGCCTGCAAATGTCTACAGGAGCAGAAACTCTCATCTTTCTCCTGTGGAGAGGCTGGTAGATTAAACCTGCTGACCTTCCGGTTAGTAGTCCAACTCATCACCCACTAAGCTACTTAGGGGTTACAGTGGTACTTACTTTTATAAGGTTATTGTAAAGATTGAATGTGTTTATATGAATATGCATGAAGCCTGGTACTGAGTAAGCGATATGTTAGCAAAAGTACTATTTTAGCACATATTCAATAAATGTTATTTATATACATTACCAACATGCATATATAGACAGAATTTATCCCTACCTGTTTTTGGAATCCTGGTGTGCGCTGGGCTGAAAGGCCAGTTTGAGCTACAAGGTCATCAGTTGAAACCCACCAGCTGTTCCTCAGAAACCCTATATAGCAGTGGTAGAGAACCTTTTTGTTGCCAAAATTTAAACCAACATTCACAGGCCATATAAAATTATCAATTTAAAACTTAGCCTGCTATATTTAGTTAAACATTTAATTAACTCACCCCTAATATAAAGGCTGAAAGGAGCTCTGGTAGCGTAGTGGTCACGAACTGGGCTGCTGCTGCGAATCTCAAAGTCAGTAGTTCAAATCTACTAGCTGTTCTGCGGGAGAAAGATGAGACTTTCTGCTCCCGTAAAGATATACAGCCTCTGAAACCCTGCACAGGGTCGTTAATAGTCATGACCGACTCCAGGGCACACAATAAAAACAACAACAATATAAAGGCTAAAGGAGCTCTAGTAACGTAGTGGTTACGAATCGGGCTGCGAACTGCAAGGTCAGCAGTTCGAAACTATCAGCTGTTCCGTGGGAGAAAGATGAGGCTTTCTGCTACCGTAAAGATTTACAGCCTCGGAAACCCTGTACAGGGTCGTTATGAGTCGGAACTGACTCCATGGTACATAACCACCACCGCCAATATAAAGGCTGGAGTCCTGGTGTGGCGCTGTGGGCTGCGTCAGACTGCAAAGTCGCTTGAACTGCAAGGTTGGTGGTTCAAGCTCACCAGCTGGCTCCTTGGAAACTCTATTACAGGGTCGTTATGGGTTGGAATTGACTCGATGGCACTTAACAACAATATAAAGGCTGGAGTACTGGTGTGGCACTATGGGTTAATGTACTAGATTGCAAGGTACGTTTGAACCACAAGGTTGGCAGTTCAAGCTCACCATCCGCTCCTTGAAATCTCTGTACAGGTTGCTATGAGTTGAAATTGACTCGATGACCTTAACAAAAACAACAACAATGTGATGGACGAAACTGTGGTTGCCTTGGCAGGTCTAGTATAATTATGATGTGAATTTATGTTAGTATAATTATGATGTGAATAACCAGACACTGTAACTTCAATGATGATGTTGACTAATCCCATTAAAAGAAAATCTCCCTCCTGTAGGGAGTTAAAGCAGGACCTCTTTGGGTACCCCATCAGTGCTCCCAATCCTGAATAATTAAGCACCCTGTTAGCACTACTTGAAATACATCTTCCAAAATCATTATTCAATTTCCCCCTCACAGGTTACATTCATTTGCTTCCAGTTTCAAATGAAGTTATCAATCCCATTGAAAAGAAATAAATAAAAATAATAATATAATCATGACCTGCCATATTAATTGAAGTCATTTCCCTCCTGGGTATGTCTAGCTAGTGCATTCCTTTCCTGATCCGCCTGCTGATCTGAGATTAATATTCAGAGAACCCTGCAGATTGTGATATGAACAATCAAATAGAGGAACAAAGAAAGAACTCAACTGTTCAGAATTCTGGCCACTGATGAGCCTGCCGTGTTAGTTTCAGGAAGGACTATAGGAATTTCCATTAACCAGAACTGAAATCAATGTCTGTTATGATACAAAATATAAACGGTGAAAATTAAACAGAAAATAACTAAAAACCACCAAATCCATTGCCCTCAAGTCAATTCCAACTCATAGTGATCCCGTATAGGATTTCCAAGGCATTAGATTGTTACTGGAGCAGAAAGCCTCCTGTTTCTCTTGCTGAGTGATGGTGGATTCGAGCTGTTGAACTTATGGTTAAGCAGCCCAGCATGTAACCCACTAACCCACCATTGTGAAGATGGTGCTGGACCCAGCAGTGTTTTATTCTGTTGTTCACAAGGTCACAATGAGTTAGAACCAACTCAAAGGTATCTAACACCACCACCACAACCAAAACTCCATAAAAGGAAGATAGAAATGCTTATTTAACTCTTCCCTTAACTTTGGCCTTGACTTTTCCTCTCTGCTCAGAGTTCACTCTCCAGTCACATAAAACTACTATCAGCCCCTAGGTTATGTCACATCATCTTCCTGTGGCCTGACATCCCCCAGGGAGGAGTATTCCTTGTCTATCTAGTAAATTGAAAGATTAGCTCTTTATTGGAAGAATTCTTTATCCTGTTGTAGGTGCTGTCGAGTTGGTTCTGACTCATAGTCACACTGTATAGGGTTTCTGAAGAGGCTGTGAATCTTCAAGGGAACAGAAATCCTCATCTTTCTCCGGAGGAGCAGTTGATGGACTCAAATCATTGACCTTGTGGTTCGCAGTCCAGTCTTTAGCCAATGAAGCCACTGTGCTCCATTTGGATCCTAAATACGTTTATATCAAGACAGCTTCAGAATTGATTTGGAAAAAGTCAAAGAGAGCATAAGTCAACTGTGTTGTTGACATTTTAATTTGTGTGAATTATTTTATTTAATCTTCCCCTCAATTCTGTGATATATTATTATCTTTATGATATAATAGCAATCAGAGGTTAAAATAGTTTGATCAAATTGTTCAGAGCCGGATAAGGACTCTGTCATATGGTTAGTTTGAATTGAAAGATTGGCAGTTCAAACTCAATAGCTGTTCCTCAGAAACCCTATGTAGGGTCACTGTAAATCGGAACCAACTCGACAGCACTTAACAACACATAGACAGACAGAAGTCCTGGAGTGGCGCTGTTGTATAAGCACTTGACTATGAGGTCAGATTGAACCCCAAAGTCTGTGGTTCAAATTCACCACCTGCTCCTTGATAACCCTTTACAGGGTCGCAATGAGTGGGAACCAACCCAGTGGTATTTAACAGCACAACACTGTTGTTGTTGTTAGGTGCCATCGAGTTGGTACCAACCCATAGCGACATTATGCACAGCAGAACGAAACACTGCGTGATCCTGGGCCAACCTCACAACTGTTGCCAGGCTTGAGTTCATCAATGCTGCCACTTGGCCAATCCATCTCGTTGGGGGGTCTTCCTCTTTTTCTCCAACCCTCCATCTTACCAAACATGATATCCTTCTCCAGTGACGGTTCCCTCATGACACTATGTCCAAAGTATGAGAAACGAAGTTTGGCCATCTTGGCCTCTAAGGAGCACTCTGGCTGTACTTCTTCCAACACAGATCTATTGGTTCTTTTGGCAGCCCATGGCACTTTTAGTATTCTCCTCCAACACCATAACTCAAAGGCATCAATTCTTCTACAGTCTTCCTTATTCACTGTCCAGCTTTCGCATGTATGTGAACAATATAGACTGGTAAATTATGAAGCCAAGACTGGGACCCAGGCCTACCTTACTATCAACAAAGGTGATAATTATTCTATTTTCACTGAATTTCACACATTACAATTCAAAAGAGAAAACGCAAAGTCTTATTGCTGTGTTCACTGAATGACACAGGAGCTTGTCCTTGGTTCTTACAGACACTCGTTTCATACAAAAAAAAAAAAAAAAGGTAGCTACATGTAGAACAAGTGTTGTTGTTGTTGTTGTTAAGTGCCGTCGAGTAGGTTCCGACCCATAGTGACCCTGTACAGGGTTTTTGGAGGGTGTAAATCGAAAGCCTCATCTTTCTCCCGTGGAGCGGCTGGTAGTTTCGAACCGCTGACCTGAAGGTTTGCAGCCCGATTCGTAACCACTACGTTACCAGAGCTAGTGTAGGGTTTCTAAAACATAGCTCCAAAATACTTTGATTCCCTTCTATCAGAGTTGGTGCATAAGTAGCCTCAACTTTGAATCTGGGTCAGGTAGTGACTGCTTTGATCCATAGAATTGTTGTTGTTATGTGTCATTGAGTTGGTTCCGACTCATAGTGACTCTGTATAGGGTTTTTGAGGAATGACTGGTGGGTTTGAACTAAGGTTGGCCATCCATGCTTACCTTACAGTGCCATGCCAGAGTAGGACAGAAATAATGCTCAGTAGCTTCTGAGCAGGGTTTCCAGGATCAGCCTCTATGCTTGCTGGGACACTTGCTC
The DNA here is from genome assembly GCF_000296735.1 of Chrysochloris asiatica. NCBI lineage: Eukaryota > Metazoa > Chordata > Mammalia > Afrosoricida > Chrysochloridae > Chrysochloris > Chrysochloris asiatica. Next base: position 9,464,712 of record NW_006408573.1, on the reverse strand, counting down.
TTAGAGCCAGGTACTGCAGTAAGAAGTCTGACTCTCCAGAGGCTACCATGTCGATAGAATGCTACATGGAGATGCCAGTGGGGATGATTTGCATGGCATTGAGCTATCCCAATTCAGACTCCAGCCATGTGACTGAATGTGACTATCCAGTTCCTTCTTCCCAGTTGAGGATCCAGATTTAAATACAGTTTAGCTTTACTCCGTCTTGTGCTCAGAATCTGTGCGGTGGAGTCAGTTCTGACTCATAGTGACCCTGTGTAGAGTTTCCAAGGCTGTAAATCATTATGGGAGCAGAAAGCCTTGTCTTTCTCCTGTGGAATGGCTGGTATCTTCAAACTGCTGAGCTTGAGGTAGAAAAAATATTTTAAAAGAGACATATATGCTATTATTTCTGATTTTGGAAGGAATACAAATTCTATTTCTTTCAAGTTAGATTTGAAACATGAAAATTAATATGCAATACTTTGATAGAATAAAGAAATAGATGTTCAAAAACAGGGAGTCATATAAACAAACATAATTGCTTAATCTCTTTTAGAAAAGATCCTTGGTACAAAATAACAAGAGATTTAACTTGTGGAAAAAAGCAAGAACTGAAATATGATCAGGTCATAAAGAGTTTTAAGTATTCTGCTGGGAAGTTTAAAGTTTATTTCATATACAATAAGGGGCCATTGAAGTAACAGCTTTAGAATAAAACTATGGTGGTAGTCAAAGGATGGATTGGAAGTTGAGAAAATAAAAAGTAGAAAAAGTCATTAATAGACTCTTCCAATATTTTAGATGAGGAATGATGAGAACTCAAATAAAGTCAACAGAAAACATCAGAATGATCAACTATCTTTTTAAGGGAAAGAGGAATAATTTAACAGAAAATAAAAGGAAGAAAAACACCAAGCACATGTTAAATCACAATATAGGAAATAAATGGTGATAAGAATAAATTTCACAGATATATTCAATATATCAATTACAAAGAAGACTATTATTTTCTTTCTTATTTGAAGATATTCAATTACTGTTGATATGAAGTATAGTGTACATTCGAAATTCCTTTGTTTTGTCTTGCCTTTATCTTACAGGATACATGTGCAATGGGCTTCAGTGTTCCTTTTATATTTGTTTCTAGACATAAGCCTTGGGTACGGATTAATTTTTAAATTTCCCCATGTACTCACATCCTTTCACTATAGTTCAGCTTCACTTAAAATCATCATCTTCTTAAAACTACTTGATTAGCATACCATTTCTGCATCTCCCCCACCTAAAGTCCAATAAATTTGTAATTATATACTAAAATAACAAAAACACAATAATAACCCTGAAGCAGTCTCTTTAACATTTAGGTGGCTCCCATTATTTTCACTCCCATATTGCTCCTTAATTGTTATTCTTTCTAACTCAAGATTAAGTTAGTACTAGTTCATAATTAATATTTATAAAGCAAAACACCCAAATTATAAGACTGTGGTATGAGTTAGTTCTCATTTATTGAGCGCCTCCGATGGGTGTTACCTTTGTCACTTAATTAGCTTCTGATTTGTCATCACTCCCAATTTAAATATGGTAATAGTCTTTGACAGATTCAGAATGCATGCTTATGTCTGAAAGTAGCCAAAGCCCATAGTTCCAATTGTTATTGTTAAGTGTTGTCGAGTCAGTTCTGACTCACAGTGGCCCTGTGTAGGGTTTCCAAGGAGCAGCTGGTGGACTTGAACAGACGACCTTGTGGTTCACAGTCCATGCCGATCCTACAGCACCACACCAAGAGTCCTATAGTTTCAAAAACTATGCTGATTTCCATGTTTTATTTACTACATGTGATAAATTTCTTTTTGTCAATGAGTTTCATTCACACCGTAGCATAAAGACCATTGATCTTTATGACTGAGTAGTATACCATTGTCTGTACCACATTTTGTTTCTCCACCTTTGGTTGTTGTGAATCGTGTTGCAATGAACATTGATGCATCTCTGTCTGTTCACATTGTTTTCAGGTTTCTTGGGTTTATACTCAGGAGTCGTGTTGCTAGGTCCTACGACAATTCTATGTTTAAGTTTTTGCTGAATTAACAGTTTTTCATATAATCTATGCCATTTTGCCTGCAAGTTTGAATCTACCAGCTGCTCCATGAGAGAAAGATGAGGCTTTCTGTTCCCATAAAGATTAGCAGCCTTGAGAACCCTAAGCAGGGTCATTATGAGTCGGAACCGACTCCACAGCACACCACTACCATTAGCAGTGGATAAGGGTTCCAATTACTCCACCTCCTCACCAGTATTTATTATTTCCATTTTTTCCATCTTAGTCATTCCAAGTTTTCACCTGAAGTTAGAGTACAGATCTCTGGAGTTTACATTTTTATTCAACAAAGAACTTTTCTAGAGATTGACATTTGGTGTGAACTATCTTTCCCCTGATGTGGAAATTTCATAATCCTTAGGCATTAGCCTTGATCTAGAGGTTTTTGTCTCTCCCCACACCTTAAGATAAGCATTGGACTGTTAACCTCAAGGTTGGCAGTTCAAACCCACTGTCTGCTCCTTGGGAATCCTATTCACAAACACAGTGAGTTGGAACCGACTTGATGGCCCTTAGCAACAACAACTGTAGCACTGGAAGTTCCTGACAGTCTATATTCAGTGGTTGGTGAGGAGTCAGTATGACTGAAAGGGGGAAGGGAGTATTGGTCCCGACCAGGCCCGTGATTGGCAAAATGGCCAGAGGCCCCCAAAGTTCTGACATAGATCAAGTACACCCCTGGTCGAACTGATTCTCACTCACGAGACCTATACAATTGAATAGAACTGCTTCATAGGGTTTCTGAGGCTATAAATCTTTATGGAAGCAGACTGTCTCAACTCTCTTCCACAGAGCAGCTGATGGATTTGACTTGCTGACCTTTTGGTTAACAATCAACACTTACTATGTTGAACCACCAGAGCTCCTTTGGACAAGTAGAGCCATTCCTAAAGCATGCAGGGCTCACTACACTGCTGATGTTTTTCTTCTGTACTTTTCTGTGGAAAAAACTGAACTTGGAAATACTTCCAGTTTCTCTGTTCAGTGACTTTATATTTGAAACTGGATAATATTGCATCCTTGATAAAAACATATTGGGACTACGTATTACTTAACAATTCCTCAAATACCTTCCATTGCATCTTATCAGATGATCCATGTACAAAGTTCTTTGATCAAATACGCATAGGCAATGCTGGGTTAAATCAAGGTAAGAACTTTACTTCATCAAATGATTGGATCTTTTTAAAGTCTACTGAGCATTTGAACTGCCTTTCAAAAGAGACACCTTAGTCAGAATCTTCTAATCTTATACATAACTATGTGCGTATAGTGCTGTAGGATAAGCACTTGACCACAAGGTCAGTTTGAACAGCAAAATCAGTGGTTCAAACTCACCAGCCGCTCCTCAGAAAGCCTATACAGGGTCACTATGAGTCAAGCACGACTCGCTGGCTCTTAACAACAGCAACTATATATGTGAGTGTGTGTGGTATTTCTTTGAGGGCCAAATGTGAGTAATAGTGTTCTGTGAAACTTACACTTAATTTTGATTAAAATGTTTTTGTTTTTAATTTTGCTTAGTTTTCTTATTAGCATTTGAATACTAGGGAAAAAACATAGGAATTTCTATAGTTATGTTGTTATTGTTTAGTGCCGTCAAGTCTGTTCTGACTCATAGCAACCCTGTATAGGGTTTTTGAGGAGTAGCGAATGGATTTGAACTGCTGATCTTATAGTTTAAGTCTTCTTTTCAGTCTAGTCCAATCTTACAGCGCCACACCAGGACTCCAGATATAGCTATAGTTATAGTCATACTATAACTCTATTGGTTCAAACTCACTGGTAGCTCCTCAGAAACGCTATAGTCACTATGGGTTGGGATTTACTCACTGGCAAAATAGTCAGACTAAACATTTTTCTTCTTCCACAATTTTCCTCTTGCTTACTACTGTGTGGCACTGTATTAAGCACTGGACAGCAAGGTCGGTTTGACCTGCAAAGTCAGCAGTTCAAATCTACTAGTTGCTCCTCAGAAACCTTATACAGGGTCATTATAAGGCAGATTTGACTCAATGGCACTAAACAATTATAACAATATTTGTTGTTAAATACATAGCAACTATATGTACAACAGAATAAAACACTGCCTGAACCTGCACCAGCCTAACAATTGTTGCTGTGTTTGAGCCCATTGTAGCCACTGTGTCATGTGAGTTCATCTTATAGAGAGTCTTCCTCTTTTCTGCTGACCCTCCATTTTATTAAGCATGATGACCTTCTCCAGAGACGGTCCCTCCTGATAGGTCCAAAGTATGTGACACAAAATCTCACCATCTTCAGTTCTCAGGAGTATTCTTAGTTATACATTCTGTTAGTTCTTCTGGAAATTCATTCCTCAGGGATGAGTCTTATTACTTAGGTATCTAAATTTGCCTGACATCATAATCCAGATCATTTAATCTTAATGAAGCCTCTATAAAGGAGCTCTGCTAGCGTAGTGGTTACAAATCGGGCTGCGAACCTTAAGATCGGCGGTTCGAAACTACCAGCCGCTCCGCGGGAGAAAGATGAGGCTTTCTACTCTTGTAAAGATTTACACCCTCGGAAACCCTGTACAGGGTCGCTATGGGTCGGAACCGACTCGACGGCACTTAACAACAACAACAAATATACAGAATAATTGTTAAGTAAGTAGGGATAATTAGGCTTCTTTTCTCTAAAAATGAGCAATGAAAACTTTTCTACAAGAATAAACGAACATCATTCCATAGTTTACTGGGGTGAACCCATGAAGGGAAAGTTAACACGTAATAAAAGAAAAGAAAGATTAGATAGCAGATAAAACCAAATCAAATCAACTCCGGGTAATTTATTGATAAATATAAAGCTTATTATTGGATGTACCATTTTTTTTCTAAAATTTTGTTTTAGAAATTTAGTTTGAGGAAATAGCCACAAGACAAACACATTTCTCTATAAATGTAAAATAATGGTGACTTTGTTTATAACGTGGAAGAAAAGAAGCAAAATAAAGCCATAGGAATGTTCAGCGATAGGGGAAGTGCTATGTAAATGGAAATATTACATTATGGATAGTTTATGTGGTCATAAAAAAATCATTGTACAGTAAGCCTCACAAATTGTATTCCAAAGAGTTACCAGGGGACTCAATGCTTTCTTAATAACTCTGATTCAATCTTTGTCTAATGATTTAATTTATAAATGTGCATATTCTGTCTTCTAGGATGACCTCACTTTGAGAGTCACTATATAAATATACGGTTCTTGTTTTGCACACCAGCTCCTTTTAGAGCCAAGACAGGCACAAGAGGGTTGTTAGTACTCTCTCTAGGGTTCTCGTTCTTGCCTCAGGATTCTGTATGCTGTGGTGCTGAGGTTAGTTGGGACTGTTTCTGTAAATGGAAGAAGCCTCTTGTCAAGTGAGCTGTATCTGCTCTGCCTCATGGTCGTGTTTACAGGCCTGGAGCAGATGTGCAGGCAGATTCAATTTACCTTAATTCATCCCAGTTTAATTAGCAGCTGGGTTACTCCTGGCTCCAGGAAAACAAGAGAATGACAGTTTGTATAACAGAGTTTCTGTCCTCTGGAAACAGCTTTCCCCTCCGGAATGCTATTTGATCAATTGAGAAATCTTACCGCATTGACACCAGAAGGGACATACTTCTGACACCGGTTAATTCCAAACAAAAGAACTCTGCTCAGCTTAAAGGAAAGCATGTGTTTTATTCAACTATATGTTGTAATAATAGAGGGGAAATAGAAGATGCATTAAGACATAATTCCCTTCCCAACTTTAAGGGTTAAGTTCACATTTGCTAATTCTCCATCATTTAGAGATTCTTTGAGGAGGAAGGGGCATAAACTCTTAAGGAAATAATTAGGGGCACATTAGAGTGAACAATATACATGTGTATGCATATGTATATAGGACCAACACTTGACTTCAAGGTCTGTTTGAGCCACAAGGTCACCAACCACTCCTCGGAAACACGATACAGGGTCACTTGACTTGATGGCACTTAACAGCAACAACAAAGAGTGAACAATATTAGTAATAAGCCTCTAATAATATTATCATATCAGCTAAACAGAGAAATACAGAGAACCCCCAAATAAAGGCTAATCATACTCTTCATGACTAAAAAGCATCATTATCTCTACCA
>NW_006408573.1:9451023-9458402 GCF_000296735.1 Chrysochloris asiatica | reverse complement strand
CATGGATGTTGAATATAGAAACTAGAAACTGTATTCTGTTATGCTGAGGGTAATATGATTGCTAAGAACTTTGTTTTCTGTTTATCAAACAAACATTTAATGTTTCTCAGTTTCCATTTCCCTTAGCTCCTCTCATCCATGTTCTGGGCCCCTTCTTTTACACATATAGTACAAGACTGCAGCTTACATTGGCTCATTTTGTAATTAGGTTCACAAATGGGTCACCTATATGGAAACTGACATTTTTCAGATTTCCAAGAAGATATACAGAATATATATGAGTAGATATAGGAGCCAATTTGATGTCACGTAACAACAACAATGTATATGCAAGGAGCCGTTGGTGGATTTGAACTGTTGACCTTGTGGTTAGCAGTCCAGTGTTACATTAGGAGTCCAATAGATATGGTATATATATATATATATATCTGTGTGTGCCACATCACACATATATACATATGTATGTACACATACAAATCCATTGCCACTGAGTCAATGTTGACTCATAAGTACCCTATTGTTGTTAGGTGCTGTTGAGTCAATTCTGACCCATAGCGACCCTGTATAGGGTTTCCAAGGAGCAGCTGGTGAACTTAAACCACCGACCTTGCAGTTTAAATGACTTTGCAGTCTGACACATTAGCCCATAGCGCCATACCAGGACTCCTAAATACCCTATAAGGACAGAGAAAACCTGCCCCATAAGGTTTCCAAGGCTGTAATCTTTATGGAAGCGGACTACCACATCCTGCAAACAGTTGATGCGTTCAAACTGCCCACCTATATGTTGATAGCTGAGTGCTTAACTACTGCGCCACCAGGGCTCCTTGTATACACATATACTCTGATCATGTATTCATATATTAATAAGTACATACACATATTATTTTCTTCACAGAAACTCTAACAGGTATCAGTGTATCTTGATAGATTTTATTTTTAAAGAAAGACTCTAGAAGAATAAGTTGCTATAATTATCCACAAAATTAAAAAAAAAAAAAAAAGGTTGAACATTTGACTTATTTGCATGTGCTACTGCAATAGATTGTTCACAATAGGGAACAGCACAAGAGGGAATATGTGAGTACAGTTGATGGGATACTGCAGGCCAGAGAAGGACTTGTGTAGCCTGGGTGGTGTTCATCTACGCAGGACTTACAAGTTTCCTGATATGGGATGTTTCCCAGGTTAAATGTCATGATTCCAGTGAACAGTAGTCAAAGTCACATTTTCTAATACCAATGCTGTTGTACCATTTTTATGAAGTTACTAGTTAACAGAAGGCCGCTGCATTCTGCTCAGCCAGGGGAAAGATGATTTTTACAGCGACAACTAAGGAGCTCTGGTAGCGTAGTGGTTACGACTCGGACTGCGAACCTTAAGGTCAGCGGTTCGAAACTATCAGCCGCTCCGCGGGAGAAAGATGAGGCTTTCTACTCCCGTAAAGATTTACACCCTTGGAAACCCTGTACAGGGTCGCTATGGGTCGGAACCGACTCGATGGCACTTAACAACAACAAGCAAAGCCAGTTTTCAGAGCATCTGGAGAAGGCAGGCTGGATTGAGAAGGACTGGGAAGAACAAGCTGTGTAGAAGTCTGTGAGCACTGGGAACAAAAGAAAACAGTTGTTAGTTATACCGGAGAGTCCCCAAACCAAGGCCACTGGCCTTCAGTTGGTTTTCTCCCACTCTATTCAGGACTTTCTAATATAATCATTAGCAGAACAATTGGAAGTGATAGTTGGGCACCATCTAATTCTAGTCTCAGAGTCGTGGAGAGTGATGTTCCCATGTTCCATTCATCCACTGGACTGATTGATTCCAAGTGCATTCAAGTTTCAACACTCGTCTTTCCTCTGCACTGGGAAAGACTGAAAGTTGCACCTTAACTAGCCACTCATGAGCTTTTAGGCATCTATATACTGCTCATAAATATGGGGATGTAAAACATTCTCTTTGTGGATTATGCTCTTCCAATTGACCGTAGTGTCCCTTAAGAACATGATCTTGAGCCCCTACACCCAGCAACTCATTCCCTCATATGTTTGGTAATGTCTAAGATGTTTTCATATTTTTGTCTTGAACATTTCACCACATTCCTGGATATGTATAGAGGAAAGGTAAAAGCCCACATACAAATAGCCTGTCAAACTTCATATATTTGAGGATATACTGCAACTCTCCCTCGTGCACCATTAAGCCTGTGTATCTGTTCATGTATCTACCAGTAGATCACTGGTATTGCAGGATTGTGCATATAACAAAATTTACCTCTATTCCCTTGAACTTGCAATTCTCCCTGTGTCTTCCCCTACTTTCATAATTTTTCAGCCAACCTCCCTTTTGTTGTATATTTCCATCCACATCCCTCACACCCTTGGTAATCACCAAAGAATAGTTATTTTAGCATGAAAACCTTTTCTTGGCTTTTTACAATAGTGGTCTCATGCAATATTGTTCTTTTGTGATTAATTTCACTCAGCATAATGCTATCCATGTTCACCCATGTTATGAGATGTTTCAGAGATCCATCCTTATTCTTCAATGTTAGTAATACAGTCTGGTTCTAATACAGCTTCAGTGGATTTGATAGTATTTCCTTGAATATCTAATCATAACAATATTTTAAAACCATGAAAATGCAATATGTGTTTTTCTGTGTGCAAACAACACTAGAAATGTTAGGAAAATTTGAGGTATACAAATTACTCATAAGCTAGAAAGTTTCTACCTACTACCCACTATCACTGCCCCCACTACCTTATGACTACAATTACTGCTAACTAACTGTTACTGACAACTTACTCTCTGTGAGGCATTTTGCTAAATCTTTATATAATTTCAGTAATCCTTAAAGTGATCCTAAAATTAAGTTACGTTACTATCATCATTGTTCGATGAAGACATTGAGACTTGTAGAGTTAAAAAAAAAAAGTTCTATTCATTCTTTCCATCAGACTTATTGAATCACTGATGATTGTAAGAGTTTGTGGCACTAGTGATTGATAAGGGAAACTGAAGGGATTTGTCCAAGTCACACTTCTGGTTAGTGAAGGAGTCAGAATGCAAACCACATCTCTGAATTCCAGATATGGAGCTTACTTGCCTTCACTAGGCTTTTACATCTATTAGAAATAAAGGAACATTTTTTTTTTTAAAGTGCAATGCCATTTATACGAAATATCTAGAATCATCAAATGTACAACCCATTTCCACTGAAGCTATTCTGCCTCATAGTGACCTTATCCTGCTCCTTAGGGTTTGGGAGACCGTAAATCTTTATGGGAACAGACAGTCTCATCTTTCTCCTGCAGAGCAGTTAGTAGATTTGAAACACCAAACTTCTGGTTAGCTGTCTGATGCTCAACTCCCTGTGCCACCAAGACTCCTTAAGCAAATGTATGGTGTTGGTGTTGTTTAGTGTTGTTGATTTGGTTCCGACCCTTATTAACCCTGTATAGGGATTCCGAGGAGCAGCTGGTGAGCTTGAACCACCGACCTTGCGGCTCAAACCAACTTTGCAATCCACTACATTAACCTACAGCACCACACCAGGACTCCTAAGCAAATGTATAGAGACTAACATTTATTAGCGCTTAACAGGGTCAGGCAGCAGGGAGGAGAAAAGGGGACTTATTGTTTAGGGGACACTGAGTTCTGTTAGTGGTGATGTGAAAATTCAAAAACAAATAATGATAATGGTTGAACATGATAAACATAATGTTACTGAATTGTACAAGTAAAGGATATCGAAATGGCAAGAGTTTTGTTACATACGTATTACCCACACTTCTTTCAAAAAAGCAAGTGAGATTTTGGACACCCTGGGGACTGTGTAGATAGAATGGGAACAGGTAAAATGAAATAAAATAGTGTGTGAAAGGAATAATGATACCATGTTAGCTCTGTCAGCTGGGTTGGAAATGCCCAGTTTCAGAGGTAGTACATGGAAAATCTACTCTATAGCAGCATTGTAGAAATGGGAAATGGATTGTAGAGCTGTCGTACATTTCAACTAAGTGTTCAACATACATAAAATGGGATGCTTGCAGGAGTTTAACCGGATTAAACCAAGGATCATACCAAAATGACAGTTCCACTGAAAGCAAGGATTGTAGAGTCACAAAAGTTACAAAGGGAGGTCAAGCCTCAGCAGGAGTTTATTGCGAAAGGACTGATGAAGTGACATTTTCCAATAAAAGGCGATGAAGATCCTTTTGAAAAATAAAAGCAGAAATGTATTCTGGACTCCTGAGAAAAAAGCAGAGGAGTATTGTCAGGAATCTTTCAGAAAAAGCCCAACTGTTTTATTTAGAATATGACCCAACCCCACAAAATATCCTTATTCATGTTCAGAAATACAACTGTGTATTAGTAAAGCTAATTTTAGTCTGTTTTTGATTAGTACAACTAATTTTAGCCTCATTTTAGCCTGTTAACAGGTTTTGTTGTTAATTACATGTGTGTGCCAAAAATGAACAATATCTATAAAAAAAAAAAAAAAAGAAGATTCTAATTAGTATGCACACAAGCTAAGAAAAAGATTGTTTTGAGTTCTAAAAACAAAAAAGGGAGAGAACTGCAAAGAATTCTACTTGTTAATTCCTGACACATTTGAGTGCATTTTGTGTCTAAAGACTTCAATGTTACCTCTGCTTTTCATTACTACTTTTGAGAGTTTGAAGAAGTTTGCATGAAAATTAATAAAAATAAAAGAAGTGACAGTTTTTATTTAAAGCTTTTTGTCCTAAGAGTTTTAAGTTCCAAGTTTACCTAATTACCATTGTCACTGCTGAAATAATGAAGGTGGCATAGGATGTGTGAATGTGACACAGAGCTAGGAAATAAAAACAATTGTCTTCAAGCTGATTTGGATTGATAAAGACCCTGTAAGACAGAATTGAACTACCCCATGGTGTTTCCAAGGCCTCAGTCTTTACAGAAACAGACTGTTAAATCTTTCTTCTAAAGAGTGGCCGGTGGGTTAGAACCACTGGCCTTTACGTTAGCAGTCAAGCACTTTAACCACTGTTAAGCTACCAAATTGTCCTTACATGCCATTGAGTCAATTCCAGCTCATAGCGACCCTGTAGACGATTTCCAAGGAATGGTTGGGGGGTTTGAACCACCAATCTTGTGGTTCAAACCGATCTTGGAGTCAAGTACTTATCCTATAGTGCCACACAAGGACTTTAAGCTAACAAATGTTGTTGTTGTGATGTACCATCGAGTCACTTCCAACCCATAGTGACCCTATATAGGGTTTCCGAGGAGCAGCTGGTGAACTTGAACTGCTGACCTTGCAGTTCAAATGGCTTTGCAGTCTGGTGCATTAACCCACAGTGCCACACCAGGACTCCAAGCTAACAAATGGTGGCTGTGTGCCGTGGAGTCATTTCCGACTCAAAGTGACCCTGTACAGGATTTCCAAGGCTGTAAATCTTTATGGGAGCAGAACATCTCATGTTTCTCCCGCAGAATAGCTGGTAGTTTCGAACTGCTGACCTTGCAGTTTGCAGCCCAATTTGTAACCACTACACTAACAAATAGTAACCAACACATTAAGGTCAATTCATAGAAGAAAGTGAAATGATGTACTCAAGATCACTGTCTTAGTTACCCGGTGCTGTTATAACAAAAAGATCACAATGTGTTCACTCACAGTTTAGAAGGCTGCAAGTCCAAATTCTGAGTCCCAGTTCGGGGGGAAAGTTTTTATGTCCTTTTAGCAGCTGTAGGCCCAGCATTCCTTGGAGAGCTCCATGTGTCTTGATACCAATCATTCCCTGGATGTAGGAACTTTAGAGTGTAGGGATCTAGAGCCATTCCTGGCTCTTCTTTCTTGATGGCAGCAGTTCACTGTTTCTCTGCTCATATCGCTACCCTTTTATCTCTTGCAAGACAAAAGGTGTCCTGCTGTAGCAATGTGAGATAAGCACTGGACCACAAAATTGGATTGAACTGTAAGGTCAACTGTTGAAACTCACCCACTGCTCCTAGGAAACCCTCACTAACTATGAGTTGGAATCTACTGTTGCTGTTAAGTGTCATCGAGTTGATTCTACCCCATAGTGACCCTGCATAGGGCTTCTAAGGAGAAGCTGGTGAGCCTGAACCACCAACCTTGCAGTTCAAACAACTTTGCAGTCTGACGCATTAGCTCACAGTGCCACATGAGTTGGAATCTGCTAGATTCCATGAGTTGGAATCTGCTAGAGGGCACTTAATAACAAACACATCAATGCTACACCCTTGGGAAATCTTGTACATTGGATAAACGTTGTGGTGAGATTAAGGGGTTGCTATGAGTCAGAAATGACTAGACTATACTTAACAACAGCACTCCACACGTAATCCTCTTATTGCTTTATCCCATTAGATGGCATCATGGGGGACCATCTCATGACTGCCCAAGCACTGGGAATCATAGCCTAGTCATGCTGACATACATTATGGGGAGACACAATTCAATCCATGATTGACACATTAGTTTTTAAGAGACCAAACTGCCAGGAGTTGAGTCAGTTCCATTTGAAGAATAAGCCATATCTTTGAATATAAAGGATTCCCTGGGCTAACTTATCTTGGTGCTGTCCAAATGCTGTTGTTGCTGTTAACATGGCTCTGACCCTTGTCAAGCCTAACTCCTGGCAATTTCATGTAAACAGAATGCAATGTTGCCAGAGCTGCACCGCTATCAAAACTGTTGATTAGCTCAAGTCCTCTGTCAATCTTGATCGTCTTCCTAGGGGCTCATCCTCCACCACTATGCTGTTGTTAAGTGTGATCGAGTCACTTAACATGACATTGAACAACACCATGACTCATAGTGACAGTGTATAGGGTTTCTGAGGAGCAGATGGTGGGTTTGAACTACCCACCTTGTGGCTAGCAGTCCAGAACTTATCCTATAGTGTCACACCAGGATTCTACTATAGTAGACAATATTTTGTTTGAATCCATAGGATTTTCATTTACCAATTTTCAGAAGTGATTTGTCAGTCTTTTCTTTCTAGTCTGTCTTAGTCTGGAAGTTCTGCCTAAACCTGTCCACCAAGGGCGACTCTACTGGTATTTCAAATGCCTGTGGAGTAGCTAGCTTCCAAGATCGCAGCAACAAGCAGGCTGCCACACTACAACAAATTCACAAGCATGAGGTGGGTGCAAATATTTCTATATGCATGGTAATTCCTTTCATTTTAAGCTACATGAGATTGTTGTTGTTGTTGTCAGGTGCCATCGAGTCGGAACCGACTCATAGCAACCCCATGCACAGCAGAATGAAACAATGTCTGATCCTGGGCCAACCTCACTACCGCTGCCACACTTGAGTTCATCAATGCCACCTGGCTGATCCATCTCCTTGGGGGTCTTCCTCT
>NW_006408573.1:9443342-9450113 GCF_000296735.1 Chrysochloris asiatica | reverse complement strand
GAAAGCCTTTGTGTAGTCAATAAAGCACAGGTAAACATCCTTTTGGTATTCTCTGCTTTCAGTCAAGATCCATCGGATATCAGCAATGATATCTCTCGTTCCACGGCCTCTTCTGAATCCAGCTTGAACCTCTGGGAGTTCTCTGTCAATGTATGATTGTAGCCGTTTCTGTATTACCTTTAGCAAAACTTTACTCGCTTGTGATATCAAAGAGATTGTCTGATGATTTCCGCATTCAGAAACTCTACTTTCCAGATTACATGTGGACATATTGTTGTCATTAAATGTTGTCAAGTCAGTTCTGACTCACAGTGACCCTGTGTATGATTTCCGAGAAGCAGCCGGTGAGTTTCAACAGCCAATCTTGCAGTTCAAACTAACCTTGCAGTCTGGTATTTATCAGATCGCACCACACTGGGGGAGCCCCAAAAATGGTTGTCAGATTTCAAAATTGGTTGAATTTCAAGGTCAGTGGTTCAAGCTCACCAGCTGCTCCTTGGAAACCCTATACAGGTATGCTATGGGTCGGAATTGACTCAATGGCACTTAACAACAACAACAAATATTCCAAAACAAGATACAGAACGGCTTGTGTAATATCCCATTTTACAAGTATGCACATGCAAGAACAACAGATACCGAATTGTTAACGGATGAGGATTATTTTATGCTTTTTAAAATTTTGCCATTAGCCTAATTTAAATAATACAAAAACAGGCGTAAATAGCTTATAATCGGAAAATAAGTTACTTCTTTTCTGGAAAATAGCATTCAAGTTTAAAATTGATATTTATATCACAGGTAAGTTTATGTCTGATTTAGACCATGAGCTCTTGGCATAAAGGAACTTTGTAAGCCTCAGATAGTACCAGATTCCAAGACACTTTACCAGATGTGTGATTGGAGAGTGACGAGTTGAAATATAGGAGGCTTCTCAAGAAGGAGCAACTAGCAATTCCTGAATAAAGAGGGAGCAAGAAGCCGGGTAGGTGGCTAAGGTGTGCAGATGGAAGGAGGTCTGGAAGTGATGATGAAGAGGTTCCTGGGATGGAACACAGGTGGGGGAGTGGACTTAGAAAAACAGAACACTTGGAAGAGGTGCGAGGCGAAGGATAGAGCCAAAGAAAAGGCCTGAACGGATAGAATTATTTTGGAAGAAAAAATCAACTGTGTAAGAAAAGATCAATGTGCTCACTCCTTCCCTCCCCATCCCCCAGGAAGTGGCCCCAGGCTGTTCCTTACATCAGGTGTCAGGATCCTGACAAGGGGAGTTAAGCATTGTTGCCAGGAGTAGCTAACCGGAAGGCTAGTGGGCATCTCTCATCTGTCCTAGGTGGGAAAGCTCCACCCCAATGTGTACACATTCTTGTTACAATGTGATTGCGTGTTTGTTCCTATTGACTGGCAGGAAGGAGAGGAGTTGGGAGAGTCAGTGGAGAAGGAGCATGAACAAGATGGCCGTAGCATGGGTCTAATCATCATCCTGAGACTTGGGAAAGTGGAGGATCAGTGGAAGAGAGGAAAACACGGAAGGAGACGGATTGACAGAGTGGCTGCAACAATGGGCTGAAACACAACAATCGTGAGGAAGGCTCAGGGCCAGGCCGTGTTTCATTGTGTAGTACATTGGGTTGGTATATGTAGGAACCTACTCAAAGGCACCTAACAGGATCAGCTTCAACTTGAAATCCACTGAAATGAAAAAGACAGAATCAAGATTAAGAGAGAGCGGGTTACCATTGAAGTGAATGGCTCCTGCCAGTTCCCTGAGACATGATCGCTACCACTAGCACATTTTCCCCCCGGGGACAAATTGTTTACCTCATGCGGCCTGCTTCCCATGAACATACGGTTTCTATCCTTCCCTTTGTTTCCTGTTAATACATGTTGGCCCCATCGTTCCTACATCTGACGTGAGTGTCTCCAGTTTGAAGTTTTCTGTTTACATTAACCTCATTTTACTTGCTTTTATATCTGAAGTGTCATTGTTAGGAGCCATGGAGTTCACTCCAACCCATCCTGACTCCATGTGACAAACTAACACTGCCCCATACTGATTTTTAGGCTGTAATCTAGACAGGATCAGGGTTCCTCTATTTTTGTTGTTGTTAAGTGCCGTCAAGTCTGTTCCCACCCCGAGCGACCCTATATAAAGATTTCCGAGGAGCAGCTGGTGAGTTTGAACTGCCAACCTTGACATTCAAACTGACATTGCAGTCTAGTGCATTAGCCCACAGCACCACACTAGGATGTTATTGTTGTTGTTAAGTGCTGTTGCGTCAGTTCTGACCCAAAGCAACCCTGTATAGGGTTTTCTCAGAGTGACTGGTGAGCTTGAGCCTTCAACCTTGTGGCTCAAACCAACTTTGAAGTCCAGCGCATTAATCCACAGTGCCACACCAGGACTCCATCCAGTCCTTATAAAATCAACACATATTTGAGTGAATACATTTAAAGAATATGTGAATGTATAAAATAGAAATTCCCTTCTAGTCTCTTCTTTCTTGGGAAGGCAGCAAGATGGCAGATTAGGCCGAAGTCCATAAAGACTATCTACAACAAAGATGCAGTCCTGATTTGACTCTGCAGGATCAGCACTGGACTGCTAACAACAGGTCAGTGGTTCAAATCCACCAGCTGCTCCTCAGAAACCCTATACAGGGTCTCTATGAGTCAGAACTTACTCCATGGCTCTTAACAACAACAACAAAGGGACAGAGGAAAACCAAATGAAACCCATGCAGATGATAGTTCTAGAACCATGAGCTTCAGCTGAAGGGATAGAGGAGTAGATTGAATGTTTACTAGGAAAGAAAGCTGAAAAATGACAGATGTGTGACCTGGGCCAGATGACCAGACATGGCCCGGCCAGTTGAGACTTTTGTGAGTGGCTTCAGGGACATGATAGCGTATTGGCACTGCAGAAACTTACTGGTGACTTGCGATAGATATGTGAATGTTTTCTGATTCCCACACTCCCCCGGTGACCAGACACATGGTTTGTCCCAGAGAAGGGTCAGCTTTTCCTGTGGTCAGTGCTGCATGTTGGTGAACCCTGCAGTTGTAAGCCCCATTAAGTGAATGAGGAGCTATCCACACCAACCCCGGTGCCTGAATTCATGTAAACTCTGCTCCAGCCCTGCAGAGCCAGCCCTGACTAGTCCTGGCCTAGCCCTAACCAGGAAAATCAGCTGAACAGACACACGGTGGGTGGGGGTGGGGGAAGGAGACAGGTGATCTGGGTGAGTCAGCCAGGTGCAGTGTGACCATCTTAAACTCTCACTGGCTACTGTGAAGACAGCAGGGTGGTTAGTGGCACATACACATAACACTTATTGGTGGAGAGAAAGATGTGAAATTTTTCTTGTAGCCTACACCACCCTGATGCCCAGAGACGGGGTCAGACCCACCTGTGTCCACTTGCATAGACGCTCCTGCTATCCAGACTTAGAATTGTGGGGGATGGCAGCAGCACCAACCCTAGCACTTGGTTGTGTGGGCTGCTCCAGGCCTGCAGAGCTGGTTCTAGATAATCCGGATCTCCCAATTGTTTTGGGGGCTGCACGAACTACTTCCAGGCTGGGTGCCCAGAACAAACAGGAACAAAACAAGAACTCCATCTAGAGAAGGAGGGCCACTGTCTCATCCCAGGCCCATCTTCCGTGTGAGAGACCCCAGAATGTTCTCTTCTTGGAGTCTGGTATCTGCCCTGGTTTTCCTTTCATTGTTTTTGTTTATTCTTTCTTGCTCTTCTTCCTTTCTTTACCTACCCTTGCATTTTATCCTATCTCCACTTTAATTCTTTCTTCTTTTCCCTGCTTTTCTTGTCCAACCGCTTGGCTGTTTCCTTTTTTTGTTTTTTCTCTTGGCTTTTCTTTACTACTCTCTGATCTCTTTCCCTTTCACTCACCCCTTTCTCTATAGCTGTTTAGTTCTTTTCCTTTCTTTTTATTTTCTCTCTTATTATTTTGATTCCATGGCTTTAGTTTCTCCCTTCTCCCCCAATTTCTATGAGTCCAAACAAAATTTCCATCAAAAACCTTAATAGTACTTCTCAAAGTGTAATTTCAAAGAGTTTTGAGCAATGTTGGAACAAATATACAATATCTTTGAGAGACAGCCTTCAAAGGTTGCATGGAAACAATCACCTTAAATTCTCATCTGTTGGTTACAGTATATTCTATACTTTGTGATTACCTTGCCCTGAAGCCTAGAGTATAGAGGTTATATGTATGCTGATTTTGCCAATGTCTAGTTGTTAAGACCTAGGTTACAGGACTTGTAGATAAAGCTGCAACAAAGACCACTGAAAAGATGATCAACACCCACACTTGCAGATGGCTTCAATGGCTGGATGATCAGAACTCAACTAGAAGAAGAAAGAAGAGGAAAATAAGAGTAATCTGATACAATTTGATGAACCTGACCTACACCTATGGATGCAGTAGCTCAAAAAAAGGAACAAATCTTTACAGCGAGGATCATTCCCACCCCCTCCATACACAGAGTAGACAGGGATGGGCAATTTGGACATTGGCTACCCAAAATGGGGAGGGGGTTGCTGCAAAGGCAAGAAGTGACTAGCTTACAAGCTTTCAAGAGGAAGCCTAGATCCAGAGGGCACAGGGGAAAGTAGAGTCTCCACTGAGTAGTATCCAATCTGTCTGGACAGGGTTGATGAAAGGAGACTGAGATAAGACTCTTGTGGTCCAATAG
Organism: Chrysochloris asiatica; assembly: GCF_000296735.1. Taxonomy (NCBI): domain Eukaryota; kingdom Metazoa; phylum Chordata; class Mammalia; order Afrosoricida; family Chrysochloridae; genus Chrysochloris; species Chrysochloris asiatica. Next base: position 9,445,397 of record NW_006408573.1, on the reverse strand, counting down.
TGAATAATTGCTATCAGGACTGACTGTGAGCATTGGAAATGTAAAGGTAGATGATTTGTAGCAAAAGGAAGGAAGTGGTCGACTTTGCAGTCCAGGAGCAGAGGTCCCTGGGACCATCAAGTGAGAAGAGTGTAGTGCAGGACCCTACTCAGAGAAACAGTGACGCCAGAGATGGAGGCAGAAATGATGATGTGGAGAGATGCATTGTTTGGAGACTCTAGACCCAGTGAGGGAGAGGGGCTGTGTGCTGATGACCAGGGGACAGGCTTGCAGGGTGTACCTTTTGGTTGACTGATGATGCATGGAGGGGAATGTAACCATGGTAATGAAATGATCTATAATAGGATGAATGTAAAGCTAATGTTCTCCCATGTAAACTATCACATAATTCACAATAAAACATTAAAAAAAAAAGATGATCAAGATCAATAGGGAACATGCAATACTTGTGATATTAACACATTGAAATGAAATTCACAATCCTCTGAAACCCAAGTTCTTACATTCTTCATCCCATCCTTTAGAATATTTAACATACAGATTTCACTGTAAGGTGCTCCTGACCCAAGCCATGGTCTTTTCAATCACCTCATATGCATTTGAAAGTTGGACAATAAAAAAAGGAGACAAAAGAATAGAGTCATTTGAATTGTGATGTTGGCAGAGAACAGTGAATAGACCATGGACTTCCAGAAGAATAAACAAATCAGTCTTAGAAGGTAGCTATCTGGAATGCTGTTTAAAGGTGGAATGGTGCGATTTTTGCCTTACTTACTTTGGACACATCATCAAGAAAGATTGTTGGGCTAGAAAACGACATCATGCTTTGTAAAGTGAGGGTTGGTGAAAACAAGCAACGCTTTCCATGAAATGGATTGACACAAGAGTCAAACAAGTGACCTCAAATACGAATGTAGCAGAATCATGGAAACTGCACAAGACATTTTGTCCTATTATACATTTTGTTTTGTTCGATTACATGTAAGGGTACCATGTGCCAGAGGTCGCTGGATGGCAACTAAAAACTATTGTTGTTGTTAAGTGCCGTCCAGTCGGTTCCGACCCATAGCGACCCTGTACAGGGTTTCCGAGGCTATAAATCTTTACGGGAGCAGAACGCCTCATCTTTCTCCCACAGAACAGCTGGTAGTTTCGAACTGCTGGTCTTAAGGTTCACAGCCCGATTCGTAACCACTATGCTACCAGAACTCCTTACCCAAACCAACAACCTTTCAGTTAGCAGCTGAGAAATTAACCATTTGTGCCACCTACAAACTACATTTTGTCCATAGGCCCTTCCTTTCATCTACCTTCAGTGTCTTTCCCATTTCCTATGATTTAATCCACCCAGTACACACAGAAATGACTTACTTTCCCTCATTAAAAAGAAGATTTTAACAGAAGATAATTATATGAGACCTTGTATGCTCGCCTACAGCTTAAACAACCATTTTTCTGACAGAAACAAAGAGGAAATTCTAGGTTTGAAGTCATTGGTTCAGACATATCAAGGCAGTGGGACATATCAAGAACTATAGACTCAGAAAAACAAGTATTTATAAAATGCAGGGTGGAATGACGATGCCAGGGGAGGAGGTGATATGGGCTATTCTACCCACTTTTCTACCCTAGATACACAAAAGGACTGTGGGTCTCAGTTCCTAAGTGTTTTTATAATGTATTTTATTTTTTATACAACTTTGCCCCTTAAAAACAAGTCAGCTGCTTCTTCTGGGATTCAAAGAAAGAAAGATTCATCTATTTTGAAGCCAGAGGACAAAGCTCCTTTGGACTTACTGTGAAATACTTTCACTGTATTGTGCTTTATGAGTGATTGAAAAGCTTTCCAAGGGCAATTTCCAAACTACTTGCTTACATTAGACTATGATTCTCTGTAAAAATACTAACTCAGGAGTGTGATCCTGCATGGATATAAGATCTTGGGAAAGTCACTTAGCCCCTGGGACTCAGTGTCCGCATATGGTAAAGGTCTAATATTTTGTAACTCTAGAAATATTGTCCACTATATGGTGTGGTAAGGAGCTCTGGTAGTAT
>NW_006408573.1:9439945-9442792 GCF_000296735.1 Chrysochloris asiatica | reverse complement strand
TGATGCTTTTGAATTATGGTGTTGGAGGAGAATATTTAAAGTGCCATGGGCTGCCAAAAGAACCAACAGATCTGTGTTGGAAGAAATATAGCCAGAGTGCTCCTTGGAGGCCAGGATGACCAAACTTCGTCTCTTATACTTCGGACATATTGTCAGGAGGGACCAGTTACTGGAGAAGGATATCATGTTTGGTAAGGTGGATGGTCAGAGAAAAGGAGGAAGCCCCACAGTGAGATGGGTTGGCCAAGTGCATCAGTGGGCTCAAGTGTGGCAACAATAATGAGATTGGCCCAGGATTGGGTGTGTTTCATTCTGCTGTGCATAAGGTTGCTATGAGTCGGTACCAATTCGATGGCACCTAACACAACAACAACAACATATGTTGTGGTGCTACAGGATAATGTGCTGGACCCAGAGGTCACCTTGAGCAGTAAGGTCGGTGGTTCAAACCCACCAGCCACTCCTTGGAAATCCTATAGAGGGTCGCTACCAATTGGAATCCTAAGGCGCTCTGGTCACATAGTGGTTACAAGTCGGTCTGTTAACCTCAAGGTCAGCAGTTCGAAACTACCTGCTTCTCAGCTGGAGAAAGATGAGGCTTTCTGTTCCTGTAAAGATTTACAGCCTTGGAAATCCTTATGCAGGGTCGCTATGAGTCAGAACCAACTCCACAGCACATAACCACCATGAATCTGAACTGACTTGACGGCACTTAACAACAACATGTGCAATATACGAAGAGGTTTCATAGAGTTTGTTGAAAATTTTCCATTCTCTTTTAATTCCATTTTTCCATGTACATTTTGAAGCCCCCCTGTATATAAAAACATTTCATCTAATGAACAACTATAATCTTGCATACTTTGACTCTCAGAGTCATTACTTTCAAGTATAGCAACAATTGTGAGGTTGTCTCAGGACCAGGTTGTGTTTCCTTCTTTTGTGCATAGGGTCGCTACGAGTTGGTACAGAGTCAAGGACACCTAACAACAACAACAACCCTTAAAGAGTTTGTTGTTTAACTTCCCACTCTTCTGACTCTATCTAATGGGTTTTCTATCATTACAGATACTAAGTGACAAATTGGAAATGCTCTCTTATTAATATTTTAACATTTGGTTATTAGGATCATTTTTCTGGTTTATAGCCTAAGTTTTGAAGTTAAGATAGTAGCAGAAAATATAGATGGACTAATTTAAAAACAAACAGTAAAGTTACAGAACTTGGAAAATGTAACTCTAGCATATATTTTTAGACCCATGCTTCACTTCTGTTCATAATGCTCAAATAGTCGATAAGATGTTTGTATCATGTCCGAGAATAGCAGGTATCTTGTGAGCAAAAATATCAACTATAAGAGGATAAGTAATAACAATTCATATTTTCAAAAGTGTCAAAACATAGCCTTTGATCATTGGTATCAAAAGGATACCTGATTTTGTATTTTATCTTTTCCTGCTACTCTTAGATTTTGTCTATTTTTGATGATAAAACCCTTAAGGTTAGGATTTGCTGTCGTCACAATCTGAAAACAATCAATATAACACAAAAACGGTATCTGATAAGATTAAGCATATTATAAAAATGCATTTGTCATTTCACAATGATCAGGTTTTTTTTTTGTTTGTTTTAGAAAGGCAAAACATGCAAATTTTAAAAAATGAATAATAAAAAAAACTGTTCAGCCACCCTTCCTAGTGTTGTTATTACTCTGAATAGGGCATTTTCTCCCTAAGATGAAACAGCATACTGTGTTAGAAGCCATGATTATAAGACCCCTCAGAAATCTCTTGCTATTCTCCTATGACTTAGTAAATTGATAGATCTATCCAAAAAGTTTGTGGTTCTACACTCAGCCACACGCATCTAATCAATAACTTTTCCCACATTATGCCCTCTTTCTCTCGCATCATTTAATTCTTTCTTTCTGCGGCATCATTGCTGGTATACAAAGATAAGGACAGCTTCCACCCTATAAAATACGTAAACCCTAAGCTTCCTTAGGAACCATTTTCTGTTCCAACTTTCTAATAATTTTGTTTATTCCTCTTTGTATTCAACCCCCACAAACTTCATCTCCACTTCTGTCACCTTCTCTCTAGGCATTGTTGTGGAAAGCTGTTACTGAGTTGCACCGACTCCTGAGGCCCACATGCACTATGGGAAGAAGCTTTGCTTATAGCAGTTTGTAATCAGACCATTGTGATCCACAGGGTGTTCATTGGCTGATTTTTGGAAGTAGATCCCCGAACCTTTCTTTCTGGAGGCTCCACTGTAACTTGCTCAGCATCATAGCAACATGGATTTGTCCACTGACAAATGGAAGGAAACTGGAGGTGCTTTGTCAGGGAACTGGGCCTGGGTCTCCCACATGGAAGGTGAGAATGCTACACAAGATCAATCAACACTTGTCTTCAATCCCGCCCCATCTGACCACCCCAAAAAACCATCCAACTCATTGTGACTTCATGTGCTACATACAAAGTAGAACTGTGCCCCATAGGTTAACTGACTGTAATCTTTATGAAAGCAGATCACAGTTGTTAGGTGCCGTCAAGTCAGGTCTGACCCATAGAGACCCTGTGTAGGGTTTCCTAGGAGTGACTGGTGAGCTTGAACCATGGACCTCGTGGTTCAAACTGACTTGGCAGTCCAGCGCATTAACCCACAGAGCCACACCAGGGCTCCATGAAAGCCGATAGGCAGGACTTTTGTCTGTGCTCATGATGAGACTGAGTGAATTTGAATAACCAGCCTTTAGACCTATTGTTGTTGTTAAGTGCCGTCGAGTTTATTCCAACCCATAGCAACCCTGTATGGGGTTTCCAAGGAGCCGCTGGTGAGCTT
>NW_006408573.1:9427977-9439670 GCF_000296735.1 Chrysochloris asiatica | reverse complement strand
TTGTTGTTGTTGTTGTTGCTAAGTGCCATCTGGTCAGTTCCAACTCCTAGCAGTCTTACAGTTTAGCCCGATCTTGCGGCTCAGTGCATTATCCTGAAGTGCCACACCAGTACTCCAAAAGCCTACAGCACCCGGTATTCCCAGGCAGCCTCCCATCCAAGTATGAACCTGGCCTGACCCTGCTTAGCTTCCAAGATCAGACACATTCAGGGTCGAATGGCCATAGACCATGAGGCCTTGCTCTTTCCTGTTTCCCTACTTTCAGGCTTTAATATCGACTCACATCACTGAGTCTACCCCAAGGATCACTGCTTCTTGGGACTCTGCACTCACTCCTAAAGTCCTGGTGTGGTACTGTAGGACCAGCACTGGACTGTTAACCACAAGCATGGCAGTTCAAACCTACCAGCTGCTCCTTGGAAACCGTATGTAAATAGGGTCGCTATGAGTCAGAACTGACTGGAAGGCACTTGAAAATAATCTTGTTAACCTCAGACTTCTTTTTTCTCCCACCCTCATTTTTCCTCCCTTCCCTTCTAAACTCACTCCCTAAGAAGTTGTATTTGATTACATGGTTTAATAAAGTGAAAGCAACAGCCTAATTTCTAATCATCAGTTGGATTACTTTATTGCCTACCAACTTCTCAATACTTTAAAACTATTTTCTTAGGTACCCTATGTATTAATCTTAATGTTCTGTAACAATGATTAATATAATGGTTACATTTTTCCAAACATAAACAGCACACAATTTATGGCAATCATAAAATATATTAATGCGTATGATAGGACAGTTATTAGAAATGGAATAGGTTCCGGAAATCTAGATTACATATTAGCTATATTAAAATGCATTCTTTCTGCTTGGCTCATGGAATGTTTTCTCACTTATATGTTGATAGATCTTTTATTTTTAATAATTTGGTACAGCCTTTTATATAGCTTTGGAGCATGGAAAGATGGTACCTGTCAAGTCATGTCCACGAAATTGAATTATGCTAACAGAGATATAAATTCTTTGCCAGGCTAATTATAAAAACAACCAAAGTTTAGAACAAATTGAATTTTCCATGCAAGATAATATATACCTACACAGAACTTTGTAATAAATCAACTTAGAAGATTATTGGAAATAAGTGAAAATCATAAAAGGCTGAAATTATAAAGAAGTTTACATGAACAGGCTGGAATTTACTTATTTCCGCACCCCCCCCCCAATAAATTGGATATTTTATTTTCTAGCAATAGAGGCAAAAATAATCTAGGAGTCTTACTTTTTCTTAATTGTATGAAACTATCTCTGTTTCAAAGAAGTCTGATGGGGCCAAGGTTAAAGTGCTCAGCTGCTAAGTGAAAGGTAGGAGGTTCAAACCCACCAGCTGCTGTGAGGTATAATGATGTGGCAGTCTGCATCGGTAAAGATTACAGCCTTGGAAACCCAATGGGCGGCAATTCCATTCTGTCCTATAGGGTCTCTGTGAGTGAAAATTGACTCAATGAAAATATCTTTGGGTCTTTTGTTTTGTTTCTTGTATTTTAATTTCTGTTTCAGCATATTTTAATACAGTGTGAATAACCTGGCACTCCTTGGCACTTTTAATATTCTTTTCCAACACCATAATTCAAAGGCATTAATTTTTCCATGGTTTTCCTTATTCATTGTCCAACTTTCTCATGCCTATGAGGCAACTGCAAATACTAGGACATGGTCCTCAAACTGCATCTCTGCCCTTAATAACTTACAAAGAGGTCTGTTGTAGCAGATATGCCTCATGCAATATGTCTTTTGATTCCTTGACTGCTGCTTCCATAAACAATGATCGTAGATCCAAGCAAAATGAAGTCTTTGACATCAATGTTGTCTCCATTTATCATGATGTTATTTACTGGTCCTATGGTGAGGATTTTTGTTTTCTTTACACTGAGGTACAATCCATATTGAAGGCTGTAGTGTTTGAGCTTCGTCAGTAAGTATTCGAAGTCCTCCTTACTTACATCAAGCAAGGCTGTGTGGTCTGAATATTGCAGGTTGATATATAACCATATTGTTGTTGTTGCTAAGTGGGATTGAGTTGTTCTGACTCATTGGGACCATGTAGAGGGTGTCTAAGGAGCAGCTAATGGGCTTGAATCATTAACCTTGTGCTTAACAGTCCAATGTTTATCCTACAGAGCCACCCTAGGACTCCATAGTATAGATTGTTGTTGTTATGTGCCATCAAGTCGGTTCCGACCCATAGCGACCCTGTATAGGGTTTCCGAGGGTGTAAATCTTTACGGGAGTAGAAAGCCTCATCTTTCTCCCGCGGAGCAGCTGGTAGTTTCAAACCGCTGACCTTAAGGTTCGCAGCCCGATTCGTAACCACTACGCATTACTAGGAAAGAAAGAAATAAAAGCCCATTATTTGCCATCTAACAAGTATTTCCATCACTGGCACTTAGATTTTATCATTTTTTAAATAATCTACCTTTTGTCCTCCCTCTTACTATGAGGGTCCACTCTTCTGTTCTTCTCTTGCTCCTTTCTTAAAACTTTATTACTCTGTGAAGGAATCCCTTGATTTAATTTCTTATAACATATATCCTAATAGAGAATACAGAAGGCAGAATCAGTTTCCAATTCATATTCATATCTATTCTATCATAACTCTTACTCTATTTTGGAGAAGTTCAGACTTTATTGTTGCATCAGTAGGACTTCACTATATAACAAAAAATTCTCACATGCAGTGGTTTTTTAAAAAGCCCTATCCAGCTCATTATTTTGGGGGGTGAGATTTTGGCCTTGGTTATGGTGAGGGGTTCTCCTTGTCTCCTTTAGATTGCTCAATATTTGCAGTCATCTGTTTAGGCAGTAATGCTGATTTGGGCTATATTCTCTGTTAAATGACAGGGGTATTTACTACCTGATCCATATGTTCTATTCATCATCCAGAAGCCTAGCCCAGGCTTGATCTCAGAAGCGCAATAGAGAAAACAGAAGTTTGCAAGATCACTTAGGGCCTAAATGCCAAACTGGTACAACACTGCTTCTGTTGTATGATATTAACTAGAAAGCAAGTTACTGGGCCAGCCCAGATTCAAGTGGTATGAAGCAGACTCAACTTGTTGAGGTGTGGGGTGGGAGTGCTGTCCAGTCAGTTCTGACTCACAGAGACCCTATAAAACATTTCCAAGGAGTGGCTGGTGGGTTTGAACCACCAACCCTATAGTTAGCAGTTCAGTGCTGATCCTACAGCACCATCTAAAAAGTCACATGACAAAGGCATAAAATACAGGAAGCAGTGGCATTTTCTATTGTGACTGTTTGTTTATTCTTCTGGGAGTGTAATTAGCTACAATAGCATTTTTCAAAATGGCATATTAACGTTTCATATATGTTTCTCAAAATAGTTAGCTACTTAGAATTTAGTATCAAAATGGTATTAAGTATTTAATATGTTGTTGTTGTTGTTAAGTGCTGTTGAGTTGGTTGTGACACACAGCAACCCTGCATAGGGTTCCCGAGGAGTGGCTGGAGAGATTGAACCGCCAACCTTGTGGTTCAAATCAACTTTGCAGTCCAGTGCATTAATCCACAGTGCCACACCAGGACTCCAAATATTTAATATGTTGTTGTTGTTAAGTGTTGCTGAGTCAGTTCAGACCCACAGCAACCCTGCATAAGGTTCCTAGGAGTGGCTGGTGAGCTTGGACCTTGGAGTCACACAGCACCACACTCATTTAGTCATACACTGAAATAACTGGATAAAAACTACAGTGCATTTACCCAATCCTTATTTTTAGATGAAGTTGATGGCTGGAGGATGAATTGGATGAACTCATTGTAGGATGAATTGCTTACAATCAATGACTGAATTACGGTGTTTGCAAAAAACATGCCAAGGACTCCCAGAAGAATAAACAAACTTATCTTGGAAGAAGAATAGCCAGAATACCCCCGAAACGTGAGGATAGCAAGATTTCTTCTCACACAGTTTGAACATGTTCTTAGGAGGGACCAGTCCCCGAATAAGAAGAACATCCTACTTGATAAAGCTGAGGGTCGGTGATTAAGTTGACACTGTGGCTGCCACAATGGCCTTGGACATAGCAAAGATTATGAGGGTGGGGCCGTGTTTTGTCCTGTTGTACACAGGGTCACTCTGAGCCAGAATGGCTGGATGGCACCTCACAACAGTAGTTGAATCAGCTTGAGAAACGAGGTCTCCTAAAAACTCCTTCAGCTCAACCTTTAGAAAGCTACACTGTAACCATGCTGGTCTTACGAATTAACCTGTAATATTAACTTTCAGTTAGAAAATTTCAAGGTATTTTATTATCATTCAAGCATAGTCCAATTGTCCCTATAGGTGGAATGTATTTAGAATTGACACAGCTGGTCCTATTGTCAGAGTCAACCTTGATTCATTGCAACCCTGTGTTGTTGTTGTTAAGTACCATGGAGTTGGTTCCGACTAATAGTGAGCCTACAAAGCATTTCCGAGGCTGTAAATCTTTATGGGAGCAGACTGCCTCATCTTTCTCCCGTGTAACAGCTGGTAGTTTTGAACTGCCGACCTTGAGGTTAGCAGCCGGATTCGTAACCACTATGCTACCAGAGCTCCTACTACCTCATAGGGTTCGATGGCACTTAACAACAACAACATATGGTTCCCAATGCTGTAATCTTTACAGAAGCCTACTGCCACATCTCCTTCCTGGGGAGTGGATGTTTGTTTAGAACTACCAACCTTTTGGTTAGCAATCAAAATGTGCTTAACCGCTGAGCCTCTGTGATAATATTTAAAAAATAATAATTATGTCCAAGGAACCTCACACTGAATATTTGCTTTGAAACCATATTTCTGTTGCCCTCATTCCAATTTCTCAAGTATGTGTATTAAACATTCTGATCCAAGCTGCTAAACATAGATACATCAGTGCTGCTTGATTTCAATGGCCCTAATTAAGATACTGAAAAACTTAGCTTTCTATATACTGAAAGATTATAGAATAAAAGATAGTTTTTGAAAATTACCAATTATGTATGTAAAAAGCTAAATATTAATTGCTATCCTTATCCATCATGTACATTAATGTTTTTAAATGATATTTTGCCCATGAATTCTGTCAATAAAGAAACTTAGAATGATGCCAATGAAAAGAAGAAATATAAGAACTTTCTAACTAAATTTACATGGATTCTTGGGTAACTCCCGAAGAGTATTTTAATAATGTATAAAATAGGAGAAAGAGATTTATCAAAGAGGTCAGTTACAAAGATGAAAACTGGATAGCACTAGATCAATATGAACTAACGCTCCCATTTGGAATTTTCTGGATATTTGAATGCCATTAAAAAGCGAATGGATCTGCCCACTACTTCTAAATTACCAGGTGGGATAATTTTGGTCAATAATTTATTTATCCTTTTTTTTTTTTTTTTCATTCAGGATTCCAATCAACCATAAAACATTTTATTTAGTAATACCTTATGGATAGGGCATTTGAATGGCAAGTACTGAAACATACATGAGGTAACCAGTTACCACTGAGTCAAGTTCTCCTCCCAGCAACCCTGTGTGTTGCTCCATAAGATTTCCCATTGTTATGATCTTTTGAAAGGTTTTCAAGGCTCCTCTGGATAGATTCAAACTGCCAACCTTTTTTTTTTTTTAAATAGCCAAGTGCTTAATCATTTGTAACACCCAGGAACTACAAAATAAATAGGATACTAGATATAAATTCACACCAGAGGACAGTATCTAATTAAAAAGAGCAGTGATTATCCTGCTCTTCTTACTAATGACAAGCTTGCCAAGGCTCAGAACTTTAAAGAGAGGGCCTATGACTCTCTTTCTCAGCACTGAGCCCCTACCCACGGTTGTTGAATCAGTCTGACTCATAGTGAACCTTTGGCTAGAGTAGATCTACTCCCTAGGGCTTCTGGGACTGTGAATCTTTTTTGGGAGCAGACAGACTTATCTTTTTCTTGAGGAGCAGCTGGTGGTTTGAACCTCTCACCCATTCTGACTCCTGCTGAGCCCCTGATACTGAAGAACTAGAGGTAGGTCATAGCTTCTGAGAGATATGAAATGAAAAAGGGATGCTGTTGTTAATTGCCACTGAGTCGGTTCCAACTCATAGCAACGAATAATATTCCTCACTTCAAATGAGTGTCATTCAGGATTACAGTGCATCACATGACTCCCAGTTCAGGAACTGGTGAAATTAATGAGATAAATATTCTTCATTATTATTATAATAAAAATTAGACTAAAAGTAATTATTCTGTGTAGTCATAAATCACATACAAGGCTCAAAATAAAATACATGAAAATTAAATTGCTTATTTCATTTATTACTGGGGGTATAAATTAACTACTACATTTGTAATTGAGAATAAGAATATACTTCATCTTACATATATTGAGTTATCAATCTTATGTACATTTATTTCTTTACAGCAGCCTGAGTAATTATTTTATTTTGATGGTTGGATCTATTTGTTAAAATGGAATAAACATAATTTTAACAATGAGAACAAGTAAACCCCAATCTTTCAATTATGTGAACGTATTGACTATGCAAAGTCTGTGTGAATCATGACAAGCTATGTGGATAACATTGCAAAGAATGAGCATTCCAGAGCAGTTGATTGTGCTCATAAGGAATCTGTCTGTACTAGACCAAGAAGTAGTCATTCAAACAGAACAAGAGGATACTCAATGGCTTAAAACTAGGAAAGCTGTGTGCCAGAGTTGAATTCATTCACCATACTCATTCAATCTGTATGCTGAGCAAATAATCTGAGAAGCTGAACTGTATGGAGTGCATGGCTTCAGGATTGGAGGAAGGCTAATTAACACTGCGATAAGCAGATGATACAATCTTGCTTGCTGAAAGTGAAGAGGACTTAAAACACTTACTGATGAAGATGAAAGATCACAGCCTTCAGTATGGATTGCACCTCAATATAAAGAAAACAAAAATTTTCACCACTGGATCAATACATAACATCACAATAGGTGGAGAGAAGATTGAAGTTGTCAAGGGCTTCATTTTGTTTGGATCTGCAATGAATACTCATGCAAGAAGCTGTCAAAAATCAAATGCTGTATTGCATTAGGCAAATCTGCTGCACAAGACCTCTTCTTTAAAGTGTTCAGAGCAAAGACATCAGTTTGAGGACTAAGATGCGCCTGACTCAAGCCATGGTATTTTCAACAGCCTCATATGCATGTGAAAGTTGGACAGTGAATAAAAAAGACCTTATACGAATTGAAGCATTTGTGTTATGGTGTTGGAGGAGAATACTGAAAGTACTGTGGGCTGCCAGAAGAACAAACAAATCTGTATTGGAAGAAGTACAGCCAGAATGTTCCTTAGAAGGCAGGATGATGAGACTTCATCTCTCATACTTTGGACATATGATCAGGAGGAACCAGTCCCTGGAGAAGGGTATTTTTCTTGGTAAAGTGGAAGGTCAGTAACAATGAGGAAGACTCCCAACCAGGTGGATTGGTACAATGGTAGCAACCATGGGCTCAAATGTAGAAATAGTTGTGAGGATGATGTAGGTCCAGTCAGTGCTTCGTTCTGTTGTGTATAGGTTTGTTATGAGTTAGAGCCAAATCCATGACACCTAACAACAACAACAACAATCTTAGAATTAGATAGCTTAATCTTAGAAAATATACTATCTTCTTTCTCCCTAGTAAGGATGTGTAACTGTGTCATGTACTGAGGAACAGAGGGCCTTTGTTTGTTTGATCCACGTAAGTTATGACAGCTTTTCTCATCTTCTTAAAAAATGTTTATTCCAATTTTTACAAAACCAACTTCCAACAGATTCCAAACACACTTGAATAAAAATGAAAATACACAGAAGATAATGGAAAGAAAAAAATTAAACCCAAGCACAAATCTCTAGAGAAATTACCAAGGAAGCATAGCATACCCAAACAGGTGAGAATGCGAAAATAAATATTATAACTTCAATTAAAAAGTAGAGTATTTAATGGACTGTAAAGGGAGGTGGGAATTACCTGGCTGATAGATTTCAAACTGCTGACTAAAATCTATAATATCTGTTTGCCTTGCTATAATTCAGAGTCTCCAATTGCCTGGGGGTCACCTTTGAGGAAGCAGAAAAAAATCAATACATTTCACCATAAGTTAAGTAATGTCATTTACCTCTATTAAATCAAGCTTTCAAGAGATAAGAAAGAGGCACACACAACAACCAAACATTGAAGACCTGCAGTGGTTTTTCTAGATTCGAGTCAGACATTCTTTGTACAGTTGTGTAGTCATCAACATCTTTCTGACAGTCTCTTTAAACAACTTTGGATATTTGGTGATAATCTACAACAGGATGTTTTTATAATGAAAAACCTTTCATTTCCTAGCTAATAGGAAAATGGAATCATTTTTATTCAAATTAAGGTCACGTGGTTTGTGTAGTAATTAAATCATAGATTTGAGGTCTAGAAAGTTATATATACTACTTTCCTAAGTTGTCCAGTTTGTAGTAATATAAATTCTAACAAATTCTGAGACTCAATCTACATATATGAAAACTGGACAGATTTTATAGAATTGTTGTGAAGATTAAGTATGACAAAAGAAAATAGCTTGCATAGCCAGTATATAAGTTACCATTATAGGATAAACAGTGGATTGGTTGGTAGTTCAAACCCACTAGCCACTCTCGAAAACCCTAAGAGGGTCACTATGAGTTAGAATTGACTAAAGAGTACTTAACAACAACAACATATGATGTTATCTCTATTGAAACATTATTGCTTTTTACTAATAATGGTACAAAGAATTTTAACTTTTAAGGCCTGGCCTCATAAATTTCTGCAAGATAAGCACTAGAAAATGAATCACAAGATTGTCGATTCAAACCACCAGCTTCTCTTGAGTAAAAAAGATGAGAATTTTTGCTCCTGCAAAGATTTACATCCTCTGAAACTTTACACAGAGTTGCCATGAGTTGGAACCAACTCCAAGGCACTTAACAATAACAACATACCGAATTAACTATGATCAAAAGCCAATGTCCCTGAAGGAAGAAGTCCAAGGTGCATAAAAGTAATTAGCAAAGAACAAGGCACTGGGCATAGATGGAATGCAAATTGAAATTTTTCAACAAACTGATGTGGCACTGAAAGCACTCATTTATCTATGTCGAGAAATTTGGAAGACAACTACCTGACCACTGACTGGAAAAGATCGTATTTGTGACCATTCCAAAGAGAGGTGATGCAATGGAATGCAGAAATCATCAAACAATATCATTGATTGGGATCCCATGTGAGTAAAGGTGATACAGAAAAGGCTACAACCATACATGGACAGAGAACTATCAGAGGTTCAAGAGGATTCAAAAGAGGATGTGGAATGAGGAATATCACTCACTGCTGAAGCCAGATGGATCTTGGCTGAAAGCAGAGAATACAAAAAAGATGTTTACCTCTGCTTTATTTACTATGCAAATGCTTTCAATTATGTGGATCATGACACGCTATGGGAAAACATTACCAAGTATGGGTATTCTGGAACACTTAATTGTGCTCATGAAGAACTGGTTCATAGACCAATAAGCATTTGTTTGAACAGAACAAGGGAACACCGAATGGTTTAAAATTAGGAAAGATGTGAGCCTGGGTTGTATATTCTTTCACCATACTTATCAATTTGTATGCTGAGTAAATAATCTGAGAAGCTGGATTATGTGAAGAAAAATGTGGCGGAAGGATTGGAGGAAGATTCATTAACAACCTGTGATACGCAGATGATACAACCTTGCTTGCTGCAAGTGAAGAGGACTTACAATACTTACTGATGAACATCAAAGACTATAACCTTCAGTACGGATTACATCTCAATATAAAGAAAACAAAAATCCTTACCACTGGACAAATAAACAACATCCATATAAATGGAGAAAAGATTGAAGTTGTTAAAGACTTCATTTTGTTCAGATCAACCATCAACACTTATGGAAGAAGCAGTCAAGATATCAAACGACATATTGCATTGGGCAAATCTGCTGAACAAGACCTCTTTAAAGTGTTGAAGAGCAAAGATGTCAGTTTGAAGACTAAGGTATATCTGACCCAAGCCATGATATTTTCAATAAACTCATATGCATGCAAAAGTTGGACAGTGAGTAAGGAAGACCATAGAAGAATTGATGCATTTGAGTTTTGATGTTGGAGGAGAATACTGAAAGTACCAAGGACTGCTAGTCTTACAAAACTCTTATCATGCAATCTCCAGTTTTGTTTCTATCACCAAGGTCATATTTTCCAATTTTTGATCCTTCCACTTTGTTTTCAACTTTTCATTCCAACCACTAGTAATTATAAATGTATCTTGACTATATGTTTGATCGATTTCAGATTGAGGACATTGGTAGAATTCTTCAATTTCTTGGTCACTTTGGTGGTTGGTGGGTAAATTTGAATAATAGTGGCATTAACTTGTCTTCCTTGTAGGCATCCACCATTCGTTTACCTGTCTGTCACACTGTGATGACTTATGTGTTGTTGTGATGTTGTAAGCAATGTCACTGGTATTTTAAATAGCAGCAGGGTCATCCACAGTGGACAGGTTTTAACAGAGCTTCTAGACTAAGACAGACTAGGAAGAAAGAGAGGCAAACTACTCATGAAAGTTTAGCTACTGAAAAACTTATGAACAGCAGTGGAACATTTTCAGATAAAGTGCTAGAAAATGAAAACATTATAAATAGCACCAGAGTATTGTCAGATATAATGCAGGAAGAAAAGCCCCTCAGCTTGGAAGGTCCTCAAATTAGACTAGAGAAGAGCTGCCTCCTCAAATTACAGTTGACCATGATGATGCAAACCTCATAAAGCTTTTGGGAACTTCATTTGCTGATGTGGCACAACTCAAAATGAGGAGAAACAACTGCAAACAACCATTGATAAACAGAACATGCAATGTATGAAATACGAATCTAGAAAAATTGGAAGTTATCCAAAAGGAAATGGGATGCATAAACACCAGCTCATTAGTGAACTGAAATGGACTGGAATAGCCATTTTGAATTCAGTATGGCATTTAGAAGAGGAATGGCATCACATCACATCCATCATCAAAAAGAACATTTAGGATCTATCTAGAAGTACAGTGTGGTCTGTGATGGTAAAATATCCCTACACCTTCAAGAAAGACCAGTTAGTACCACTAATATTCAAATTTATGCACCAACCACTAAAGCCAGTGATGATGATATTAAATAATTCTACTAAATTCTTCAGTCTGAAATTGATTAAATATGCCATCAGGGCGCATTGAACATTACTGATGATTGGAATGTGCTGGTCAGAAATAAAGAGGAAGGATGAATAGTTGGAAAAAAACAGCCTTGATGATAGAAATGATGTAGGAAATCTCATGACAAAATTTTGCAAGACCAATGACATTCATTGCAAATACCTTAGTAAATAGCACAGAAGTCTGCTATACATATGGACCTCACCAGATGGAATACACAGGAATCAAATTGATGACATTTGTGGGAAGAAATGTGGACAAGCTCAATGTCATCATCCAAAGCAAGGTCGGGGAAGACTGTGGAACAGATCGTCAATTGCTCATATGCAAGTGCAGGCTGAAGCTGAAAAACATTGAAACAGTACATGAAAGCCAAAATATGACCTTGAACATATTTT
>NW_006408573.1:9418858-9425847 GCF_000296735.1 Chrysochloris asiatica | reverse complement strand
TCTGATGCACAGTGATCAATACCAGAGCATTTCAGCTCACTAACACCTAGGATATTGATCTGTATGTGTTCTAGCTCATTTTTGACAATTTCCAGTTTCCTAGGTTCATACTTTGTATTTCTGATTATTAATGGATATTTGTATCATTTCATTTTAGTTAAGCCCCATCAACAAATGAAGGTTGCAGAAACTTTGCTCAGTTCATGTCATTAATGTCAATTCTTTGAGGATAGTTGTTTCTCCATTATATTTTGAGTGCCTTCCAACCTGAGATGCTCATTTTCCAACACTGTATCAGACAATGTTCTGCTCTTATTCATATGTTTTTAATGGCTGACCTTTGAGAAGTGGTCTGCTTTCCTTCATCCAAGTTGGTCTTAGTTGGGAAGGTCCACTGAAACCTATCCACCTTAGGTGACCCTGCTAGTGTTTAAAATATTAGTGGCACAGGTTCCAACATGGCAGTAACATATAAGATACTAGAGCATGACAAACTGACAGATGAACAGTGGTTGAAAGGATGAGCATTTCTTTTTGAAAAAATATTTCAAGTGTAAAATGAAACCATTGATAATTTCTAAAATTTTAAGATAATGCATATTCACTTGTCTTAGCCTATTTAGGAGCTCTGGTAGCGTAGTGGTTACGAATTGGGCTGCTAACCTCAAGATCGGGTGTTCGAAACTACCAGCTGTTCCGTGGGAGAAAGATGAGGCTTCCTGCTCCCGTAAAGATTTACAGCCTCGGAAATCCTGTGCAGGGTCACTATGAATCAGAAACGACTTCACTGCACACAACAACAACAACAAACCCTGTTTAAATAGATAAAAATATAAGGCTGAAACAGTTTTTGTTTTCTTGTTTTTGTCTCTCTCTTCCATTAGGCTGTTAATTTAATAATAAGATGATGGCACAGTCTGATGAACCAAGAGAAGTTTGTTATTCCTGCATATGAAGTGTTTTGTTTGGAGACAATTAATAGCATTTCTTCATATTTTTATTTTTAAACTAAAAGGGAAATATTTGTGTATTTTCCATAAGTGTGATCAATTAATTGGGTCTCCATACTGTGTATATTTCATTCCAAGTGCAAAAAATAAAGTTGGCAAAATACAATAAAACAAAAACATAGTGCTCTGAGAGAATGACAGGAGGAAATTAACAAGAAAAACAGACCCAGCCAAGGGAGAAGAAAAGACAGAATGATTCTTTGCCCAGGATTAGCTGGAAGTCTAGGGACCATTCCTTCCACAAGGGTGGTATTCACAGCTTTCTATTAGCAATAAGCCTCAACGATAATAATCCTCCATATGACTTCACATGTCTCTTTTAGCAAAGGTATTGCATATAGATGCGAAGCAATAGCACATTTTTTTGGGAGAAGATTGAGTAATGAGTACCAAACCCTTCTATTGTCAGCTGCCAATCACTTCACTTTGTATGTTATATAGAAAGCCAGAAAAATATATCAAAAGTTTGTTTTCATTAAATCTGTGCAAAAACAAAGAACTTCAAGGGACAATCATTCCATAAATCTCAGCACACTGTCAATGAATATGGAAGCCAACAAAGGAGTCCTTGCTCAGACTGTTACATTGGAAGCTGTTGGTGTCAAATACCAAACCCTAAAAGAAATCCCAAGAGATTAGGAAACTACTTTCCCTCAGGGTCAATTTAAAAAACAACAACAACTTCTTTTTGAAAAAAATGAGAATGACTAATAAATACATTTTACTAATTTAAGTTTAATCAAATGAAAGACAAACAACAAAGTAGAGAAAACTTTGCCACTTGTATCACAAAGGATTGATAACCTAAGTATATAAGGACCGCCTTCAATATTTAGCTTGTATCCTTTTACACTACATTGTTATTGTTGTTAAGCACCACTGAGTCCTTTCTGATTCACAGCACCTCTGTATAGAGTTTCTGAAGCTTTTGAAAAAACACCTTTGCAGGAGCAGACAGCAACTTCTGAGGAGCAGCTGGTGGGCTCAAATTGCTGTCCTGTGCTTATCCTTTGGCACCACTGTGTTCCCATCTGTTGTTATTGTTGATAAGTGTCGTCAAGTGAATTTTGACTCATAACAACCCTATATATAGGGTTTTCAAGGAGCAACTGGGGGGTTTGAACAGCCAACCTTGTGGTTCGCAGTTCAGTGTTGATCTTAAAGCACATCAGGTTATTTTAATTTTTCACTTTTATTCATTGTCACACAATTTTAAATTAAACAACGTTGTTTCTATCTATGATTCATGATTGTTGCAAACACAACTCTACCAAAAGTCCATTGTTGCTGACTTTTAAATGTCTTTGTTGTTGTTGTTAAGTGCCATTGAGTCAGGTTCGATTCAGAGTGACTCTGTATAGGGTTTCCAAGGAGCAGCTGGTGAGCTTGAAGCCCCAAGCTTGAGGTTCAAACCGACTTTCAGTCCTGTGGATTAACACACGATGACACAGCAGAACTCCAGCCACCACATTGGTGGTGGTTCTGGTGTGTGTGGAGTCGGTTCTGACTCAGTGACCCTGTACAGGGTTTCCCAGGCTGTCAGTCTTTACGGGAGCAGAAAGCCTCACCTTTCTCCCGCGGAGCAGCTGGTAGTTTCAAACTGCTGACCGTGAGACTAGCAGCCCCACTGGTAACCACTACGCTACCAGAGCTCCTTGGCGATCACTTTGTTGTTGTTGGTGGTGGTGTTAAGTGCCGTCGAGTTGATTCCAACCCATAGCAACCCTGTATAAGGTTTTCGAGGAGCAGTTGGTGAGCTTGAACTGCTGACCTTGCAGTTCAAACGGCTTTGCAGTCTGGCGTATTAACCAACAGCGTCACACCAAGACTCCTAGCCATCATATTGTTGTTGTTATGTGCCATGGAGTCGGTTCCGACTCATAGCGACCCTGCGGTTCAAACCAACTTTGCAGTCCAGTGCTTATCCTATGGTGCTACACCAGGACATTCACTCATTAACAACGAACAATTTTAAGAAATTGTTCCTTAAAATACGTTAACTCACAACGAAATGTGCAAATAACATTTCTCAAAAAATGTGCTTTGTAAATGTTACTTCTATACGTTTATAAACTTAGATTCATTTCAATAGTCTCTAAAGTATAGCTACTGTATTGTAACTCCATAATTATTGCAGTTTAGCTGTCTTCATCGTTAGTGAAAAGATGTTCTCTGATTCCCAACCCCTAGTGCCGGTGGACAAGTTTCTGCATGAACTTGTCCCTGCAGTTAGCATCCGCGTGGAAGAAAGTCAGAAGTGCTAGTTTCATACTAACATCCTGGGCATGAAGATCTGGAGAGAATGACAAAAATAGAGGGAGTAGAAGAGGCAGCCTATGAAGTGGATTGAATGAGCCACAGTGAACACCTAGAGCAAGATTTCATTTCCATGACTGAGAAACAATACAAGTGGGTGACTTTAAAGAACATATTGTTCTCATAGTCTAGAGGGCTAGGATTCAAGGCCCAGGGTACTGTCTCTACAGGCAGACTGTCCACTTAAGGGGAAAGTCCACATCAAAATTCTCTAGACTTTTCTGGATGTTCCTTGGCATCTCCATGTAGCATCCATCTTTCACCCATTTGCACTTGCTCTTCTCTGTGTCTATGCTACTCTGTTTGTTTTAAACTTTTTACTGTGATTTGAGTGAAAGTTTACAAAGTTAACTTTCCATTCAACAATTAATACAGACTTTGTTTTGTGACATTGATTACAATTCCCTCAATGTACCAGCATTCTTGCCACTTTCTCACTGTGTTTTCCATTTCCATTCGTTCTTTTTTCTTATCGTTTCAAGCCTAAAGGTAGGTAGATTTACTACTTGGTTCTCAATTATGTTCCATTGGTCTCTGTGTCTGTGATTGTGCCAATACCAGACTGTTTGGACTACCATGGCTGTATAGCAGATTTTGAGATCAGGGAATCACAAGTCTACTTTGTTCTTTTTCTTTTGCAGTGCTTTGCTTATCCAGGGTCCTTTACCTTTCTGTATAAACATGGTGATTCATTTTCTCATCTCTTTTAAAGTATGATTATAGAATTTAGATTGGGATTGCATTATATTTATAGATGCTTTAGATTGTATTGATATTTTCACAATATTAAACCTTCATATCCATGAACATGGTATTTTTCCATTTGTTGTTGCTGTTGTTAAGTGCCGTTGAGTCGGTTCCGACCCATAGCGACCCTGTACAGGGTTTCTGAGGGTGTAAATCTTTACGGGAGTAGAAAGCCTCATCTATCTCCCGTGGAGCCGCTGGTAGTTTCGAACCACTGACCTAAAGGTTCACAGCCAGATTCGTAACCACTACGCTATGTAGGTCTATTTTGGTTTCTTGTGGGTATGTTTTGCAGTCTTCTTTTTATAATATTGCTGGTTAGATTCATACTTAAGTATTTCAGGATGTTTAGGGTGACTAAGGATACTTTGGATGACAAAGATGTTTTGGGTGACTATTGTAAATAGTATTGTTTTCCTGGAGTCCTTTTAAGAGTTCTCTTTGCTAGTGTAAAGGAATCTGACTGATTCTTGTTTGCTGATCTTGTAGCCTGCTACTTTGCTGAAACCTATTAGTTCTACTTGTTCCCTTGATACATCTCTGGGATTTTCTATGTAGACGATCATATCATTTGTAAATAGATATAGGTTTACTTCTTTTCTTGCTACTCTGAATGCCTTTCATTTCCTTTTCTTGTCTTTTTGGTTTGGTTGGGACTTCCAATGCCATACTGAATGTTGTTGTTGGTAAGTGTTGTCAAGTTGGTTCCAACTCATAATGACTCTGTATAGGGTTTCTGAGGAGCAGCTTGGTTGGTTTGAACTTCCAACCTTGTGGTTCACAGTTCAATGCTGATCTTTTAGGAGTTTTCAAGATTGAATAGGAGGGGTGATAAAGATATCTTTGTCTGTCTCTCATTTTCTAGGGTAATGTTTCCTGTCTCTCTCTCTCCATTAATAATGTTATTAACTGCTGGTTTTTGTGCATAGACTCTTAATTATACTGAGGAATTTCCATTCTATTCCTATTTTGTTTCTATCAAGCATTTTTATCAAGAATGGGTGATGGATTTTGCCAAATGCTTTTTCTGAATCAATTGATGTAATCATGTGGTTCTATTTCTTTGTTTATGTGGTGAATTATGTTGATTATTTTTCTAATTTTGAACAATCCTTGCATACCAGTCTCTTCCTCTCATCTGTATTTGATCAATGACTTTATCCTTTTCCTTGAAGCTTTGGGTTCCAGATTGTCATCTGTATCCATTTCACTTGGTTTCTTGGGTCTTTGTTGTAGAGGGTCTGGGTAATAGATCTGCCTAGTCCACTGTCTTACATTGATCTCCATATAAAGAAAATCTTAAGAAGAGAGAAGAAAAATGCCAGCAATGTTACCAAAAAACAAATTCAAATGAAAAGAATTATAATTGTCTCTTACCACTTGCAGAGATGCCCAACTTAACTAGAAAGAAAGCTTCAAATTAATGCCATGCTAGTAATAAGAGCTCTGGTAGTGTAGTGGATTATGAGTTGAGCTGCTAATGGCAAGATCAGTCGTTTGAATCTACCAGCCACTTGGTGGGAGAAATATGAGGTTTTCTGCTCCTGTAAAGATGTGCAGCCTCCAAAAAAAACCTATACAGGGTCACTGTGAATCAGAACTGACTCCACACAACCACCACCAGGTTAGCATTAAGGTTCCAGGTTAGTATTAAAGTGCCTGTTAGAGTCATAGCTTATGAATTGGGCTGCTAACCACAAGATCAGCAATTTGAATCTACCAGCGTTCCTTGGGAGAAAGATGAGGCTTTCTGCTTCCATAACAGTTACAACCTAGGAAACCCTAAATAGGGTTGCTATGAGTTGGAACTGACTTGGCAGCACTCAACCACCACCACTAGAATCGCACTGATGTAGCACTGCAGGATAAGCACTGAACTGCTAACTGCAAAGTCAGCAGTTCAAACCTACCACTTGCTCCTTGGAAACCCTATACAGGATTCCTGTGAGTTGTAACTGAGTTTACAGCTCTTAACAACAACAGGATAGTATTTTTCGATGATTACATCCGCAAAACCCTAGAAGCTTGACAACAGACTCTGTGACAAAGCTGTGGGGAAATAGGTTTCCATACATTGTTCACGAGAATGTAAAATGTTAAAAAATTACTGGAGAAAAATTGGCAATGCATACCAAGATTACATATTTATTTACTTTTTGATGAAGCAACTAGACTTCTAGTAATCTTTCCCAAATCCACGGACATAGAAGACATCACATAATTACAATGTATGAGCCTCATTAGGTAACACACATAATTAATAAATCTTAAAAATCAGAAAATGTGAACATTGAATGGATACATTGAATGATTTTAATTGAACATTGAATGATTTTATTAAGTGATTAATACTATTTTTAAGGTGTGATAGTTATATTGCAGCTATTTTTTTTCTTAAAAGCCTTTATGTTTTAGAGATACATGTTAAAGTATGTTAAAGAAATTATTTGGGAGATGAATGAGGGTAACTGCTTCTGCAGAAATTTAAAGTCTTGGAAACCCTATTCAGTCCCTATGAGTTGATACAGAATCAACAGCACTTAGCAACAACAAAAACAACATAATAAATTATTTTGCTTCAATATTGTCTGAGTTGGGACTATTGGCATAGATAAAATACACATGAACTAAGATAAATGTGACTCTCTTTTCATCTTGCACATACTCAACTCTTAATTTTTATAAAAACAAAAGAGGATTGTGGTTTTGTCTACCTTTCTACAGAGAAGAAAAAATTCTTACAAGATTTCCAGGATTTTGATGAGTAAGAACTTTTGGAATTTAAGTAAGAAAGAAAACTTTAATTTATTGATTGCTCAAAATATACCAGAAACTGTGCTTAGAAATGTAGGCATTATTTTTTAAATTTTATATCTAACTGTATATATATTATATTAATATTATATAATACATTAG
>NW_006408573.1:9407384-9410480 GCF_000296735.1 Chrysochloris asiatica | reverse complement strand
ATGGAAGGACCAGTCCCTGGAGAAGAACATCATGCTTGAACATCAAGTGGAGGGTCAGTGAAGACCCCCAACAAGATGTATCTGCACAGTGGCAACAGCAGTAGGCTCAAGTGTAGCAATTGTGAGAATGGCACAGGACCAGGCCGTGTTTTGTTCTGCTGTGCATAGGGGCGCTATGAATCAGAGCTGACTCAACAGCACCTAAGAACACCACCAACTAGCACTCTCAGGGAATGTGGAAGCTGACAATGAATAAATATCAATATTGGGCATTATATTGCATATATATTATGAAGAAAAATAAAGCAGAGTCAGAGGATAGAGTGTTGGGAAAGGTCTCATCTTAGAGACGGAAACTTTTTCTAAAAGTCAAACACTTAAACAGATAAAAGAACAGTAGGATCAAATCCATGAGGTAAAATATTCTAAAACAGAGCTAGAGAGGTAACTGATAAGATGGAATCTTTCGTTCCTGTTCATTTATTGAATTTTTCTCAGAACATGCTTTCAAGAAATGTAAGCAAATAGCAAGAAAGAATCAAAATACAGCACCAGATATTATAGATTTATCTAGAAGCTGTCAGGCACTATCCTCAACTCAACAAGCTCTCAATTTAATTTATTATCCTGTTTCACCCCTTTAGCTTATGAAAGTGGAGAAAGTTCCACTGGAAAGCTACTCTCTCATGCTGAGGAAGGTCACCAAGACAGGCCAGCTGGCTGCTTCTCAACAGCCTTCACTGGGATGCTTTCATCATAGCTAACGGCCCCATCCAAGGCTGCCAGGCTTGAAATGCTTTTCTCAACTCATGAAGAGCAGTTCTGTGTCTGTGTTTGTGTGTGTGTGTGTGTGTTACGAGTGTGTTCGGGTGGAATTGGAGGTGGTTATAATTCACAGTCATCAAACATACAAAGTCAATGAATAAAAGAGAAAAGACATTGTATTTATGCACAATGAGAAATGTAATTGTCCATTGCAATGGACTGTGGTTAAATCCAAAGAGGAGTTCATTTATTTCTTACAAAGTGCCTGATACTTACTATGTTGTTGTTGTTGTTAAGTGCCGTTGAGTCAGTTCTGACCCATACCGACCCTGTACAGGGTTTCCGAGGGTGTAAATCTTTACGGGAGTAGAAAGCCTCATCTTTCTCCTATACATTTAGTTAAATACTAGAGATTTCCTTGTTGGAGGATATACCGTGTGATTGTCCTCATGACAATCAGAAGGATGTACTGTGAGCATCAGCAAAACAAGTTGTCCTTTGGAAAACTTGATTGCAGTGATTCACCCATTCACACAATATGGGCATCCTGGATAATTAGAATTCGTGCTAGCAAACCAAATGTTCATTTTTCTCTGCCCTTACTGGAGCTTGACCAAGTATTATTTGTAGGCTTTTCTATTCACTCTCCTTTTGTAACATTTCCATTGCTGACCAAACCACTTAAGAACTTCCATATTCTTTCTTCAGATATGTAATACTTTCTGTCAAGTCTCTCTCAGGTCCAGCAATCAGACAACCCTTCAAGGAGGACTCAGCACATTTCTCCTGTACTAATTAAGGCTCCCCTGTCTCAGAGGGGTTACAGCAAAGCTTCTCAAAATTCCTCAGGTAGGTAGGGAATAAATTACTCCCAGGCACCTTCCCATATAGTCCAATTAACAGACACATGACTAGTCCCTTACTGGATACATCAGAAAAATAAGTGGCACATTCCCAGAAAGCGTTCTTATCCCTTCGACTACTGTCTCACAAGAGACCCTTTCTTTGAATTTTCCAGCTTTGATGAAATGCATTGCCGTGGGATGTGAGATTGGATCAAAATTGAAATATTCAGATATCAGACTGGTCTAAGACAGTAATTCTAAAACACAGTTTCTTCCATCAAGGAATACCTCTTGTGAGGTAAAATAGCTACAAAGAACGAAAATTCCCGGCACAGTGGTAGGTAGTATTGTAAAACAAATCTAAATATCTTAACATTTATTAAAAAATCAAACCAAAATCATTTTCTTGGAGTAGATTCCAAGTCTTGACAAGGCTCTAAGGCAGAGTAGAATTGCTTCGTTCGGTTTCTGAAGCTGTGATCTTTGCAACAGCAGGCTGCCTCACCTTTGTCTCTCTCATAAGGCAACTCGTGAATTCAAACTGCTGACATTTCAGTTAGCAATGGAGCACTACCAGGACCCCTTAGCATGTATTCAATAAATGTATGTTGAGTAACTTTTATATTCCAAGTATTGGGCTAGCTCAATGGGATGCAAAGATGATGAGAACCGTTTTCGGTAATGTGGTCCTTGAGTATGTACCTCTCTGAATTCATCTGTCTCCTTTCCCATGAGTGTCTCTAGTCATACTGAGCCATCAGCACGTGTAGACTTACCCAGATGTTCAAGACCTCAGCTCTTTTGTACACATTTTTCTCTTTGTAGAATTCCCTTCTTGCGTCTCTTCCTGGTAAAAATACTAAACCTGCAGATTCACCTACTATTGACTTTATCTCCTTTTTTCTAGAGCTTCTACTATTATGATATGTTACCCTGTAGCATAATTTTAACTAAACCTAAG
Organism: Chrysochloris asiatica; assembly: GCF_000296735.1. NCBI lineage: Eukaryota > Metazoa > Chordata > Mammalia > Afrosoricida > Chrysochloridae > Chrysochloris > Chrysochloris asiatica. Next base: position 9,407,909 of record NW_006408573.1, on the reverse strand, counting down.
GATTAGCTCCGATGGTGAAGACCATTCGGAGGGTAAAATGCATGGATTTAGAGCTGGATCTCTGTGTGTTCATTACCCACCCTACATGTGAGACTTGAAAACAATGGAATGACAGCTAGTCTTTTGAATAAATCAGTCTTGCAAATGTGAGACATCACTGAGTAGTGTGAATGGTTTGCTCTGAGTTACTCATTCAAAGGTTAGCAGTTCAAATTCACCCAGTAGTGCCATCAAGGAAATGTCTGAGCATCTGCTTCCTTAAAGATGACAAGAAAACCACCGGGTGCAGTTTTACTTTATAACACATGTTGTTGTTCAGTGCCGTTGAGTTGGTGCAGACTCTTAGGCCCCTCTATAGGGTTTCTGAAAGTGAAGAGGACTTGAAACATTTACTTATGAAGATCAAAGAACACAGCCTTTGGTATGGGTTGCATCTCAATGTCAGAAAAACAAAAATCCTCACCACTGGACCAATAAACATTCTTATCAATGGAGAAAAGATTGAAGTTGTCAAGGACTTCATTC
>NW_006408573.1:9400715-9407284 GCF_000296735.1 Chrysochloris asiatica | reverse complement strand
TATGATGTGCTTGATGTCATCCCACAACTCTTTTGGTCTTCAATCATCAGTGTCTAATGCATCAAATTTGTTAAGATGATCCCTAAATTCTAGTGGGATATATTCAAGGTCAAATTTTGACTCTTATGGACTTGTTTTAATTTTTGCCAGCTTCAATCTAAATTTGCAAGTGAGCAACTGATGGTCTGTTCCAGTCTGCCCTGAGTCAAGTTGTGGCTGAAGATATGTATCTTTTCCACCATCTATTTCCATAGATGTGGCCAATTTTATTTCTGTGAATTCCATCTGGCAAGGTCCATGTGTATAGTTGTCATTTATGTTGTTTAGAAAAGGTACTTGAAACGAATAACTCATTGGTCTTGTAAAATTCTATCATGTGTTCCAGCATCGTTTCTACCACCAAGGTCATATTTTCCAACTACTAATCCTTCCTCTTTGTTTCTAATCATTGCATTCCAATCACCAAGTAATTATCAATACATCTTGATTACATATTTGGTCCATTTCAGACTGAAGAAGTTGGTAGAATTCTTCAATTTCATCATAACTGACTTTAGTGGTTGGTGTAGAAAGCATCACAGTAAGATGAAAGAAATATACAGAATCCCCGTTTCAAGAGGAAGTGGTTGATGTTCAATCATTGTAATAGATAGCATATGTTCAAGAGTCAATGGTGCTTCATTCAACTATGCCAAAAAAAAAGGGAAGACAGCTACCTGGTCAAATGATTGGAGGAGATCCATATTTATGTTTCTTCCAAAGATAGATGACCCAATGGAATGTGGAAATCATTGAGCAATATCATTAAATATCACATGCAAGTAAAATTTTGCTAAATATAATTTTTAAATGGCTGCAATAGCACATTGACAGGGAACTGCCAGAGGTTCAAGCAGGATTCATACGAGGATTCATTTGTGGATTGAGAGATATCATTGCTGAAATTAGATCAATCTTGGCAAGAATAAGAGAATACCAGAAAGATGTTCACCTTTGATTTATTGCAAATTCAAAGGCTTTTGACTGTGTGGATCATGACAAGCTATGGACAACACTGTGGAGAATGAGTATTCTGGAACACTTACTTGTGCTCATGAAGAAGCTGTGAATAGACCAAGAGGCAGTGTTCGAAAAGAACAAGGGGACACTGAATGGTTTAAAATCAGGAAAGATGTGAGTCAGGTTTATTCTTTCACCACATTTATTTAATCTGTATTCTGAGCAAATAATCTGAGAAGCTATATTGTATGAAGAAGAATGTGGCATCAAAATTGGAGAAAGATTCATAACAACCTGTGATATGCAGATGATACAACCTTGCTTGCTGAAAGCTAAGAGGACTTAAAATACTTACTGATGAAAATCAAAGACCACAGCCTTCTGTGTGGATAATACTTCAATGTAAAGAAAACGAAAATCCTCACAATCGGACTAGTAAATGACATCATGATAAACGTAGAGAAGATTGAAGTGGTCAAAGACTTCATTTTGCTTGGATCCATCATCAGTACTCATGGAAGCAGCAGCCAACACATTGCATCAGGCAAATTTGCTGCACAAGACCATTTTTAAGTGTTCAAGAGCAAATATGTCAGTTTGAGGGCAGAGCTGTGGGCTTTCCATTCCTGGGAGGTTTACTTGGACAGTAGTATGTCTCCTGGAACTTAACTGGGGGAGCTAGATTTGCTAGTCCAGCAAGCTAGTCCTGTGAGCATTTATCAGTAGCCCTAAAAGAGCTTTGCAACATTGCTGGAACAAGGCAGAGGCCAGGCCAAGGGCCAGAAAGAGACATGTCTGTGATCACAGCAGAGGAGAAGCTGTCTTGACTGAAAGGACTGTACCACAGCATTTTTCTGAACGTGAATTGGACGATGTGCACTTCTCTAATAAACCTCATAACTGTGAGTATGGTGTCTGCATTCTGTGTGTCCACTGGAACGAGTCATCAGACATAGCTAAGGAGTGGACAATGCTGTGGGTGTGATGGTCTGGTGCTGAGCTTTATAAACACTAACATAAATAAGTATACAACCTTCATCTTGCCTCTAAAAGGATATTTACTGTTGACCTTTCTTCTTTTTCTAGTTTATTGTTCATCAATGATGATATGATTAAGGACTAACTTGTCTCTCTGACGGTTTTGCTTGTTACTTATTTTCATTAAATCACAGATATCTTATCCAATCAAGGGAAAAATATATGTCTTTACCATAGCATGACTGTTAAAAAAAAGATAAATGTCTCTAAGAATTGCCAAACTTCCAGTATGAAGTAGCATGTACCAGGTACTTAGCAGTGTTGCTGTGGACAGAACTAACAAACCACATGTCAAAGTCTATATCTGCCATTTATGAACGGGAGATTCTAAAGAAAGATATGTTCACTCTTTGTGTCTCGGTGTCCTTGCCTAGGAAATAATCACTCCACAGAGTTGTTCAAGATGCTTCCATGAAATAATATAGACTAGGTGAAGGGCTTATTTCAGTATCTGGCAAATAGAACTCAGTAATAGTGTCTTAGTTCATAGACTTTCAATAAAGATTTACTAATATTATTACTAGTCTAGTTTATATGGCATTTTATTCTCTCCTTTTTAAAATTAACACCAGAGCAGTAATGTTGACTATGCTAAGAAGAGCACTTCATAAATGTCATTCTGAATGGAAGCAGGGCAATGCTGACCGGTGGCCAGGGACATAGGATGGCAATATGATACACATCTCACATACAGTTTCACAAGCAAGACTGCCTGAGTGGTAGTTGGTGTCCAGTTTTTTTGTTTTGTTTTGAAATCAGGGCTTCAAGTTGTAAACCATAGCCAAATGCCTATATTGATTTTGCGCAACTTAATTTTTCTAAACTCAGTGTACCTTTCCTGTGGGTAGCTGTGTACATGGAAAAGCTTTTGTCTCCTTGAATATTATTGTCCATCAAGAAAGGAGTTTCATTTGTGGCGATCTTTTCTTTTTTTTCCTTTCTTTTCCCCACAACAAGGGCAGATATGCTCTTGAGTGACAGTTAAATTTGTTGAAGGTATTAAATTGCTAATGCTAATGCATTTTACAATCTTCTGAACTGATTTAATATATTAGACTGCCACTCAAAGCTGTAATAAACAATACTGCACTCTTAGTTGGAAATCATTCTGTCAGATCTTGTGGCTTGCAGAAATGCCCACCTATGTTCAGAGTTTACAAACACATTTTTTTCTTCTCTGTGGGCTGCCCCACAAACCAATGACATACCAACTTCAATTTGCATCTCCTGTCACAGGGAACATGACCTGCGTGGAGCTGTAATAAACACCTGGCTGGAAACCTCTGGGGCTGAGAGGTAAGTCCCCACTTAGAGAGGTGAAGATGCTTTTTCACTAGCGGGAACACATTTAAAACTTACCATCAGTTAACTTCAGATGCTTGTCACAAATTCATACAGATTTCCCAGATTTGAATGGAGCACAACATTCGGGATAGAGAAAGAAAGAGCCTGAAGAAGAACTGTAGCAGCCTGGTGAGTAAAATATGAATGAGACAAAGAGAAATATTTGTACTACATTGTTCCTGCTGTTAGCTCTCGTTAACTTGGCCCCTGACTTGTGACAACTTCACATACAATGGGATTGGACCTTTGTAATCCAGAGGGTTTCCTTGGTTGAATTTTTGGAAGTAGATTGGGAGTTCTATGTTCCTAATCTGTCTTAATCTGGAAATTCTGTTGAAATCTGTTCACCATATTAGTAGCACACAACCTTCACTGATGTACACAGGTGGTGGCTGCATTTAAGGTACAATGGCTGGGACTCAAACTCAGGTTCCATTAGAAAAGATGAAAACTCTATTGTGTTTCGTTCTGTTGTGCATAGGGTTGCTATGAGTTGGAACCGACTCAATGGCATCTAACAACAACAAACCACCATGGACCCTCTTCAAAGATAGTCTTGGCTGTCAAGAGGAACTGGTTGGCCTAGACTAATTAAAAACATTTTTGTTGTTGTTGTTCAGTACCATCGATTTGCTTCCAATTTTAGCAACACTGTACGGGGTTTCCGAGGTGAGGTTTGAACTACTGACCTTTCGGTTGACAGTTTAGTACTTATCCTATAGCCCCACATCAGGAGTTGCAATTCAAAAACAGCAATATTAATAGCAGCAGTAATGCCACAGTTTTCATGCATTTAAAAAACCTCAACGTGTTTTTATGCATGTTATCTCGTTGGATTTTCATAATAAACCTGGGAAGTGGGAAGTCAAGAAGTATTTCCTCTCACAAATGGGAAAACTGGGACTGCCAGAGGCATTGTTAGGGTGAGGTGGGTGGATAGGTAGGTGGGTAGGTGACCCATGCAGCCTTATGCAAGAATGTAGCCAATAGGGTTAAGATGAAATCATATCTCATGCCTTTTAGTTCTAACTTTTGTCATTGTATCAGCACCTTTCAAAGAAGAATATAAGTTCTGTATATTAATTAAGATGGAACTCTTTATAATATAGCTCATATGGAAACATATTCATAGGTTTATTATTAATATAGATCTAACTAAACGTTGAATAAAATAAAGAATTGAGGGAAATGATTTCAGAGGGCACCTAGTTTTCTGAAGATGGAAAAGAAACTAGCAAGACCCTAACCCTGGGGACACAGAAGATCAGTGTCTTAGGCCTTAGTGAGCTGAAAGGGACTGGGAGTGGCCATTTTGACCCAGACAATCATATAGGTTGCTATGCCAGAAATGACAAATTCAAGAGGAACAACATCACATTCATCATCAAAAAGGTCAAAAAGAGCATTTCAAGATTCATCTTGAAGTACAGCGCTGTCTATGATAAGATGATATCCACACATTTGCAAGAAAGACTAATTAATACTGTTATTCAACTTTATGCACCAACCACTAAAGTCAGTGATGATGAAATTGAAGCATTCTACCAACTTCTTCAGTTTGAAATAGATCAAACATGCAATCATATGTATTGATAATTACTGGTGATTGCAACACAAAAATTAGAAACAAAGAGGAAGGTGTCAGTAGTTGGAACATATATACGGTCATACTGATAGAAATGATGCTGGAGATCTTATGACAGAATTTTGCAACACCAATGATTTCTTCATTGTAAATACCTTTTTTCACTAACATAAAAGGTGATTATATCCATGGACCTCACAAGATGAAATACACAGGAATCTAACTGACCTCATCTGTGGGAAGAGATAATAGAAAAGGTCAATATCATCAGCCAAAAGAAGGCCAGGGGTAAACTGTGGAACAGATTATCAATTGTTCATATGCCAGTTCAGACAAAAGGTGAAAAATAATAATAATAATAAGTCCATGAGAGTTAAAATATGACCCTGAACATATCCCACCTGAAATTAGAGTCAATTTCAAGAGCAGATTTGATGCATTAGACACCAGTGATCGAAGACCAGAAGACTTGTGTGGGATGACATCAAGAATATCATAAGGAATATAGCAAAACATCATTTAAAGGGCAGGAAAGAAAGAAAAGACCAAAATGAATGTCAGAAGAGACTCTGAAACTGCTCTCCAGAATAAAGATGCAAATGGAAGGAATGATAGTGGAAGAGCTGAATAGAAAATTTCGAAGGGCAACTTGAGAAGACCAAGTCAAGTATTATAATGAAATGTGCAAAGACCTGGAGTCAGCAAACCATAAGTAAGGAGCATGCTCAGCACATCTCACACTGAAAGAACTGAAGAAAACAATCGAGCCTCAACCTGAAATATTGGAGGTTTCTATGTGCAAAATATTGAATGATGCAGAAAGCATCGAACGAAAATGGAAGGTATACACAGTGTCATAGTACCATAAAAAAATAGCTGATGTTCAACGATTTCAAGAGGTGGTGGTTATGTGCCATGGAGTCAGTTCTGACTCATAGCGACCCTGTACAGGGTTTCCGAGGCTATAAATCTTTACAGAAGCATAAAACCTCATCTTTCTCTTGCGGAACAGATGGTAGTTTTGAACTGCTACCTTGCGGTTTGCAGCCCAATTCGTAACCACTATGCTACCAGAACAACTGCCTCTTGGTCCAGGTACGTATTCCTCATGAGCACAATTACGTGTTCTGGAACATTCATACTTCGCAATATTGTCCATAGCCTGTCATGATCCACACAATTGAAAGCCTTTGCATACTCAATAAAGCACAGGTAAACATCTGTCTGATATTCTCTGCTTTCAGCCAAGGTCCATCGGACATCAGCAATGATATCCCTCATTCCACGGCTTCTTCTGAATCTAGCTTGAACCTCTGGAAGTTCTTTGTCAATGTATGCTTGCAGCCATTTCTATATTACCTTTAGTAAAATTTTACTCTCATGGGATATCAAAGAGATTGCCCGATGATTTCTACTTTCTGTTGGATCACCTCTCTTTGGAATGGGCACAAATACAGATCTCTTCCAATCAGTCGACCAGATAGATAGTTGTCTTCCAAATTTCTTGGCATAGATGAGTGAGTGCCTCCTGTGCCGCCTCGCTTTCTTAAAAGATTTCAATTTTTATTCCATCAATTCCTGGTGCCTTGTTCTTTGCCAATTC
>NW_006408573.1:9364660-9395417 GCF_000296735.1 Chrysochloris asiatica | reverse complement strand
ATGTCATGCTGGGTAAGATGGAGGGTCAGAGAAAAAGAGGAAGACCCCCAACGAGATGGATCAGCCAGGTGGCATCATTGATGGCATCAAGTGTGACAGTAGTGGTAGTGAGGTTGGCCCAAGATCAGACATTGTTTCATTCGCTATGAGTCGGTTCCAACTCGATGGCACCTGACAATAACAACAATAGGGTTTCTGAGGAGCAGTTGATGAGTTGGAACTGCCAAGCTTATCCTATGGTGCCACACCAGGACTCCATTAACACATGAGGTCTCTCAAGACAGGCCAGCTGGATGCTTCTCAACAGCCTTCACTGGGATACCATTATTGACTTAACAGCAGTGGGTTTGGTTCTTTGGAGGAAGAAAGAAGGGCCTTGGGTAAGAAGCAGAGTAGCCAAGAATCGAAATGTAGATGTTGAAGTTACTTCACAGTCTTTAAATGATGATTAAATAATATGATGAATGAAAAGGGCTTAGCACAGTACCTCAAACATAACCAGTATTTTATGCGTCACAACTACCACTATGCATTTTTATTATTGCATTAATATTTGCATTTGTTCTATGTTGTTGTTGTTGTTGTTGTCAAGTGCCGGCAAGTCGATTCCGACCCATAGCAACCCTGTATAGGGTTTCCAAGGAACAGCTGGTGAGCTTGAACTGCCGACCTTGCAGTTCAAACGGCTTTGCAGTCTGGCACATTAACCGACAGCGCCACACCAGGACTCCTTTGTTCTATGTTAAGAGCAGGGAAAAGTTTGTCATAACTACAATTTAAGGAATGTTAGAGTTTAAAACAATAAAACCTCCTGAAATGAGAGACAAAGGTGACAGAAAGTGACAATCACAAGGATTAGGTGAACAGCAGGGAAGTGATTAAATACAAGATCAGGCTATATTTTGAGATAACTGATGGACTGATGTAATGTGGAAAAACAAAGAGTCAAAACTGACTTCTTGATTTTTAAAACTATGGCAGTTACATAATCAAGTATATAAGTAATGATAATTTTTAATCAAGAAATCAGAATTTTATTAATTCATTCCCACCGACATTAACATACTTATACTTTAATTAAGTCCTATTTCCCACAGATGTATCATGATGAACCATTTTTCTTTGATTGGATTTTAATTGTTGTTATCAACAAGAGTTTTAAATTTTTTGACAAAGATGGAATCTCCATATATTTCCATATATTGACCTATGTCAATAGCAGCAGTAGGTTTGTAGAGGGAGAAGGTAAACATTGCGAGACAAGGCAGGGATTTAGGAGCATTGATTCTGGAAGCATAAATTTGTGAGACTTCAATGTCCATGTAAAATGCCTATATGTAGGGAGACCCTGTGGGTTTCCTATACAACAGGTAGCATGGCAACTTCCTAAGGTGGTAGCATGTTGTTGTTTTTGTTATGTGCCGTCGAGTCGGTTCTGACCCATAGCGACCCTGTACAGGGTTTCCGAGGCTGTAAATCTTTACGGGAGCAGAATGCCTCATCTTTCTCCCACAAACAGCTGGTAGTTTCGAACTGCTGACCCTGAGGTTCGCAGCCCAATTCATAAGCATTACCAAAGCTCCTTTAGGTGGTAGCATAGGAAGATAAGAAATGCCAGAGCACTGAGTACATATGGGTGAACAGCTCAACCAGTGCCAGAAACCGCCTACCCTAAGATTCTGAAGGGGAAAAAAAAAATCCACCATTTTCTTAAATTACTCTAGGCCGACTATCCACCACCAATCTGTTAGTGTGTCATACTCTGGTGGCAAGACCAGCAAGGGCCCCCAGGATAGACAGGTTTCAGGGGAGCATGCAGACGAAGACATAGTAAAAAGAAAGATCTAGTGGTCTACTTCTGAGCATTGTCATTGTTGGTGTTTAAGTGTCACTGAGTGGTTTCTGACTCAGAGCAACCCTGTATAGGGTTTCCAAGGAGTGGCTGGTGAGTTTGAACCACCAATCTTGCGGTTCAAACAGACTTTTCAAGCCAGTGCCTATCCTACAGTGCCACTCCAGGACTCCAGTGAGTATTGTTGTTAAGTGCCATCAAGTCACTTCCGACTCATAGAGACTCTGCCTAGGGTTTCCAAGGGGTGGCTGGTGAGTTTGCACTGACCTTGGCGGCCCAGTGTATTATCCGGCAGCGCCACACCTTTGTGAGCATGAGCCAATGAAAACACTGCGGATCACAAAAGCATGCTGTCTGACTTGCAGACTGTGAACACATCATCAGGAAGGATCAATTGCTAGAGGGAAAAAATCTGTTTGATTAAATAGAGGGCCAAGGGAGGCATGGGAGACCCTGGGTGAGATGAATTCATAAGACGGTGAGAATGATGCAGGACTGAGAAACATTTTTTTCTGTTGTACGTAAAGTTTTATGAGTCAGAATCAATTCTAGCACAGCTAACACAACAGCAAGTTGAATTTTGTGCTGCTTCCCGCCTGCCTACATCTTTTCTCCATGCTATGTCTATGGTGGAGAGCTGATTTTCCTTAGCAAGTGTGGCATGGGGGAAAAGGAAAATTGATAGTAGAGCGTATCTGCAGCTCATAAGCAAAATACATGGGACGTTAGACAAAACCCAACTTCTCTCTCTTCTAGGCTCAGGGCCAGTTTATTAAGCAAGAGCTGGTAGACTCTGCAGTGCACATGAGGTTCTAGAGTTCAGGAGACACATAAATAAACTGCCTACAATAATGGAAGGGTGTCGTCACAGACATTTGACATTCTCTGTACAGTTTGGGAAACTGATAAAATCATAATTGTAGAAAAGACACGTTGTATTGCCAATCCAGCGCAGCTTCTTGAATGCAGTCTGGCACATATGTCTTACTGCTTGGTACAAGCAGCAGAAGGAATGAACAAAAAGAAAAGAGCAATTTCCCCACCGTAAATTGGAAAGTCTGCCAACCAGCTAAGTGATCTGCCATCAATCAGTGTTAAATTCTCCTTAGCTGCAGAAATTTCAAGGGCTAACTATTACTGAGAGATTTCACACAGTGACTAATGGTATATGACAAACACATTTAAAATCTGCATAGACCAGCACCAGTTTAAAATGTAACATGAATAATAAATAATTTTAAAGAAATCCTGGCATGCAAAATAAGATATAATCTTTTCAGACATAAATTACGCGGAGAAGATTATAGTTCTAGAAAGGCATTTGCAAGCTGACCAAAACAAAGTCAAAAGTGTAATTCATTCAGAAGGCAACTCCATTTGATGCTTTTGCACATAAACAGATTTCCAAAGTGTTAGGCAGATAAGTTATAAAAGATTGTTCACTGAGTTGTAACCAGGAAAAGGCCCACACCTCTGATCAGTTATAAATGGCAGTTAGTGAGGAGTCAGGACAGACACAAATGGAACAGAACAGACTCTGTTTCCCAAGAATACTCACAGTTTTTGTGAGTAAGAAAATGTTCTTTCTCTTTCTCCTTTTTTTTTTTTTTTTTTCAAACCAAGCTGAGCTACAAACCTGGGAGAAAAACCTGGATGGAAGGTGGGCATTTGAAGAGTGAAACATTGGCTTCTCCTAAGTTTATGGGAGGCAGGAAAAAGAGGACTGGATTTGGAATCCTTGGTATGAGGATAGCCAAACTGTTACTATCTTATTTCAGTTTTCTTCCAGATTTCCTGTAAATAACATAAGGAACACTGATTGGCCAGCGGTTAAGGAGTACCACCCAGTGACACTTTGGCAGAAAGTCCTAGTGAGCTGCTTCCATAACGTACTGTCAAGGAACTGTTATGAAGCAGTTTTGCTTTGTAACATATGAGACCACTATAAGTCAGAAATGACTCTACGGTAATGGGTTTTGCTTTGTTTTTTCCTTTTAACCTTATAAAAGAGTTGTGATGGGCAAATAAGACATTAGGTAGGAAATTCATTATAAATGATAAAGGATGATTCACACATTTGTTATTATTGTTTATTCTATGATTCCGTTTTAATCTAGAACAAACTGAGGGTTTATGTGCCAGAAGAAAAACACTGCAGTGAGGTACAAGGTTTGGTGTTTGTGACTGTTCTTAAAAGAAAACAAAGCTCTTATGAAGTGTTTAGATAATAAAAATGAGCTAGCTAAATTTAGACCCCTAGAGGTTTTGAAAACTATGGAAGCTATAAAAACAAGCAAATGAGTAAAAGCAATTTTTTAATCACTAAATCTGAATTTTGTTAATTCATTTCACAAATATTAGCACATTTATTCTTCAATTAAGTCCCTTTTTTCACAGGTGTGCCATGATGAACTATTTTTCTTTGATTGGATTTTAATTGTTGTTATCAAGAAGAGTTTTCCTTTTTTGACAAAGTTGAAATTTCCATATATTAGTTTAGTGAATAGTTAATAGACAACTTCCTCATTTCAAAGCAATCAAAAGCAGAGCTAACCACCACCAAGGAGCTGAAGTTGTCAAGTAAGGGGAAAAGAAGATTGTTAGGAAGTGCTTTCAGGGAGCCCTGTTGGCCCAATGGTGAAAGTGCTTGGTTGCTAAGAAAAATGTTGGCGGTTCAAACCTACTACCCACTCCGAGACTGAAAGATGTAGCAATTGGTGCCAATAAATATTTACAGTCTTGGCAATCTGACAGGGAAGGTCCGTGCAGTTTTATAGGATTTTTACAAATCAGAATCGAATTAACACGAGAGGAATTGGTTTTGGTAATAAGTGGCACAGGCATTAAGCTCTTGACTGCTAACCAAGTTAGTAGTGGTTCATTCCTACCAAAAGCTCTTCAGGAGAAAAACATGGAAATTTTGTCCCATAAAGATTACAACCTTGGAAACACTATGGGGCAACTGTACTCTGGCCTACAGGGTACCTATGAGCCAGAATCAACTGACAATGGGTTTGGGTTTGGTTTTGAGTATGTAAGAGAGAATTAATAACAATAAAAACAAATCTATAGTTTGAAACCAACACTTAGCTTTAAGTTTGTCGGACTGTGGTTGTTTGTGTGTTGCTGTGATGCTGGAAGCTATGCCATAGGTATTCTAAATACCAGTAGAGCCATCCATGGTAGACAGGTTTCAGATGATACACAGAAACAAAATTGATTACATCTGTGAAAAGAGACGGTGGAAAAGCTCCATTGTTAAGTTAAGTGCCATCGAGTCGGGTCCGACCCATAATGACCCTGTACAGGGTTTCCGAGGGTGTAAATCTTTACGGGAGTAGAAAGCCTCATCTTTCTCCCGCGGAGCGGCTGGTAGTTTCGAACCGCTGACCTTAAGGTTCGCAGCCCGATTCGTAACCACTACGCTACCAGAGCTCCTTGGAAAAGCTCTATAGCATCAGCCAAAACAAAGCCAGGGGTAGACTATGGAACAGACCATCAATTGCTCATATATAAGTTCAGGCTCAAGCTGAAGAAAATTCACACAAGTCCATGAGAGCTAAAATATAACCTTGGACATATCCCACCTGAGTTTAGAGATCATCTCAAAAACAGATTTGATGCAGTAGACACTAAAGTCTGAGGACCAGAAGAGTTGTATAATGACATCAAGAACACCATACAGGAATAAAGCAAATGGTCATTAAGAAGACAAGAAAGAAGGAAAAGACTAAAATGGATGTCAGAAGAGACTCTGAAACTTGCTCTTCAGCATAGAGATGATAAAGCAAATAGAAGAAGTGAGGAGGTACAAGAGCTGAACAGAAAATTTTGAAGAGCAGCTCCAGAAGACAAAGTCAAATATTATAATGAAATGTGCGAAGACCTGGAGTTAGGAAACCAAAAGGGAAGAACACACTCAGCATTTCTCAAGCTGAGGGAACTGAAGAAAAAATTCATACCTTGACTTGTAGCAATGAAGGACTCTCTATGGGCAAAATATTGAATGATACAGAAAGTATCAAAACGAGATGGAAGAAATACACAGAGATGCTGTGCCAAAAAGAAATGGTCGATGTTCAACCCTTTCAAGAGGTAGCATATGATCAAGAGCCAAGTCAATGATCCTGAAGGAAGTCCAAGGTTTATTGAAGGTATTGGCAAAGAACAAGGCACCAATGAGGCACTGGAGGCACTCACTCATTTATTCCAAGAAATTTGGAAGACAACTACCTGGCCAGCTGGAAGAGATCCGTATTTGTACCCATTACAAAGAAAGGTGACCCAACTGAATGCAGAAATTATCAGATAATATCACTGATATCCCATGTGAGTAAAGTTTCACTAAAGATAATACAAAAGCGATTGCAACCATACATTTACAGGGAACTTCCAGAAGTTCAAGCTGGATTCAGAAGAGGACATGAAATGAGGGATAGCATTGCTGATGCCAGATGGATCTTGAGTGAAAGCAGAGAATACAAGTAAGATGTTTGCCTGTGCTTTATTGACTACACAAAGGCTTTCGATTGTGTGGATCATTACAAGATATAGACAACATTTCAAAGTTTGAGTATTCCCGAACACTTAATTGTGCTCATAAGGAACCTCTACATAGACCAAAGAGGCAGTTGTTCAAACAGAACACAAGAATACAGAACAGTTTAAAATTAGGAAAGGTGTGCTCCAGGGTTGTATTTGTGCACTAGTATTTATTCAATCAGTATGCTAAACAAATAATCTGAGAAGCTGAATTATATGAAAAGAAACCATGGTAACAGGATTGGAAGAAGACTCATTAACAAAAAACAATTTGCAGATGATACAACTTTGCTTGCTGAAATCAAACAGAACTTGAAAGAGTCACTGATAAAGATCAAAGCCCACAACCTTCGGTATGGGTTTAATCTCAATATAAACAACAACAAAAATCCTCACCACTTGACCAATAAACAACATCCATATAAATGAGTTAAGATTGAAGTTGTCAAAGACTTTATTTTTCTCAGATTAACCATCAACACTTCCATCAACATGGAAGCAGCAGTGAAGAAATCAAACGACATATTACATTAGGCGTATCTGCTGCATAAGACATCTTTAAAGTGTTGAAGAGCAAAGATGTCATTTTGAGGACTAAGGTCTGTCTGACATAAGTCACGGTGTTTTCAATAACCTCATATGCATGTGAAAGCTGGACAGTCAATAATGAAGACTGTAGAAGAATTGATGCTTTTGAGTTATGGTGTTGGAGGAGAATATTGAAGGTACCATGGACTGTCAAAATAACAAACAGCTCTGTTTTGAAAAAAGTAGAGCCAGAGTGCTCTTTGGAAGCCAAGATGGCCAGCCTTTGTCTCTCATATTTTGGACATATTATGAGGGACCAGTCACTGGAGAAGATTATCCTTTTTTGGTAAGGGGTAGGGTTGGAGAAAAAGAGGAAGACCCCTTGTGAGATGGATTGACACAGTGGCAGCAGCAATTGGCTCAGGAGTACCAATGATTGTGAGGTTGGCCCAGGACCAGGCAGTGTTTCTTTCTGGTGTGCATAGGGTCGCTATGAGTTGGTGCTGGCTCTATAGCACATAACCACAACAACAATAGTTTGAGAAATTAAAGCAGAATATATGGAGTCCTAGTGTGGCATTATGGGCTAAAGCACTATACACAAGGTCTGTTTGAACCACAAGGTTGGCATTTAAAACTCACCATCTGCTCATTGGAAACCCTATACAAGTTCACTATGATTCTGAATCGACTTTACCGCACTTACCACCACCACCACTTAGTTTTAAAAATTCTTCAATCTTATCTGGCTGCCACAAAAGGCCTGTGTTAGGGATTTAATCATATCTTCCCAAAACATATATATTGAAATCCTGGCTTCAATACCTGTAAATAAGGAGCTCTGGTAACGTAGTGGTTACAAATCGGGCTGCAAACCTTAAGGTCAACAATTCGAAACTACCAGCTGCTCCGTGGCAGAAAGATGAGACTTTCTGCTCCCATAAATATTTACAGCCTCAGAAACCCTGTACAGGGTCGCTATGAGTCAGAACTGACTCAATGGCACTTAACAACAACAACAACAACAACAACAACTACAACAACAACAACGTACCGGTAAATGGAGCACTCAGGTGGTTCTTTGGGTTAATAAACTGGGCTGCAAAGTCAGTTTGAATCTTAAGGTTGGTGGTTCAATCTCAAAGTTGCTCCTCAGGAACCATATACAGGTTCACTTGGGGTCAGAACCAACTCAATGACACTTAACAGCAACAACAACAGTAAACCTGTAAATAAGGAGCCTTGGTGGCTCAATGGTTAAGTGCTCTGGTGTTAAACTAAACATCAGTGGTGGAAAACCAACAGCAGTTCTGGGAAGGAAACTGTGACAGTCATCTCGGAAACCCTATAGGACAGTGCGACTGTGTCCCATAGGACTGGTATAGTTGAAATCGACTCGACAGCAGGGGATTTGGGCTCTTTTGGTACACTTGCAAATGTGGTGCAAATGGTTAATATGCTTGCCTGGTAACCAAAGATCGGAGGTTTGAATCTACCCAGTGGCACCTTGGAAGGAAGACTTGGCAATGCACTTTTGAAAAATCAGCCATGCGAGATGCAAAAGATTGAAACAAGACCTTTACCTCATGCCGTATACAAAAACCAACTCAGCATGGATTAAAGATCTAAATGTGAATCCCCAAATTATGAAGGCCATCAATGAAAAAATAGGGACAAATGTGAGGGTTTTATTCAGGGAATACACAGAATACCAAACATTTTGAAAACTACACAAAAAAAGTAGACAAAATTGATGATTGGGATATACTAAAAATTAAAAATTTATGTGCATCAAAGATTTCACCAAAAGAGTAAAAAGGGAGCCCACAGAATTGGAAAAAATCTTTTGCAACAACACATCAGACAAGGGACTCATTTCTAAAATGTGTAGGAAACTACAACACCTCTAGAAGAAAAAGACAAATAACCCAATTAAAAAATGGGCACAGGACAAGAACAGACACTTCACCAAGGAGGAGATTAGGCAGCCAACAAACATATGAAGACATGTTCACGATCACCAGCCATTAGAGAGATGCAAATCAAAACAACAATGAGATATCATCTCACACCAGCAATAACAGCAAAGATAAAAAAATGTAGAGGACAATAAATGCTGGCGGGGATGTGGAGAGACTGGGACACTCCTGCATTGCTGGTGGGACTGCAAAATGGTCCAACCTCTCTGGAAAGCAATATGGTGCTTCCTCAGAAGGTTGGAAATAGAAATAGCTTATGACAAAGCAATTCCCGTAGATGGTATTTACCTACAAGAACTACAAGCTATAACACGAGTAGATATATGCACACCAATGTTCATAGCAGCACAAAAAGATGAAGACAGGCTAAGTGTCCATCAACTGAAGAATGGATAAACAAATTGTGGTACATACACACAATGGAATATTATGCTACCTTGAAGAAAAACAAGGAAGCACCAAGCCACTGCATACCGTAGATGGACCTTGAGGACATTATATTGAGTGTAATTAGTCAGTCACAAAATGAGAAATACTGCATAGGACCACTATTGTAAAAGACTAAGAAAAATAACCCATACTTAAGCCTGGTGGGGAGGGGGGTAATTCTTTGCTAGTTACCCTGATTTGGAAGATGGAGGGAGGGGAGTGAGGAAAAGGTGGAGCTGGGAGGAGAAGGTGCAGCACAAGGCAGGGAATACACACAGGATAGTTTGGGTGCTAGGGAGGGGGGCAACACACAAGAAGAGGGACTGGAATGGAAGAACAAGGCAGATAGGAAAACAATTAGGCAGGTTTGCATGGGTTAAGTGGGACAGAGGTAAAGAATGATGTATGCACAACCTTAGAACAACAGGGCTCTGGGATACAGGGATTGAGACATGGTTGGAATGGGCAAAAAGGGGAAAATAATGTTAAGATGCTTGGCTGTCTTTTGAATCTTGGTTTCCCATGCAAACCATTATAAAATAGACACTGGAGGGGGAGAAAAAGGAATAGCCAGAAATATCACCATAGAAAGCTTGTAAGTCCGTCTTCTGCCTACAACTGATTGGAATACCTAAAATGGGGCTACAAAGTGCCCAGTGAAGGAGGCTTCCTGTGGAACCTCTGCATTACATAAGACCATAGGTGGAATCCTGAACCCCATCCAGAATCTTCTGAGGTGGGAATTTACCACTTGAAAGGACAAGCAGACCAGCCTGGAGTGGTTAGAAGAACAGAAGATACTTCTTGAAAGAAATACCAACAGGAAAATACAAAACAATAATGGTAGACCGATGGATTACTACAAGAACAAGCAAATTGTTTGTCCCAGGAGACATCAAGGCAAGTGGTCTGGTCTCCTCAGGGCAAACTCCCTTCCAGGACTAAAATTCAATGGGAATACACTAGCAGACATGCACTCTGATAGGTACCCACATTCCTCACCGATAAGGGGAAGTGAGGGAAAAACAGCAATGAAGCTGCAAGCTAAGCCCTACAACATTCAACAGACTTCTGAGAACCCAAGTGGAGACCTGGTTGGCCAGCAGTGTGGCACAACCTGGGGACTCTTGGGCCCAGAGTCAGTGACATAGTCACAGAGGACTAGAGTGGAGAGTGAAGCGTCCAGCTGATAGGAAGAGAGGGCATATACACAAGAACATCCATGCTTGTAGATAATAGCTTCAATGACCTGGCTTCAATGACTGGATGATCAGAATGCAACTAGAAGAAAAAGAAGAGGAAAAAAAGAGTAATCTGATACAATTTGATGAACTTGACCTACATCGATGGATGCAGTAGCTCAAAAGAGGGAACAAATCTTTCCACCCCCTCCATACACATAGTAGACAGGGATGGGCCACTTGGACATTGGCTACCCAAAATGGGAGGGGTGAGCCTACAAAGGCAAGAAGTGACTAGCTTACATGCTTTCAAGAGGAAGCCTAGATTCAGAGTGCAAGGAGGAAGGTAGAATCTCCACTGAGTAGTATCCATTCTCTCTGGGTGGAGCTGATGAAAGGAAATGCAGATAGGTCCCTTGTAATACAATAGTGAATAATTGTTATCAGGACTGACTGTGAGGGTTGGAAATGTAAAGGTGGATGTTTTGTAGCAAAAAGAGGGGAGTGATTGACTTTGCAGTCCAGGAGCAGAGGTCCCTGGGACCATCAAGGGAGAGGAGCGGAAAGTGGGACCCTACCCAGAGAAACAGTAGCTACAGAGATGGAGGCAGAGACAATGATGTGAAGAGATGGAGCAGCTGGGAACTCTAGACCCAGAGCTGGAGAGGGGCTGTGTGCTGATGACCGGGAGGCAGGCTTGCAGGGTCTACCCTTTTGTTGGTTGATGATGCATGGAGGGGACTGGAACCATGGCAATGAAATGCTATATGATAGGATAAATGTAAAGCTAATGTTCTCCCATGTAAACTATCACATAATTCACAATAAAACATTTTTTAAAAAATCAGCCATTGAAAACCCCACAGAGCACAGTTGTACACAAGAGTCACCATGAGTCAGAGTGGATTAGATGGCAATAGTGACTATGAGTTAGAATCACCTGGATGGCACAAAACAACTATAAATAGATATAGACATAGATAGATAGATATAGGTAGATAGGTAGATAGATAGATAGATAAGATAGATTAGATAGATAAGATAGATAGATACACACACACACACACATTGGTGTTATTGTTAAGTGTTGTCCAGTCCATTCCAGCTCACAACAACCCTGTATAGTGTTTCCGAGGCTATAAATTTTTGCAGGAGCAGAAAATCTCATCTTTCTCCTTCAGAGGAGCTGGTGGATTCGAACTTTCAACTTGTTAGTTCACAATCCAGGGCTTATTCAGCAATATATATATATATATCAATGTTGTTGTTAGTTGTTAAGTGCTGTTGAGTTGATTCCAACTCATAGCAACCCTGTATAAGGTTTCCAAGGAGTGGCTAGTGCATTTGAACCACTGACTGTGTGGTTCAAACTGACCTGTAGTCCAGTACTTCATCCCGTATTAATTTATCAATATACACATATACATTGATATGCACGTTTATTGTCTTTACTAAGTGCTGTTGACTCACTCCTTACTCGTTGCAACCCTGTGTAGGGTTCCTAAAGGTATAAATTTTTGCAGGGACAGAAAGCGTCATCTTTCTTTCCCAGAGTGGCTGGTGGGCTAGAACTGCTGACCTTATGGTTTGCAGTCTACTGCTTATCCTGCAGAGATACTACACTCCCAATACAAGTATTTGTTGTTCTTAAGTGCTGTTGTGTTGTTTCCAACTCATAGCAATCCTGTCTAGGATTTCTGAGATGCGGCTGGTGGGTTTGAACTCACCTTGCAGTTCAGTGCATTATCCTGCATTATCACACCAGGACTTATATATGTATATATGTGTATATATATATAAAGAAAGAGAGAAAGACTCATGGTATGGTAAGCACTGGACTTTGGACCACAAGGTCGTCAGTTCAAACCCACCAGCTGACCCTCAGAAACCTTATACAGGGTTGCTATGAGTCGGAACCGACTGGGCAGCACTTAACAACAACAATAGACATATATTGTTGCTAAGTGTATTTGAATTGATTCTGAATCATAGAAACCTTTTACAGGGTTTTAAAGGTTTTAAATATAGTCCTGGCATGATGCTATAGGATATGCACTGGAATGAAAGATTGGTTTGATCATCAAAGTCAGCATTTCAAACTCATCAGACGCTCTTTGGAAATCCTGTTCAGGGTTGCTAATATGTGTGTGTGTGTGTGTGTGCGCGCGCGCGTACGTGTGTGTAGTTGCTGTGTGCCATCCATCCAGTTGATTCTGACTCATAGTAACCCTTCATGCCAGGGCCACATAAGGTTTCTCAAGCTTTACTAGGAAGCAGATTGCCAGTTTTACTTCTGATTAAAGATTTATACCTGAGGAGCAACCTGTTGGTGGGTTCAAAATGATGACCTTCTGCTTGGCAGTCAGATGCTTAACCATTGTGCCACCAAGGTGGCAGGCTTCCACTCTTTCTCTCTATATATATTTACAATCTAAGAATAGCATCTTCTTGGGTAACGAAAAAGCAACATTTCTTTCTTGTGGATTTAAGTAACACAAAAACACTTCAGTATGCCGGGTTTGCTTGTTTTAACTGATCACTATAAAATCAGATAACATGAAAAGTAGTAAACGGCCACACTCCATTAAAAATCCCATGTCTGAAATTAGCAGATTGCAGACACTGTGACTTTCTCTTTAGCAATGCAGTCCACAGCAGATTCGGGGTTATAGGAGCATATTTCTGTTAAGGAACAGGACAGGCGCACTGGATTGGCTTCCTGTCATCGTTCCATGGTTCAGCAATTGAGTCATTTAATGGCTCCCACGCATATACCAACTCATATAATTTTAAGAAGGGTCTAGTGTGTGGACCATCTGTTACAATAAATTCACAGTGCCTTAAGAGATCAGCTGCTAACACTGTGATGTCCGCGCATAAGTAACTCGGTTGTACTTTTACTGAAGGTGAAAAGCTTAGAAAGACTGTGTTGGAATTAAATCTGGTGAAGATTCTACACAGTTCATTTCAACTCCTGGTGTGGCACTGTGGGTTAATGTGCTGGACTGCAAAACCATTTGAACTACATGATTCGTGGTTCAAGCTCACCAGCTGCTCCTTGGAAACCCTATACAGGGTCACTATGAGTTGGAACCGACTCAGCAGCACTTAACAACAACGAAAACCTTGCTCCTGATCAAAATCTGGCATTAACATTTTTTTTTAGCTTATCAGAAATTTGGACTCCCCATTACATTGTAAAATACCCATAATCTAAAATGAATTAACTTCTGGGGGGTAGAGGTACAGGGTGGAGATCTGAACTGATTCAAGTCAGGCAAAGGGTTTGATGGCTTTTGGCAATTTCCATTTGTATGTAAAAATCACATAGGCTCTATGATATGCATTTGAAAGAGGTACAAATATGGCCTAAGGACTGAAATGAAAGCTCAAAAGATCAATAGAAAGTATTAAGCTGACAAAACAAGTATTAAGTACTTGGTGTGGTGCTGTAGGATAAGCACTGGACTGCTAATCACAAGGTCAGTAGTTCAAATCCACCAATCAGTGAAAACCATATACAGGGTCACTATGAGTCAGAACTGACTTTGGGGCATTTAGCAACAACAATGATTTGTTAAGACACAACACTGTCATTGCTAATGCCATCAAGTTGTTTTCCCAGGTGTGACTGGTGAGTTTGTACTGCCAACCTTGCATTTAGCAGGCCAGTGCTTATACTATGGCACCACACCAAGACTCCCATACATTATATGTTAAGTGCCTTCGAGTAGGTTCCAACTCATAGCGACCCTGTATAGGGTTTCTTAGGAACAACTGGTGAGACCAACTTTGTTGTTTAAACCAACCATGCAGTCCAGCACCTTAACCCACATTAGGCACTGATAATGTAAAGATGGACCAATTTCAGACTATGCCATCAAGAAAGTCATTGACAAGACTAGTTGATGCTAAGTGTTGTGGAGTCAGTTCTGACTCATACTGACCTTGTACAGGGTTTCTGAGGAGTGGCAGGTGGGTTTGAACCACTGACCTTGTAGTCAGAAGTCAAGTACTTATCTTTTTTTAAATGTTTTATTGTGAATTATGTGATAGTTTACATGGAAGAACATTAGTTTTACATTCATCCTATCGTATATTGTTTCATTGCCATGGGTACAATCCACTCCATGCATCATCAACCAACCAAAGGGTATACCCTACAAATCTGCCCCTGGTCCTCAGCACACAGCCCCTCTCCCTCTCTGGGTCTAAAGTCCCCAGCTGCTTTATCTCTCCATGTCATCATCTCTGCCTCCATCTCTGTTGTCACTGTTTCTCTGGGTAGGGTTCCACACTCCGCTCTTCTCCCTTGATGGCCCCAGGGACCTCAACTCCTGGACTGCAAAGTCAATCACTCCCCTTCTTTGCTACAAAACATCCACCTTTACATTTCCAACCCTCACAGTCAGTCCTGATAACAATTATTCACTATTGTGTCACAAAAGACCTAGCCGTGTTTCCATCAGCCCCTCCAAGACAGATTGGCTACTAACTACTCAGTGGAGAGTCTATTTTCTTCCACGCCCGCTGGATCTAGGTTCCTTCTTGAAAGCTTGTAAGCCAGTCACTTCTTGCTTTGTAGCCACTGCCCCCCCACACACACACACTTTGGGTAGCCAATGTCCAAGTTGCCCATCCCTGTCTACTCTGTGTATGGAGGGGGTGGGAATGATCCTTGCTGTAAGGATTTGTTCCTTTTGAGCTACTGCATCCATAGGTGTAGGTCAAGTTCATCAAATTGTATCAGATTGCTCTTTTTTTCCTCTTCTTTCTTCTTCTAGTTGAACTCTGATCATCCAGTCATTGAAGCCAGGTCAAGTGGCTATTATCTGCAAGTGTGGGTGTTCTTGTACATATGCCCTCTCTTCTTATCAGCTGGACGCTTCACTCTCCACTCTAGTCCTCTGTGGCTTTGTCACTGACTCTGGGCCCGAGAGTGCCCAGGTCGTGCCACACTGCTGGCCAACCAGGTCTCCACCCGGGTTCACAGGAGTCTATTGAACATTGTAGGGCTTAGCTTGCAGGTTTATTGCTGTTTTTCCCTCACTTCCCCTTATCAGTGATGAACGTGGTCACCAATCAGAGTGTGTATCCCTACTGAGTCTTAGTCTTTGAAGGGGGTTTGCATTGAGGTGACTGGACCACTTGTCTTGATGTCTCCTGGGTGAGCAACTTGCTTGTTCTTGTAGTAATCAGTTGGTCTGCCATTATTGTTTTGTATTTTTCCTGTACGTCTTTCTTTCAGGAAATATCTTCTGTTCTTCTAGCCGCTCCAGGCTGGTCTACCCATCCTTTCAAGTGAAAATTTCCCACCTCTGAAGGTTCTGGATGGGGTTCAGGATTCCACCTATAGTCTTATGTAATGCAGAGGCTCCACAAGAAGCCTCCTTCACTTCAGGTATTCCAATCAGTTTTAGACAGAAGACGGACTTACAAGCTTTCTATGGTGATATTTCTGGCTATTCCTTTGTCTCCCCCTCCAGTGTATATTTTATAATGGTATGCAGGGGAAACCAAGATTCAAAAGACAGCCAAGCATCTTAACATTATTTCTCTCCTTTTCACTATTCCAATAATGTCTCAATCCTTGTATCCCAGAGCCCTGTAGTTCTAAGCTTGTGCATACATCATTCTTTACCTGTGTCCCACTTAGCCCATGCAAACCTACCTAATTGTTTTCCCATTTGCTTTGTTCTTCCATTCCCCTCCGCTTTTTTTTTTATATTGCCCACCTCCACAGCACCCAAACTATCCTGTGTCTATTCCTTGCCCTGTGCTCTCAAGGACTTATAGTGCCACACCAGGACGCCATACAATAGACTAGGAGACATGATAATGGCTTAGTATTTCAAGTACTATGGTAGAAGTGTTGTTACTAGCTGTTATGTAGGCCATCAGTCATGGTAACCTCACGTACATTTCCCTCCACTGGGTACCATGGATTGGATCATTGTATTCCTTAGGGTTTTCATTGTCTGATTTTCAGAAGCAGATTGCCATGATGTTTTTCTTAGTTATGGTAGAGATCGTTGTTGTTGTTGTTAAGTGCTTTTGAGTTGGTCCTGACTCATAGCGACCCTGAAAGTGTTTTCAAGAAGCAGCTAGTGGGTTTGAACTATTGACTTTGGAGTTAGCATCTCAGTGCCATATAAAGGCTCCAGTTTCATGAATAAACAGGAATTTTTTCAAGGATCTATAAAATACAAAACTTGTACAACATACTCTTAGTGAAAAAAACCCTATGGTAAAACCCATAGTTTATTATTGAAGCATAAAAGAGCCAAGCTATTCAGATCAGGACTCAGGATGGGAGAAGAAGGGCATCTAATATAAATATTAAATCTAAAAGATGATGCAGTGTGAATGGAGTTCTGAAAGACCAAGACAACATCTTTGTAAATTATCCATGTATCAATAAATGATACATACATTTTCTTTCAAGCATTACATAGTCCACCTATGCTTCAGATAGACATTCAAGACTTGAATTGTGAAGTATCCACCAAGTAACTGCTCAAAAAGCTCAGATGAATTCTTAGACATTGATAGTGGGCATGCCAAATTAGAAAAAAAAAAAATTCATTATTGAGGGAAACATGGAAAAATCTAAAGGAATAGCATGTACATTTACTCTTTGAACTAGAAATCTAAGAATTTACTGAAAAAAAAAATAGGAAAAAAAGATGATCACAAGAGTCTTCATTGCAGTACTATTTGCAATAGCAAAAGACTGGAAAGCAAATGTCTACCAGTACAGGATGGTAAGGAACCCTGGTAGCACAGTGGTCAAATCTACCAACCGCACCCTGAAAGCCCAATGAGACTGCCTGCTCCTGTAGAGATTTACAGCCTCGGAAACCCTATGAGTGGGAATTGAATCCACGGCACACATCCACCACCAGATAATGATATGTTGGGATATTGCACATCTGTAGAATAGACCACAGATGGACACTAAAGTGCTGTAGAATGATCACTAGAAAAAAAACATAAAATAAAGAAACAATCAAGGTGTAGTAAATCAGGGACCATAATAATATCATTTATTGATGATAGTGTATAAATGCTCATACTCTTCCTAATAATGAAAGCCTAGACGGCACTTAACAACAACAACAAACTGTACAATAAAATATAGACAAATCATTTGTGGCTGATGTTGTTAGGTGCTGTCAGGTCAGTTCAAACCCATAGTGACCCGTATAGGATCACCAGTCATTTCCTAGGAGCGACTGGTGAGCTTGAACCACCAACCTTAAGGTTCAAACTGACTTCGAAGTCCAGCACATTGACTCACAGCGCCATTTCAGGACTCCAGGTAAATCACTAGGGGAAAACAAAATAGAAATGATTAGGTATGGAACTAGTCTAAATAAATGGACTATACCTTGTTTTGTAGCTTTGTCTTTTAAATCATATAAACATTTTACATAACTAAAAAAAATTAAAATATTTTTTAATCCAGAAAAACATCATAAGTAAAATGAAACATATGAACCTAACTATATTCTATTTTTTATGATTGGCTGTTGTTAAGTGTCGTTGAGTCGGTTCCTATTCATAGTGATCATGTTTAGTGTTTCCAAGCAGCATCTAGTGGATTTGAACCACCAACCTTGTGGCTAACAGTCCAGTGTTATCCTACAACACCACATCAACACTCCATTTTCATGAATAGAGAGGAAATTTTTCAAGGATCTATAAAATACAGGGTTTGTACAATGTATTTCTAGTAGAAAAAACTCTCCAAGGTAAAAGGATTACAAAATAAAATCTTGAATTTTTTTTTTTTTTTAGTGATAATTGTGAGTGGTCATGTGTTGCTCCTGTTGTTTGGTTCTAGCCATCAATTTCAACTCATAGTAACCCTGTGTATTGCAGAGTGAAACACCGCCTGGTCCTGCACAGATGCCTTAAGCTGGATTCTACAGAGAAGCCCAAACAGTGAAACTTGTATATGTATACATAAAGAGAAATTTATATTTTAAAAAAATGGCTCAGACAGTTGGAGAGGTGCGAGAGTTCCAAGTCCCAGTCAGATGATCCAAGACTGGCAGGTAGGCAGGTGGGTCTGGCAGGCAGGCAGGTCACAAGGTAAACTGCTGAGGACTTCCAGGATTGGATCGATAGGTTCTACCACAGGTCACTGGCTCAAGTCCTAAAACCAGGGGCCAGGGAATGAACCAGATGCAAGAGCCAGACCCAGCAGAGAGGAAGCAAGTTTTGCATGACTGTCAAATATACCACACCCCTGAGGAAAGTTCTTTTCTATTG
The DNA here is from genome assembly GCF_000296735.1 of Chrysochloris asiatica. NCBI lineage: Eukaryota > Metazoa > Chordata > Mammalia > Afrosoricida > Chrysochloridae > Chrysochloris > Chrysochloris asiatica. The sequence goes on along the minus strand of NW_006408573.1, from coordinate 9,376,629 downwards.
ATTGGCTGCTCATAACTGACCTCATCATAAAGTTGATTACAGCCCAGTCAAGTGGGCATACAACCTTAACTATCACAAACTCACTCATAATTGTTGTTGTGTCTGAGCCAATTGTTGAGGCCACTGTGTCAATCCATCTTACTAAGGAACTTCTTTTTTTGCAGACCACTACTAAAAGTGAAGAGGGCTTAAAATACTTATGGATAAAGATCAAAGACCACAGCCTTTAGTATAGGTTGCATCTCAATGTAAAGAAAAACATCCTCACCACTGGACCAATAAACAACATCATGATAATTGGAAAAAAGATTGAAGTTATCCAAGACTTCATTTTGCTTGGATCCACCATTAACACTCATGGAAGCAGCAGTCAAGAAATCAAATGACATAATACATTAGGCAAATCTGCTGCACTAGACCTCTTTAAAGTGTTGACCAAAGATATCAGTTTGAGGACTAAGGTGCACCTGACCCAAGCCATGGTATTTTCAGTAGCCTCATATGTATGTGAAAGTTGGACAATGAATAAAGAAGACTGTAGAAAAATTGATGCACTTTAAGTTATATTGTTGGAGATGAATTTTAAAGATACCACGGACTGCCAGAAGAACAAACAAATCTGTGTTGGAAGAAGAACAACCAGAATGCTCCTTAGAAGCCAAGATGAACAAACTTCATCTCTCATACTTCAGACACATTATCAAGAGGGACCAGTCTCTGGAGAAGGACATCATTCTTGGTAAAGTAGAGCGTTAGTGAGATGGATTGGCACAGTGATGGAAATAGTGGGCTCAAACATAGCAGCAATTGCAAGGATGGAACAGGACTTGGCGGTGTTTTGTTTTGTTGTGCATTGGATCATTGTGGGTCAGAAATGACGCAATGGCACTTACCAACAACTTTTATCAGTATAGTATAGCTTTTAGGTGGTTGTTGTTGCTAAGTGCCGTCGACTCGGTTCCGACCCCCATAGCGACCTTGTACAGGGTTTCCGAGGCTGTAAATCTTTACGGGAGCAGAACGCCTCATCTTTCTCCCATGGAGCGGCTGGTAGTTTTGAACTGCTGGCCTTAAGGTTCGCAGCCCAATTCGTAACCACTACGCTACCAGAGCTCCTTATTTTAGGTGGTAGTAGCGTAGTGGTTATGAATCGGGCTGAGAACCTTAAGATCAGCAGTTCGAAACTACCAGCTGCACCGCGGGAGAAAGATGAGGCTTTCTACTCCCGTAAAGATTTACACCCTCGGAAACCCTATACAGGGTTGCTATGGGTCGGAACCGACTCGATGGCACATAACAACAACAACAACAATGACTCTATTATTGGGAGTGCTGGTGCTGCTGTTTGATAAGAGCTGGACTGCTAACTGCAAGGTCAGCAGTTCAAACCCACCAGCCTCTCCACAGGAGAATGATAAGGCTTTCTGCTCCTATAAAGGTTTACAGCCTCAGAAACCCTATACAGGGCCATTATAGTCAGACTAGACTCAACAGCACCCAACAACAACATAGATATTGTCAATTTAACACCAGTGTGTGGGGGGGTATATAGGATGGATACAAAGAATATGTTGATGGCTTTGAAAAACAAGTCTTCAATTTGGGAGAAAGGGTATATTGATACATGAGGTTAAGTCAACAAGTATTGATTCTAGGGTTCAAGTTCATACATGCACGGATTTTTTTTTTTTTTCAAGTTCAAATATTTCTCAGTCATAGAATGATTGAATGAATGATGACAGATAAGGTGTCTCAGTAATATACTTGTTTTAGGGTGCCTTCACAAAAAAAGGTCCAATTAAAACAGTGACTTCCAAGGGGATCCACTGGGCCAGTTAAATTTAAGTCAGAGAGGACAGTTTAGAAGGTTATAGCATTTTTTTCTTAAAAGGGATAGGATCAGCACTGGACTTTGAACCACAAGGTTGGCAGTTCAAACCCTTTATAAGATTGCTATGAGTCCAAACTGACTCCATGGCACTTAACAACAACAACAACAATCTTAACAGATTTTCTCAAAGGACACAGGATGATCACTGGGGTTTTTTAGGAGGAAGCTTCACAAATATTGAAAATACAGTGATGAGAAAAACTCAGGAAAATTGTACCAAGGAATCTTTTCCCATCAAAACAATGCACCTGCTCATTCCTTGAGGTAGTAAATTGTCCTATGAGAATTCCATTGAGAAACCTTACCCCATCCACAGGCCTAATCTTACCCCTTTAGATTTCTTTTTGTTCCCCAAATGCCAAGAACATGGAAAAGGCACACAATTTGTGTCCCTTGAGGATGCCAAAATTGCTATTTCTCACATGGTGTAAATTGAAAAGAGTACAGAATTCCTCAGAGAAGGGTTGTTGTTGTTAGGTATGATTGAGTTGGTTCTGACGTATTCTGACCCTTTGCACAAAAGAATGAGGCACGGTCTGGTCCCATGCCATCCTCTTAATTGTTACCATAGCTGAGTCCATTGCTGTAACCACTGTGTCTATCTATATTATTGAGGGTCCTCCTCTTTTTCGCTGTCCCTTTACTTTGCCAAGCATAATGGCCTTTTCCAGGGAAGGGTCCCTCCTCATAACATGTGCAAAGTATTTGAGATGATATTTTACCATCTTTACTTCTAAGGGACAATCTGGCTGTACCTTTTCTAAGACAGATTTGACAGGGTAAGAGAGATGGAAACACTACCTTTAGAAGTTGATAGACCTAGACAGAGGGCATAATGAGAAATAATCGCTTCACATGTTGATATTTCTGTTTAATGATGGTTTCTGTGATTTTATAGCAATGCTTTTTGACGTACTTTCATATGATTGATGCAATTAAAGAAAAGTGCTGTGGCTGTCAAATTGAATATGAAATATCAGTATAGACTCATGATTCATTGTATCTTAAAAATAAAATAAATCACTTCACCTGTGCCTGCTGAAAAGGCCTAGAGACAAAGACTAAATTTATAGTCATGAGCAATCCCAATGCCTTAGAGTCTGTTGTGTACATACCGTAGACTACTACAGGGAGCGAATTTTCCTTAAAGAAGCATCTCTTTCAAGCTCTGGAATACTAAAGACACAACATGATCCCGGATCAGAAGAGTTTAACATGAGAGCAGGCTCAAATAGCCCCCAAAGGCACAAGTAAATTACACCAGGAAGTAGCCCAAATACCTAAAGTCCCCATTCCTACTACATCACATTATCGCTTGCAGCTTGAACCTGTCGCCTCCTGTAATATACCCTATCATGAGGTCATCGAGAAAAAGAAAACTCAGGCTTTGCTTAGAGATGACTTTGCATGAAATGAAGGGCCCACCCACAAGAGGACAGTTGCAATATTTCAGTCACTTTCTGGAACATCCCCAAAGAACTTTAGTGGAAGAAAATTCTCCCATCGGGCAGAACTTTGTGGTGCACACCTAGTTGTCCATTAACCATGGAAGTAGAAATGGTTAGAGGTAAGAGGATATATTGACTCATGGACTGTGGTCATTGGTTTGACTTCATGGTCAAGGACTTACAAGGAACGTGATTGGAAAATTGGTAGTAAGATGTCTCCGGCTCAGGAGAATTCTGATTTATATCAACTATACAGATTACAGTTGCCAAAACTGAGCATTCTATTTTGATCATCCTGGCAGCCAAGTAAAAAAGGGGACATGGTTACTCATATTAATCATCCTTATAGGCAAATGTCCCAGTTACTCAAGGTTTTTCCTACAATGGAATTCTGAAAGATATCTCTGAAGCAGGACTTTAGAAGGGACACAAAAAAACAATAGAGAATATTTCCTCAAACATTCTTATGTTATTTCTTAATTTGAACTTAAATAATACTCAAGGGCATGCCACTTAAAAAATGCAGAGCAAGTAATTGTCCTCATCTTCCAAAGATAACTGCAGAACACATGCTTTATGTCTAAACACTGCAACTTTCTTTAGCTTCCTTTTCTTAATATAGTTTCTCTTTTTTTACCTCTTTCCTGACTTGATAAATTGCCTAGAAATATCTTTGGAAATATTGTTGTTTTTAAGTGCCATTGAATTGATTCAGAATCATAGCTACCCTGTATAGCATTTTCCAGGGGGTGAGTTTGAACCGCCAATCTTGTGGTCCAGTGTTCATCCTACACACCAAGAAATAGGCAGGGTAAAAAGGGGAATAAACAGGGAGATTTCCACTCTCCTATTTGGTGTCCTGGTATGGTGCTGTGGGTTAATACACTGGACTTCAAAGTTAGTTTGAACCAAAAGGTCAGTAATTCAAGCTCATCAACTGCTCCTTGGAAAGTGTATACAGGGTCACTATGGGTTGCAACCGACTCAACGGCACTTAACAACAACAATTGGATTTCTGATATGGCACTGTAAGATTTACACCCTCGGAAACCCTGTACAGGGTTGCTATGGGTCGGACCCGACTCGACGGCACTTAACAACAACAACAACAACTGTAAGATAAGCACTGGACTGCAAGATCGGTGGTTCAAACTCACTAACCACTCCTCAGAAACCCTATACAGGGTCACTGTGAGTTGGAATTGACTCCACAGAACTTAACAACAACAACAAAAATATTGGGTGGAAAAAAGGACATCATGCTTGATAAAGTGGAGGGTCAGCGAGGAAGAAGAAGACCCCAAGTGAGATGGATTGGCACAATGGCAGCAGCAATGGGCTCAAGCTTAACACAGATTGTGAGGTTGGTGCAGAGCCAGGCAGTGTTTGTCTGTTGTGCATAATGTCGCTTTGAGTGGGTACTGACTGGATGGCACCTAACAACAACAACACTGGAGGGAAGGAATTTATCCTTTGCTTTTGAAAGATCTGGTCAAAAAATTCAGTTATGTCTCCAGGCTGAGGGAAAAATAAAATCAGAAAATTAATGAATTGAAAATGAAACCCCAAAAGAAATGCCTGGAGCCTTAGAAAAGTACAGAGACCAAAGGCACAGTGAGAGTCATGAATAATAATGAGACTCCGACAACAATGATATCACGGGCTATTCTTTTTTGTCCATTTAGCCAAGTCCCCAAGTCACCTCTTCTGCCCTGGTGAAAGAAACCCAATCTATTAAGTCTTTTCCAGAATTTAAACACCCAGTGACTGAGGAGAGAAAACCCAACAACTTAGACATTGTGTTAACAACAATCTCTGTCTGGATTTTTTGTGTGTAGTGGGGAAGACTCTTGTCCATTTTGTAGGAATACATAAATATACAACCACAAATGCTGACTTGCAAAATATGTTTCTATTCTAGGATGTGAAAAATATAATGCTAAAATGCTCCGTATATATGTGGTCTCTTCATAGGAAGTGGTGTCTTTTTACAGTAATTATTATTTCATAATAATAATTATTATTATTAATTGCTTTACTTACAACAATTAGCCCAGCATTTAGAAAGAACTCAAAAAGGGATAAATATTTTATATATTATAATTCATTCAGTCTAAAATATACCTATGGTATTAATATTCCCATTTTACAGATAAGGACTATGGGAAAGCACAGGAGAGCTGTGTTCTTTGATCAGGGTCACACAGTTATATTTGCATAATTGGGTCTAGGGGACTTGAACTTGTTCTGTGTGATGCCAGAGGCTATGCATTTAACCAAGAGGTTCTGTGAGCTCTCAAAAGCACACTAGATCTTAGGAGATACAGTATTAATTGGATATTTGTTGTTGTTGTTGTTAAGTGCCGTCAAGTTGGTTCTGACTCATAGAGACCCTGCATAGGGTTTCTAAGGAACAGCTGATGGGTTTGAACGGTTGGTCTTGTGGTTCACAGTCCAGTGCTGATCAAATACTGACTGGGAAGACGATGCAGACAGCAATCTAGTTACAAGGAAGATGGTGCAAAAATATTCATGGGCATTCACTGACTGGATTTCAGAAGTAGGGCACCAGTGGTTTTCCTCCTAGTTTTAGTCTGAAAGTTCCAGTAAAACCTAGTCAATATGGGTGACTGACTCTATTAACAATAATGGGGCTGGTATGTAAAAGGGTTGCTATAAGTCAGAATCAATTTGATGAGAGTAGGTTTGGTTTGGTTAGTTTGGTATTTAAAATAATGATTGCAAACATTAAGGAAATCATGGTCTCCAGTTAATTCCAGCTCATAGCAACTCTAAAGAACAGAGTAGAACTTCTGTAATCTTTATGAACCGTCACATCTTGGTGACGGGTAGGTTGAAACCATAGCCTTCTCAGTTATTAGCCAAGCATGTTAACCACTGCACAACAAAGGCTGGCTATACCATCACTGGCCGTGGTGGTGGTGATTATGTGTTGTTGAGACAGTTCCAAGGCTGTACATCTTTACAGGAGCAGAAAGCCTCATCTGTCTCCCATAGCACAGCTGGTAGATTCAAACTGCTGACCCTGAGGTTAGCAGCCCAGTGTGTAACCCACGATACCACCAGGGCTCCTGATGACATGGCTAGTTGCTGTCAAACTGATTCTAACTCATGGCAACTTGCTGTCTTGCAGAATAATACTGTTTTCCAAGCCCCTGTATTTTTTACAGTGTTTCTATAGTGATAAAATCTATTACAATTTCAGTTTTCATTCAAAGAAAATGTAATCATAATATGCACACGGACAACACAGCTATACAGTCAACACTGCAGACTGGAGGCTGGAGAGTGGCAGATGTTCAAAGGTCCATTTACCCATGCTTGTGTTCAGAATGATCAGCATCTTTGAAGATCAAAGTGACCACCATTGATCAAAGGTTTGTAATGGTATCAGAATTCAAGTAGACACAGGGAATTGTAAGGAATTCAGATGCCTTTCATATTTGAGATGACAGGACAGATGAGAAAAAACAAGTAACCTTCCCTTGAGGTGATGGTAGTTATGTGCCGTGGAATCGGTTCCAACTCACAGCAAACCCATATAGGGTTTCCAAGGTTGAAAATCTTTATGGGAGCAGGAAGTGTCATTTTTCTCCCACAAAGCAGATGGTAGATTTGAACCGCTGGCCTTGTGGTTAGCGGCCCAACTTATAACCCTCTATGGTACCAAAACATGTTAATAGTAAGTGTGTATTTCTTCTGTACACTTAGGCCTCTTGCCTATACATTTTGCTATTAGATACCTCCTCAATACCTTCCAAACCATGTGGATTTTCAACAAATATGTACTGACAACTGAGTATCTCCCAATCACTGTGCTAGACCATGGTCAGCAAAAAGAGAAACGGTTTCTACTCTCTTGGGGAGAGACAACTCATCTGTGAATCGATCACACTACAAACTGTGAAATTACTACAAGGAAAATGCTACAAAAGAAAAAATACATAGGATTTTGTGTAATTATTAAGGGGAGATTTCCCATATTAAGGAAGGATTTGCTTTGAGCTAAGATAGGAAGATTGATGAGGGGTGAAGTCTAAGACATGAGTGCATTCTTAGCAGAGAGAAGTATGTGTTTAATGGAGAGTAAATGCTTCCAGGCCCTGTAGTCTTAAGAAGCATGACACATCTGAAGGTTCATGTTATTATAGCAGAACACAGGGTAGGGGTCTGAGGAGACCAGCATCTTTATGAGAAGAGACCAAGTAATAAGTCTGCATCCCCAGTGATCTGCCAACGACATGAAGCACTGACATAGTTAGAATCCTCATCATCACAATGCAGTGTGACAAATGCAGTAGTAGAGACATGATTTGATGCAGTAAAGGGGGAGGGGGGGGAAGGTGGGACGCTGGTCAAAGTGACCAGCTCTAGCGCATGGCACAATAGTTAAGGAGTTATATAGATGGCTCTCCATTCTTAATCCTGATACAACCAACTATAACAGTGTTAATTTGATAAAGCTCTTTATTTTCCTGAGTAGTCTCATTCTAGGCTGCTGCTAAATGTCATTGAGTCCATTTCGACTCATAGCAACCCTGTATAGGGTTTTTGAAGAGCAGCACCATACCAGAACTCACTTTAGGGGTGAGAAAATTGAGTATCTATTTTGTAAGTACATCCAGAATGCCCCTTGGAAACCAGTATGGTCAGACTTCGTCTCTCATACTTCAGACATGTTATCAGGAGAAATCAGTCCCTGCAGAAGGGCATCATGCTTGATGTAGTGGAAGGACAGAGAAAAAGAGGAAGCCCCTCAGCAAGATGGACTGGCACTGGGGCAGCAACAATGGACTCAAGCAGAGCAACCATTGTGAGGTTGGTACAGGATTGAGGAGTGTTTTATTCTGTTTGCGTAGGGTTGCTATGAGTCGGTACCGACTCGATGGCACCAAACAACAACAGTTTTTTAAGGTTATTATGTAGACTTAGTAACTTAATTTAAGGAGCTCTGGTAGTGTAGTGGCTACAAATCGGGCTGCGAACCTTAAGGTCAGTGGTTCGAAACTACCAGCCACTCCACGGGAGAAAGATGAGGCTTTCTACTCCCATAAAGATTTACACCCTCGGAAACCCTGTACAGGGTCGCTATGGGTCAGAACTGACTCGACGGCACTTAACAACAACAACAACAAGTAACTTAATTTAAGACAAAGTGCTTAGCGGTGAGATTGTTGTTAGTTGCTGACAAGGTGATTTGGACTTATGGCAAACTTCTGTGTAACAGAATGAGAAATTGACCAGTTCTGCTCCTTCATCATGATCCCTGGTATGTTTAATTGCTGTTGTAAAGTGTCACGAGTCAATTCTGACTCATAGAGACACTGTATAGAGTTTCTGAGGATCAACTGGTAAGTTTGAACTGCTGACCTTGCAGACCAGTGCATTATCCTGCAACACCACAGAAGGCCTTATTCCACAGTGTGTGGTGCTACAGGATATTGCGCTGGACCGTAAAGCCAATTTGAGCTACAAGGTCAGCAGTTCAAATCCACAAGCTGCTCCTTGAAAACCCTATTCAGGATCACTATGAGTTGGAACCAACTTGACGGCACTTAACAGCAACAACAAAGGGACTTTCCATTATGAGGAGTCCTAGTGTGGCACTGTACGATAAGCAATGGACTGCTAACTGCAAGGTACATGGTTCAAACCCACCACTCACTCCTCAGAAACTCTATACAGGGTTGGAATGAGTCGGAACCCACACTATGGCACTTAATAACAAAAATAATATTCTACAGTGTCACCTCTCCAGCACTTAATTCTAAAAACAACAATGGACACCTCTTTAGGATAAGGAACAATGGCTAGTGTCAGGTTAGGGTTCCTGATCACATTACAATCTTTAGTTTATCTTTCTGTGACTGCTCTTACAACCAATGAAATCAAATAAAGTAACTGTGTCATTTCCCAGGGACCTAAATAGTTATTTATTACAGACATAACAATTCAGAGTTGGAATTTGTTCCTTAATTATCCCCACAGTTGCTGTAGTTAAGACTGCTGTTTTTTATTTGGAAGTGTGACTTTGCTTGTAGTTTTCTCTCTTTTTTTTTCCCCCCATAAAGACTTCATAAAAGCTTAAGGGGCTAATATTTTTTGGTGAGTGTGTGTGTTAAATATTAATGGCGGTTTGTTCTCAGATCCTGCCTTCCCAACAGAGTCTTTAAAGGCTGAATTATACCAAAAGTTATGGCACTACTCAAGAGGGGCAGCTATCTTCCCATAATGAAGTCATTTGTTCATCAGCCTTAAGAGATTCAGTCAGGAAGATTGGTATGCCTCCCCTGCCCCTCCTGGAGACAGGGGAGCATTAGAAATGCACAGGACACACCTGGCCATACCTAGCACCCTTTGTAGTTTAGTTCCTTCCCCCACATTTGATACTTAACTGTTCAACATAATTACCTTAAGGAAAACAAGTTGTGGCTCTGTTCTTTGAAAATAAGCACACATTTCAGATGCTCTGGAGCAACCAGAGAGAAGAGCTCTGTTACTTTAATATTAGAACAAGTGGAATAGAGGTTGCTGCGAGGTACACATTAAGTGTTGGGTACCACTTTGGTTGTATGTGGTGTAGAGGAATGTGAAGAAGGTTTGGGGGTTGCCCAACATCAAGTCCCTTTGTTATTGTTGTTAAATGTTTTACAGTTGATTGGACACATAGAGACCCTGTATAGGGTTTCTGAGGAGCAGCTGGTGAGTTTGAACTGCCACCTTGTGGTTCAAATTGACCTTGTGGTTCAGTGCTTATCCTACAGTGCCACACCAGGACTCCTTAGGCTATGGAAATGGCTTGTTCTCTGTCCTGAAGAAGCTCATTGCTGTGATTACTGCACATCCCAGGCATTTCCTGACAGTCTACAGCACAGATCATCAATTGTTCATATGCAAATTCAAACTGAAGCTGAAGAAAATGAAAACAAGTCCATGAGAGCCAAAATAGGACCTTGACTATATCCCACCTGAATTTAGAGAACATCTGAAGAACAGATTGATACATTAAACACTGAAGACCAAAGACCAGAAGAGTTGTGGGATGACATCAAGAACATCATAAGGTAGAAAGCAAAAAGTCATTAAGAAGACAAGAAAGAAGGAAAAGGTCAAATTGGATGTCAGAAGACACACGGAAATTTACTCTTCAGCATAGAGATGCTAAAGCAAATGGAAGAAATGAGGAGGTACAAGAGCTGAACAGAACATTTCAAAGATCGCTCAAGAAGACAAAGCCAAATATTACAAAAAAAAAAAAAAAATGTGTAAAGATCTGGAGTCGGAAAACCAAAAAGAACACACTCAGCATTTCTCAAGCTGGGGGGACTGAAGAAAAAATTCAACCCTCCACTTTCATTATTGAAGGATTCTCTGGGCAATTTATTGAATTCATTGAATGATGCAGAAAGCATCAAAAGAAGATGGAAGGAATACACAGAACAAGGCACCAGGAATTGATGGAATAAAAATTGAAATCTTTCAAGAAAGTGAGGCGGTACAGGAGGTACTCACTCATCTATGCCGAGAAAATTGGAAGACAACTATCTGGCCAATTGATTGGAAGAGATCCGTAGTTGTGCCCATTCCAAAGAGAGGTGACCCAACGGAATGTAGAAATCATTGGATGATATCTTTGATATCCCATGCAAGGAAAGTTTTACTAAAAAAAAGTAATACAGAAAAGACTATAAGCATACATTGACAGAGAACATCCAGAGGTTCAAGCCGTATTCAGAAGAGTCCGTGGAATGAGGGATATCATTGCTGATGTCCAATGGATCTTGGCTGAAAGCAGAGAATATCAGAAAGATGTGTACCTGTGCTTTACTGACTATACAAATGCTTTCAATTGTGTGGATCATGACAAGATATGGACATCATTGCGAAGTAGGAGTATTCTAGAACACTTATTTGTGCTCATGAGGAATCTGTCCCTTTACCAAGAGGCAGTTGTTTGAACAGATCATGGGAACACTGAATGGTTTGAAATTAAGAAAGGTGTGCGACAGGGCTGAATTCTTTCGCCATACTTATTCAACCTGTATGCTGAGCAAATAATCTGAGAAGCTGGGTTCTGTGAAGGAAAACGTGGCATCAGGATTGGAGGAAGACTTATTAACAACCTGAGATATGCGGATGATACAACCTTGCTTGCTGAAAGTGAAGAGGACTTAAAATATTTACTGATGAAGATCAAAGAGCACAGCCTTCGGTATGGATTGCATCACAACGTCAAGAAAACAAAAATCCTCACCACTGGACCAATAAACAACATTCTTATCACTTTCTTGAAAGGTTTTAATTGTTAGTCCATCAATTCCTGGTGCCTTGTTCTTTGCCAGTTCCTTCAATGCACTTGGACTTCCTCTTTCAGTATCACTGGCTCTTGATCACATGCTACCTCTGGAAACGGTTGAACATTAACCATTTCCTTTTGGTACAGTGACTCTGTGTATTCCTTCCATCTTCTCTTGATGCTTTCTTCATCATTCAATAATGTGCCCAGAGAATCTTTCTGTTGCAGACCGTGTAAGACTAGTCAGAGGTTCGAGGCCCTCTAGGGCCAAGTGTAACAAATGAGGCCACTGGCAGTTAATGGCAAATTGCTT
>NW_006408573.1:9361811-9364063 GCF_000296735.1 Chrysochloris asiatica | reverse complement strand
GCAGGCATGGAGTAAAGATTGCAGTGCACTACTAGTTGGAAGGCATGGAGTAAAGATCAGTGAATTACTGGTTGGCAGGCATGGAGTAAAGATTGCAGTGCATTACTGGCTGGAGGGCATGCGGTAAAGATTGCAGGGCAGTGAGTTGCTGCCTGCAGAGGCCATGATGCCTGTACTCCCAAGCCTGCCTATCAGTGATGTATCCACCCTGGCTTTGGGGTGCCTCTTTGTCTCTCTCTTTGTCTCTTTCTGTGTATTCTTGATATATGTGACTCGCCGTCAGGTATCCCCTCCTCGTGAACTGAACCTCAATGTCGAGGCGGGTCCCCGACATCTTTCAATAATGAAAGTTGAGGCATGAAATTTTTCTTCAGTTCCCCCAGCTTGAGAAATGGTGAGCGTGTTCTTCCTTTTTGGTTTTCTGATTCCAGATCTTTGCACATGTTGTTGTAATATTTGCCTTTATCTTCTCGAGCTGATCTTTGAAATGTTCCCTTCAGCTCTGGGACCTCCTTATTCCATTTGTTTTAGCATCTCTCTGCTGGAGAGCAAGTTTCAGTGTCTCTTCTGACATCCATTTTGACCTTTTCCTTCTTTCTTGTCTTCTCAATGACTTTTTGCTTTCTTCCTGTATGATGCTCTTAATGTCATCCCACAACTCTTCTGGTCTTCAGGCTTCAGTATCAAATCTGTTCTTCAGATGATCTCTAAAGTCAGGTGGGATATAGTTAAGGTCCTATTTTGGCTCTCATGGACTTGTTTTCATTTTCTTCAGCTGCAGTTTGAATTTGCATATGACATGTATATGAGGCAACTGAAAATACCGTGCGTGGCTTGGATCAGGTTAATCTTAGTCTTCAAAATGACTTCTTTGCTCTTTAACACTTTAAAGAGGTCATTTGCAGCAGATTTGTCCAATGCAATATGTCATTTGGTTTCCTGACTTCCATGAGTCTGACTGTGGATCTAAGTAAAATGAAATCCTTGAAAACTTCAGTCTTTTCTCAATTTATCATGATGTTTATAAGTTCAATTGTAGAAGACTTTTGTTTACTTTATATTGAATTGTAATCTTTACTGAGAGCTGTATTCTTTGATCTTCATCAGTAAGTGCTTCATATCCTCTTCACTTTCAGCAAACAAGGTTGTATCACCTGTACATTGAAGATTAATGAACCTTCCTCTAATTCTGATGCCACGTTCTTCTTCATATAATCCAGTTTCTCAAATTATTTGCTCAACATACAGGCTGAATAAAAATGGTGAAAAGATACAACCCTGGCACACACAGCAGTAGGCAATATCCACTATGAGGTTGTATATTTATTTGTACACTACTTTAAATTTTATGAAGCACACTCGCTTATAGCATGGTGGCCAGCACTTGAAAACTCTGATGCTCACATTCAACTCAGGGGCAAGTGAACCACACGCTCAAGACCACAGAGGTAAGTCTTCTTCTCAGCCTCCACTCTGTTACTGTGGGCTGAGCTGAGCAGGAGAACGTGGGGGTGTAAGTCAATGGAGTATTTCAGGCCTCCGTTTTGTCATCTAGGAAATAAGATAACGCCAACAAGAACATTCACATCAGTTTCATGAAATAAGATACGTGTGCTTGGTCCAAATGTTTTATAGTTGAGAAGGTAATCACGTATAAGGCAGATATGCTTACTCTAGACTAGTATATGTTTCCCTACCTGCTCTTGTAAAATGTATTTTGTTAATCACTGGATTCCTGGTATCTATTATGTTCTTTGTTGTTGTTGCTGTTAAGTGCTGTTGAGTTGTTTCTGACCCATAGCGACCCTATATAGGGTTTCCAAGGAGCATCTGGTGAGCTTGAACCACTGACCTTGTGGCTCCAATGGTTTTGCAGTCCAGCACATTAGCTCACAGCGCTATATCAGAACTATTATCAACTGCTTATTTGTTTTTATTAAGAACTGTTGAGTCCATTCCAACTCATAACCACACTGCATAGGGTTTCCAAGGAGCATGATGGGTTTGAACTGTCGACCTGGTGGTTAGCAATCCAGTGCTTATCCTACAACACCACACAAGACTCCAGCTGTTTATTGGATGAATATATATAGCGTAGTGGTTACGAATCGGGCTGCGAACCTTAAGGTCAGCAGTTCGAAACTACCAGCCGTTCCGCGGGAGAAAGATGAGGCTTTCTACTCCCGTAAAGATTTACACTCTCGGAAACCCTGTACAGGGTCGCTATGGGTCGGACCCGACTCAACGGCACT
>NW_006408573.1:9356246-9361171 GCF_000296735.1 Chrysochloris asiatica | reverse complement strand
CAGGGTCACTATGGATCGGAATTGACTCGACAGCACTTAACAACAACAACAACATACAGGAATTAACTGTATATATAAATGGGTGAATGAGTAAACTTACTCAGACTCAATGTCCTACAACATACTTTCTTTATTCAATGGTGTTTACTAAAGTTGGAGATAGGAAGAAAGAAGAATGGCTTTTTCCCCCCAAAGGAAAAGCAAAGCCTATGTTCATTCATTCATCCAGGAGGGAGCCCTTGGGTTCACTCCCCAGCCAACACACCTTGTGTATCACCAACACTTGTCTGTCTGTGGAGGCTTTTCTGTTGCTATGATGCTGAACAGATTTCAGCAGAGTTTCCAAACAAACGCCTACTAAGAGGAAAGGCTTAGCAATCTACTTCCAAACAACTGGCCATTGAAAACCTTACTGACGACACGGTCTGAGCTACAAGTAATCAGCGGGGTTGGCATCATGCAGTGTTTCACTGTACTGTGCCTGGGGCTGACTCAACCACAACTCACAACAACACGCTGCAACTGGTCTCATGGTTTAATTTTTACAAATATTACCAGAATATTACCTAAAAGGTTTGTAAAGCACTGACCACAAAGTGGGTTTGCACTGCAAGGTTTGTGGTTCAAACCCACCAGCCGCTCTTTGGAAACCCTACACAGGGTCACTATGAGTTGAAACCAACTCGATAGCACTTAACAACAAACAACAATGTATAAGAGTACACATCCCAGAATCACCTGATAGCTGTGAATTTCATTCCATGCAAATAAGCACCTGTGGATAGATACAGTGTTGTGGTTCAAACACTAAACTGCAAGGTTGGTTTAAACTGCAAAGTCGGTAGTTCAAGCTCACTAGTCACTCCTTGGAAACCCTGTACAGGGCCGCTATGAGTTGGAACTGATTCAATGGCATGTAACAACAACAACCCAAGGTTCTTTTGGGAGAGTGGTGACCACAAAGCATAAGCACTGGACTGCGAATCATAAGGTTGGTGGTTCAAGCCCATCAGCTGCACCATAGGAGAAAGATGAGATTTACAGCCTCAGAAACCCCATACAGTGTCTCTATGAGTCAGAACCGGCTCAACAGTACTTAATACTAATAACAACAATGGTCCTTAGGTGGCATAATTTATACTTGACTACTAACTTACAGGTTAAAAATCTGAATCCACTCATCTGTGCTGTGGAAAACAGGCCTGGTGATGCGCTTCAATCAAGATGACAGGCACGGAAACTCCACGGAGCAGTTCTAACACATGGCTTCGTCATGTGTAGAATCATCTCGATTGAAGCGCTGAGGCAGGTTTTTTCATGTGTTTGTGTATGTCCTGCCCAGTGTCTCCCTTTGTCCTCAGCCCGTGTGAGCATGCCACGTATGATCTGGATAAGTCATCCCTTAGAACCAGGGCTGGGTTCTGAGTGGCGAATCAGTGTGCCTGAGTCTGCAGAAGCAGGTTTTCCCTGCACTCTAGCAGCTCATGTATTTACCTTTTCCACATGTCTGCGCTAATGACTCTGCCGATGTGAGCCGAGGATTACACTAAGCCACGCTTTGTGATGCTCGCTTGACTGAGGATGAGCTCAGGATGAAATGATGTTTGTAATGTTCTTTCAGGAACTGCAAACCACTGCATTTGGCAAATATGTATATTGGACAAGTTGTAGGTACAAGCGCATGCAACATCTGCCTATCTGTCTATCTATCCACAAACTATAAAACCCTGCTTTTTTGTGCCATTATTATTCTCAAAGGGTTTACAGATATTACCCACAACCAGAGAGGAAATAACCTCACATAGAGGCATGCATAAGACTCTGAACGTGCTGATCATTTACCCATTCCGCTGGGTTTACATTCAGTCTTTTCAGCTCTAGTTGTAGATGGGGTTTAGGCGCCCCTTTTCCCGTTTTCCTATTTCAATTTCTACTCCTTTTCACTCCCTCTAAAGTCTTGCCATAATCTTTAGACTATTTATAATAGAAGCTGATAGGACTCATCCTGGCTCCACCTCAGGATGACAGTAGTTGATCTTTGCTGAGATGCATTTTCAAACTTCCACACTGCTAATAAGAATCATTCTCATTATAAGCAATGGACTGCTAACTGAAAGGTCAGCAGTTCAAACTTACCAACCATTCCTGGGATGTCCTCTACTGGGTTGCTATGAGTCAGGACTGACTCGGTGGCAATTAACAACAAGAAGAAGAGTGAATCTTGATCAGTCACTGTTTCACAATCTCTTTTCCCTTTAAGAGAAAGGATTGGTAGGGACTAAGATAGGGAAGAACACAGAAAATCACATCCTTCCACATTTAGATAAAATAGTCATAGGCCCATCTTCAAGGACCCAGTCAACGGGTCTTGTTCAAAAGGAGAGAAATTGTGGAATGGAATTTAGTCTCAATTAATGAACAGAAGAAGGCTTCATACAGGGTCTGTTGTTGTTAAGTGTCATTGAATCGGTTCACAGAACCCGTGTATAGTATGTCTGAGAAGTGGCTGGTAGGTTAGAATCACTGACCTTGTGATTAAGAATCCAGTAAACACTGGAGCGCCACACCTGGCTAGAGACCTGTTGTTGTTGTTGTTAAGTACCATGGAGTCAGTCCCGACTCATAGCGACCCTGTACAGGGTTTCTGAGGCTGTAAATCTTTACGGGAGCAGAAAGCCTCATCTTTCTCCTGTGGAACAGCTGGTAGTTTCGAACTGCTGATCATGAGATTAGCAGCCCAATTCATAACCACTACGCTACCAGAGCTCCTTGGATAGAGAATAGGCCTACAAAGACAAGAAAAGATCAAGCAATGGCATCAATGAAAATACAAAGACAGTGATGACTACGACACTCTGAAGCGGGTACCACTTTTCCAAACTTGTAATAGAATGAACTTTCAAATTTAGAATCAAAAGACTAATGGAGACTAGGAAGAAAAAAAAAAAGTTCCACTGGAAGAAATCAGAGAGTATTTTGTTAAGATAATCATGAGGCCTTTTTTGAGTTAGTCATTAGTACTCATTTTCCAGCTCAAGCCCCAGTGCACATACCGACTCTCAGATTTCCAAAGGTCTCTGCAGACAAAGAGAGTGATGGGTGATTTAGAGTCATGGAAACAAGCCACTTGGGAGATTTGGGCATTGTTAATTCTGACCCTGTGGCCAGAAAGACCGAGGACACCAGCATGGGTATAACCAGCCCTTATAGCTGAAAACCTGCATGAAAACACCTTCATAATGTTCCGAGACCCTGTGCGCCCTTGATTCCTTGACCACTTGGGAAGGTGCCCGGAGGCAG
This sequence comes from Chrysochloris asiatica, assembly GCF_000296735.1. Lineage (NCBI taxonomy): Eukaryota > Metazoa > Chordata > Mammalia > Afrosoricida > Chrysochloridae > Chrysochloris > Chrysochloris asiatica. Next base: position 9,357,871 of record NW_006408573.1, on the reverse strand, counting down.
GGTCTCATAAACTTGGCTCCCTCTGTCCTGAGCATGCAGAACAAGGTTATGACAGGTGACAAGTGCAATTGCTACTAATGCCAGCAAAAAGACACATCTCACTTTCCTTACAATTAAAGCTAGTAGGCCCCTCTTGTTAACACTGCAGTGGTGAAAAATGAAAGAAGAATAAAAGTAGAATAGAGAATATGACACAGACGTGGAGAAAATAGTCATCTGCAAGAATACCTTTGTTTAAATCGCACCTTTAAAAAAAAATGCAATATATGAACAAGTGGATACAGCTGTTTGCAAAAAATCAAGGGTATATTCAGCATTTTGCCCCAGGTAATTAAGATGAGAGGCAAGAGTATCCATTGTCAAATACTTCTATACAAACAACTTCACATAGAGTATTTGTTTCTAATACAAGTTGAAATTGCTAATACTTAGATTAATGAGTTTGGTAGTCTAGAGCAAATGGACAGGTTCGTCATTATTAGTGTTCCAGATTCGACTCCAATTCATGGTGACCTCACAGGACAGACAAAACATAGCCTAGTACTGTGCCAGCCCCGGGGCCACTATTGGTTCGAGGCCATTTTATGGACAGGTATGGACACATAGATTCAGTCCTGGAGATCGTTGTCTTTTTTTGTCTCACACCCAGGATTTTGTCTCCTGTTTTCTCAGCCCTCTGGATGTGTGTGATGGTGTGTGTGTGCATGCACATGTATGTCACTAATGCACACATGACGGTATGTATGTTCATATGTGGATATTGAGTAGAAAGGGGGAGAAAGTTTCCAACCCTGGAAATGGAACATCAAAGATAATCAAAACATTATCCACTAAAACAGGTGACTTCTTAAAATACACTTATGACAATATCTGCAGTTTCTGCCTTTCCCATAAGCCACATACATAGGTGTAATCCAGTTTCCATGTTCCAGGATTCTGAAATGAAATGGGAATAGGCCAAATCCCCTAGAGTGTTGTGTGTGTGTATGTGTACAATGTTAGTCTTACTTTCAATCAGCTAACTTCACAAGCAAACAAAACTGTAAGAAATTATGATGTTACTGGCCATTACAGTCCCTAGAATATCAGCAAAAATGTAAATATTAAATCTACCTTTTATTCTTTGTCAGTTTCACTCTGGCTTTCTGGCTTCCTGTGCTAGACAAATGATTATCCTCCCCCACTGGCACACCTGGTGTGGTGCTGTGGGTTAATGCATCACACTGCAAAGTCGTTTGAAAGACAAGGTCAGTGGTTCAAGCTCACCAGGTGCTCCTTGTATACTCTATACAGGGTCACTATGGGTAGGCATAGACTTGATGGCACTTAACAACAACAACTGGCACCCCAAACTTTTCTTCTCATAGCTGATGTGGTCTTGATGCTCTTATAGCACAGTATCATCAAAATCATATCCCCAGGGATAGCACTGGAAGATAGAAAATATATGCCCAAATGCCATTTTAACCATAGAAATTTAGAAACTGGGAAAACCTTAAAAATGATCCAGTAGTGCCACATAACTGTAAATGATGTAACACTGACAATTAGTGACAAGATTAGAACAAGAAAAACATCTATTCATTTCTCATCCTGGGATCTTATTGCTTTCACATACTTTCTAT
>NW_006408573.1:9352735-9355434 GCF_000296735.1 Chrysochloris asiatica | reverse complement strand
AGGGTCACTATGAGTCAGGATCAGCTCAATGGCATTTAACAACAATACTTTTAGAAGTCACCTCTTTTCCAAGCAGAAAGGCTCATCTTCCAGCACTATAGCAGACACTGTTCCACTGCTCTTCATCAGTCATTGACCAGTTTTTTCAAAAGTGCATTGCCAAGTTCTTCTTCTTAGTTTGTCTTAGTCTAAAAGCTCCACTGAAACTTGATCAAAATGGGTGATCCTGCTGGTATTTGAAATATTGGTGACATAGATTCCAATACCACAGTATCATACAAGTCATCACAGAGCAACAACAATAAAGACATATCTGTTCAAATTTAATGTCAAAGATGATGAAATTAAAGATATTTCAGACATCTGAAGTCTAAAATTATTAAGACATAAAATCAAGAACAAGGCTCCAAGAGTTGATGGAATACAAATGGAAATCTTTCAACAAATTGAGGCAGCACTGGAGACACTCACTCACTTATACCAAGAAATCTGGAAGACAACTACCTAGCCAAATGATTGGAAGAGATCAGTGCCCATTCCAAAGACAGATGACCCAATGGAATGTGGAAATCATTGGAAAATATCATGAATATAATCTACAAGTAAAAATTCCCTAAAGATAATTCAAAAATGGTCACAGGAGTACATTGAAAAGGAGCTACCAGAGGTTCAGTCTGCATTCAGATGGAGACATGGGATGAGGGATATCATTGCTGATGTCCGATGGCTCTTGGCTGGAAACAGAGAAAATAAGAAATATGTATGCCTGTGCTTTATTGACCGTGCAAAGGCTTCCAACTGTGTGGATCATGGCTACCTATGGACAACACTGCAAAGTATGAGTATCCCAGAATGCTTAATTGTGCTCATGAGGAAACCTGTACGTAGACCAAGAGGTAGTTGTTCAAACAGAACAAGGGAACACTGATTGGTTTATAATCAGGAAAGGTGTGTGCCAGGGTTGTATTATTCCTGGGTTATATTATGTATCACCATAATCATTCAATTTGTATGCTGAGAAAATAATATGAGAACCTGGGTTATATGAAGAAGAACGTGGCATGAAGTTTGGAGGAAGACACAATAACAACCTGCAATATGCAGATGATACAACCTTGCTAGCTGAAAATGAAGAGGACTTAAAATACTTACTGATGAAGATCAAAGACCACAGCCTTCAGTATGGAGTGCTCCTCAATGTAAAGAAAACAAAAATACTCGCAAGCGAACCAGTAAATAGCATAAAAATAAATGAAGGAGAGATTGAAGTTGCCAAAGACTTCATTTTGCTCAGATCAACCATACACTCATGGAAGCAGTGCAAAATTATCAAAGAATGTATTACATTAGGCAGGTCTGCTGCACAAAGCCTCTTCAAAGTATCCAAAAGCAAAAATGGCAGTTTGAGGACTAAGATGTGCCTGACACAAACCTCAATAACCTCATAGACATGTGAAAATTAGGCAATGAATAAAGGAGACCATAGATGAATTGATGCATTGGAGTTATGGTGTTGGAGGAGAATATTAAAAGTGTCATTGGCTTACAGAAGAACAAATAAATCTTTGTTGAAGAACTAAACTGGCCAGACTTTGTCTCTCATACTTTGGACATATTATTAGTTGGGTCTAGTCGCGGCCAGAGTGCTCCTTGGAGGCCAAGATGGCTAAACGTCGTCTCTCATATTTTGGACATATTGTCAGGAGGGAACAGTCGCTAGAGAAGGATGTCATGCTGGGTAAGATGGAGGGTCAGAGAAAGAGAGGAAGACCCCCAACGAGATGGAGCAGCCAGGTGGCATCATTAATGGACTCAGGTGTGGCAGCGGTGGTGAGGTTGGTCCAGGATCGGCCATTGTTTCGTTCCGCTGTGCATGGGGTCGCTATGAGTCAGTTCTGACTCGATGGCACCTGACAACAACAACAACAACAATTCCGTGGAGAAGGCACCGTGCTTGATAATGTGGAGGGCAAGTGAAAAAGAGGAAGACCTCCAACGAGCTGGACCTCCAACAGTGGCAGCAGCAATGGGCTCAAGCTTAGCAATGAATGTGAGGTTGGCCCCGGATCGGTCAGTGTTTCATTCTGTTGTGCTTAAGGTCACTATAAGTTGGTACCAACTTAATGGCATTTAACAACAATAAAATCAAGATTCATTGATGATCGCTGGTAATTTGAATTAAAACATTGAAAACAAAAAAGATGGATCAGTAGTGAAGGCCTTGGTAACAGAATATGCCAGTGATCGCATGACAGAACTTTGCAATAACAATGATATACTTACAAGAAATAACTTTCTACAAGAACATTAATGTCAATAATATACATGGACCTCATCACATGTAATACGCAGAAACGAAATGACCACATCCATAGAAGAGCCTCAATATCATCAGTCTAAATAAGACTAGGGGCAGACTATAGAACCAATAATGAACTGCTCATATGCAAGTTCAAGTTAAAGCTGAAGAAAATTAAAACAAGTCTCTTAAGAGCCAAAGTGCAACCTTGAATAAATCCCACTTGAGTTCCTTAAGAATAGATTTGATACATTGAATATTTATGACAAAAGACCAGATGCCTTGTAGGATGACCCCAAGAATATCATGCATGAAGAGAGCAAAAGGTTATTTAAAAGGAAGGAAAGAATAAAAAGACCAAATTGGATGTCACAATGGAAGAAGAGCAGCAGAACCAAGA
>NW_006408573.1:9320584-9352145 GCF_000296735.1 Chrysochloris asiatica | reverse complement strand
ATCAGTCCCATGGTACAGAGAGAGGGAGCTTGGTGGCGACTTATGACTTCACCCACGGAGACACAGCCCTAAAATTTTGTCCCACAGGAACCTTGACACTGTGCACCTTGGAGTCGATTCTGACTCCAGATAACCCTGTGTGGGGTCTCAGGGGCTGTGGGTCTGTGCAGGAGTGGAGCGCCTCGCCTTTCGCCCATGGTGCAGCTGGTGGTTTCGAGCTGCTGACCTTGTGGTTCATGGCCCCATTCATGGCCACTGCACTACCTGAGCTCCCTGTGCAGGACCCATACAAAGCAATCTGTAAAACCCCAACATAAAAGGTCTCAACCATCCAAAGAATTGTACTGTGCACACACAGATATCTAAATGACCTTCAGAGACAAAAATAGTAGACAATCTCTCTCCCATTAACCGCTCAATATCTACCTGTGCACCTCTACTGTAGTGACTAGAGTAGGCACCGGAGAGAACAGACACCCTCACTCACTGCTGGAGGCTTCTGCCTTGCACACACTGCCTGTGTAGCTCAGGACAGTTGACCACAGCTTCATTCTGTTCCAAAGTGGTGGTTTCTGTCTCTGCATTTATATTACTTCTGCTTTGGGTCTTTTTGATCACATATCTTTCCTGGAGGTGGGAGCTTTTTCTCCCAACATTACCCAAGAAGAGACAGCAATTGTGGCCATATAGCCAAGCTATAAGCATACCTCATAATATTCCACCACTGAGACAAGAGCCAGCAACACCTGCTAAGCATTACATGTGAAAATGGAAGCCTATCTCCTGATCATATTGACCAGGAGACACCCAATAAGCTTAATAAGAAACAACAAACATTCACTTAAGCTTTAAAAACAAAAACAAAAAAACACTTAACTATCAGAAATGATGAACAAAAAACAACAAACGATATCAAAACATGTCCAAAACCAGAAGAGAGTAGCTGGGACAAATGAGCTGGAGACAGACCAAAGGCTTTCTAGAGGAGGAAGAGCGGGTTTGGGATATGCCTAAGAAAGAATTCAGAAGAATGATATGGAAACAAATTAAAATGCTCTGAAAAGGGGTGGAGGAAAACAAGGAAGGAGTAAGGAAAGTACTACAAGAGCAATCAAATAAGATTGATACAGCATTGGAAACAATTCAAAACCTGCAAAAAGATGTCCAGATGATTAATAATAAGATATCAGAAATGGACAATACACTGAAAGGGGAAAGGAGCAGAATTGAAGAGATGGAAGCCAGAAATAGTGAGCTGGAAGACAAATCTCTCAATACTGCTAAGATAGAAAAGCAAGCAGAAAAAGGGATTAAAAAAAATCTGAAGAGAGTCCAAGAGTCATGCTGGATAATATGAAGAGGAAAAACTTAAAAAATATTGGCATTCTGGAACAGGAAGAATCAGAGAAGTCCACAGAGGAGAGAGTTGAAGAACTTCTGGAAGAAAATTTCCCTAACATCTTGAAAGATGAGAAGATAAACATTTAAGATGCCGAACATACCACAGGAAGGATAGATCCCAAAAGAAAGTCACCAAGATATATAATAATCAAGCTCTCCAAAATCAAAGACAAGGAGAGAATACTAAAAGCGGCCAGGAAGAAGAGAAATGTCACCTATAAAGGCAAGCAAATCAGATTAAGCTCTGACTACTCAGAACAAACCATGCAGGCAACAAGGCACTGGGGAGACATATACAAAATCCTAAAAGAAAAAACTGTCAACCAAGAATCATCTATCCAGCAAAACTATCAATCAAATACAATGGTGTGATCAAGACATTCCATGATAAACAGAATCTGAGAGATTTTATCAAAACTGAAGATGAGGAAAAATTGATGCCTTTGAATTATGGGTACCAAGCAATATTGGTTATACCAAAGACTGCTAGGAGAATGAACAAATCTGACTTGGAAGAAGTATAAGAAGGCTTCAAAAATTTACATATAAATGGAATTAAAAGATAATGGAATTTTCCCCACAAACTTTTTGAAGCCCCTTCATAAAGCCAAAATCTTCTGTAAAAGGGAGGTTGGCAAGATTTGACCTGATACTTTGAATAAGTTATCAGGAGGGACCAGTCTTTGGAGAAGGAGCTCATATTTTATAAAGTATGCTGTTTTTGGTGTTAAATGCCATGGAGTTGGTCCCGACTCATAGAGACCCTGTATAGGGTGTGGCTGGTAAGCTTGAACCACCATCCTTGCAGACTAATGACCCACATATATGTCCATGTCCTAACTCCTAGAACTTGTGAATATGTCATGTTACATGGCAAAGGAGAATTGACATTTGAAGTGAATTTAAAGTTTGCCAATCAGTTGCCCTTAAAATAATGAAATTTATCTAGATTATTTGGTTGGGTTCAATTATTCACAAGAGTTTTTCATTGTGGAATCAGGAGGTAGGAGATCAAGTATCAAATTATGCAAGACTGCAAGCCATTTCTGATTTTAGAATGGAAGTGGCCTGAACCAAGAAATGTGGGCAACCTCTAGAAGCTGGAAAAATTAACAGGAAGCCTTCTACTAAAATGCCTCCAAAAAAGGCAGCCTTGTCAACAGTTTGGCATTAACATATTGGACTGATTTTAGACGCCTGACATTCAGAACTTTAAGATAATAAATGCATGTTGTTTTAATTCACCGGATTTATGATCATCTGTTAAAGCAACATTATGAAACTAATACTGCATCAAATGATGTTGATGTTGTTGAGTGCCATGGAGTTGGTTCTAACCCATGACAACTTTGTTTAGGGTTTCTGAGGAGAAGCTGGTGGGTCTGAACTGCCAACCTTGTGGTTCACAGTCCCAGAATCTTAAGATCTTAGACAATGAATGGAATGTGGAATAAAAGACTCCAATCCAGGAAATAGAACATGCAAGATAACAAATTATTTTATCCATTAATGCAGGCAATTTCTTAATAACTCTCTCAGATACCCTGGAGCTAAGATCTGCTTTTTTGTTTTTTGTTTTTTGTTTTCATTTTGCAAAATAAGAATTCAACTTGCTCTCTTCCTCTCAGAAATCTTGGAAAATTCCCCTCATGCTACCTTGCCTTGTTTTGTTTGTCTCCTTACTCCTCTTGTCATCTTCAGCTTCTCTTTTCTTGGTTCTATATTAATATGTTTTATATTCTGTTAGGAATCAGTAAAACCTGCCTTGATCCTTCTCTATTTGTCCTCTTACTCTTTCTCTTAGTAAGCATGACCTGGCCCAGGACCCAGAAACCAGAGAGTAAGCATTTCTGATTAGGATAAGAAGTTGTGATACCCATATTTATTTATTTACCCTAACACTAGATTTTTCAGATTAAAATATGCAATAATGATGTCAACTTTTGCTAAGCTCACGTGCAACCAATTTATCAATCATTCCTAGTAACACAGGAGATTCTCAAAAGATAAAAATGAAATGAAAACAATTCATTTCAGTTCAGGGGCAAAACTTTTGTAACCAACCTTTGTTTCCCCTAACGAATTCATTCTATTCACCATTTGAGATTAGTGAACAAAACAGAAGGAAAACAAATATAAAAGGACTCAGCAAAAATCATCCCAGTTTTGTAAATAATCCATTTGAATATACTTGAATTAGCCATTCACTCGCATTTATCGAAAAGCAGCATTCAGTTAAGCTGAAAACTAATCCTGTTTTAAACATGCCTCAATGTGCACTGAAGAAAAGAGAGATGGCTCAGAGTGTTTGGAAGCCCATCTGAATATGCATTCAATATAAACTAATGGCATCTGGGAAAATAAAATGCTTTTGATGCAGATGGGCAAGTGTTCTATAGAAAACATTATCTTTTTTTTTTTATAAGAGGGCTGGGTTTTTTTGCTTTAAATACAGACATAATCATCAAGAAAATTTCAAAGACTTCACTGCAAAGTATTCTTAGAAAATCCTATCAGGTTTTCAAATTTCTTATTGTGTGATGTGTATGTTTGTCTTTGGAAGATGCACATACCCATTACAAACAGGTTAGGCTCCAAATTATTTTTTCAAGTAATTGTTTGAGAGTTGAAATGCTCTTCCTCTTGGATTGATTTCTGAGTTGGTAAACTAAAAATACATATAACCCACAGTATGCAAAATAAATAGATTTTATCTAAGAAAATAAAAAAGAATGCTGTTTCAATTCTATAACCTGTGTTCTTCCCTCCCCAAAAGCAATAAATCTTTTGCCTTGTGTTGTACTTATGCTTTAAGACGTATGGGATAGGCTAAAAGTCTGTGTGATGTCATGATAAAAGTAGAAGAGACATGGACACACACAAGAAAGAGAGATAGATGTCGTTTGAGGATCTGGCAAAGTAATGCCAAGGGTTGCTGGCAGATAGCAGAAACTAGCAGAAAGGCCCCACACAATTGGAGCCAACATAGCCAAGAAACCGATTGGGATGTTTAACCTCCAGAATAGTGAGGTTAACAAATTCCTGTCTTTTTAAAGTCAAACACTAGTATTATGGTTTGTTATGGAAGCCTCGCATAACTAAAGCACATATGTTTTAAAGTGCCATCAAGGCCGTTTGGACTCATAGTAACCCTGTATGGGGTTTCTGAGGTAAGGCTAGTGAGTTTGAACCACCAACTTTGCAGTCCAATGTTTATTCTACAGTGCCACACATGGATAATATTTATTAGCTATATTTGGGGTGACAAGAAGTCTTGGTGTGGCACTGTGGATTAATGCGCTGGACTGCAAAGTTGGTTTAAAGCGCAAGGTCTGTGGTTCAAGCTCACCAGCTGCTCCTTGGGAACAAACTGCAGGGTTGCTATGGGTTAGCACCAACTCGACAGCACACAACAACAACAATGAGTTACAAGTGATGGAAGTTCCTTAAATGTTGAAGGAATATATTATTCTAATCCCATAGGTTTAGTTCGGCCCAAGATAAACCCTTGTCAGAGGAAAGCAAGACATTTTCACTACATTCCAGGAAACTTTTAACTACATAATTCATTTACTTACTCATTCAATAAAATTGAGTGAGTGCCAACTAAGTGTCAGGCACTATACTGTTTCTATCATCACAATAGTCATGTAAATATATTATTATCCCCATTTCACAGATAAGGAAAGTGAGACTCAGCATTTTAATGCCATGGCTAATTTTCTATATGACTGTGAGACGAGACATTTTCTCACTTAAATCTCACGACAATCTTAAGAGGTGAGTACTCTTATAACCTTACTGTATGGAAGATCAGACTGATACTTACAGAATTTAAGTAACCAGTCACCTATCATACAGCATTTTATTAGCATAGCCAAGAGTCAATCCATATATGTATATATATATATATATATATATACACACACATATTTGGTTTTTTTTTTTTTAATATCAGACCTCAGGTTCCTAACCTCTTTGCTTAGGTGGTTTGTCAACAACGGAAAATTACTAAGAACTAAAGTTAAAATTTGTACCCACATTTCTTACACCAAAGTCTAAATGATCAATTTAGTGACAGAGTAGATTTATAAATCAATAGTTGTGATACAATATTAAAAGTAACATAATCAATGTGTGATGGGTTAAGGCAGGTATCAAATCAGTTGCCTCCAATTCAATTGTGACTCATGGAGCCCCTGTGTGAGTCAGAGTAGAACTGTACTGTATTTTAGAAGTGTATCACCAGATCTTTTTTCTAAGGCTCCTGTGGGAGGACCCCAGTCTCCAACCTTTGAGTCAGCCACTGAGTATGTCTACCTTTTACACCACCGAGGGGACACGTCAGGCAGGGTAGGTTTTAGAAAACACGTTTACTGACTTGAGACGTCAAGATGTATATAAATTAAACAGAGATAAGAAAAGGGAAAGGCATTTCAACAGAAAGCAGAGGTAGTTCAGAGCAGGGGTACATTAAAGTGAATGCATATATTCAGGAAACTACCAAACTGCAATACAATAGAAATATAAAATTCAGACTTGGAAATGGTGGGAAATTAGACTGTAAACATAAGTGGAGATCAGTTTATACTCTCCTCTTGTGAAGTGGAGGAGTCTCGCTGTGAAAAGAATAACCAGTTTACCAGCTAAGAGCCAACTGCTCCTCATCTTTATCTTGAAGAGTGTTTGGAAGGAGAGCACAAATAAATGCTATGCGGTGTAGTAAGCCTCAGTTCACGTCCACATCCACAATCATTTGTAAGCCCTGAGAAATGCACCTGAAGAATACCTATGAGGCAAGATGAAGCTTCTCAGGAATTTGTTGGAATGTCAAAGAAAGACTTGATTGGTTCACATAAAAATTGTTAATTTAGCAAGAACACAATTTAAAGAGAGGGAAAACCTAGCTCTGCTCACTGACACACGTGCAAGATGAGACGCTGGCAGTGGAATTGTGTATTTATGATAATTTTGCTATTGCAGGGCAAGGGAGGCCATCTACCAGGGAATTGCAGTAATTAGATGAGGAAAGTGATTGTTTCATAAAACTCAGCTAAAATGTAACAGTGAAGCGGTGAGAGATGAAGAATAAAGAGTATTTCTCAAATCAAAAAAGATTGTTTTATTGTCTATTTTACAAGCATAGTTAGGATGTTAAATTGGAAGCCAATCTAACTGGAAAGCAGTAACATCCCAGATTTGGCCATCAAATTAATTCTGTCGTAATGAAATGTGAAATTTGACTGAAATGAAGAGGAATTGGATTTAGGCTGCCTATTCTGGTAGTTTTCAATTATAACATAATCCACATCCTTTTGTTAAACATAAAAATAAATGCTGAGCAAACAGAGGCAACTGCTGAACAGGAAACATAAAAAGCGTGACCAATTCAGAGATCTTTAAGGCATACCTGTGTGGTCACATTGAAAATGAGGAGATCAGAATAGATCATTTCGAATGATCCTAACAGTTTTGCTATAAATGACTGTAACCATAAATTCAGATCTTAGAAGAAGCCAAGAAACCATGGCACAAAGTATTTATTAAAGATTGAACATAGTTTTGTTTTAAGTTTTTTTCCTTTATACATCAAATTAGTTGTTGTTAACTGCCATGGAGTCGGTGCCGACTTACAGTCAGCGTTTTTCCTCTAATGACGTTGGACTCTTTCTGGCTGTGCTTCTTTAAAGAGAAACTGGTGTGGCTAATGACCTCCATGACAAACTGCCTCCTTTGCCATGAGACCAGAGGGACTTGATGGTGCCCAACTATCATCACTAAACATTTTGACCCAAAATGTGTATTTGTTGTTACTGTGAAGTGCTGTTGAGTTGATTCCAACCCATAGCAACCCTGTATAAGGTTTTCAAGGAGCAGCTAGTGAGCTTGAACTGCCGACCATGCAGTTCAAATGGCTTTGCAGCATGGCGCATTACCCACAGCACCACACCAGGACTCCAAAAATGTGTATAGAAGAAGCCTTATCAAAAGGACAAAAATGCAGAACAGAATTTCAAATTCTCATGGACTCCAGACTTTCTGGAGCCCTAGAGGCTGGATGAGTCCCTGAATTCTGGCCCCCTGGAATCAAAAATATCCCCAAGGCCTTCTTAAAGCAAACAATGGTTTACCTTAGTAAAAATTGTCTGTCTTGAGTCTGTGCTCTTTTAAGACATTTTATAAAGTGTTGAGGAGCAAAGGTGTCAGCTTGAGGACTAAGGTGTGCCTGACCCAAGCCATGGTATTTTCAATAACCTCATATGCATGTGAAAGCTGGACAGTGAATAAGGAAGACCGTAGAAGAATTGATGCTTTTCAGTTATGGTGTTGGAGGAGAATATTGAAAGTGCCAAGGGCTGCCCACAGAACCAACAGATCTGTGTTGGAAGAAGTATAGCCAGAGTGCTCCTTGGAGGCCAGAATGGCCAAACTTCATCTCTCATACTTTGGACATATTGTCAGGAAGGACCAGTTGCTGGAGAAGGATACCATGTTTGGTAAGGTGGAGGCTCAGAGAAAAAGTGGAAGACCCCAGCGAGATGGATTGACAAAGTGGCAGCATCAACAGGCTCAAGTGTGCCAACAGTAGTGAGGTTGGCCCAGGATAGGGCAGTGTTTCATTCTGTTATGCATAGTTTTGCTGTGAGTTGGCACCAAGTCGATGGCACCTAAAAACAACAACAATGTATTATCAAATGGACAGTAACAACTTGAAAGTTTAGATAGAAGCCTTAGCAGGAAGCAAGCTTGTGTTAATGGGGCAGAAACAACTCAGAGTAGGAGGGTGACAATGGTCACACAACTGAAATAATGTCACCACATCCCTGAATTGCACATGTAGACACTGTTGAGTTGGTGTGTGTTTTGCTGTGCAGATTCTCAACAATAAAAACAACAACAACAAAATAAGTAAGTTTTTTTAAAGAAACTGATGACATTATAGCTAGCACCTTGCGTAGCCTATGGAAACATGGCCGTGTGTGTAGGCAACTCACTTCATGCTTTGTTGTTGTTTTGTGTCATCGAGTGTAAATGAACTCCTAGTGATTGCGTGTGACAGAGTAGAACTGCCCCAGAGTGTTTCCTCATGTGTGAACTTTACAGAAGCAGACTGCTAGGGTTTCCTCCCACACAGCCACTGGATGGGTTTGAATGGACAAAGTTTTGGCTCGTGGAAGTACACTTGACCACTGTACTGCAGTACTACTTCATGTTTTAGCCAACACCAAAGAAGGGGATCAGGATGTACTCATGTATAACACAGAATGTATTCATGTATTTCAGAATGACATTCTAGAAATGACAAAATAATAGAAATGAAGACTAGAGTAGGGATTGTTAGTGGTCATTGTTAAGTGCCATCTAGTCGGTTCTAACTCATAACGACCCTGTATAGGGTTTGAACTGCCAACCTTGTGATAGCAGTCCATTGCTTGTTCTACTGTGGCACACCAGGTTAAGGGTTAAGCAGGGGATACCCATAAGGTGTTTTTGTTTTTGTTGTTGTTGTTTATGGTGTTGGCAAATAATTGCCAGAAAGCAAACCAATCTGTCTTGGAAGAAGTACAGCCAGGATGGTCCTTAGAAGCAGCAATGGCTTTGATTCACATACTTTAGACATGTTAACGTGAGGGTCCAGTTTGGGGCAAGGATATCATACCTGGTAAAGCAGAGGGTCAACGAAAAAGAGGAAGGCATTCAATGACATGGATTGACCCAGTGACTGTTACAACGGCCTTAAATATAGCACTGACTGTGAGCCCATCACAGGATCGAGCAGCATTTTGTCCTATTGCACACAAGGTCATTAGGAGTTGGAACAACCACAGTGAGAAGGGGGCAGAGATGGGAGGGAAGTGGGTGTGGCTATAATAGAGCCACATCAGGTCCCCTTGTACTGATAGAAATGGTCTCTATCTTGATTGGATCAATGTTAATATTCTATGATATATATATATGACTGCACTATATATAATTCTACAGGAGTCCTGGTATGGCGCTGCAGGTTAATGCATTGGACCACAAAGTTGGTTTGAACCTCAAGGTGGGCAGTTCAAATCCACCAGTTGCTCCTCAGAAACCCCATACAGAGTCGCTATGAATCCAAATCTACTTGACAGCACTTAACAACAACACTAGCCTAGTTTTATAAGAAAAACAATAGTTTGTAGGAAGTTAAGTAAAGGGTACAGGAGCTTTCACTGCATTATCTATTAGCTATGCATGTCAATCTATAATTATGTCAAAATAAAAAATTTAATTAAAAGAATATTAGGGTAGAGTTCAGATGAACAGCAATCAGGTTAGCATTAGAGGAAGTTAGTGCAGTGGTGAGAATGTATTAAAAGGTTTCTGATACTGAAATAAATCAATACAATATTTATAACTTGTTGTTGTTGTTATGTGCCAAGGAGTCGGTTCCAACTCATAGTGACCCTGTACAGGGTTTCCGAGGCTGTAAATCTTTGCAGGAGCAGAAAGCTTCATCTTTCTTCCATGGAACAGCTAATAGTTTCGAACTGCTGACCCTGAGGTTTGCAGCCCGACTCATAACCACTACGCTACCAGAGCATAAGGCAGTCTATATGCACTCAAGTCAGAGAGCATTTCAGAAAAATCAAAGTAACTATTTTCTTGGGAACAACACTTGGAATTAGTCGAATCTCTATAAATTCATCCATGAAGTACATGTATCGATGGGACAATTATTTTAAATAATAAACATATAATCATGGCTTATATCTATTAGCCTATATGATAAAGCAAAAGAACACCAGATTCAAATGTATGCAAACCCCACAAAATCATACCCAAATAAATACAGACTGTGTCTCTATTTATATTCTCTATATGTTGCATTGATAAATCCAACCCATTCTACATTTGATTTATTAACATAATTTCCAAGCTGTTTCTTATAACTTAGGAAGCTTAAAGGCTGATAGACTCTCTCGATGTAATTCCTAGGTTTGAAACAGAGAAAGCTGAACACAGGCTAATGTTCCATTCTTCCCTCAGGTTAAGACACATTCCATAGATTGGACATTTAGAACATGACGTTCAACTCAGTACATTGGAGAAGAATTCTAAAATCGTCCTTGAAAATAACAATTGTGATTCTTACTTGGAAGACGATCTTTTATACCAAATCTAAAAACATAAAACATGAAGAGGAACATGCATTTCCTCTATAGTGTTTGGAAATTTTTACTTCTAGGATTGACCTAGTTAGAAAGAAACTGGTTGTGGATTTCAAAGCTTCTAGAATAGGTATTAAGAAAGACCAGACCTACCAGCAACTCTGTGTACCTATTCTAAGAAAGGAATCCTGGTATGGTGCTGTGGGTTAATGCACCAGACTGCAAAGTTGTTTAAGCTATAAGGTCAGCAGTTCAAGCTCACCAGCTGTTCCTCAGAAACCCTCTACAGGGTCGCTGTGGGTTGGAACCGACTCGATTGTACTTAGCAACAACAACAACAATTCTAAGAAAGGAGTCCTGGTGTGGTGCTACAGGATGATGTGTTGGACTGCTGAACTGTAAGGTCTGTGGTTCAAGCCCACCAGCCGTTCCTCGGAAACCCTATACAAGGTCACTATGGGTCAGAACCTACTCAATGCACTTAACAACAACAACAACAAATTCTAGGAAATGTATGCTAGTCCTTGTGAAATTTCTATTTTGAACAATGGAAATCTTTGAGGAAGCAGGGAACACTTGATCAGAATGGCTCATACGTCAATTTCTGCAAGACTTTCTTCCATTTGATTGTAGTTTAGGAAAAAATGGAGGTGGGGGAATCAAATCATGAAATCAACAGGTTTAAATATTCATGCAGTGTTGGACACTGAGGAAGAACTAATGACTAGCAGTTAGTAAGAGCCTATTACGTAGCAGGCTGGTGGCAGATGACTTTTACACATTACTGTGTTTAATGCACGCAACAACGCTACAGGGAGGGGGCACTATTATCAAATCCATAATGTAATTTAGATTCAACTTGGAGAAGCAGGTCACTCAACTCAATTCTACAGACATTTATTGCGTATCTATCATGGGTCAGTATCATAATTCACCACTTGATGCAAAAGTTTCCATCTGACAACTATCCTTTGAGGTAACCTTGCTAGCTTTACACATGAGAAAACAAGCCCTGAAAGGTTAAGGAACTTGTACAAACTAAGACAACCTTGTGAACAGCAAACCTTGAATTTGAGCTCCTGCCAGATTTTGCTACGTCTTGGTATAGAGTTGTAGGATACACACTGGACGGCTAGCCACAAGGTCGGTAGTTCAGATCTACCAATCACTCCTCAGAAACCCTGCATAGGGTTGCTATAAGTCAGAATTTACTCAATGGCACTTAATAATAACAACCACATAGTTAGCAAGTGTCCCTGTGATACTGTAGGATAAGCACTGAACTGCTAACGGTTAAGGCCGGCAATTCAAACCCAGCAGCTGCTCCTTGGAAACCCTATACAGGGTTGTCCTGAATGAGAATGACTGGAAAGCACTTGGAGCAGCAATGAGCTGAAGCATACAATGATTATGAGGTTGGCACAAGGCCTGCAGTTTGTTGTGCATAAGGTCTGTATGTGTCGGCACCCACTAGATGGCACCTTACAACAACAACAATATAGATAAGCAAAAGAGTCTTGCTGGTGCTAAGGGTTAAGCATTGGGCTGTTACCCACAAGGTCAGCTGGTTAAACCCACCAGCCTCTCAGTGGGAGAAAGATAAGGCAGTTTGCTCCCATAAAGAATTACAGGCTCAGACGATGGGTTGCTATGAGTCTGTATGGAGTCCATGGAAGTAGGTATAGTTTGGGGTATACATAAGCAAAAATAGCACGGAGTCTCTGGGTGGAACAAATGGCTAACAGCTGGGCTTCTAAATAAGTGTTTGGTGATTTGAACCCACTCAGAGGTGCTTTGGGAAAAAACCCAAGAACTGATGGACTAGCAAGTGAGCTATTTCAACAAATGGATACAAAGCTAGAAGTACTCACTTACCTCTTTCAAGAAATTTGGAAGACAGCTACTAGGCCGATTGACTGCTAGATATTTATATACATGCCCATTCCAAAGAAAAGTGACCCAGTAGAATGTAGAAATTACAGAGCATCATTAATATCACATGCAAACAAAATTATGCTGAAGATTATTTTTAAAGAGTTGAAGCAGTTCATCAACAGGGAACTGACAGAAATTCAAGTCTTACTCAGAAGAGGGTGTGGAATGAGGGATGGCATAGTTTATATCAGAAGAATCTTGTATGAACACAGAGACTACCAAGAAAGATGTTTACCTGTGTTTCATAACCTATGCAAAGGCACCTGACTGTGTGGATCATGACAAACTATGGATAGCACTGCAAAGAGCAGGAATTCCAGAATATGAATTTGTGCTCATGCAGAACTTGTACCTAGACCAAAAGGTAATCATTTAAACAGAACAAAGGAATCCTGCATGGTTTAAATTCAGTAAAGGTGTGTGTCAGGATTGTATTCTTTCACCATTCCATTCTTCAAACTGTATGTGGAGAAAACAACCCAAGCTGGGCAGTCAGAAGACCAAGGATCAGCATTGGAGGAAGACTCATTAACAAACTGCATTCTGCAGCTGACACAACCTTGCTTGCAGAAAGTGAAGACGTCTTGAAGCACTTACTGATAACGAGGAAAGACTACATCCTTCAGTATGGATTGTTGTTGTTGTTGTTAAGTGTCTTTGAGTTGGTTCTGACTCATAGCAACCCTTTATAGGGTTTACGAAGCGCGACTGGAGGGTCTGAACTGCTAACCTCCCCATCAACAATCCAGTGTTGATCCTACAGCACCACATCAGGATTCAGTACGAATTGCAGCACCTCAACACAGAAAAACAAAAGTCCTCACACTGAACCAATAAGCAACATCGTGTTAAACAAGGATTTCCTTTTACTTGGATCCATAATCAACACTCATGGAAACAGCTGTCAAGAAACCAAATGCTGCAAAAGGTGTGAATTTGTCACCTTAAGGACTAAAGGGAACCTGACCAAAGTAAGGTATTTTCAGTTGCCTCATATGCATGTTTAAGGTGGACAACGAATAAGGAAGACTTAAGAACTGATGGCTTTAAACTATGGTGTTAGCAGAGAGTATTTAATATAGCTGTCAGAAAAATGAGCAAATATGTCTTGGAAAAAGTACAGTCAGATTGTTCCTTAAGAAGGATGGCAAGACTCCACATATCAATACTTTGGGCATCTTATCAGGAGGGACAATCCTCAGAAAACGATGCCACACTGATGAAGTGGGGGGTGGTGGTGGTGGTGGTTGTGTATCATTGAGTCAGTATTAACTCATAGTGAGTTAATACTCAGGTTTCCAAGGCCGTAAATCTTTACAGGAGCTTTGAAAGCCTCATCTTCCTCCCACTGAATAGCTGGTCGTTTCATACTGCTGACCTTGAGGTTAGCAGTCCGACTTGCAGCTACAACACTACTAGTAGTAACTGGTAAATTCAAACTACTGACCTTATGGTTAGCAATCCAGGTCATCATTCACGATGCTACCAGGGCTCCTTTGGTTAAGTGGAGGGCCACTGAAAAAGAGGCAGACCCCTCTACAAGATGGATTTCTAGGTGGTTATAAAAATGATCTTAACATAATAATAACTGTGAGAATGTTGCAGGACTGGGCAGCGCTTTAGTCTGTTGTACATAGGATCACTATGAGTCAGAAATGACACCTAACAACAACATAGTACTAAATACACTTTGAAAGCATCCTGTTTCTTAATATATATCCCATTGATTTATTGCGAAGAATATCATCATCATTTTATAGGTGAAGAAGTCGAGGTTTAAGTTTAAATGATTTGTTCAAAGAAATACAGCTCTAGAGTGGTAGTGTGGGGATTTCAATGGAGGAAGTCTTTTACTCCAGAAGCAGAGTCCCTTCAAACTGTAGTGCCTCCCACTTGCACATGTGGGACTCATCCACCATCTCCCCAACTTCTTAGAGTACACAGAGGTGCTCCCTGAACCTTTGGGCAACTACTTTGATCCTAAATTAGAGATCAGGTCAGTTAAGAGGAAAATTAATTTTATTTAGGCATCATTCAATCCATTCAACCTAAAAAAGAAGTCCACAGATTTTTAATAATCACTACTGGGGTGGTCATAAAAATGCACCACTCTGCTCTCCTGCCTCAGGAAACAGAGGTAACTGACAGCCCAAATTGCTATCTTTCTGGATCCACCTCATTGCACAAAGTCAAACAGCTAGGAAGCCATGAAGTAGTCTGACTCCACAATTCGGAGCCAGCGCTAGGATGTGGCAAGAGAGACACCTAGAGTGCTCTATTTAAAGGGGCTCACTATCAGGTGCTAGCACTTGCACACCCCTGAAAGTAAGAATGCCTTACATTTTGTGCCTCTTTACCTCACCCTAGTCCTGGTCCTGCCAGAATCCATATCCCAGGTTAAAAAAAAAAAAAAAAAAGGCAAATTTTTAATGGCTGTAGCTAGAATGGATTTCTGGTGTGATGCTTAGATCTGCACCGGACTGTGAACCCACCAGCTGCTCCTTGGAAACCCTATACAGGGTCACTATGGGTCAGAACTAACTCTGCAGCACTTAACAACACCAATAGTCAGAATTGGAGATTTTCTCTTTGAAGAGTTTCTATGTTGAATGTGCCCATGCACACACATAGCTCAAAAGGAGCGTTATCTCTGGTTTGAACATTAAAAATCATCCACCCCTTCCCCAGGTTTAGTTGGGCGCATGCCATGGAAAAATATCATGGAAACTATCTCACTAACACCTGACAAAATGTCAAGACATGCTGACACACTTGAGCGTTCTAAAATTCTCCATCTGTTTCTTTCTTTTGGTCCCACCTTGCTTGACTGTGATGGTGATTAACTCATACCTACTGCCTTTTTCTTGGTGTGGTGCTGAAGCACCAGACTAAGAACCACAAGGTTCAGCAGTTCAAACCTACCAGCCGCTCCTTGGAAATCTTATACAGAGTCACTAGGCTTCAGAACTGATTCGATGGCACTTAAAAATAACAGTAATAGCCTTTTCTGAATATTGAGAGCTGAAAACAGGAAGTTTTCCTTTCTTCTTTAACGTTACTGGAAGCCAGAGGACCGGATCTGCAGCATTTAATTTTTCTGTTGGTTAAGTGAATTAACCAAGTCATTCTCCTTGATATTTTTTAAGTAACTGAAATTCAGTGACATGTCATAGTCAATGCTCCCTTAATAATATATTTCCTTTGGCTTCTGAATACATAATTAGTTGTAGGCCTTGTTACTGACACAATAGATCTATAAGCCTTCCACAGGCTTTACATTGATGGCCCCAAACTGAGAATACAAAGCTAGAGACAGAAATAAATGTTTCCACATGCTCTTTCCAGATGCTTATCTTTTGTTAATCAATAAAATGGTTTGTGAGAGAAAGGTTTATTTAAGCACAATGAAATTGTATAAATCACACTGAAAAGTTAAGGTTCATGAAGTCACCCTTCCATTTCTTGCCCCCAGCCTAATATCAAGTGTCTTCACTTAGATGCTTTTATTATGAAAGTCTTTTTCTTTTGGAAATTGCAATTCTGAAAGGCTTACAGTATTTTTTTTTTTTTTTATGGCCCAGCGGTTTACTCAGTGATATAACATCATGGCTTAATATTTAGTACAGAATATGGAAAAACACCAGAGGGGATAATTAAGTTCACCAAATAGGACATTGGATTCCTTCATGAGCCAATGATAAAATGAAGCTATATTATTAAACTTACATAACAAAAGTTCCATTCTCTAACTCTACCTACTAGAACATGTTGGTTTCTCATGTTATTTTTCACTCCTCAAAGGGAAATGGAGACGATGTTGGTTTTATACAGAAAGGAGTACGTTTTTTAAAAAATGGAGGTAAAATATTACTATTCACTTATATTTGTTTCTTACCTCATTCAATCATGTAATTTTACTAATTCATTCTGAATCCCTATACATAAATATCTATGTTGTTGCTGTTGTTAAGTGCCATTGAGTTGGTTCCGCCCCATAGAGACCCTATATAGGGTTTCCAAGGAGTGGCTGGTGAGCTTGAACTGTCAACTGTGCAGTTCAAACAGCTTTGCAGTCTGGAGCATTAACCCATAGTGCCACACCAGGACTATATGCACTTAATAATTCAAAAGGAGTGTGGTGACTCTGTAGGATAAGCACTGGACTATGCACCACTAGGTCAATGCTTTGAACCCACCAGCTGCTCCAAGTGAGAAAGATGAGGCTTTCGATACCCGCAAAAACTTACAGCTTCAGAAACCCTATACAAGGTCACTATGAATTGGAAACAAATGGACAACACTACAATGTCACTATGGTCAAAACATCCTAGTACAAGTACAACAAAAAGATACATAGATCACTTGAACAAAATTGAGAACCCAGAAGTAACTCCATCTACATACAATCATCTGATCTTTAACAAATGGGGAAGAGATAGTCTCTTCAATGCATGGTGCTGGCAAAACTGGAAATCCATTTGCAGAAGAATGAAACAAGACTCATATCTTACACCATATACAAAAACAATCTCAACATGGATTAAAGACCTCAATGCAAAGCCTAGAATAACAAAAATCATCAATGAAAAAATAGAGACGAACATGGCATGCACACACTATCAAACATTACAAAAAATATACAAACTGTAGAAGACAAAATAGAAGACTGAATTTGACAGCTGTTATTTGTACAAGGGTATTTACTTTTCCTGCAAACACAACTATGAATGTAGTGATGCATACAGTGGGCAAAATGATGAAAACTTCTCAGATATTATCAATCGTCTTAAGTCAATGAGTTGCTGGCCTGTGAACTCAGGACCATAGTCTCAGGGGACACAATGGTCAATTGGTATAACATAGTCCACAAAGAAAACATTCTAAACCCTACGCTGGTGAGTAGTGTCTGGGATTGTGTAAGCTCATGAACGGCTGACTGAGATGCAGCTACTGGTCTCTCCATGTGTGGAAGAAAGAAGAGTGGTAACAATTGAAGAGGCTTGAAATCAATTACTCCAGTGGACTAATAGAACATGTGAACATCAGTCTCCATGACTCTGAGACAAGAAGAACTAGACAGTGTTCACTACTAATACCAACTTCTTTTATTACATTAGAGGGTTCCAGATAGAGTGGAAGAAAATGTGGAACAAAACAAAACATTATTTATAAAAAAATAAAAAGACTGGTCTTACTGGTTGTTAGAAAGTGACTGAAGGAATCTGAGACTGTGGCCCTTGACCCACCCTTCATGTCTGGAAAAGAACTCACCCTGGTAGCCCAATTTTATACCGAACAGTAGATAGCGGGGACAGCATTAGTAAGGTATGCTCACCATGGAATGGTCAATCAGTCCAAATCAAAAGGGCAACATTTTCCTAAGGACAAAGTTGAAAAGCGATGGGAAGGATGATAGAACAGAAATAGGAAGAACAGGGAGGAAGCAGGTAGGTTTTGCTTTGCTGCAGGGAGGGGATTGCAATCGTTGAGATGAAACAAAGTGTATGATTTGTTGAATGTAAAATTGATGATCTTGTCTATAAACCTTCACTCAATTCACAATAAAATACAAACAAACAAACAGACAACAACAGTTTAACAATGTACCAAAGGTTAAGTTTTTGGCAGTTTGAACCAGCCTGCCACTCCATGGGAGAAAGATGAAGCTGTCTGCTTCTGTAAAGACTGACAGCCTTGAAAACCCAGGGTCAGTTCTCCTGTCCTATAGCATTGCTATGAGTCAAAATCCACTTGATAAAGTGGGTTTTTCAATATTCCAGTCTATTACATCATCATGAATTTCCCTTACTTAACTTAAGCTATAATCTCCAAAGACTTTCATCTTTGGGAAATAATTATCTATTTAGAATCACTTTTGATCTCCTACTATAGCCAATAATTTTTTTTACCATGAGGAAGATCACCCACAGGAGTAATTGATATTCCTTTCAAAGTCATATTTTAAATCTCTACTTCTGAATTTATTTTCTTTCAAATTTACAGTGGCATATGCCAATGTATTTTTTTTTTTTTTTTACTTTTTTTGTATCCACAGTAATTTTTGTCCATTTTCAATATGTCAAATCTGAAAGTTGGCACATCACACCTGTCTTTTTATTTTATTTCCCCTTATTTTTAACACTAACTTTTTATCCACATTTCCCACTCACTCCACTGGGATCCCTAAAACACAATTTATAGTTGCTGCAAATCCAAGGCAGTGCCTTCCAATCACTCTATGTTGCTTCTTGGGGATTCACTACTCATGCCTCTTCCTAAAAAGTTTTAAAATTATCTTATGAGATGTGACGTATTTCCACAGAGACTCAATTGCATAAATCCTTTTGCACATTCCCCAGGTCATTATGGAATTCTGTAGGAAGAGGCTATAATTTTAGCAGCGTCTAGTGCTTTTGTATGTACAGTTTATAAGTAGGTAGACACTGGCAAAACAATGTTGCCTTCCAGAGACATCTGGAGACTATACATTCAGGGCCCATAAATTTTGTCATTTAAAAGAGTAATTTTGACTGTGGCAGAGAAGTTAATCAGACAGTCTCATCTGAACTTGAAGATTATAATTGTGTTGATTTCCCTCAGTACTATGTATTCTTAGTGTCTAGTATAGTCACTAATTTATTCATTTAATAAGAATTTTCTAACCAGTTACAAATCCCAGAGATGGCAAAGTACAAATATCTCATTTCCAACACCTTGGTGAAAATTATCTGTGATTCTGTCGCTCAACATTTGACAACTTGATCTAATCAGTCTTTTTTGTTTGTTTGTTTCAATTTTCTTTAACTTGGTCTTCCTTTCATATTCTACAGCATTACCCAATTCCATGAAATGAAAACTTCAAGTAGGTTGGTCACTTTAGGCCAAGCGACATTCTTCTTGGAATGCTTTTTTTCCTTCATGAGAAATAGTG
Organism: Chrysochloris asiatica; assembly: GCF_000296735.1. Taxonomy (NCBI): domain Eukaryota; kingdom Metazoa; phylum Chordata; class Mammalia; order Afrosoricida; family Chrysochloridae; genus Chrysochloris; species Chrysochloris asiatica. The sequence continues at coordinate 9,332,738 of NW_006408573.1, read as the reverse complement.
TTGAAAGGATGGAGATTGTGAAGAGAAAGAAGTGCTTTGTTCTCTCTTCCTGGAAAAAGTCCTGTCCATGGTCCTTTCCAATATGTAAAATTTAGGTCAAGTCAGAGTATTTTTGAGCACTACCATATGTCCATCAGGACTGTTAACCCCAAGGTTGGAAGTTCAAACCCATCAGCCGCTCCTTGGAAACCCTGTAGAGGTTCACTATAAGTCAGAACTGACTTGACAACACTTAACAGCAACAACAACATATGTCTACCACTGTGCTGGGCCTTATGGAGTAAGGTGTTTCCTCTAAAGTAAATACAAATAATTTGGGGAGTAGTAGTGATGATATAAGAAAATAAAGAATCAGCTGATATTAATGTTGTCTTCTCTAAACCCTAGAGAAAGAAATAGTCTGTAGAGGGAATATTCAAACCATACTTGAAGAACCTTTGGCTCTGTTAACTGCAAGCACTAGACTGCTAACTGCAAGGTAGGTTAAATCCACCAGCCACTTTTTGGAAAGCCTATACTGGATTGATATGCATTAGAACCAACTCGATGACACTTACCAATAACAACAACAAACTTTAAGAAGTTGGAACATACAAAGTATTGGAGAAGAGACAATTTTAGCTAAATGGCTCTGGGGATATTAACATACGAAGAATTTTGCCTCTCATACTTCAGACATGTTGTCAGGAGGAACCAGTCTCTGGAGAAGGACGTCATGCTTGGTAGAGTGGAAGGTCAGTGAAAAAGAGGAAGCGATGGATTGGCACAGTGGCAGCAGCAATGGGCTCAAGTGTAACAATTGTAAGGATGGCACAGGATCGGGCCATGTTTTGTCTTGCTGTGCATAAGGTCACTAGGACTCAGAACCAGCTCGATGGCACCTAACAACAACAACAAAAGTCTTATCCCCTCTCCCTGATATCAATATTTTGAATAGCAGCTTCATGCCCTTATTATATGCTTAGCATTAAGCTAGGCAATGCCAAAATACATTATAAAACATGGACAATTCCTGCCCTCTAGAGTTTACTTCTAAGTAGAGGATGTAATATATTTACAAAAATAAAAGCAAATAAAAATCATACACCAAGGTGATGTAGACAGACAGAGGTTCCAAAGTTCTAAAGAATCTAAATCCAATAATGGACAATCAAGATAAAAAACAAAAAGTATGAACCATCTCACCAAAGCCTTAAAAAAGTTGATTATTTGTATGTAAAAAGATTTCTCCCTTCAAAGAAACAGGTTGGATGATAAAGCTATAAGTGTGAAGAATCATGTATCACATAGATATTTTTTCCCCTTCTTTAATAATCAAGACCCCATCACAGAGCACACATTTTACCAACCATGCAAACAAGTCCCAACAATGTGTATAATTGAATCTTCAATACTCAAGTCAGTCTGTGAAATATCTTACAATTATCTTCCAATTTGTACCCCAAGTCTTGTCTGAAGATGGTAATCATGAGGAGGTAGGCCATTGTCATAGTTTCAAAGTCCTGCCCTAGTCTAATACAAGGCAAAAGTGAACTTGCCCTTTAAACAGGTGACCATTTCCCTCTTCTGCTGTCCTTTTATTATACAAATGACTCACTCTTCAGATGGTGCTGAAATGAACAAAGCATAAAGTCTCCAGCTCCCACATTCTACAGCAATCTGAATTTAGCCTGGGGATTGCTGACTGAACTCTTCAAGGAGACATAAGAAAATTCAGGGAGAAGAAGATTGTTGGCAAATAAATTTAAGATCAAGAATGGCTCTCAAAGTCTCAGAAAGATTTTGAACATTCCACTCAACATTTTAGAATTTCACTGTCATATATCCAGATATTTCCTAAGACATTCTGGTCACCTTATGCCAAAAACCCCAAACCAAATCCATTGCCATGGAATCAGTTCCAACTCATGGCAGCCCCAAATGTTACAGAGTTTAACTGCTCCAAGGAGTTTTCAAGGCTGTAATCCCTGGGAGAAAGACGAGGTTGTCTGCTTCCATAAAGATTGACCGCCTCAGAACACTAGCGAGCAGTTCTACTCTCTCCAGTCGAGTCATTAAGTCGGAACGGACTCAATGGCAGTGAGTCTGATTTTGAGTCTGATTTTTCTTCCATGGTGCCTCTGGGTGGGTTTGAACAGCCAATCATTAGATTATCAGCCAGTAGCAAACTGCTTGAGACACTCAAGGGCCTCACATCATTCTGGCCAGTAGAATATATTACTCAGCTTAACAATTACTTAATAGTATTTGTTTATTTATTGGCTCCAAAACAGGATAATGGATTCCTGGTATGGTAGTAGGATAAGCACCGGACTGCTAATGGCATGGACCATGGACCATGGTCCAAACCCATCAGTTCTCAGAAACCCTACACGGGGTCACTATATATAGGAACTGACTTAATGACACTTAACTATAGCAACAAAATAGCTTGATGATTAGGTCTCATTTCAGTTATGAATCAGTAGTGTCAACCAGTTACTATTGTTGTTGTGATGTGCCGTGGAGTTGGTTCTGACTCATAGCGACCCTGTATAGGGTTTCCAAAGCTGTAAATCTTTATGGGAGCAGAAAGCCTCATCTTTCTCCCTCGGAACAGCTGGTAGTTTCAAACTGCTGACCATGAGGTTCGCAGCCCAATTCGTAACCACTACGCTACCAGAGTTACTATTAGCTGTTCTGTATTAGCTACATATGGTTTGGAACTAGAATAGGTAGCAATGGACATCATACTCTCATTTTCCTATATGGCAATTCCAAGGGATTTCGTATATAATAATTCACTCTGTAACAATATAGAGTTCTGGTGTGGAACTATGGGTTAATGCATCAGACTGCAAAGTCAGTTTGAACTGCAAGGTTGGCAGTTCAAGCTCACCAGCTGTTCTTTGGAAACCTTATACAGGGTTGCTAGGGGTCGGAACTGACTCAAAGGCACTTTACAACAACATTGTGGTGTCTCAATGCGTTGTAGATGCCAAACAGTCTAATTATAGTTGTTTCCTTTCTTACTATTGTCTTTAAAATTTTACAGTTCAATGCAAATAAACCACGGCTGGCTGCTCTGCTCTTCAACCTTGTCATCATTATCATCACCTATATTTACATTTTCAAAGCATTTTTACATACCTTATCTCATCAAATATTTGCTATGTGAACACGTCCACTAACAAGGCAGTCTCATCTATAGACTGATGGCTTAGTTTCTTGCCTTGAACAGATATTCGTCATCCTGTAAGTTTCATTGACTAGTCCTCGTTCTCTTTGCTTTTCTGTATATCATTTGTTTGGAAATCAAAGGTCATTATTTTTGCTATATTCTTCAAGTTTTCTCTAAATGGTTTGACAGAATAATATAGATTCTTCTGTGGTTTTGTTTAAATATGCAGACTCTGTGGCATACAGCAACCCCTGTATTTTTTTGGCACACACTCCCCAAATCCTAAAAAAGCTGGTCCGAAGATGATCCTACAGAAACCAGTTTGTTGACTTTGTATGGTTAACGTCTCCAGGCTCCCTCTCCACCCTTCACCCTAATATGGGCTCTGAGAGGCTGGGTAGGACTACATTCATAATTTTGTGGCTTCCTCTGAGCTTCTATGATTGGTCACTCCAGAGGACAAGAAAAGTACTGGATGCGTTATAAAATCCCCTGGCTTCTTCCCAAGGGGCCTCATCCCCTGTTAGGGAGGGACTCAGCTTGCACACTCAGATTTCCAGTAATCACTTCTTCTAGCTGACCTTTCAAACACCCAAATAGATAGCATACTTTGTGAATACTAGTCCTGGGGAGTTTGCATATAAGATCCCTGGTGCCGCAGAGGTTAAAGCACAGAAAGATGAGACTGTCTGCTCCCTGTAAAGATGTAGTCTGAGAACCCAAAGGGTGCAGTTCTATGCTGTCCTATGAAATCATCAGGAGTCAGAATCAATTTGATAGCCATAAGTCTTTGATAGTATAGTGGTTACGAATTGGGCTGCCTACCTTAAGGTCAGCAGTTTGAATCTACCAGCTGCTCCATGGGTGAAAGATGAGGCTTTCTGCTCCCATATAGATTTATAGCCTCGGACACCATGGCACACACCACCATATGTAAGAGTCCTAGTGGTCATTACTTAACACTGCTTGGCTGCGGAATAGACGGTTGGCAGCTCACAGTCCGCTTCCACAGTGATTGTCCTTTAGTGCCTTTGAGCTGGTTCCAACTCATAGAAACCAAGTAATAGGGTTCCCAAGGAGCCATTGGTGGGTTTGAACACCCAACCTTTCAGTTAGCAAGCCACTGCTTATATGACAGCATCACACCAAGACTCTGAGAGATTGTTGTTGGTAAGTGCTGTGGATTCGGTTCCGACTCATAGCTATCCTGTAGAGGGTTTCCGAGGAGCAGCTGGCTGGTTTGAACTGCCCACCATGCAATTCAAAGTCTAATGCTGATCCTACTCCACCACAGAGATTACATCCTTGGAAATGCTATGCGGCAGTTCTACTCTGTCCCGTCAGGTTGCAATGAGTAGAAATCAACTTGACAGCAATGTTGTTGCTGCTGCTGTCACGTACATTCAAGTCGAATCTGACCCATAGTGACCCTGTATAGGGTTTCCAAGGAATGGCTGATGAGCTTGAACTTCCAACCTTGTGGTTCAAACCAATTTTGCAGTCCAGCACATTAACCTGCAGAGCCATACCAAGACTCTGATGATACCAATGGATTAAAAAAAAAAAAATTCTTTATTAGGGAATTGCACTATACCTTGTGATTTCTCTATATTCTGCTCCAACCTTGTAAATGGTAACAAAAGTATGCAGCTTGATTGCACTCTTTCTTCTCTGCAAGGTTTCTAGGAGACACACTTGTTTAGACAAAGGTGGCTCAAATCCATCTTCTTCACTTGTTTAGCAACTTCTGCTGTTGTTAACTGCCATGGAGTCAGTTCCGACTCATAGTTTTCAATGAGCAGCTGGTGAGTTTGGTAACGTTGTTGTTGTTGTTGTTAAGTGCTGTTGAGTGGGTTCCAACCCATAGCATGACCCCGTATAGGGTTTCTGAGCAGCAGCTGGTGAGCTTGAATCGCCGACCACTCAGTTAAAAAAAAGTGGGTTAACCCACGTAGTCTTGAGGAAATTGAACCTCTGAGGCCTAGGTTTCCTCATTTTTAACTAGAATAGATCCCCTAACTTCAGGAGACATGACAATTGAATACATGTGCACATGCATGGTTTAACCAACCATGTACACTGCAAACAACTGGTGAAACACATTTAAAACTGTTGCTTTTCTTTCCAGACTAAATCTAAGACTACTCAGACTTTAAACTGGGAGTAGCAGATGGGAAATATATATACAAAATGCCAGAAAATAATGATAATATATCAAAGGAGGAGAAAAATTTAATTACGTTGTAAATAAATATTTTAAAGAAGGTTTCTCTCAAACAAAAATTAGACTTAGACATATGTCTCACTTTCTGCACAAGCAATTTCAGAAGCTATGGAAATCCTTTCAGAGTAAATATCTGATGAGAATTTAGGAACACATTTCATTAAGGGGAGTTAGGATTCTAAATTAGAAATATAACAAGCTTCAGCTGATGTTTAAAAAAGTCTATTAAGGTAAGAAGATCCCAATTTTAGCCATATTCATTGATTTAGTTTGATGAAAGTCGAAGATAAAAATATAGAAAAAAATAAGGATTAGGCCAAATCCCATATAAGCTTTCCAGTAGGATTACTTATGTCTGAGGGTTTTTTTTAATTTTTTTTTTTTTTCTCATCTTAAAATAGCACCTTGAAAATTCTGGGCTTACTGGGAACAAGAAGATTACATGAATCCTTTCAAATTTATTTAATTTTTAAAAATAACCCTCATTGGTTACATGGGAAAAAGACTTAGTCTGAAAATAAACCCTGGGGCAACATTCAGATCCGCATTCATTAGTCTGTGCCAACACCATATCATTACTTCAGGTTCAAAGCAAAATCAATAGCAAATCATTTGACTTTGTAATAGCAGAAACACAAGACGCCACCAACTTAATCAAAGAAGGCTGTCTGAAAACTGGTAGCTACATGCACCACCTGAAAATAACATAAACTACCACAGCATCAAGAGCAACAATTGCTTAAAATCTACCTTTTATTTGAGTGTATATAGGAATGGATATATTTTTTATTATTTAGGCTGTTACATACCTTGAAACAAATCCTAATTTTGACAAATTGCCTCTCCTAAAGATCATGTAGGTTAGTTTCTGCTCTAGTGAGCAACCATCTGTCAAACAAAGATACTTTTATTTTCAGGAATCTCACACCTACACATGAAGGTGGATCCCAGCTTCTAGTGGGTTTAGCAAACTCTCAGCAGAATGCCTTGTGTTTCCTGTCTTGATGTTTTCTGCAGAACCATTGTTGTTGTTAAGTACCATGGAGTCCGTTTTGACTCATAGTGACCTTGCACGGGGTTTCCGAGGCTGCAAATCTTTAAGGGAGCAGAAACCTCATTTTTCTCTTGGAACAGCTGGTAGTTTCAAACTGCCAACCTTGAGGTTAACAGCCTGATTCAAAAGCACTATGCTAACAGAGATCATTATGAACCCTAAAATGCAGCCAAGAAATAGGTTCAGAAACTTGGGTTTTGGCATTAAAGTGACATTATTTCTTCATTTCGGTCAGACTTATCTTTCCATGAGTGCAAACATGAAGGCTATTTTCAAAGCAGGTCTTTATTCTGTCTGTTCCTCATGTGACTCCCTTCTATTTCTATTGCTAGTGGAAAAGGAGAGGAAGGGCTAGAGTTATTGACTAGATTGACTGGGTAAGGCACCATGTACTCCTCAGAAACCCTATACAGGGCGGCTATGAGTCCAACCCAATTCGAAGGCACCTAACAACAAGGCAGTTTAGAGGAAACACTGGGTGGGTGGTATAAACTATTAAGTGCTTTGCTATTAACAGAAAAGTTGGTGGTTTGCGTCTACACAAAGGTACCCCAGAAGATCTTCCTCGAATAGATCACAACTATTTAAAACCCTCTGCAGAGCACACAAGTACTCCTGGTCTGGTGCTGTAGGATCACCACTGGACTGCAAACCACAAGGTTGGCAGTTCAAACCCACCAGCTACTCCTTGGAAACCCTATACAGGGTCGCTAAGAGTTGAAACTAACTCGTTGGCACTTAACAATAACATCAATAACCAAGTCTGATTGTGCACACCAGCCTTCTAAAAGGGAGAGAGACCCCTTCCACGGGCTTTGTTCATCCTAAACCACAAACATCTAGGAGTCCTGGTATGGCATTGTGGGTTTATGCGCTGGACTGCAAAGACGGTTTGAACCACAAGGTCGGCGATTCAAGCTCACCAGCCATCCCTCAGAAACCCTATGCAGGGTCACTATGGGTCAGAATCAACTTGAGGGCACTTAACAATGACAACAGAAAAGTATAAAAGGCTACCAGGAGTCAGAATAAACTTGACTGCAACAGGTATTAATAAGGCAGTTAAGTGTATGAGAAAACAGAGGCTTCTTGAGGCCAGTAAGAACCAGATCTTCTCATTTGCTGAAGTAACTCTTCAGGTGAGAGCCAGAACCCCTCTTCCCAGATGATAAAGAAAGGGAACTGCTTACAGACTTGGAAAGAGTGGCTGGCAATGTTTGTACTGGGGATGACTTCAGAAAGGTAGTAGAACAATACATTATTAGAACTTGAAGGAACTCAAGGCAATATGCAATTTAATACTCTTTGAAAGGAGGATACCAAGGTCCAGGGAGATATATAATCTGCTGACAGGCTTATATTTGTTTAACAAAAAATTAAAGTAATTATTAGTAATGATAAAGTAATAGAAAGTAATGATTAGTCTCATTCATTTATATCACCTATTGTAATTGGTCTGATTAAATGTTTTCTTTTCATATGCTAAGGACATTTGCTCTAACAGAGATTTAGAATATACTGATTATCTTAGTGTGCCAGTGAAGATTAATAAATTTGCATTCTGGTCTTAGAATGCAAACAAACAAACAACCAAACAAAACATGGAACTAATTATTTATCCCTAAAAAATGAAATAAAATTAATCTATAGAAATCCAGAGTGATTAGATAGCAAATTTATAATCTATCAGGTTCAGAGATGAGGTGATAATTATATTCATTGGCAATTCTGCTATCCAACACACATGTCTTGAACACACCTTATTGATTGATTGATTGATCCCTGAGCTCATGAACCATTGTGGAAACTGGTGTTCTCAGGCCTATGAAGAAAAGGAGTATAAAACACGGGATCTACCCAACAGCTCCCAGGGTGTGTTTTTTTTTATAAGACCCTGTGAAAAAGGTTCCACTTCAGGGATGAAGAAACAACCAATAGAAGAATTAGTTGCAGTTACTTAACAAAAGGGTGATTTTTTTCATTTGTTTATTTACTCATTTAAATTAGGGAAATATACTGAACTCTCCTTTAATTACCATCAGTTTAATATCCATGGGGTCACTAAGAATCCCAGAATGACTAGACAACAATGGTGTGGGCTTTGGGGGATTTTTAGGGTCTTTTCCTATGTTCCTATACAAAGAACATCATTTTTATAGTAATGGTTAAGTTCAATACTACCATGGTATAATCTGACTAATTCTTGAAATATTATTAATAATAACAATAACAATAGAAGTCCCTAGGTGGTGTAGTTAACATACTCCACTAATAAAGTTTGAATTTTCCCAGAGGTTCCTCTGAAGAAAGGCCTGGTAATCTACTTCTGAAAAAGCAGCCACTTAAAACCCGGTGGAGAGGCGGGGCTTGATGGCAGATAGGATAGAGGTACAGTGAAGTTAACTGTCAGCAATACCACAGAATACCATGTGAAGAGGGTTCAGGGCAGACCTCCAAAACTCTGAAACACATATCTAGGAATATTTAAAAAGTTTGAAGGCTTATAGCTAGTGGAACTTATAGCAGAAGTAAGAAATCACGCATTTTTTAATCTGCCAGGCTCAGCAGCCTGGAGCCGACAACTTGGGCAAGACCAAATGGCAAGACCAAGCAGGGGAACAAACCCACCATGGAATAATGCAGCGGGAACCTCAGAGCAAAGGTACAAAATACACTATGTCGGTTTTGCTTTGTTCTGATTTTTTTTTTTTTTCTTTTTGGTACCTGTTAATTGGTCCCCCACTGTTTGTGCACCTCCATTTTGGTGACTAGAGGGGGAGCCTGAGCTTGTGGACAATCCCCACTCCCACCACTGGTGGATTCATCTGCCATGCATGTGCACAGATACTCTGAGACCAAGAGCCGGCCCTGAACTGTTTTTTTTTTAATAGCAAAAAGTCCAGAACAAGGGATGTGGAGAGAGAAAGAGAGTTTAAAAACAAAGCAAGCCAAAAATTAAAGTAAATACTGAGGTACACCATAACAACCAACAGTGGCATTGTAAATTTACAGGTGGCATTGAAGGCAAGAAGTTGAAAGAGGACATTAAAGTCATACTCATATTAGGCTACAGATTTTTATTTTTCTTCTCTCCCTCCTCTCCCATTTCTGCGATTATAGACTATAGTATCCAATCTAGTTTGTAGTGATTGTTTATTGTTTTTTTGATATTTTTCTTTCTTTCTTTTTTTTTTTTTTTTTGCTTTTGCTGTTTTATGCTTCCTCTTTTAACTTTGGGGGATTCTTTCTGTCCCTATATTACCCAAGAAGAGACAGAAACTGCTGCCATACAGTCAAGCTACAATCACACTCTATAAAACACCAAAATCCAGGCAAGAACCAATACCAGCTGTCATACACTAGGGATGCAGACAACACCTGTGAAAGTCACTCTGAATCAAGCAATAAAAAGAGTGAAAAGGGAAGCCCACATCCTAATCTCATCTACCTGGAGGCAATCAGAAAGCATAAATAATGTCAAAACACACACTCAATTAAGTACTAAGACCACAGATAAACACTAAACATGTCCAAGAAGTAAAAGCAGATGTCCAGAAACAGGATAAAATGTCTGAGAAAAATGGCTTAGAGGTATACCTGGACTACATTCTGGAAGGAGCGCAGGCCTTGAAAATGCCTGAGAAGGAATTCAGAAAAACGATTATTAAATGTTTCAAAACACTTTACAATGGAGTTGAGAAAAATAAGGAAGAAGTCAAGAAAGCACTACAGGAACAATCAAATAAGATAGATAGAGCATTGGAAACAGTTGAAAACCTACAGAAAGAGGTCCAAATGATCAATAATAGGATATCAGAAATAGACAACACACTGAAAGGGCAAAGGAGTACATTAGAAGAGATGGAAGGCAGAACTAGTGAGCTAGAAGACAAATCTCTCAATACTACTAAGATAGAAGAGCAAACAGAAAATATGGTTTAAAAATCTGAAGAAGGTTTAGGATTCATGTTGGACAACATGAAGAGGAGTAATGTAAGAATTATTAGCAATCCAGAACATGAAGAATCACACAAGTCCATAGAGAAAATAGTTGAAGAACTGCTGGAAGAAAATTTCTTTAACGTCCTGAAAAGTGAAAAGATAAATATTTAAGATACTCAATGAACCCCAGGAAGGATAGACCCCAAAAGAAATCACCGAGACATATCATAATCAATCTCTCCAAAATCAAAGATAAGGACAGAATCCTGAAAGGAGCTAGGGAAAAGAGAAGTGTTAAATACAAAGGAAAGCAAGTCACATTAAGCTTAGATTTCTCAGCAGAAACCATGCAAGCAAGAAGGCAATGGGGAGACATATAAAAAACCCTGAAAGAGAAAAAATGCCAACGAAAATCCTTATTCTAGCAAAGCTATCAATTAAATACAATGGTGTAATCAAAACATTCCAGGATAAACAGAAGCGAAGGGATTTTACCAAAGCCAACCCTGTGCTACAAAACATCCTAAAGGGAGTTCCATGGACTGAGAACCAACAAGAAGAGACAACAACCAGAGATTGACATACGCGGCAGCACCTCCCAGAACTAAATCAACAGATGGAAGAGTTGAGAAAAGAACAAACTATAAGAACAAGCTCAGAGAATCCGGGATGTCAGTCTATGATCAAAAGAATTGCAATGTAAAAGCAGGTAAACACGTAGGAACAGAGATCCAGATGGTGAGAAGTTCAGGTAGATTAAAGGATAAAGGTCAGGTAGATTACAGGATAAAATAGACTGCACTAAATGGAGGGGAAAGATAATGGATTATAAGGTAACCTCAAAGAAAATTAACACTATACAACATACCAAGAAAATGAAAATCCAAGAACAACATGGAAACATTAAAACTATCAGGAAACTCACAAGAAAGAACACAAAAAGCATGAACTCAGCAAAGGAAGACACACAGAACAAAGAAAGCAGCAACACCACAAAATAAGTCAACATAATGGCAGAAATCAATCCATACCTATCAATAATTACTCTGAATGCAAACAGATTAAATGCACCAGTTAAGAGTCTGAGGGTGACAGAATGGATAAGAAAACAAGATCCTTCAATATGCTGTCTACAAGAGACACATCTTACACAGAGAGACAAAAACAGATTAAAAGTCAAAGGATGGGAAAAAATATATACCAATTGCAATAAAATTGCAATAAAAAATGAACAGGAGTAGCAGTACTAATCTCTGAAAAAAATAAACATTAAGGCAAAAACCAGCATGATAGATAAAGATGGACATTATCACATGATTAAAGGGACAATTGAACAAGATAGCATAACCAAAATAAATATCTGTGCTCCCAATGAAAGAGCTCCAAAATATATAAAGCAAACTCTAATAGATTTGAAGAAATAAATAGACAAATCTACAATAATTGTGGGTGATTTTAATACACCACTTACAAAAATGGATGGAACAACCAGAAAGAAAGACACAGAAGAACTAAACAACATAATCAGCCAAGTAGACCTCATAGATGTGTACAGAGCATTCAGCCCAACAATAGCACAATACACTTTCTTTTCCAGTGCACATGTAACATTCTCCAGATTAGACCACAAAACAAATCTCTATAAATTTACAAATATCAAAATACTACAAAGTATCTTCTCAGACTACAATGCTATCCAATTAGAAATCAACATTAGGAAAACCAAGGAAATAAAGTCAAATATATGGAAACTGATAACACCCTATTGAAAAGC
>NW_006408573.1:9309119-9315676 GCF_000296735.1 Chrysochloris asiatica | reverse complement strand
TTGTAACCATGGCAATGAAACGATATATGATAAGATTAATGTAAAGCTAATATTCTCCCATGTAAACTATCACATAATTCACAATAAAACATTTTTTAAAAAACCCGATGGAGCACCTTTCTACTCTGACACACGTGTGTTGCCCTGAGTTGAAGTTTAGCATCTTGTCTAGCCATAGTCTATAACTTCCACCCAGCAATGTTTTGCCCTGCTGGGCTTGGGAGAAGAGAAGGCAGAAAAAGCTCCTGATAGGACATGATTAAACTGTAAATGTTAACACAGTTCATTGTAATTTTAAAAACTTGAAATTCTAGCATGAGGATAAAATTAACCACATCAGAATTAGGAGGGGAATTTCAGTATGATCAAAGAAGAGCCAGGGGTGGAGTCCATCCTTTGGAACCCAAGATCCATGCCTGTTGCAACCTTCTCAACCCAGGGACTGAAAGCTATGACACCAGAGGAGTGGCAGAGTAATAGCAGCAACAGACCCCCAAGCCAGAGCATTAGACAGACTGGTGGGCTTCCCGGGGTGAGTAACTTTGGGCAGAAGGCTTGTTCATGAACTGAGGTGTCTCCAAGCACTTAATCGGAGAATTTAGCTTGCTGACCCACGAAGCTAGAGCCAAGAGTCTTTAGGCTGAGGCTTACAATGGAGTGGTGTGTCCTGTGGGCATTTATCAGCAGTCCTAAAAGAGCTCTGGTAGAGTAGTGGTTACAAGTTGGGCTACCAACCACAAGGTCAACAGTTCAAAACTACCAGCGGTTCCTCGGAAGAAAGATGAGGCGTTCTGCTTCCGTAAAGATTTACAGTCTCGGAAACCCTGTACAGGGTCGCTATGAGTCGGAACCGACTCCACGGCACTTAACAACAACAACAAGAGCTTTGTAACATTACCAGAGCAAGGAGAGGCTAGGTCAAGGGGCCAAGGGCAAGAGAGAGGCCACTGATGGAGGAGGCTGAGGACAGTTTGTCTAAAGAACTGTACTCTGAACTTTTCTGACCTGTAATCTGTTAACTTCCCTAATAAACTTCTTGAGAAGTACGGTCTCTGAGTTCTGTGTGGCCATTGTAGTTGATTGTTGTTGTTGTTATGTGCCGTCGAGTCGGCTCCGACCCATAGCGACCCTATACAGGGTTTCCGAGGGTGTAAATCTTTACGGGAGTAGAAAGTCTCATCTTTCTCCAGCAGAGCAGCTGGTAGTTTCGAACCGCTGACCTTAAGGTTCGCAGCCTGATTCGTAACCACTACGCTACCAGAGCTCCTTTATAGTGGTTACGAATTGGGCTGCAAACTGCAAGGTCAGCAGTTCGAAACTACCAGCAGCTCCGCGGGAGAAAGATGAGGCGTTCTGCTCTGGTAAAGATTTACAACCTTGGAAACTCTGTTCAGGGTTGCTATGGGTCGGAACTGACTCAATGGCACTTAACAACAACAACAAATTGTAGTTGATAAATGAACCCAGTCACATAGAGAGTGCTTTGGGTGAACAGTTGGAACCATATTTTTGCAGTCCCATATGTGTTAATGTATTCAGTTCTCTTCACAATCCCAATAAGTCATTATGAGTATCATTGTTGCCTGGTGGCACTGTATGATGAAGACTGGACTGCTAATCATAAGGTGAGCAGTTCAAACCTACCAGTTGCTCCACAGGAGAACTATGAGGCTTCCTACTCGTGTGGTGCTGTGGGTTAATGAACCAGACTGCAAAGTCCTTTTAACTGCAAGGTCAGCAGTTCAAGCTCACCAGCTTCTCCTCAAAAACCCTATACAGGGTCGCTATGGGTCGGAACCAACTTGACGGCACTTAACAACAACAACAATTCCCATAAAGATTTGCAGCTTTGAGTCGGAATCAACTTGATGGCAGTAGGAATGCCATTTTGAGCCTTGGTGACTCAGTGGTTAAGCACTTGATTTCTAGTCTAATGGTCTGCAAGTAAGCATTCAGAAAGATGTGGCATTCTGTTTCTGTAAAGACTCCAGCCTTGGAAACCCTATGGGGCAGTTTTTACTCTGTTTTATTGGGTCATTGAGATTTGAAATCTCATCAAAAGTAGTGGGTTTAGTGTTGTTGGTTTTTTAAGTTTCATTTTAAAGACGAGGAACTTGAGGTACAGAGTGCTTCTGTAACTTGTCCAAAGACAATCTGGTTCGATCAGGGAACAACCAGGATTTAAAGATGAGTGCTCTCTGTCCAGAGTCTACTATTTCACCAGGACACTTTAAGACTTCCTTTTCATGTTATGTTCGGAGAATGAAGTGGTTATAAGCTTGGACTCTTAAGTCAAACATCAAATTCTATTGGTTCTTAAAATTGTAACTTTAGACAACTCTCTTCCACTCAGCTTTCCCATCTGCCAATGGTGATTCTGTGTGTATCTGCCATACCAGATTGTTATGAGGAATACATGGAATCATGTATGAAGCCACTGGCATAGAGTCAGAGGAAAAAATATAATAAATGGGGAAGCTCTTCTTCCTGCTATAATGAAAGGGCACATTTGCCTAGAGGTAAACAGACATGTCACCTCACTATAAAGCATAATGTGGAAGAAGATACAGGGGCATAGGTGTCAGGTTGTGGGTTAACGTGCTAGACTGCAGTGTTGTTTTGAACCACATGATCGGCCATTCAAGCTCACCAGCTGCTACTTGGAAACCCTATACAGGGTTGTTATGGGTCGGAACCGATTCAATGGCACATCATAGCAACATAGAAAGGAATAAAATGTTGAGACTTTTGCTTGAAAGTCCTTAGGTGATGCAAATAAGTAACACACTTGGCTTCTAACAAAGGTTAGATGTTCAAGAATACCTAGAAATGTCTTGGAAGCAAAGCCTGGTGATGCACTTTCAAAAAACCAGTCATTGACCATTCTATGGAGCACAGCTGAACTCTGACATATGGAATCGTCATAAATCAGAATAGACTCTATGACAACTGGTTTGGCTTTTAGTGTTTGCTACTTGTACGAACTGTAAGAAATTGTTTCAAGGAAAAAAGATCAAGATAAAGAGGCAGAAAAATTAGGGTAAAAACTCAGAGAGACCAAGTACGATGAATGAAAAAGTAAGAGTGCCTGACACATTTTCTACTGCATGGCAAAGGTATATGTTTGTAGACATAGTGAAGGCTGCCCACTAAGAGCAGACAAAGGTGATTTATTCAGAGTTTGCCATGGCAAGGGAGTGAACCACCATCAGCAGAGTTTGGCAGACACTCCAAGATGGCCAGGGAAAGCTTTAGAGTGAAAACAATGGAAGGTATCAGGAATGCCCAGACTGGAGCTTGTTGGTATGGGGGAGCTAGAAGTAGGCTAACCTAGCAGCAGGGCGTCCTTTGTGATTGGCTATGGAAGCATGCTTAGACAGAACTTTCAGTGGTTGGGCCTAAGTTGAAAAAGGGTAAACGTTGGGGAAGCTGGCAGTTTGGGGATGACAGCTGTCCAGTTTGTCGTCTGGCTATCTAGACTGGTTACTACAGATCTCATGGGTCAGAATTCTACTTGTGTTCTATGATCTGGGCAAGGCAATGTCTGTTTGTATATTTAGTCTTTCACTACAAACATTCTGCTATTATTTTATGTGTGCTCTTTCTCTCTCTTGGAGGAAAAGGAATCGAGATTGGAGACTGGGGACGATTAAAAACTAAAAGATGGGGAACAAAAACCTGATTTGTTAACATTGTATGGCTAGACAATTTGTTTACCTTGATAACTTCTATTTTTTCTCCCACTTTTCATCTTTCCTAGTTAGTCAATCCTAACTAGATGTTGGCTGGAGTAAAGAGGAGGCAATCTGAGGATAATGACTCATGAGACTGGGTTGTGTAGTGCAATATATCAATCAAGTTCCCAGCAGCACTGAGATGGTGTGTTCAAATTAGGCCAATGTCAAGAAGAGTTTAAGGCAGCACATGTGTGCTCAAAGTACAGGGAAACCCTCCAGAAACAATACAATGTCTGAGGCTAGCAACAGAGAGGGACTGTTCCAACTCTTAGGCTGACTGTATGCCATCAAATCAGTTACAACTCAATGTGACCATGTATAGAGTTTTGGAGGCTATAAATCTTTACAGAAGCAAAAAGCCTCATCTTTTATCCATGGACCATCTGGTGGACTCAAACTGCTGACCAGCATGTAACTGAAGCTGGTTGTCAGGTAGCTGAAAAGAATGCACAGAGGTAGCTGTATGGAAAGATTTGGCCTTAAGACAGTAATATTCAACCCGCAGTGACTCAGCAAAGGTAGAGCTGAGAATGTTGTTGTTTTTGTTAAGTTCTGTGGAGTCAGTTCCGACTCACAGTGACCCTGTATAGGGTTTCCAAAAAGCAACCGGTGGGTTTGAACCACCAACCTTGTTGTTTGCAGTCCAGTGCTGACCTGACAACAGTAACTTCATCTCACTCTGCCCCCACTCTAGCCTCTCATCTCCTATCAAGGCTGCTATTGTCCGAAGACAACTGGAAGTCAAAATGCAACAAATTCTTGGATGCACACTGTACATGTCAGGATTCTGGAACACAGAGTCGGGCTGTTGTTGCTTGGTGTTGTCAATTCTGACTCATAGAAACTTTATGCACAACAGAATTAAACACTGTTCAGTCCTGAGCCATCCTCACAAGTCTTGTGAAGCTTGATCCCTCTGATGCTGCCACCGTGCCAATCCATCACATCGGGGGTCTTTCTCTTTTTCTCTGATCATCTACTTTATCTAGCTTGATGTCCTTCTCCAGGAACTGGTCCCTCTTGACAATATGTCTGAAGAATGAGAGACAAAGTTTCACCACCCAGGTTTCTAAGGAGCATTCTGGCTGTATATCTTCCAACACAGAGTAGGGTTGTTGTATTTCGGTGCCGTTGAGTCAGTTCTGACTTATAGCAACTCTGTATAGGGTTTCTGAGGAGCAGCTGGTGAGCTTGAGCTTCTGACCTTGCGGTTCAAAACAACTGAGGCTGTAAATCTTTACGAGAGCAGAAAGCCTCATCTTTCTCCCATGGAACAGCTGGTAGTTTTGAACTGTTGACCTTGAGGTTAGCAGCCCTATTCATAACCACTATGCTACCAGAGCTCCTTACAAAGTAGAGAATACAGGAGCAAAGAGAAGATATCCATCAGCGTCAGGAAGGATGGAGAGATGCTAGCATACTAAGAAAGAAAACAGTGCTCTCATTTCCCCCATTTTTCTGTCAGTGCCTCAAGGAAATAGCAAGACCTAAGAAGAGATGTCTTTCTGCCAGGTCTTAGTTAATAAAATCTAATGCAGTAGGCCCAGAATCAGCCAAGACTGTATTGTAGGAGTCTGAAACATGAGAGAATTTAGGGACACATAGGGACTTGGACTTGGTGATGGCTTTGTGGTAGATGTCTTACCTTCCATGCTGGAAACGCAGTTCATGCAGAACCCCGACTCCTCTGCCAATGTGTGTGCTGCTAGGATGTTGAGTGGTTTCAGTGCAGCTTCCTGACTAAGAAGACTTCTGAAAATCAGTCAGTGAAACTCTATGGATCACAACAGTCCAATCTGAAACTGATTATCGGGATGTTCAGCCCAATATATTGTTCCCTTGTGAAAGGGGGGACCATGAGTTGGGATCAACTCAACAACAGTTAACAACTCAATGGCAGTTAATAACAATAGGGTCTTGGACAATGAGAAAGTCATTTCTTGTCTTGTGGTACAAAGTTCTTTATTCAAGACCACCTAATTATCAATTGAAGAAATTTAGTTGTGTTAGTGCTGGAGTGGCACTGCCGGGTAAGTACTAGGCAGCTAACCTCAAGGTTGGCTGTTCAAAGCCACCGGCTACTCCATGGAAACCCTCTGCAGAGTGACTATGAGGGAGAAAAGACTCAGCACTTTATAACAACAAGTTCAGGTCTGGATTATTTCCCACATTGTTCTAAGGTACTTTGGAAGTTTAAACTCTTTAGCCTTTATTCTCTTGACATAAAAATATTTTTGAAAATGCTCATATTTCCGTATTCTGCTTGATCAGTTGGGTAGACTCAAGGAAACTCTTAAGTAAGTGACAGTCACAGGCTTAGCCGCCTTCCCACCCTGCCAGGCTTGTCCTCCAGAGTGGATCAGTTACACTACATCTTCCTAATAAATTCCTTATCTGGATGCCCTGAACTCTTAACTGATACAAAAGGATTCAAAATACTTTTTTGACAGCTGGATTAAGAGATAAATTCTTTAATTTGAGATTTAAAGATTAACCCTCGCCAGAACTAACTGTGTTATGGTCCAAACAGTGATTACATGGTTGAGGAAAAAATAGAAGACTTCTGCTAGAGCAAATGTTGTTGTTAAGTGCCGTGGAGTTGGTTCTGACTCATAGCGACCCTGTACAGGGTTTCCGAGGCTGTAAATCTTTACGGGAGCAGAAAGCCCCATCTTTCTCCATAGATAGACTTTAAAATATATGTATTTAGGAGAACAAACAAGATGGCGGATCGGGTGGACGTATAGCAGAGAGCTCCGCCAACAACAACACAGAATACCCGACCAAGCAGGCTCAGGGGATGGTCCCAGAACTCTGAAC
>NW_006408573.1:9267150-9305794 GCF_000296735.1 Chrysochloris asiatica | reverse complement strand
TTTTTTTTAAAGGAAGATTGTCAAATACTTGGAAACGAGCAAGAGAGAATAGTGGGTGGTCCTTAGAGAAGTCAGAAATTCTGGTAGTTACTTGAATCTATAGAGATTCACACCCTAGGGATGTTGATGTTTAAGACTCTATAGTAATTTTCCATTGTTCTTATTAACTTTTATTTCAGTTAGATACGAGAGAACAGTACAGATGTAGAATGTGTTACTTTGTTTGATTTTGCTTAGTGGAATTAGTGAGTTTAGCTTTGCAGAGGAGGAATTAGCATCATTAGTTTTGAGACTCCCAAGTCAAAAAAAAAAAAAAAAAAAATACCACAAAAAACAAAAAGTCAAACCCAAGCCTGTTGCCTTCTATTCCAACTCATGGGAAGCTTGTAGGACAGACTAGAATAGCCCCTTAGGGTTCCCAAGGCTACAAATCTTTACAGAAGCAGACTGCCATATCTTTCTCCCTCAGAGGAGCTGATGGGTTCAAACTGCCAAACCTTTCAGTTAGTGGCCAAGTGCTTTAATAGCTGTGCCGCCAGGGCTCCTTTCAAATTCCAAGGAAATTGATGTATGTTACTGTTCTAATAAAAGCAACCTATTAGAATGAGCTGAGGAGAGACCTGGATTAAGGAAAAGAAGGAATCTATTGTAGACACATTATGGAACGATGCCAACCTCAAGACCTGATCTACAAAATGCCTGTATGTAGGAAAGTTGTCAATAGGAGTTGAATGTGAATAGGAACCCAGGACTTACATTTAAGCAAGAAAGCAGTTAAGAGTCATCTCTCACATGAAGGTTCAGCTAGAGAGGGTTCAGCAGTAAGGAGGTCACATGGTAGCATTCGTATCCTAAAGGACATGGTATACATCTAGAAGAGTGAACATTCTCCCCATCTCCAACTCAGAAATTAGATGGTTTGATGGAAGGGCCTGTAGAATTTGCTGCTGATACAAAGTTAGCTGCAGCCTTCTTCAGTTTGAAAGAAGGAGACGTATTCAAGCCTCTAGCTTCTCACAGTCCCCAAATTGTACCCCATATTCACATTCAAACTTCAAAATTTTAATTGGTCTTGATTATGTTATATAATCCCTGTGAAGACCTACTTTTACATGTTTGAATATAACTTGGGTAAAGCTTGGCACTGCGACTCGACTTTTCAGAACAGGTGAATTATTAGCATGGTAAGTCATATCATTTAACTCTGTCTTTTTACTTTTGTCTCTCCTTTTGGGAGCTTTAACAGTGCTTCTAGAAGGGGATAAAATTAAATTTAACTGTAAATTGCAAATATCATTTGTGAGATGCTGTCTTGGGCTGAGTTCTCAAGAGAAGCAAAATCAGTGAAAGTTATATATGCGTATATGTTGTTGTTAAGTGTCATTGAGTCAGTGCCAACTCATAGTGACACTGTATAATTGGGTTTCCAAGAAGCAGCTGGAGAGTTTGAATTACTGGCTTTGAGGTTCAAACCGACCTTAAAGTCCAGTGCTTATCCTACAGCATCATACAAGGACCCCATAAAGTGACGTTTATATCAAGGAAATGACTCATAAAGTTGTAGAGGTGGGAGAGTCTCAAGTCCAGGTCAGATGAACCAGAATCCACAAGCAACAGAGCACGCTATTGGCTCAAGTCCAAAGAAGAAGGACGAGCTAGATGCAAGATACAGACCCAGCAGAATGCAAGCAAGCCTTGCCTGAGTGTCCAGTATATCAGCAGCAGACCACACCTCCGGGGAAGCTTCCCTTCAGTTGATTGGCTGCTTGCAGCTGACATCATCATGGAGTGAATTACATGATATTAGATCTCTCCATGGAGGATAACTACATTTCAACTGCCAAACCATTGACAATCCTGGCCTAGTCAAGTTGACTGAAAACTAGCTTTGCTGAGCTGAACAACTTTGAGTTAAAATAAAAGAATTGGCCTTTCTCATAGGTATTGTTGTGTTTTCCATTGAAACAGTTGTGGAATATTAGCTCATTATTTTATTTTATCAGAATGGACTTCTAAAAGATAAAGCAATCTAGATAAATCCTGAAAACATTTCTGGGTCTCCTACTGTGTGATTCTAAAACAAGGTTTGGTCTTCTAAGTCTGTGGCTTTCTAGATTCCCAGCCCATTGAATGTCACCATGGTTAGCCTCATTCCCATAAAGCACTATGCCTCCACTCAATCTGAGAGTTCAGTTGCAAAGAGAAGAGGGGTGAGGAAGAAGGATGTACTAAGAATTAACTTTGATGTATGAATTTGGCTCCCACAGGGTCCCAGCCATGGAACAGAGAGGAAATCATAGCATAATGAAATTGCATTCATGCATATTCACTTAGAAAGGGAGTTTATTTAATATTAACAATATCCCAAGTCATCATGATTTAGCTAATAGACCAGCAAACAGTGATTCATATTGGGATTGTTTGACTTCCTGTCAAGTAGCTGCATTCTTCTACATGCAGAAAGAATGAGATATAAACAACTTAACTGAGAATTAATGAATTGAGAGACACCTGAAAAGCTTTGTCTAGGATGTGAGTTCTTGGAAGTATTCCAAATAGTAGTCTTGATTTTGATTAATATTACAATTTATCTAGTTAAAGAAGTATCTCATAAATACTCATGAAGCATTTTATTAGATGATTGTAAATACTTAAAATCTTATCCTGTCGTCCTTTTCATCACAAAGGAAGGGGGAGCAGGCTGTGAGCTGTATATCATTTAGCCTGATGCATTGCGAGCAAAATAACATCATCTGCTTTAAAAACAAAATGTTTCAACATTCCCCAGTTGATAGCCTTATAGACCTGCCTTTGTACAAATACGATGCTTCTATACATCATGGTGCTGTGATGCCCTGTACCCACCTGGGGGTATGTCTTCCCCAGGGCCATGCAGTCAGTGTGTTAATCTGTAGACCCTGACTGCTAGCAACAACTTAGACAACACTTGATAGCAAGATGTATGCCAGCGTCTCAGAGGGAGAAGTGCTAAAAAACATTATCTCAAAACGACCTCACAGGAGTAAGGTTTTTGTAAAAATTTAAAAATGTTCACTCATCTTCTTGTGCCCCACAATGCAATAGGCATCACCCTTCCCTGTCTTGTTCTGCCATCAGCAACACTAGTACCTTTCTGACTTGTCTCCTCCATAACCACACACCCACCATCTTAACAGGTCACATCACAGTACAAACAAATAACACTTAGCGCTGGTCTCTCTCTCTATATATATATATTTATTTTTCTCTCTTTTCGGGAATCTTTTCAGTTAGAAGCTTAAGCAGAAGTGTGTGTGTGTGTTCTGATAAATACAAATATTTTCCAATTTTATCCTTTTCAAATCAACATTTCTTTCATTCAAATCAATGCCTTTCCCACAACATAGCTAATCTAGAAATACAGTCGGTATAATTATTGTGGGTAGAAGAAAAAAAAAAAGCAGTTGCCTGGCAAGTCAGTATAGTTGCCCAAACCATCCTCTGCTACATCTACCAACATCTTTTGTAGCACAATTTGGAAAGTCTGACTTTATTTTTAATTAGCAAGACCTGTAGGACACAGTGTTGGCAATGCTGTGAGTCTCTGGGAACTCCTGAAATGATTTCATTAGTGAGACCAACATGGTCCCTCTCTATTCCACCCTTCAACTTTAGAAGCAAAACAAGGTTTTACTTTCAGCCAGTGAACACAATACATCCCACTACCTGTCTGTCTGTGCAGACCTATAAATGGCTATGAGGCTGATTATGTTTCAGGAGCACTTCCAGTTAAAGACAATGAGGAAGAGAAAGCTGTTGATCTACTTAAAGAAATCACTCAGTGAAACCAAACAACAAAACAAATAACACTTCATTGTATAGAGACATTGGGGGGAAATTATACTAACATAGAAACAAATGCACAACACAAAACACAGCACAGCACACACCACAAAAATGTGTTCTCTGACAGATTACTAAATTAAATAAGTCAGTGTAGTAATTCTTCCCAAAAGGGTCAATATGAAATTCACTTCACTTCTGATAATAAATTTTAAAAGTCAGGAAATGAAAGTTAACATATTTAGAAAGGGTGCTGAATTCCCCAAAGAATGTACAAGCAAAGAAAATGCAAGGAAAGCATTGTAGTTTTCCTATCAAGAAAACTTTTTTTGGATACCTACAAGTGAATAACATATAAAGAAACCATAGGGACTTGTGGTGAGAGAGCAAATTGTACTTTCTTTGGGGAGTGTATCGACTATTCCATGCAAGACAGTATTATACGCATTATTAGGGGACTCAGAGCAGTGTAAGTCGTAGTCTGTGATCTCAGGGAATTTATGATCTAGGGCATACATAGCACATGACCTTACACAAGGAAAACTGCCTGCTCAGACTACTACTATACTGGGAAATAGAAAAAAATATGCTGTGGGAGACTGGACAGGTATGGGAGGAGACTGGGCATAGGCCCACAAATGTATAAGGGTTTCACAGTGGATATCTGTACATGGGTATTTACCTTTGCTGCAAACACATGTATGAATGTGATGGAGCATACAGGGGGCCAAAGGATGAAACCTTTTTAGACATTACCAAACACCTTGGAGGCTCAGGATCATTGTCTCAGCGGACACCATGGTCAAATGGCATAACATGGTCCATAAAACAACGATCTACATCCTATTTTGGTGAGTAGCAGCTGGGATCATAAAAGCTCACGAGTGGTCATCTAAGGTGCAACTATTGATCTCTCCATGTCCAGAAGAAAAAAAAGTGATGAAAATTGAAGATGCTTGCAATCAGTTACTCCAATGGACTAATGGAACATGTGAACATCACTCTCCATGACTCTGAAACTAGAACTAAATGGTGCCTAGCTACCACTACTAACTTCTCTGAAAGGGATCACATTAGAAGTTTCCAGAAGGAGTGGAGAAAATGTAGAACAAAATTCAAAATCATAAACAAACAAACAAAAAATACTGGGCTTACTGATTAGACAGGGACTGGAGGAACACAAAACTATGGCCTTCGACCAGATCTGGAAAGGAACTCACCCTCGTGGCTCAGTTTTCAGACAGGTATGCAGAGGGGACAACACTAGTAAGGTATGCTCAACATGGAATGATCAATCATCCAAAACAAATAAGGGAACATTTATCTAAGGGCAAAGTTGAGAAGAAGAGATGGGAAGG
This sequence comes from Chrysochloris asiatica, assembly GCF_000296735.1. NCBI lineage: Eukaryota > Metazoa > Chordata > Mammalia > Afrosoricida > Chrysochloridae > Chrysochloris > Chrysochloris asiatica. The sequence continues at coordinate 9,300,614 of NW_006408573.1, read as the reverse complement.
AGAGTGGAAGGGAAATAGTACTGCATGTAGGACGTGGGATGATTGTTAATTCATGGAAGGGAATGCAATCATTGAGATGAAACAAAGTGTATGATCTGTTGAATGTAAAATTGATGATCTCTGTAAACCTTCACTCAATTCATATTAAAAAGCTTCAGAACAAATATGCTGTGAGAACAAAAGAGGGGGGAAAATAAGTAATACCATCAAAGTATTTATTGTTAAATGTCATAGAGTCAGTTCTAACTCATGATGACCCTGTACAGGGTTTCTGAGGAGCAGCTGATGTGTTTGAACTGCTGACCTTGTTCAAACACATGTGGTTCACAGTCCAGGGTCATACTAGGAGTCCCACAAGACCTAGACTGGTTGTACTTTTAGATAGAGAGACATTTGAGCTAGCTTTTTAAAGAACAGACCACAATTTGACCAGTGAAGTTGTTAAGTAAAAAAAAAAAACAAAAAAAAAAAGATAATGTGAGCAAAGGCGTAAGAAAATGCAGACTAAATAGGGATAGAGTTTAGGGAATTTTTGCTTCAAAGACTTGTTGATTTTAGTCACTGTATTACAAAGAGTATTTTCCCTGATGGACTGTGTTCATTCAGAATTAGATTAAGGACTTTACAGGCCAGAAGTCATTCGAACACAGTATGGATGAGCAGTTGTCAGAAGTTAATAACTTGCACTGATTATTTATGATCCCATTGAAGTTTCTTTAATTAAACTGGCTTTCATAATCCCTTTCTAATGCCTTATCAACTTGATTCTTATCTGTGTAAGCTCTGCTGCAGACTAGGGGGTCTGTTATGAGACTCAAGATGATACAAAAGAATTTTAAACTTGAATGAATAATTGATTGACAAGCTCATGACCCAGCATGGGCTAGGGCAAAAGTTGAGCTCTCTGCCTGAATCTCGTATCCTGAGATTCTGATTCATAACACTCCCTCCTGACATTGGATCCGTTGTCCTAAAACTTCTAGATGATACTTTACCCTATGTCCAAGACACAGGACACAGGAGAGAACATCTTGGTCTCTTGACAAGCAACCACCTTTACGTTCTTCTTCAGACTTCTTAGAATTCATTCCTAAGTAGGTTCAATGATTCCATCCATCATGAGTATGAAGGTTCAAGAAGCTTTTTCTCTGGAGAGTCAGCTAATGAATATCTCTGCCTACTTGGTCATGAGGTCTCTGCTCCAACTATTTATTCTGTCATGATAGCTTAACAGCAGACCTCAGTAAATGGACAAGGCTCAATATAGCCTGGAGCCCATAGTCTTGTGATGCCCTACACTAAGCACAGTGGCTCTGTAGGATAAGCACTGGACTGTGTACCACAAGGTCAGTGGTTCAACCCACCAGCCACTCCTAAGGAGAAAGATGAGGCTTTCAGCTTCTGCAAAGATTTACAACTTTGAGAACCCTGTACAGTATCACTGTGAGTCAGAACTAGCTTAATGGCACACAACAGCAACGCTAAGCACTGGCAGTTCAACTCCCAAAATCAGATGCATGCAAAAATAAAAAAAGCATCAGATTATCAGATTTACAGAGTGAAATCTGAATCAAATTCCAAACCCCAAACCAAACCCACTGTCATAGGGAGTTTGCATAGGGTTTCCAAGACTATAACTCTTTATATGAGCAGACAGCTTCATCACTCTCCTACAGAGCATCTGCTGGGTTTCAACTGCTGACTTTGTGGTTAGCAATCCAATGCTTATCCCACAGCGCCATCCAGTAAAAAAGTCATCCTCTGAAAACTGTATGGAGCACAGCTCTTCTCTGACATATGTGGGCTTGTCATGAATCACAACGTACTCAACAGCAACCAGTTAATGTAAAATTAACAAGGGAAAGGAAAGCACACCAATGGTACAACACAGAGGTTACCACACCCAGAAATGAAGGAATGAAAGGGAAACACTTACAAAAAAAGTAACAGGAAACACAAAGGAGAAAATGCTATTGTGCCTCATCAAGTCCATTTTTGTACCTCAAAATAGGGTTTGCCAAACATCCTCTACCTGGGAGGCTCATTTGGCAAGCAGATTCCAGGCTTCAAACTGAAAGCTGGCTGCGTCGAGTTGATTGCAGTTCATAGTGACCTGATCGGAAAGAATAAAACTTCTCTATAGCAGTCCTGACGGGGCGATGGAGGATTAACACTCAATCATAAGGTCGGTTCAAACTTGAGGTTCAAACTCACTAGTTGCTCCTCAGAAACCCTAACCAGGGCCACTATGAGATAGAACCAACTCAGCAGCCTGTAAATCTAGATGGCATCAGGGCATGCCCATCAAGTTAATCTCAATTCACAGCCACACTATATAGAGTTTCCGATGGTGTAAATTTTTACAGGACCAGAAAGCCTCATTTGTCTCCCATGAAGAAGTGGGGTTTGAACTGCTGACCTTATGATTACCAGTCCAATGCTTATCCTACAGCACCACCAGGATCACTGGCTGTAGGTAGCCTTGTTGTTGTTGTTGTTAAGTGCCGTCGAGTCGATTCCGACCCATAGCGACCCGAGGAGAAGCTGGTGAACTTGAACCGCCAACCTTGCAGTTCAAACAGCTTTACAGTCTGGAGCATTAACTCACGGCACCACACCAGGACTCCGCGTAGGTAGCCTAGATCTCTTGAAATTTGAGTCTCAACAAGGAAGCCTAGGGATTATGTGTCTAACAACATTCCAAAGTGATTCTCATAAAAATTGCTATCTTATAGTTTCAAGAGTTCGCTCTACTGCCTTTATTGTTGTTAGTGCCCTGAGTTAGTTCTGACTCACAGTGACTCTGTACAGGGTTTCTAAGGAGTAGCTGGTAGGTTTGAACAGCCAACTTTGCAGCTAGAAGTCCAGTGGTGATCCAGAGCACCACACCAGGATCCTCTACTTTCTTTGTTGTTGTTAAGTGCCTTAGAGTCGGTTCTGACTCATATCTACCCTGCACAGGGTTTCCGAGGAGCGGCTGGTGAGTTTAAACCGCCAACCTTGCAGTCCAGCACAGTATTCTGCAATGCCACACCAGGACTCCTTTTTTTAGGCTTCTTAATTATCACTAATTCTTCTTTTTATTAGTATGTGCAATCACCAGAAAAACTGACGAAAAGGGAAGGTGTTGCCCAGTACATTTGAGTTGATGCTTTGGTCTGTTCCCTTCCTAAGCCTACTCTTCCCCAGGTGGTGTTGACTCCACTCATTATACTTAAGGGTTCTGGGTGAGAAACCCAAGGCCTTCCACATAACAGGTTCTGTCTGTTAAATTTCATCTGGACATTAAGGAAACAACTTCTAGTTACGAAAAGATTCTTGGTAACACTGCCCATGCACATTTCTTTAAAGCAATTTAGTTCTGATTCTAGAAATATCCCACTGGCTGAAAAATCAAGGGAAAATAAAGAGACTATCTAGACAGCCATGAACTACAGGCAAAGCCAAATAAAACTCTTAAACAGGACTGCTTCTGGGTTATCTTTGCTTGAGGCAAAAACTAATGTACAACAAGTGAAAAGACAGGACAATTTTCTGTCTTATTCTATCTCTAGGTAAGAAACAAGCTTGCAATTTTGAAAGATACTTCAGTGTGTCATCTAAAAATTGGATTGAATCACTGTCCAACTGGATACTGAAAAATATCAATTCAGAGACGGATATTTATGTAAAGATAAAATTATCAAGTGGATGAAAACTTAGTCTTGCTTTGTTTTTTTCAAAGAATTAGAAAAGGACTCATGAAAAATGGTTAAATCTTTTTCTATTAGAATACTTTCCTGCCATATTCTTTGAAGCCAATTTATTCATAGAAACAATACTAAATACAACATGGCCTCAGATTTCATTTCTTTTGGTCCCAGGGATGAATGTAGAAGTGATTTCTGTTTTCTTTGATTGAAAAGCAACTTTCAATGATCCCCTCTTAAGGATACAGAAACAACCTTTCAGTCTTCTGTTGTTTCCTTGTTAATCCCCTAAGACTTCGGAATTCTATTAAGTAATTTTTTTTTTTTAATCTCATTTGCTTTTTCTTTCTTATTCACTTCTCACTGTTGGACTTTGGGTTTTATGCAAATCTCATCAGAAGTGGACAGTTATGCTTAAGAATCATGTTCTTTTTTTTTTTTTTTCCTATTTCTGTTTCAACTAAAATTTCACTTTTGGTCCAGAAATTCAAGTTCATCTTGAAGAAAAGTTATTTATTTCTCAGGAGATATGATCATATCATTTTCCTCTCTCCTCAAATGACTTATTGAAATAGATTTCTGGGGACTAATTTATATTAGTTCCGAAGTCTGACTCCGAGGGCATGAGCATTAATTGAAAGACTATTTTTATCACCTTCTGCTCTCCTTAAAAAATAAATGACATTTTTCCTAGATTTAATTCAACTTTTACTTCTGAGTAGGGTATTAAATGTCAGAAATTATATGTGTGCATGTGTTTAATAATTCCTCAACAAATGCAATTAGTCTTAAGAGAATCAGGTTATGATGTGTTTCTTTGAATTCCACCAAATAATATGGTTAATTTTCATGATGTGGAAGTTCCCTGAAGCCTTAAGTAATGAATAGTTCACAAATATGTATACCAATAGATAAGCAGACATTCGTGAAACACTTATAAACAAATAAGCACACTTTTGAATTCAAGGTTTACATCCCCAGTGCATGAAAAAACTATGATAAATTCATCTTTAGTATATCCAGAGAAACGAACAAATCTGTCTTGGAAGAAATACTGCCAGAATGTTGCTTAGAAGCCAGGATGATATACATTTGCAGAGACTGGTCCATCCTGATGAAATGTCCAAAGGAAGCAACCAAAGTGTTCTCACTCTTGCTTCCAAGGAACATTTCTCCCAGATAGATATATTTGTTCTTCTGGCATTCCATGGTGTAGCCAATGGTCTTCACCAACACCATCATTCAAATGTGTTCTTCTTCAGTCTTCCTTCTTCATTGTCTAGTATTCTTACTCAGATGGTACCAGCTGGAATCATCAGGTTGCACCTTAGTTCCCAAAGTTACAGCTTTGCATTTTAATACTTTAAAGAGATCTTTTGGAGATAGGCCCAATGCACAATGTCCACTTAGATACTCTTAACTTTTGCCAGACCTAGATCACGTTCATATCAGGAGAATTCTAGAATAGAAAACACTGGGGTCTCCATTTCCTCTTTTTCACACTGAAAGTGGAAATCCCTCTGACATTAAAATGTATGAATTGCTGTGATGCATAGTACAGCTACAGTAAATGGTAAGATTTCCTAGGAAGTCCAGAAAACAACAAGTAGTCTGGGTACCATTTTACCACTTAAGAAATTTGAAAATTTGGATTGATCAGTCATACCACTTTGTTCTGTGCTTATATAATATAGTGTTATTATTTTTTTAAATGTAGTAAATGAAAGTATAAATTATATCAGTCTTAGGGAATAATTTGGTATCATTTGTGGAAGAAAAAAAATTCCGTGAATTGTATTTTTTTTCCTGTACTAAGAATTCCTCTAGGAATAGGTTTTGCAGATCCAAGTCAATCAAATTATCATGGAGGTCAAGGACTATTCCAGGTGAGTTATGGAGGAGAGGATTTTGCCATCTGTTTTGATATATTATTCATTTAAAATATTCAGGGAATTACAGATGCAAGCAGAAGACATTCATTGATTGAATGCAAGCTCTACTATGCATACCCAAACGGCTTTATATATCTTTTATGAATCAAAACAGAGTGACTAAATGAGAAGGTATAAACAAAAGCCTTGATGAAAAAGAGAATGGAGGCAGTCTCCATGTGAAATCTTAGGCCAATTCAATAAGTTCAAAGTTAAGCAAAATCACAGAATTTTCATTTATACCATGTACAATTAGTATCTTCTAAATACACTTTTCTATACAGGAGTCCTGGTGTGGTGCTGTGGGTTAATGTGCCAGACTGCAACGCTGTTTGAGCTGCAAGGTCAGTAGTTACCCCTCAGAAACCCTATACAGGGTCGCTATATGTTGGGACCAACTCTACGGCATTCATAGCAACACACGAGCTAAGGTATGATCTAAAATTTACTTTTGTCAGTTCACAAACTTAGAATGCATATGGCAGGTTGTTCATAAGTCTTCCTCCTATCCTGATGCCATGTTTTTCTTCATCTAATCCAGCTTCTCAGATTATTTGCTCAGCATAGAGATTGAATAAGTATGGTGAAAGGACACAACACTGGCACACATTTTTCCTAATTTTAAACCATTCAGTGTTCCCCTTGTTCTATTCAAACAACTGCCTCTTGGTCTATGTACGATTTCTGAAGAGCACAATTAAGTGTTCCGGAATACTCATTCTCCACAATGCTGTCCACAACTTGTCATGATCAACGTAAGTGCAAATCTTTACCTAGTCAATAAAGCACAGGTAAACATCTTTCTGGTATTCTTTCCTTTCAGCCAAGCTCTATCTGATGTCAGCAAGGACATCCCTCTTTCCATGTCCTCTTCTGAATCTGGCTTGAACTTCTGGAACTTCTCTGTCAATGTATGATAGTAGCCAATTTTGAAATACCTTTAGCAAAATTTTGTTTGCATGGGATATTAATGATATTGTCTGATGATTTCCCAATTTCATTGGGTCATTTCTCCTTGGAATGGGCATAAATATGGATCTCTTCCAGTCAGTTGGCCAGGAAGTTATCTTCCAAATTTCTTGGTATCGAAGAGTGAGTGCCTCCAGTGTTGCATCAGTTTGTTTAAACTTTTCGAAATGTATGTCATCAATTCTCTAAGCCTTGTTCTTCACCAATACTCAATGCACTTTGGAATTCTTCCTTCAGTGTTATTGGTTCTTGATTATATGCTACCTCTTCAAATGGTACACTGATTCTTTCTAGTACAGAGACTCTGTGTATTTCCTCCATCTTCTTTTGATGCTTTCAACATCATTCAATATTTGACCATAGAGTTCTTCAATACTTAAAGTCAAGGATTGAATTTTTTCTTCAGTTTCTCAGCTTGAGGAATGCTGATTGTGTTCCTCCCTTTTGGTATTCTAACTCCATTTTTTGCACATTTTATTATGATGTTTAACTTTGTCTTATCAAGCTGCCCTTTGAAATTTTCTACTCTGCTTTTACCTCATCATGTCTCCCATTTGCTTTAGCATCTCTACACTGGAGAGCAAGTTTCAGATTCTCTTCTGACATCCATTTGGGTCTTTTCCTTCTTTCTTATCTTCTTAATGACCATTTTCCATTCAATACCATAGATCATATATGCAAGTTCAGGTTGAAACCAAAGACAACTAAAACTAGTTCACAATAGCCAAAATATTATCTTGAACATTGTTGTTGCTATTAGGTGCTATCATGTTGGTACCAACTCACAGCTACCCTATGTTCAACAGAATGAAACACTGCCCGATCCTCGCCAGCCTAGCATTCACTGCTATGCCTGAGCTCATCAATGCTGCCACTGTGCTAATCCATCTAATAAGGAGTCTTCCTCTTTTTCTCATGTATATGAGGTTATTGAAAATACCATGACTTGGGTTAGGCGCACCTTAGTCCTGAAACTGACATCTTTGCTCTTAAACATTTTAAAGAGGTCTTGTGCAACAGATTTGCCCAATGCAATATGTCATTTGATTTCTTAACTGCTGCTTCCTTAAGTGTTGATGGTTGATCAGAGCAAAATTAACTCTTTGACAACTTCAATCTTTTCTACAATTATATGGATATTATTTATCAGTCCAGTGGTGAGAATTTTTGTTTTCTTTATATTGAGATGCAACCCATACAGAAGGCTGTGGTCTTCGATTTTCATCAGTAAGTATTTTAAGTCCTCTTCACTTTCAGCAAGCAAGGTCGTATCATCTGCATATCACAGGTTGCTCGTGAGTCTTTCTACAATCCTAGTGACACATTCTTTTGGATAAATATGGTGAAATAATACAACCACAACTTTCCTCATTTTAAATCATTCGGTGTTCCCATGTTATGTTAGAACAACTGCCTCTTGATCTATGTGTAGATTCCTCAGGAGCACAATTAAGTGTTCTAGAATAGTCATACTTCACAGTGTTGTCTGTAGCTTGTCATGATCCACACAATCGAAAGCCTCTGAGTAGTCAATAAAGCACAGGTAAACATCTTTCTAGTATTCTCTGCTTTCAGCCAAGATCCATCTTACATCAGCAATGATATCTCGGGTTCCATGTCCTCTTCTAAATCCATATGAATTTAGAGATCATCTCAAGAAAACATTTGATGCATTAGATACTAATGACAGACAACAAGAAGAGCTGTGGGATGGCATCAAGAATATCTTACAGGGGAAAAAAAGCAAAAGGTCATTAAAAACACAGGAACAAGGGACGGGCTACTTAGACATTGGCTGCCTAAAATGAGGGGGCTATAAAGGCATGAAGTGACTGGCTTACAAGGTTTCATGGGGAAGTTTAGTTTAATAGTGTGTGGGGGAAGAAAGAGTCCCTACTGAATAGTTTTCATCTTGTCTAGAAGGGTCTGGTAAAAAGAAATGGGGATAAGATTTTTATGAATCAATAGTGAGTAATTATTATCACGACTAATTGTGACTGCCATAATTGTAAAGGTAGATAGATATATTATGACAAACATGGGGGAGTAGTTAATTTTACAGTCCAGAAACTAAGGACCCTAGGACCATCAAGGGAGAAGTGTATAAGCAGAATGTGAGACCTCACCCAGAGAAGCAGCAATACCAGAGATGGAGGCAGAGATGGGGACATGGAGAGAGGAAGCAGCTAAGGACTCTAGATTCATGAGAAGAGAGGGACTAAGAGCTGACAGCAAGGAGACAGACTTGCAGAATGTGCCCTTTGGGGATGTAAATTATTATATATGCCTGAGTGGGTGTTTTTGTTTGTTTTCTAAAAAAGCTAAAGTGAATAGAAAGAAATACTGCAAACTGATGGTACATGGAGGGGATTATAATCATTGTAATGAAACAAGGTGTATGCTTTGTTGAATGTAAAACTGATGATCTGCCCTGTAAAATTTCACTCAATACACAATAAAAACCTTAAAAAAACAAACACAGGAAAGAAAGAAAAGCCCAAATTATTAAGAAAAAAAAGACCAAGCTTACTGGTCATAAAGAAACTTGGGGAACCTGAGACTATGGCCCTCAACCACCTTTCAGGACTAGAAAGGAACTTACCCTCCTGTCTCAACTTACAGTTAAGCAGCAGGCAGGTATATTATATTAGGGGAGACAACAACCCTTGTAAGGAATGCTCCCAATGGAAAGGTCATTCAAAATCAAAAGGGCAACATTTACCTAAGGACAAACTGAAAAGGTGGGTAGAATGGAAATGAGAACCACAGGTAGGAAGTGGGATGACTGTTGTTGTGTAAAGTGGATCCCAATCACTGAGAGGAAACAAATTGTATCATTTGTTGAATGTAAAACTTAAAATCTTGTAACTTTCACTCAATTCACAATAAAATTTCTAAAAAAAAAAAGACCAAAATGGATGTCAGAAGAGACTACAAAATTTGCTCTCCAACATAGAGATGCTAAAGAAAATGGAAGATCATGACTAATTGCAATTGTCACAACAGTAAAAGTATAAGTTTTGTAACATAAACGGGGGAGTGGTTAATCTTACAGTCCAGAAACAGAGGACCCTAGGACCATTAAGGGAGAAGAACATGAGTGGAATGTGGGACCCTATCCAGAGAAGCAGTGACACCAGAGGTAGGGGCAGAAGTGATGACATGGAGAAAGGAAGCAGCTGAGGACTCCAGGTTCATGAGAAGAGAAAGGCTGTGTGCTGGTGGCCAGGAGACAGACATGTAGAATATACCCTTGGGTTGTTTAAATGATTTTATATTCCGTCACATTTTTATAAATTTTTATAAATAAGATAAAGTAAAATTAAATAAAAAACGAATAAAATGGAAGAAATGAGGAAGGCAAAGAGCTGACCAGAAAATTTCAAAGCACAGTTCAGGAAGAAAAGTCAAGTATTACAGTAAAATGTGCAACAACCAGGAGCTAGAAAGCCAAAAGGAAAGAACACGCTCAGCATTTCTCAAGCTGAAGGATCTAATGAAAATTTCAAGTCTCAACTTGTGATATTAAACAACTCCATTGGGAAAGGGAGTCCTGGCATGGCACTATGGAATAAGCACTGGACTGCAAGGTTGGTTTGAACCACAAGGTCAGTGGTTCAAACTCACCAATTACTCCTTGGAAACCCTATACATGGCTGCTGTGAGTGGAAACTGACTTGACAGTACTTAAAAGCAATGGGCAAAGTCTTGAATAATGCAAAAAGCATCAAAAGAAGATGGAATGTATACACAGAGTCACTATAACAAAAAGTACTAATCACTATTCAACCATTTCAAGAGGTAACATATGATCAAGAACTAATGGTACTGAAAGAAGGAGTTCAAGATTCTCTGAAGTATTGGCAAAAACAAAGCTCCAGGAATTGATGGAATGCAAACTGAAATCTTCCAACAAACTGATGCAGCGCTGAAGACGTTCATTCATCAATGCCAAGAAATTTGTACACTACCTCCTGGCCAAGTGATTGGAAGAGATCCATATTTTTGCCCAGTCCAAAGAGGTGATCCAACAGAATGAGGATATCATCAAATAATTAATATCATTAATATCACAAGTAAGTAAAATTTTGTTGAAGATAATTTAAAAATGGCTACAACATTACATTGAAAGGGAATTGTCAGAAACTCAAGCCAGATTCAGAAGAGGATGTTGAATAAGGGGTATATCATTGCTGTTGTCAGATGGATCTGGCCTAAAAGTAGGAAATATTAGAAAGATGTTTACACAATCAAAGGTTTTTGATTGTGTGGATCATGACAAGCTATGGATAACATTGAAGTGAACAAGTGTTCCAGAATACTTACTTGTGCTCATGAGGAACCTGTCCATAAACCAAGAGGCAATTATTCAAACAGAACAAGGGGACACTGAATGGTTTAAAACCAGGGAAAGTGTGAACCAGGGATATATTATTTCACCATGCTTATTCAATCTGTATGTTGAAAAAATAATTTGAGAATTCGTATTATATAAAGAAGAGCTTGGCATCAGGGTTGAGGAAGACTCATTAACAACCTGTGATATGTAGATGATACAACTTTGTTTGCTGAAATTGAAGAGGTAATCTCAAATCATTATTGAGACACAATTTGTTTGTTTGCAAGAGGATCTGTAAATGTCCTATTTTCTACCACTATATGCCCATCTTGCCCCATTCTAAACACATACTTTAATACATAATAGGTGATTTCAGTTTATAAATGGAACCCTATGAAAACATGGGATGACTGGGTGGCACAAATGGCTAAGAACTAGACTATTAATCACAAGGTTGGTAGCTTGAGCCCACACAGAAGCACCTTAGAAGACAGGTGTGGTCATCTACTTCCCAAAAGTCAAAGCCTGAAAACGCTATAGGGTAGCTCTACTCTGTGTGGGTGGCTTCACAATGACTTAGAAGAGAAATAACAGCAGCTAACACCAAAAACCAAGCACATAAACAGAGTGAAATCTACAATGTAAACTCCTCTAGGTAACTGGCTTTGCTACTATCCGTACTTAACTCAGTGATGGAACATAGCAGTGGCTTTGTTGTTTTTGTTAAGAGCCATTGAGTCAGTTCCAAATCATAGTGACCCTGTATAGGGTGGTTTCCAAGGTTGTGAATCTTTCCGGGGTCAGAAAAATCTCATCTTTCTATAGTATGTAGTTGCTTTGTTATTGTTTTTGTTAAATGCTGTCCAGGTAGTGTCAACTCATAGTGACCCTGTATTGGGTTTCCACGAGCGGCTGGTGAGTTTGAAATGCTGACCTTCTGCTGAGATTTTATACTACAGCACCACACCATGTACATACATGTTAAATCAAGACTCAAAATTCTTGGGCTAGATTATTTCTGAAATACTTCTCATGTCTTAATATCTGTTTTTGTACTTGCCTGATTTAGCAAATAAATCCATGAAATTTGTATCACATTACTCTGTGGTTGGTTTGTTTTAAAAATAAAGCATATTTTCAGAACTGCAAATTGGTGAAACTCTATTTTGATGCCATATTTAATTTTTCAAAGAATTTCCATATTATGACATTTCTTCCTCAAAGCAACCCTATCCTTGTCACAGATACTATTGCCATTTTTTTAAAGGATGAAATGGGCTCACTACAGGGCCTTAGGAAAATCCCTAAATTCGTCTTTGTTTCATTGATTCTGCTGGAACTTAATTTCCATTCAGATTTCTGACTGGGGGGGAAAAATAGTTAAATGCCTTCTCTACATATAATGTAGGAATAAAAGATTCTGTTGTCAGTAAAAAGACTTTCTATCTGAAACCTGTGCCAAACATATGAGCAACATAAAAAAGAATGCCTAATTATGTAAAGTTTACTGCTTAATTTAAAAGCCTTTCTAGTGTACAGGATCATTTTAATTACTGCTGTGAGCTGCTTTCTCCTGTGATCTTTCATGTATACTGCCATCTGTTTTTAAAACATCGTATGATCTTGAAATAACATTGTGTGCAATGCACTGTCTTTTATTCAGTCTATTGGGAAAATGTGAAAGACCCCACACAGTGGGACTGCAAATCTCATTGCTTCCTATGAAAGAAGACAAATAAAGTCAACTACAAAACCCAAGTATGTCCTCACACTTCATCTGGACTACAACTCCTGATTAATAAATCATAGGAAACATTTCTATCACTAATTAGCTGTATAACAGGAAGTAAGCTATTGTGTGTGTATGTATTTTCAGTTTTCTCATTCATAGAAGAAATGGACTGTTGTTGTTTTGTGCCTTGGAGTTGGTTCAAACTCATAGCGACCCTGTACAGGGTTTCTGAGGCTATAAATCTTTATAGGATCAGAAAGCCTAATCTTTCTCCTATGGAACAGCTGGTAGTTCCGAACCGCTGACCGTGAGATTAGCAGCCCAATTTGTAACCACTATACTACCAGAGCTCCTTATAGACTACATAAAAAAAAAAAAAAAAACTAAAAATCTTCCAGAACTAAGAAATACATGTTTTGAATTGTGCTGAGTCCAATATTGTGACTTGTCATCTACCCATTCCCAGGTGTTTTCGCTCTGTCTAGACAAACACACACAATTGAATGAAGGTTATAGTATAATCCTAAAAGTGACATTTTACTTCATAATTAATACCAAGCCTGATTTTACAGAACCCAGACTATCTTCAATGACTAAAAGAACATTACAATAAAGAAGGGAGAACAAAAGTTACTGTACTATGCTGTTTAGTAAAGTAAAAAGTAGAATAGAAATTTTGTAGTAATGTCAGACACTGATTTAAAATGATATGATATAATTTTAATAAAATAAAATAATATATATAATAAAGTATTTGTTAACTTTATATACATATTCATTTCTATTCTATTGTATGTACATCATTTATTTAATTTGTTGCTATTTGCTGTGGAGTTGCCGGCTCCTGGAGACCCGTGTAAGCAGAGCAGAGCTGCACCACTGGGTTTACAAAGATGTCATCTTTTGGAAATAGACTACCACGAATGTCTTCCTGTCTTCTGAAGCATCCATGAGAGGGTTTGAACTGCCAACCTTTCAGTTAGTAGTTGAGGTCTTAACCATTTGTACCATTTAGGGACTCCCTTAACATAATTATAAAAATACATAGTAAAATTAATAACTTGCTGTATATAAAGTGAGAAATACAAATACCATAAAACTAACATTTTAAGGAACCCTGGTGGTATTGCTGTTGATGTTGTTGTTGTTAAGTGCCACTGAGTCAGTTCCAACTCAACAGCTCTGCATAGGATCTCCAAGAAGCAATTGGTGAGTTTGAACCACTGACCTTGTGATTCAAACCAACCTTGTGGCCCAGTCCTTTAGGTTATCAAATTACTGATAGATTTTACTTTTTATAGTCATTGCAATTTTCTTTGCATAAAAATTTAAAAGGTGTATTTCTTTTTTTAAAAAAGTTTTATTGTGAAGTGAGTGATCGTTACATGGAAGAACATCAGGTTTACACTCATCATTTCATTGCAATGATTACAATACCCTCCATGCATCACCATTCAACAGTATTTGCTTCTATTCCTTGTTTTGTTTGTTTTGCTGTGTGTGTGTGTGTGTGTGTTTGGGAGGGGTTGGGGAGATGTACACAAAACCACTCAGGAATATATAATCATTTAAACAACCAAAGGGCCTCCTGACCGCCAGCACTCAGTCCCTCTCTTTCCTTGAGTCTAGAGTTCTCAGGTGCTCTGTCTGTTCATGTCCTCATCTCTGCCTCCATCTCTGGTGTCACTGCTTCGCTGGATAGGGCCCCACATTCTGCTCATACTCTTCTCCCTTGATGGTCCTAGGGTCCTCTCTCCCTGGACTGTAAGATTAACTACGCTCCACTTTTTGTTACAAAACTTCTACCTTTACATTTATGAGAGTTGCAATTAGTCATAACAGTTATTCACTATTGAATCATAAGAAACTTATTCCCATCTCAAAAGCGAGTATTTCTTGATTCATTTTTTAAAGTATCTTGGTTTTAATTTGTGTTCTCTTTTTCAGTATTTGTATGGATTAGACAACTCGAGTTCTCTTGACTTCAACTCCTTCTCTGTAAAATGAAGAAAGAGGCTCAACTGGAAACTACCTGGATCAATAATCATATCAAAGAAGTATCATAAAGATCAAATGGAACAAGCTTTTCACCCAACCATTGCTTAATCCTCGTGGAAACACATTGAAACACATGTTAACTCTAAAGAATGTTTGAACTGCACAGGTATACCTTCCATTCACTACAAGGCCCAGAAGGTGAAACCCCAAATGCCTACAATGAACACAAATGATAACAAGGAATGCAGAAATTTGAAGCTCCCTATAAAACAAAAGAAGGAGCCTAGGGACTGATAAGGAATGCGGTAGATTGGAAAAAGTGTCTTTATAGTGTCTGAAGGAATAGCAACAATTTAGCTCACTCTGACCAATGTGGGTTCTATAAGAAATCGAAAATTTTCATGAGTCTTTCAGTATTAGTCACCATCCATATTGATCATTTTTGTTGTGATTTTTGTCTGTTTGTTTTTGCTGTTGTTTTTAACACTCTGATAGCCATGATTTTGTGATCCACGTCTGCAGACTTCAACTAGTCTAAGGGCCATTCCTTTACCTGTCTGGAGCCTCAGAGGTTACAAAGTGTGCCTCACAACATGAGCCAGGGTGCCAAGACAGAAATGCTACAGTCAGGTCAAGACAACTGAGAAAGACTTATTTACAAGCACATGGTCAGGATGTGTAGGGAGCATGAGAAAGGATAAAAGGCCCTAAGACTAGGAACAGTAGAGCATGGGTGGGCCGGTGATGTCATTTCCTCCCTCCAAGCTGGAGGCCTGGGTTTGATTCTTGACCAGATGCTTGAAGTACAGCCACCAATGTGTGTATCAGTAAAGGTTTTGTGTTGTTATGATGCTGAATAGATTTCAGTGGAACTTAAGACTAAGACAGTTTAGGGAAAGGGCCTGCTGATCTACTTCTGAAAATCAGCCAGTGACAACCCTACGGATAACAAACGTCTGATGGTGTAAAACCAGGTAGCATTATGCTCCATTGAGGTTGCCATGATTTAGGGGTCGACTGGACAACAAGTAGCAACAAGTAGCAGCAGAAGTGCACGGAGGAATGGAAACCATTAACCAGATGTGGACAGAGAGCATCCTAAAGAGAAGGCTGTTTTAAAGAAAGGAAAGAACTCTAATGGAATGACACAGTCATTCTTAGGTGACTTCACAGGAAAGTGGTCAGTGGAATGATACCTTGATGCCCCTCTCCTCCCTACCTTAATCCCCAACCAGTGCTTCCATTAATCAGACCCAAGGAGAAGCCAACAAGCAGGGAGCTCATTGCCCCCTGGGCAAAGAGCAAGGTGGAGAAGGGTAGGAAGAGAGTATGGAGAGCATAAATCCTAAATTACTGGCTATAAAGTGTTAAAGCCAGGGTCTACCTCAATAGTGCTTTGGATCTTCAGGTAGCCTGCTCTATCTTGCACCATCCAGGATATTTACAATCAAATACAATCATTTTGGCTAAGTGTAACCAAAGATGAATTAATGTATGACTCTCTAGCACCACAATATAACAGGCTGTTAAACAGCATGATGGAATTAAAGGTCCTGAAAATGGCATAACTAATGGTACTGTCTTGGGAAAAAAAAAAAAGCGTGCTGATGTGGAAGTTCATGAAATGTGTATGAACTGTATAACATATTCATGGCCTATTACTGAGAATTTCAAAGTGTCTCACTGCTCACGATAATAGTCCTTGATTCAATTCAGTCTGATGTGGCATGAATCTCATGTGCTAATTAGTAAAGCATTTCTTAATTATTAAGGGGAAAAATCAGATAACATTTGATTGGAAACCCAACTGTCAGAGATAAAACAGCTACAACCGAGGTTAGAATGAATGTCATTCATTTTGAATTCAGGTGTCTTAATTATGATAATTAATGATTGTATTCTCTGTATAAATGAATTCAACCAACACGATAAGCATATGATAATTAAAGTGCTTTTTTAGAGAAGGAAATTTAGACAAATGACATCAATAATAATCATGTCCTTCTTTTGGTTTGGCTTTTTTTGTTTGTTTTTCTTTTTAGGTTTAGTTTTGTTCCAAGATCTGTTTTCTCCTTTAGTCATTTATGAGTTTTATATACTGCTCCAACTTTAATAACAAGTATACTGCTAGGAGTTGATATCTACTGACGCTAGACTTCTGGCAAGAATGTAAATTCTTTCCTATCCGTAGAAGTCACAGAGAGTGAATCTTGCTCTTCCATCAGTGCTGTGGAAGTTTGTTAAAAATAGCGTTGGATTTATCAGACTTCAGTGCCTACTTAATAAAAAATAAGTGACTGACCCAGTAGATATAGGTTAATATGGATTGCATTACATAAGGATGATTACATAAAATTTGATAGGTCATTTAAATTCTGAATATTCCGAGAGTAATCTAATCACAGGAAATGGTTTTTAAAGGCTCACATTATTATTTCAGGGTTGTTCACTCTGGCACACATATTGATTCAGACGTCCATCACCTCTTGTCTGGACTACCGCAGTAACTGCCCTACAGCCATTATCTATCTGACTCCATTCCTGCACACATTACTCAATACAGTCCCCTCACTTATTAGCTCAGAAACACACTCCAGGTTACTTAACTTGATATTAAAGAGATCCATGAAAAGACACCAACCTCCTTTACAGCCTCATCTTCCACTTGCATTCTAGTTGTGTCTCACTCTTCCAATCTGCTTATCTTTTCATCGGTCTTTCTTTCTTCAGCCACATTGGTAGTTAGTTGCCTCCTTCTTCACCTGCTTTGGTGCCATAGTTTGGAAAGATGGTTGCAGATCTTCTGAGAGGCCCTTGGAGATCTCTCTCCAGAATTGAACCTTTTATCTCTGAGTTGAGACAGTAAGCATAGTCTTCCCTACAAGATGGAGAAATTCTTGAAGGTTTATTATTTCTTCTCCTCCATGCCTAGCATATGTTTTGACATAAAATAGATGTTTGAACAATATCCTCAGTGAATACAGTGAATCAAAATGAAGAAATGTCCTTTACCTTTATAAAAGAGGAGAATCACAGTTGAATGACTGAATGAATTTACTCTTTACGCATACCTATTAAGGTTTATTTTTTCTATTTGGAAGAGTATGAGACTTATTCAGTATCGCTGTAACATGTCCTTGGACAGCTAGCAATCCCTTGTCTACTAAGAGAAAAATGAAATGCGCTGGGAGAGGGAAAGAACAGGTCAGAAGGAAGATGGAGTAAAGCTATAATGTTCTCACATCCTGAAACACATTTATTTGTATAGACAAAGGAAAAGTCTATACAAAACCCTTTATAAGAAGAAAACTGGAAAATATTACATTGTTTGCTCGCTCTTTTGAAAAGAAGGGGTTTTCCAAATCTCAATCCATGATGGTCTAAGAAGAGTCATAGAGACACAGAAGTAGTTGGTCAAAGGAGTGGAGAGACAGACTCTGCTCCAAGCACAAGAGAGATGATGTACTAATACAGTCTCCTGATGCAGACCTTGCTATCAAAATCCCATTCAATGTGGGCATGATGCTGTGGGTTAATGCGCCAGACTGCAAAGCCATTTGAACTGCAAAATTGGCAGTTCAAGCTCACCAGTTGTTCCTCGGAAACCCTCGCTATGGGTCGGAACTGACTCAATGGCACTTAACAACAACAATGACAAGCTTAAGTGGCATTGTGGGTTAATGCACTGGACTGCAAAGTCGGTTTGAACCACAAGGTCAGTGATTCAAGCTCACCAATCATTCCCTGGAAACCCTATACAGGGTTGCTATAGGTCAGAATGGACTCAACAGCACTTAACAACA
Source organism: Chrysochloris asiatica (assembly GCF_000296735.1). Taxonomy (NCBI): domain Eukaryota; kingdom Metazoa; phylum Chordata; class Mammalia; order Afrosoricida; family Chrysochloridae; genus Chrysochloris; species Chrysochloris asiatica. Next base: position 9,282,153 of record NW_006408573.1, on the reverse strand, counting down.
ACAAGCTTAAGTGACTGTAAATATAAGTGGACATAACCCTCAGTTCATAGTGTAGATCCATTCACTCTTCAACAAGCCTGTGGTTGTTTATCCCAAGTTAATGAAACCTTTTCGTTTAGTTTCAGGCAGATAACCCATCAGCATTACTCCAATGGGCTGTGAGAGTTCTAGTATGTTTTATATTAAAAAGGGGGGAGGGAGGGGCATGCACAGATATTTGAATGGCCACAGTATGAACTGTGGCAACTGCTAACTATCTAATGTTCCTTCTCATTCCATAGTAAATGCTATCTATTACTGGCATGTTTTATATGGGAACCATATTACTTGTCTATTATTTTCATCAAGCTTCCTTAGGTCATTACTAAATCCATGACTTCTAAGTTTGATGTTCAGTCACTAAAACTGCCTTTAGTATGCTATATGTGCCTTGTACAAGAGGAAATATTTCTAACCTTAATTCTGAAACCCAATATACTGTGCACATAGAGGAACTAAGTTATAAAATAGACCAATAATTCACTTTCAATAACAAAATCTATGCAGAGCCCAAATGGATTCTTTTCCTTGTATGTCATGATAATTTTCATGGTGGAGAGTGACATTTGTCTTTTAAATGGTCCAACAAGGAACTGTTGTATTTGGTTCTGTCCATTTCATTCTTATCATTTCTGTGTTATATAATACAATTTAACAATATAATAATACAATTGGCAGCCATGAGTTCTGGATTTTTGCCCCAGTTTACACTCTGAATAATTTGACTTTGTGCTCTATTATCCATTGACTATTTGCAAGACTTTTCGTAAAATTGTATCTAGCAAACCAATATATTCTGTAAGATAGATGTTGGGGGGTGTGACCACGCTCACTGGATTTTATTTTAATATCATGGAAGCCCTACGTCAGTGAGTACACAGAGTTTAGGGCCTTTTAACAAAGATATTGCCACTTGAGAAACAAAAATGAATGCTATTGGTATTAACGCTACAGTGGAACCAAAGCTAATGGATCTTAAAATCCATCAGCATTGCATACGGAACCAAGAATATGCAGTTTGGGAGGCATTTCTCATCAAAACGCTAGTATCCTTATTTATTAATCCAAACCAATTGATCATTGAATAACTTTGTTCCTTAATAAAGGCTATGTTCAAAAAACACACAACTGTTTAAATGAGGATGTAACATTCTAGTTGTCCTTTCTGAGAAATAAACAAAAAGACACAAATACTCTAATCCTAAAACAAAGACACATAGCGTTGTTTCTGTCTTCCCTTCCTATGAAGCTGCTTCTATCTACTGAAGTTGCTTTGCAAAGAGAAAAGTATGAGTTAGGGGCCAATAAATTGTGCTCTTCCCCAACTCAGTTCCTCTGCCTTTGCAAGAGGAATTTCCCCTGATAGCTGAAGTCTTCCATAAGCCATAATTCTTGCTTTTCCACCCACATACACTTTTACATAAAACAAGAAAGACTACCACTGCATGTACTTCAGAGCAGTCAAAAATGTAGTGCCAGCAAGAAGGGGGAGGGGAATGGAGGAACAAGGCTGATGGGAGAACAGTTAGGCAGTTTTGCATGGGCTAAGTGGGACAGAAGTAAATGATGATGTATGCACAACCTTGGAACAACAGGGCTCCAGGATACAAGGATTGAGGCATGGTTTGGAGGGGTTAAAGAGGGGAATAGTGTTAAGACGCTTGGCTTTCTTTTGAATCTTGGTTTCCCTTGCCTATGTAAAATAGACACTTGAGGTTGGGAGAAAGGAATAGCCAGAATCATCACTATAGAAAGCTTGTAAGTCTGTCTTCAGCCTACTACTGATTGGAATACCTTAAAGGGGACTAGAAGTTGCCCAGTGAAAGAAGCTTCCTGTCGAGCCTTTACATTGCACAAGACCATGGGTAAAGTCCAGAGCCCCATCCAGAACTTACTAGGGTGGGAGATATCCGCTGGAGGGAATGGGTGGACCAGCTTGGAGCAGCTAGAAGAATGGAAGATGCTTCGTGATGGAAGGACTGGCAGGAAAGGTCCAAAACAATAACGGAGGTCTGACTGATTGCTTATGAAGGGGTAAGCTGTTCACCCAGGAGCTGTCAAGGCAAGTGGTTGGGACCTTTCAGAACAAGCCCCTTTCCAAGACTGAGTCTCAAGGGGAATACATGGGCAAGCGTGTGGTCTGGCTGGTGACCACGTTGGTCACCGATTGGGGGAAGAAGGGGAAAAAACAGCAATGAAGTTGCTAGCTAAGTCCGACCACATTCAATAGACCCCTGTGAGCCCAGGTAGAGACCTGGATGGCCAGCAGTAAGGCAAGACCCGGGGACTTCTGGGCCCAGAGGCAGTGACATGGCCACAGAGGACTGGAATGAAGAGTGAGGCATCCAGCTGATGTGAAGTGAAGGGAGAGGCACAAGAAAATCCATACTTGCAGATAGTGTCCACTTGACTTGGCTTCGATAGATGATCAGAACTTGACTAGAAGAAGAAAGAGGAAGGGGGGGGAAAAAAAGAGTAACCTGCTACAATTTGATGAACTTTATCTATACATACGGATGTAGTAGCTCAAAAAAGGGAACAAATCTTTACAGCGAGGATCACTCCCACTCCCTTGGTACACAGGGTTGACAGGGATGGGCAATATAGATATTGGCTACCCAAAATGGGGGAGGGGGGGCTATAAAGGCAAGAAGTGACTGGCTTACAACCTTTCAAGAGGGAGTCTAGTTCCAGATGGGGCGGGGGAAGGTAGAATCACCACTGAATGGTTTCCAATCCATTGGGACTGGGCTGGCAAAAGGAAATGGGGATTAGACTTGTGGTATAATCGTGAATAATTGCCATCAGGTCTGACTGTGAGGCTAGGAGAAATATAGAGGTAGATGTTTTTTGACAAAAGGAGGAGAGTGATTGATTTTGCTGCCCAGGAGCGGAGGTCCCTGGGACCATCAAGTGAGAAGAGCGGAGAGTGGGACCCTACCCAGAGAGGGAGTGAAGCCAGGGATGGGAGACAGAGAAAATGATGTGGATAGATGGAGCAGCTGGGAACACTGGACTCAGGGAGGGAGAAGGGCTGTGTGCTGGCGGCTGGGGGGGGGGGGGTGGTGGGGCAGGCCTGTGTGGTGTACCCTTTGGGGTTATATGATGATGCATGGAAGAGATTGTAATCATTGCAATGAAACAAAATATGATAGGATGAATGTAAAGCTGATGTTCTCCCATGTAAACCTCACAATAAAAACTTATTAAAAAATAAAAATGTAGTGCCAGGAACTTATTCTGTAGTTCTCTACTTTTTCTCTCTCTCCCCTCTGTGAATCACATGTTCGGACTTGTCTGTCTATCTCAAAATCCATCTCGCACTACTCTATGCAAGAGGTTGGCATGGATTTGCATATTTCATTTCCTGAGCATTAGCTACACCATCTTCTTCATCCTCATTAGTTTTCATGATGCAAATGAAATCCTGGGTCATTTCGTGTCTGAAAAAATGTCTTCAGGAAATGTTTTGGGGCACCTAGCAAGGAGATCATTGTTTTCATATTCACTTCCTAGAAACTTCTTCCATCATGTGTTTAAGATATTTCTAGCAATGCTAACTGCACAGGGTTGAAATAAACTGGTTGATCGACTCAGCTATCGCATGGCCCATTTGTGAAAGGGTAGATTTTCACTTCAGTGGGCCAAAATACAATTTAGACATCTTAGAAATGTGGTTCTCAGTAAAATCAGTACCAAATGGAGTGTGTGTAAATGTAACTGAGCCAATTGAATCTTTTCTGTTGAAGAGTAACTTGAATGCCAAGCTTTAGGAAGATTACATTTTTCTATTCTTTCAATGTGAGGTAAAATTTGCTGCAACTGCTATTATGGTAAACAACAAACATTAGTCTTCAAATGTAAGAAACAGGTACAAATCAAAGCAATGTTAACTGTGAGTAGGGTTCACTTCCTCTTTCCTTCATATTGACTCCTGGTAGATCTTGAGTAATGATGGTGAAAACAATAGTAGAAGGTGTTAGTAAATAAATGGTTACTGTCAGAGACATTATATAAAACATCATGTATACACTATTTTATTTAATGATCACTCCACAATATCACAGAACTGTTGATGTTATACCAGGCATCATGGTGTGACACAGCAGAATAAGTACTCAACTTCAAGGTCAGTTCAAACTGCAAGGTCAGCAGTTCAAACTCACCAGCCACTTCTCAGAAACCCTTTACTGGGTTGTAAGTTAGAACCAACTCGATAGAACTTAACACAAAAGCATACGAGTAGTAGTAATGATCATTGATCAGAGATTGCAGGCTTCCTCCTGAACAAAATGTATGAAAACATTGAAGCAATTCAACAATGACAAACAACAACAACATAGTTTCTTAGTCTTAATGTTTTGCAAAGAAAATAAAGAGAGAGAGAGAGAGAACCCTATGCATAGAGACCTAGATTGGAAACTTCCATCATTCCTTTTGAGTTCCAGAATTTTCTTCTTAAAATCTATTTTGGAAATGTTCTATCCATTTTTAATTAAACGTACAACTTCTACATGTTTTAGCCTACCCCCCCCCCAAAAAAAAAAAAACAAACCCATAGTCACATGCAGGAAGTTTCTTTTAAGAAATTATCCCAGGGAAAAAGTTGTAAAGTAGTGAGAGCGGACTGAAGAGAAGGAAATAGGAGAGAAAATAAATTCAAGGATGTACTATTGATTGATCTGGTCACCACTGTGGGCACCTGGGACTCAATCCCTTTGGGACTCTCTGGGGAGCTATACAGAACACACCTCAGCATTTCCCCAAGGAAAGGAAGAAAAAAGTATTGACATACCAAGGACTTAGTCAGCAGTTGGCCCAAAAGCTGTTAACTCCCTCAGGGTTCCAGGTTTGCATATGTCAAGAATTATTGTGTGCAGCTGGTTGCTACAGCAACTTTGAAAATACAAAAGGTGGACCAAGAGTACAAGTGGAGAATAACATTTTTTTTCAAACATCCTTCTAGTCGATTGCTTTTCCTAGCTGTGTGAATTTAGGCCTATAAATTATTTCTGTTACAGAGATTTAAAATCTAATATTAGGAGGTTATTTTACTTACTTTGTATGTGTGGGCTGTTGTGCAGATAAACCTTTATTAATTTTTTACTAAAGAATTGCACTATGCTTTACAAGCATTTCCTAATGTTGCTAATTCCCATATTCTCAAAGATGACAGATGACAGACTATAATTATCAAGAAGTTCTTGTAGTTCAGCATAGTAACTGTTATATCTTGGGAAAGAACAAGTCAGCCTCTAGCAGACAAGGTTCAATAGAGCACCAAGATCAAGACAAACTTAAATATACTATGGCGCTTAGTGTGTTCAAGTTGGTTTTAATTCATGGTGACCCTGTATAGTGTTTCTGAGGTTTTTGTAAATCTGCAGGCGCAGGAAGCCTCATCTTTCTTCTGCGGAGCAGCTAGTGGACTCGAACCATGGACCTTGTTGTTCGCAGTCCAGTATTGATGGTATTGAGCCACTGCACTCCTTTAAATATAATATGAAGAGTGGGAAGAAGACCTTCTCACTGGCCTACTAACTAGATAGTCCTGTCATCCTTAGGAAGAAGGTACCACAAACAGATGTAAATGACCCATGTTCCAGAGCAATGCAAAAACATTTGAGAAAGAACTCTATAGGATTCAAATATAAATATATAATTAATATACCTATGCACACATACTCACATAGCATAAAGTAAGCATCATTTTCCTGGAAGTTTCTTCAAAGTTAATATTACTAAGTAAAGCTTCATATATGTTGCTGTTGTTGTTGTTGTTGTTAAGTGCTGTCGAGTCGGTTCCGACCCATAGCGACCCTGTACAGGGTTTCCCAGGGTGTAAATCCTTACGGGAGTAGAAAGCCTCATCTTTCTCCCGCGGAGCGGCTGGTAGTTTCGAACCGCTGACCTTAAGGCTCGCAGCCCGATTCGTAACCACTACGCTACCAGAGCTCCCTATATGTTGCTGTTAGATGCCGTCAAGTCAGTTCTGCCTCAAGGCTCACTATTACAATAGAACAAAACACTGCCGTCCTGCACCATTCTCACAGTTGTTGAAACCAATCCATCTCTTTGAGGGTCTTCCTTCTTATGTATTGTTACAAAGCTGTCCGCAGTAATCTTCAAAGCTGCCGTTGCTAGATGCTGTAGAGTCTTGTTCTGAGTTAGCAGCTTATTACAACAGAATAAGCGACACACTGTCGAGTCCTGAACCATTCTCAGATTGTTGCAGCCACTGTGCCAATCCATCTCCTTTAGGGTCTTCCTCCTTTTCACCAGTGATCCAATTTTACCAAACATGATGTCCTTCTCCAAGGACTGGCCCCTCCTGACAACAGGTCCAAAGAATGAAACACAAAGTCTTGTCATCTTCCTTTTCAAAAAGCACTCAGACTGGACTTCTTCCAGTACAGATTTGTTTGTTCTTCTGGCAGTCTATGGTACTTTTAATATTCTACTTCATAATCATATTTCAAATGCATTGATTCTTCTTTGATCTTACTTATTCAATATCCAGATTTTGCATTGACAGATAATTGTCAATAACTTAAATTTTTAGGATTGTGGTTAATTAGAATCGTCTTCCATATGATAACATTTTAAGCAAGCAACTTGTAAAATTATGATTTCTAAAATAACATTAGAATATAAACACTCTGTTATTTGCTAAGTGAAAAACTATAATGTAATACATATGATACTACTTCGAATATATGAAGCTCTGATAACATAGTAGTTACTATTCAGGCTGCTAACCTCAGGGTCAGCAGTTTGAAACCACCAGCCATTCCATGGGAGAAATATAGTACCAATCTATCTGGGCAGGGCTCATGAAAGGATATGGGGATAGGTCCTTGTGGTATAATAGTGAATAATTGCTATCAGGACTGACTGTGAGGGTTGGAAATGTAAATGTAGACATTTTGTAGCAATAAGGAGGGGAGTGATTGACTTTGTAGTCCAGGAGTAGAGGTCCCTGGAACCATCAAGGGAGAAGATCAGAGAGCGGGACCCTACCCAGAGAAGCAGTGACACCAGAGATGGAGGCAGAGACAATGATGTGGAAAGGTGGAGCGGCTGGGGACTCTAGACCCAGAGACAGAGAGGGACTATGTGCTGATGACCCGGGGGCAGTCTTGCAGGGTGTTGGCTGATGATGCATGGAGGGGATTGTAACCATGGCAATGTAACGATATATGACAGGATGAATGTAAAGCTAATGTTCTCCCATGTAAACTATCACACAATTCACAATAAAACATTAAAAAAAAAGGCACTGGGCAAAGTCATTTTGGCTTCTCTGTGTGTGTGTGTAGGGGGGGGGAATGGAACGTGCCATAGAATTGTATATGGGGAACTGGATCTGGAGGAGGGGCTTTTGGGAGACAAGTATAAAAACCATTTGTGGCGGGCCATGTGGCGAGTCTGCCCATGTCTACTGGGTCAGGCGCCCGATTTTGCAAAATCCAATAAAGAAAACCTCACTCTCGCTAAAAGAAAAAAAAAAAAAAAGTATCTGCACTCGGGTTATGTTAAAACACCCGTCCACCCGTCCACGGCCATGGTTGATGACAGCACTGATCGTGTCCTGGAAATGATTCTGTGGAAAAGACGAATGGCAGTGGAATGTTTGGCAAATCATTGGCAAACCAGCCACGGATTTTCCTATGAAATAATTCACGACACACTTGGGTTTCTAAACGTTTGTGTGAGATGGATACCGAAGCAACTGACGGGTAACACAAACGGAAGTGTTTGGACATCTGCAAACAAAATTTGGACTGACGCTTGAAGGAAGGTAAAAAATCATTACTGCTAACAAACCATATATTCATCACTAGGAGCCTGAGAATAAATGACAGAGTAAGAATGGAAACATTCTCAATCACCAATCAAGAAAAAGGTCGAAAGTCAACTAGCATGTAGAGTATGCCCTTTGGTTGTTTAAATGATTCTATATTCCTGAGTGTTTTTGTGTACAACCCCCCCCCCCCCCCCACGAAAACAAAACAAAACACAAAGCAGAGGGAATAGAAGCAAATACTGTTGAATGATATTGCGAGGAGGAGACTGGAATCATTGCAATGAAACAATGAATGTAAAACTGATGTTCTGCCATGTACACTATCACTCAATTCACAATAAATACTTAATAAAAAACAAGTCAACCATCAGCTGGAAAATTGATGCTTACAGTTTTCAGGGATTCTCATGAGCGATTATTGGAACACTATCAAGGAGCTCTGGTAGCGTAGTGGTTACGAATCGGGCTGCGAACCTTAAGGTCAGCGGTTTGAAACTACCAGCTGCTCCGCGGGAGAAAGATGAGGCTTTCTACTCCCGTAAGGATTTACACCCTCGGAAACCCTGTACAGGGTCGCTATGGGTCGGACCCGACTCAATGGCACTTAACAACAACAACAACATCAGGAAAAAGGTTCAACAATGGATAGTGCTGGTTACAGTGAGATGCTCACTGAAGAGCCAAAGCCTAAACTTTGGATTAAACACAGAGTACAGTTTTACCATATGATTTTTCTCTTTCAATTTTCACCATCAGTGTGTTAAGAGGTAGATGTGGATCTATAGGATGTGGCCAAAGAGTAGTGTTTTAGGGTGTTTCTAATCTAAAACTTAAAACACAAGGATGAAATAAATCATGCAACATTTAGATTTATAACCATATAGTCTCCATCTTTTGGATATATCTCAGTAATTTAAGTGCTGCCCAAGAGCACGTTGTCATGTGATCTTGCATAACCATGCACCATCCGCACACCTCTGCCCACACTGTTGACACTCTGCAAAAACTTTGTTTTGAGGTGTTAAACCATCCTCCCTATAGTCTGATCTTGCTCATTTGGACTTTCACCTGTTTGGTCCCCTGAAAACAGCCATTTAAGGATGAAGATTCACCTCTGATGAAGAAGTGAAGACAGCAGTGCATTTGTGACTCACAGCTCAGCCTAGAACATTTTTTAATAAGGGAATATGAAAGCTTGTTGACAGATGGACCAAGTGTATTGGAAAGCAAGGAGATTACATAGAAAAATGATGTATTTGTCCTTTCTAAAAGTTGATTAAAATAAATTCTACAGATAAAGTGCCAATGATTTTTTACTCACCTTCATAGTATGTTCAGTTCTAAATGACCTGGATCGCTTCATGTTAGTTATAAAACAATGTGAACATTTGTCTGCATAAATAATAATTTTATGTTTATATCAATTCTAAATTTAGTGATGCTAAGTAAATTGAGACTACGCTCCCACTAGTCTAGTAATTTCAAAATTTCACCTGAGATATTTGCTTTTAGCCTGTAGAGAATTTCCAATGAGCGCCTGGTGGATTTGAACTGTCGACCTTTGGGTTAGCAATCCAGTGCTAATCCTACAGCCCCACACCAAGACTTCCACTGTATATATAATGAACAAAATGTCTAAAATAGGTATTTTTTTACAACTGCATGAAACTGCCTGAAGACCAGTTTATTGAATGATACATTAAAATACTATCAGGAAATTTTGTAAAAAAATTGTTGTTAAGTACCATCAAGTCAGTTCTGACCCATAGCGCCCTGACATAGGGTTTCTGAGGAGCAGCAGGTGAGCTTGAACTGTCGACCTTGCAGATCAAACTGACTTTTCAGTTCAGCTCATTAACGCACAGCACCACACCAGGATTCCAAAAGTATATTATAACACACTAATACAACCTAATGCAACTTACTACAATTGCATGGCTACTTCTCTCCTAGCTTTGTGTACTTTACAGATTTACTGATGAGGCTTCTTATCCACATATCATAATGAAGAAAAGTGCCTGATACCCATTTGGTATGTTTCATTTTAGAAATTTTCAGTATTCATCAGTTTTCAGAATTCATCACATATTTTTAAATGATTGCAAATGTTGTCTTAAGAACACAGTTAATTGAGTCTTTCTTTTACACATTAATCCTCTTGTCTTCTAAGTATGTTCATATTTCTGAGGCTGTAAATCTTTGTGGGAGTAGTGGTTAATAATGCAGTGTTTATCCTTTAGCACCGTTGTGGCTCCATATTCACTATACAGGTGTGTGTTATTAATACCATGTCTACTTTCAATCCTTATCATGATTTTGGAGTTATGACAGAACCAAATCTTAGATATCCGAGGGACTCCTGGTGTGGCACTGAAGGATCAGCACTGGACTGTGAACCACAAGGCAAGTGGTTCAAACTTATCAGCTGCTCCTCAGAAACCTTATACAGGGCCAGTAGCATAGTGGTTACAAGTAGGGCTGTAATCTCACAGTCAACAGTTCGAAACTACCAGCTGTTCCACAGGAGAAAGATGAGGTTTTCTGCTCTCATAAAGATTTACAGCCTTGGAAACCCTATACAGGGTTGCTAATGGGTCAGAACTAACTCCACGGCACATAACCACCACCATCACCACGAGTCAGAACCGACTTGATGGCACCTAAGAACAAGACGACTCTTTTTAAACTTTAAGTAGCCCTGATGGTACAAGAGTTTAAAGCACTGGCTGCTAACTCATCAGCTGCTTCACTGGAGAAAGAGGCAGTCAGTTTCCATAAAGATTTCCATCGAAATCCGACGAGGCAGTCCTGCTGTGTCCTATACGAGTCAGCATTGACAAGATGGTAGTGGTTAGAACTATTTAAAGTAAGCAAATTGCCTGTTCTCATGGTTTGAGGTAGAAGGCAGGAGAGAATCATCCCAGATATAAATTGCAGAAACTTACAAGTTGTTCAGAGATGCACAATTTTTACACTAAAAATGATTCCAAACAAAACTGTTGTCATCATATTTCAAATAAACTATTCTTGCATTTTGAGGGGGAAATGATAACATAAGAACTGAAAGGAAATTATACAATGTAAAGACTAATGAGGTAGTGTAATAAATTTATAATTCATAGTATTAAACATTAAATATTAAATTCAAATTTTAGACTTAAAATTTCCAGAGTGCTTCATCTAAAAGCCTTTCAGTTAAACCAGCAAAGGATTTGAATCCTGCCTCTGTGTTTATCCTGGTGAAGACTCAGGGAACTCACATAATGTCTGACCCCCAGCTTTCATGTCTGACTTTTTGAGGACTAAAGGATGGCAATGTCGAGCCAGTTGGTGTATAATGCCACTTATGGTGACCCTACAGAAAGAGTCAAATTGTCCATACTGTAATATTTATGGGAGCTGATCACCCCAAGTCATTTCTCTTGAGGAGTTACTTGTGGGTTCGAACCACTGATCTTTCAGTTAGCAACCAAGTGCTTAACTGTTGTTCCACCAGTGCTCCTTGTCTGATCCAAAGGCTGGCAAAAAACAGATGCTAACTCAATCTTCCTTCCACCTTTCTATGACTGTCATCACCTCCAAACTTACATGTAGCAAGCATCATGTGTAAGCTCTGAGGTGATAATTATTAATTACTCTCCATGTTGGAAGGACCTCTGGTAGCATACTGGTTACGAATCGGGCTGCGAACTGAAAGGTCAGCAGTTCAAAACTACAAGCTATTCCACGGGAGGAAGGTGAGGCTTTCTGCTCCCGTAAAGATTTACAGCCTTGGAAACCCTGTGCAGGGTCGTTATGAGTCAGAACCGACTCCACGGCACATAACAACAACAACTCCATGTTGGGGGAAAGATGAGTTGGTTTTGTATACAGTTTCTGTATAAAGATGAGTTGGTTCTGTATACAGTTTCTGAGAATGGCTGGTGGGTTTAAACTGCCGACTTTCTATTTAACAGTCCAGTGCTTATCTTACAGTGCTACAACCTCTGTTGTTTTTGTTAAGTGCTGTCGAGTCGGCTCCAACCCATAGCGACCCTGTACAGGGTTTCCGAGGGTGTAAATCTTTACGGGAGTAGAAAGCCTCATCTTTCTCCCGCGGAACAGCTGGTAGTTTCGAACCGCTGACCTTAAGGTTCGCAGCCCGACCTCTAGTTGTTGTTAAATACCCTTGAGATGGTTCTGACTCATAGCGATCCTGTATAGGATTCCCAAAGTATGGCTGGTGGCTTTGAACTGCCAACCTTGCATTTAGCAGTACTACAATACTAATGAGGTAGTGTAATAAATTTATAATTCATAGTATTAAACATTAAATATTAAACTCAGTTCCTCTAATGGTGGTGGTGTGCTGTCAAGCCAGTTCCAATTCATGTTATTGTTAAGTGCCATCAACTTGGTTCCGATTCATAGTTCATAGCGACCCTGTATAGAGTTTCTGAGGACTGGCTGGTGAGTTTGAACCGCCAATCTTGTAGTTCAAACCAATCTTATGGTTCAATGCTTATCCTACAGCACCACACCAAGACTCCTAGTGACCCTGTACAGGATTTCCGCAATTACAAATCTTTATGAGAGCAGAAAAGCTCCTTTATCTCCTAAGGAGCGACTAGTGGATTCAAACTGCTGACCTTGTGGTTAGTAGCCCAGCTCATAATCCACTACCCTACTAGGGCTCCTTCAGAATGAGACTTCACAATACTCTCTAACACAGAGGTGTGCTAACAACCATAGTAGATCTAAGAGATGAATTCCAATTTGTATTCCTACTCCAACCCTATCTGACTAATTATGGGAGCAATAACCAAGTGAAGAGAACAAAGTGCAGTCTATAGCTGTGAAAATTGTGTTGAATAAATCTGGCACAAGCACCTCATTTTATAATAGAGGGAACTGGCATTCAATGATTTTGAGTAATTTACCCAAGCTCTCATAAACACTGGAATTTGCACTCTCATAAACACTAGAATTCAGCTGCCTTAGTTTTCTGGCTAGGAATCTTTTAAAAGTTTATGCAATTTGCTCTTCTTTCAACAATAGTGTTGTGATAATGTCCTTCAACATTGCAATGCAAAAGAGTAATGGAGAACCATCACCTCTGTGCACAATAAAAGGAAAGGGAAAGGAATCACTGACCTAGATACCCATTAACACTAAGATATAATGATCAATTATGTAATGAAAATGTTCTTGTATTTCAAGGACCTCTAACTATAATTATATTCATAATGAAAATAATTAAACTTAGAAATGTCACCTGCTGAGTATCTTTTGTTATAAATTCTTACCTTTCTGTCAACTCCTGATGATAAATTCATGGAACCTCCAAAAGTTCTTTAGCTGTAAAAGTGCCTAGAGAAAACAATGTTTCAGAGAAAAAGTGTGGTTTGCTCAAAATTGCATAGTTTAACAGAGGCAGATAAACACCAGAACTCATTCTTCCTTTCTTCCAAAAACGTGCCAGCTTTTGGCCATAAACACACATCAAACTTCACTGAATACCATGATGTTTCCTAGAAGATCCTGAGACCCTTCTGACAAGCTCAAGACATGGAAATCTCAAGACATTCCATGAAGAGTGCTCGAAGGACGTAGTTGTTGTTCTTGTCGTTGTTAGGTGCCATCCAGTCGTTACTGATGCATAGTGAATGAAACACGGCCCGATCCTGGGCCAACGTCCCAATTGTTGCCATGCTTGAGCCCATTGATGCTTCCACTTGGCAAATCCATCTCGCTGGGGGTCTTCCTCTTTTTCTCTGACCCTCCACCTTACTAAACATGATATCCTTTTCCAACGACTGGTTCCTCTTGACAATATGTCCAAAGTATGAGAGACAAAGTTTGGCCATCCTGGCCTCTAAGGAGCACTCTGGCTGCACTTCTTCCAAAATGTATCTATTGGTTCTTTTGGCAGCCCATGGCACTTTCAATAATCTTCTCCAACATAATTCGAAGACATCAATTTTTCTCTAGTTTTCCTTATTTGTTGTCCAACTTTTACATGCATCTGAGGTCACTGAAAATACTGTGGCTTGGCCTAGGTTCACCTTACTCCTCAAACTATCATCTTTGCTCTTTAATACTTTAAAGAAGTCTTGTGTAGCAGATTTGCCTACAGCAATGTCTTGTTTTGTTTCTTGACTGCTGCTTCTTTGAGTGCTGACTATGAATCCAAACAAAATGAAGTATTTGACAACTTCAATATTTTCTAAATCGGTCATGATGTTATTTATTGATAGAAAAGGAAAAAAAAGAAGCATTAGTAAATGGCATTGGAATAGTCCATCACTTGGCTAATGTTGAGTTACATGCGTACATCTTTATTTACTAGAAAAAAAAAAAGAGCACCAGTAAATAATTAATTTACAAGCCAAAGGATTGTTCCCTTCATTCAAGAAAACTAATTAAGTGGGGAAAAAAATAACTCTATTCTGAAGATAGCCAAGAATCCTGTAATTCAGAACAACTTCTCTATCAGGAAATATGAAGAGTAAATCTAGCAATGATCCCATATAGTTATTTCTGATGTTAACACATGGACAGCTGAAATCTCTCCCAAGTTTATGTCTACTCTTATTTTCAGCCTATAACTCACTTGTGCTCTCTGAGCCTCAATATCCCCATCAGGGAAAGAAACGGATTTTTGGAACAGATGATTTATAAAGCCCTTGGCCCCTTCTTTCTAAATGTATGGAGTTGTGAGGCAAGGAAGACAAACTACAACTCATGTATTCTTAGAAATACCTAGAGGATAAACATTCATTGTTGTAACCTATGGCTTCAGAAAATAAATCAAAGCCCTGCCTCCATTATTAGAAATGGTCAGTTTGGGATCTTTTATTCCTACCTACTATCAATATTTTATTTCTACCTTTGCTGCCTATAAGATTTTCCTGGTCCTCAATCCTTCCCCATTCATATGACTAGCTAGAGAGATTATTATAGAAGCCTATATTGTTATTAAATAAAATCAAATAGAGTTGAAAGGGACTCAAGGGCATGTTGTCAACTTCAAAGCCCTTCAAATATGATGAAAAGTATTTAAACTTGAATCCATCCATTCCAGTGACAGTCTCATTTAATTCTACAAACCTCTAAGGAATAACATTTTATCTCCATGACCAATGCAATTTTTGTTTTGTTTTGCATCCATTTCCCCC
>NW_006408573.1:9250849-9266728 GCF_000296735.1 Chrysochloris asiatica | reverse complement strand
CCCCCCCAAAAAAAAACAAAAACAAACAAACACAAAAAACACCATTGAATAATGAAATGTTCTCTCTCATGGGTTTTTTAGTTTGTTTGTTTTTTAATTTTCGTGTTCTATTAACTGCCTGGAGAATTTAGGTCATGGGACACATTGAGGCTAGATAGCTGGGTTGTTTATTTATTTATTTTTTTCCTCTTAGAAATGCCTAAAGGAGGAATTCTTTGTCTTGGCCCGGTTTACATTGATTTCACATCTGACTGCAAACATTCTATACCCCCCAAACCTTATCATCTTAAGTATGACTTCCAGCTATTATAAATATTTCTTTTTAAAACTAGTAATGGGTGAGGTTTTGATTTTTTTTCCCCAGCAAATTTTTATTGTATCAAGCACTTTATACGTGAAGGTGGAAATGTCACACTGTATGTATGTCTAGTTTGTTGCTGGACAACAAATGTATTATTTAGGAAAAAGTTTAAACTAGAAATATCATCCAGACTATTTAACAATTTTTGGAGAATTTGACCAACTTCAATCTACAACTCTGGGGAATTCATTTGCCACTTAGGACATAGATTCTAAAAGAATCCAAGAGGTTAAGGCTATTCTGGGAGATGCCCGGCTCAATTCCAATTAAGGGTATGGCTATTCAGACCTATGGATAACTATTAACACCTAATACTGTGAAGAATACCAACTTTTAGTTCACGACACTTCCCCCCAATTGGCTGCTCAGACTCATTAGCTAAGTAAAATTCTTTAGTACAAAATGGCAATCAAGCTTAATAGTTTTGTGGCTATTTTAATTCATGGAAAGAGATAAGATTGAAAATTCACAGTGTATTTTCTTCCCACTATGTTTCACTGTCTACAGTAAGTGGCAATCACATTTAGTGAGATGGTAACATACTGGTTACAAGTTGGGCTGCTAACCTCAAAGTCAGCAGCAGTTTGAAACTACCAGCAGTTCTGTGGGTGAAAGATGAAGTTTTCTGCTCCCCTAAAGATTTACAGCCTCAGAAATCCTATGCAGGGTTGCTATGAGTCAGAACTGACTCCATGGTACACCCCCACCACCACCATGGCACGTAACCACCACCACCATTTTATGTATGTTGGAAGAAGTACAGCCAGAATGATCCTTAGAAGCCACAATTGCTTCTCATACTTTGTGTCTCATACTTTGGGCATGTTATGAGGAGAGACCAGTCCCTGGAGAAGGACATTATGCTTGGTAAAGTGGAGGGTCAGTGAAAAAAAAGGAAGACCACCCACCAAATGAGATGAATTGATAAGGTGGCAGCAACAAGGAACTCAAGTGTAATTAAAAATTGTGAGGATGGCGTAAGACCGAGCAGTGTTTCGTTGTGTTGTTAAGGGTTGCTATGAGTCGAAGCCCATTCGATGTCATCTAACGACAACAATATGACTTGTATAGATTGAGTTGAATTTTTTAGTTTTACGTTTTATTGAACAGTGACGTTGGTTGAGCCGGGGAGTGGAGACTCAACTATGGAAATGATAGAATTGCAACACACCAGTAACTCAAAGTTTAGTAAAAAAAAAAAAAAGTTGAATTTTCAATGAAAGTCATTTTAATATTCATTCACAGAAGACCTGTTTACTGTGTTCCAAGTGCAGTCTTTGACTCACCTCTACCCTCAAGAAGCAGCTCCTCGTTATAGATGCATGCCCACAAGCCATTTGACTTCATGAACTAAAATGGGATTCCAAACTAATTTTGGTGAGTCCCTAAGACTCCTGGAAGAAATAATAACTAACCGGGATGTGAGGCATGTATACAACTTTTTCCATTTGCCTTCATCACCTATTTACCTGGCTGACAATATCCAGGAAGAGAGAATGCATTTAATGGAAAAGAGTAGATTTGAGAGAAAGAAAGCCATCTATTTAGTTTTAAAGATTGTGTGAAATGCTCTGGGGTAAAGGATGTTTCCAGGGATAACCAAAAGTCTATTGTTGTAAATAGATCTGCCTGTGAACTGTGTGTAGTTGGGGGGTAGTGGGAGGCAAGTGCTTGAGTGTGAAGGTAAGCAGGCAAGGCATCAGTCTGGCTGAAGAGCTGAGGAAAGAGAAGCAATGTTTATGCTTAACAATGGAAGAGATAAAGAGTCTCTGCCTGTGTATTTTCCGTTTTACATCAGGCCCGGGAGTGAGGACAATGCGTCAAAGATGCATAATGACTCTTCTGTAAAAATAACTGCATCACACCAAGCACAAATCTATTTCTACAGTGAATCCGTGAAAGCCTAACATGTGCCAATCTAGGTTCACTCACACACACACACACACACACACACACACACACACACACCCCAGTAACCAGTAACCCTTGAGTTGATTCCAACTCAAGGTGAACTCATAAGTGTCAAAGAAAAACTGTGGTCCACAGAGATTTCTGTGGCTGATTGTTTAGAAGTCAATAATTGCTTCCAATGCGCCTCTGAGTGGACTTGAACCTATAACCATTGTGTTCAATGCAACTCTGAGTGGACTTGAACCTATAACCATTGTGTTAGCAGCTGAGTGTGTTAACCATTGGTACCACTCAGAGACTGCTTACAAAATAATTAAAAAGAAAGAAAAGAAGGGTCACCTGTACCCCTGGTGGGAGTGGTTGGTGGTTATGTGCCGTGGAGTCAGTTCGGACACATAGCGACCCTGTACAAGGTTTCCAAGGCTGTACATCTTGATGGGAGCAGAAAGGCTCATCTTTCTCCCATGGAACAACTGGTAGTTTCGAACAGCTGACCTCGTGGTTCACAGCCCGATTCGTAACCACTACACTACCAGAGCTCGTAAGTGAATAAATATCAAATATTCAATATACACTTTTTCTGACACCACCTGTGAGGGTACATGAAATCCCCACCTGTCAATACTTTGTTTAATTCTGACACCAGCTGCTCTTGATGAACTTCTTTCTCTGAGCCTGGGAGTCCTGATGTGATGCTGTGGGTTAATGCGTTGGACTGCAAGATCACTTTGAACCACAAGGTGGGTGGTTCAAGCTCACCAGCCACTCTTCGGAAACCCTATAAAGGGTGACTGTGAGTCAGAACTGACTCAACAGCACTCAACAACCACAACAACAACTGAGCCTGAGCTAGGTCTCATCTCAGTTAAAAGGGCATTCACCCCACTGCCTTTGAGTCAATTCCAACCCATAGCAACCCTACTGTTGAGGGTTTCTGAGGTTACTCTTTAAGGGAGCAGGCAGCCTTATCTTTTTCCTGCCATGGATGGTGGGTTTGAACCACTGATCCTGCAGTTAGCAGCCCAGTGCCTAACCCACAGCACCACCAGGACTCCTTTTAAAAGGACATGGTCCTCCAGACTTGAGATGTTGTTGTTGTCATTGTGAAGTGCCGTTGAGTCTGTTCCGACCCATAGCGACCTAGTTGCATACTTGGAAGTCCACATACCACTTTCACTTCTGACCTGCTACCCAGTACCCACTTCAGGATGCTAGCTACCAGCTCTGAGGGTTCCCGGTCCCTTTCAATTCTGATCTGCTGGCTTCCATGTTCAATAATTCACTGGAACAAGTCACAGAATTTAATGGGATGTGCTACACTTATAATTACAGCCTTAACATAGCAAAAAAGAATACAAATGAAGAGACATATAGGTGAGCTCTGGAAAGTGCCCAATGTAAAGCTTCCATATTCCAAAGGATGTGTTACTCTCCCACATGTATTGGGTTCATTCACTAACCAGGAATCCCATAGAGCTCTGTGTACAGATCCTTCATAATCACCTCATGACCTAGGCATCATTGATGGATACAGGCTGTGTTTGACCGGCCCTTACTCATTAGCCCAAACCCACATTGGCCTAGATATAAAACCCACCCACCCACGAACAACCTAGTCATAGTGACCCTCAAAGGCACCTCAATTACTCAGGCGATTCCAGGGATTTCGAGTTGGAACTGACTGGAGGGTACTTAGCAACAACAGAGATCTCAGGTGCCGTGGTGCTACAGCGGTTGGGCTGCTTAACCTAAAGATTGAAGTGTGAGAGTTCGATGTTGCGGTCTCCTGCCATAAAGACTTTCAGCATTGGAAACCCTGTGGGGTACGTCTACATTGCCCTGTAGGGTCACTGTGAATTGGAATCTACTTGACAGCGGAGGGTTAGAGCTGTTGTTGTTAAGTGTCGTAGAGTCGATTCCAAATCATAGGGACCCTGTCTATGGTTTCTGAGGAGCAGTTGGTGGGTTGGTATGGTTGACTTTGTGGTTTGTAGAACAGTGTTGATCCTACAGCGCCACACCAGAACTCTGAAGTCAGGTTTAGAGTTAACTCTCAGGAAACATGACAATGACCAAGTTACTTTGGGTAAAGCTAAATTCAGTAGGTTACTATTATTACTTTGATCATAATCAACAGAATTAGCATCCCCACCTAAAATCATTATTACAGGATGATTCAAAATTGTGGTTTTGTTGGAGAGGCTTAAAAATCGAATGCATATCTTGCTTAAATGAATATACCCATAGATTTTCCTGCCAGTGTATTTTCACATATCATCTGGTATGTATACTGTGTTTCATATTCAATTAAATCTTTAGAATAATTTCTTCTGTTATCTTCTCCCAAAACTTCCCCCTAAATCTCCACACCACTGTTCTCTCTAGTTCCTCATTCATAGACCCTGCATCAGTTTCTGCCTTACAATGATATGATTTTTCCATATGATATTCCTGCCTATCTCAAATCTAAAGTTATATAAATACAAAATCCAATTCAAAAATGTTTCTGCAATCCTCACCATTCATGGTAGAGTGATTGGTCCACAATACAGGTTCAGTAAATATGTGTTGAAGAAACGAAGATTGCTATTTTCCCGGAGATGGGATCTTTACTTTGGAATATCTGATTCCTGCAGCAATAGGTCATGTTAGCCAGGTCCCAGTGAGAATGTGCCTGTGGACAGCATATAGTATAGTAATACAGTCATTCTGAATAAAACATTCAGGACTTTGAGTTTTTGGTTTTATATATGTTTTATATCTGATATCGTGGACCATCTGTTTCTTTCTTTCTTTCACTGCATTTAGGACTCACGATCATTTAAAAAAAATGAAGCATGAGTTGCTCTCCAGCCACAAAAGACAATCAAGTTTCCCCTTAGGGATTTCTCATTATGGATAGTGAAATGTGAGCGTGTTGTAATACATTCATGTTGTACTAAATACTTGACAAGCTCAGCATTAAGTGAAATATGATAGAGAAGGGGCTTGGTTCAAATTGCAGTATTATGGTGGACTGGCCTATCTGGGTACTCAAACAGATCAGTCCTCAGAAGTGAATAGTGTCACTCTTATATGAACCTTTCAGAAAAAATATATAGTGTAGTGCTGCAGGATAGTACAGTAAACCATAAGGTCGGGTTGAGTTGCAAAGTTGGCAGTTCAAGCTCACCAGCTGCTCCTCGAGAACCCTTTACTGGGTAACTATGAGTCGGAATCAACTCAACGGCACTCAACGACAACAACAACATATATATGTATCTAGACATAGATGTCTGGAGTCCTAATGTGGCACTATAGAATAAACACTGGACTTCTAACCATGAGGTAGGTGGTTCACACACCACCAGTTGTTTCTCAGAAACCCTATACAAGGTCATTCATTATGTGTCAGAAGCAACTCAGTGGCACTTAACAACAACAGAGATGTTTGCATAAACCAGGAATTGTCAATATTCTGTAGTTGCGGAGCTTTGTTCTCCTTCTGCCCCCAATTAACTAGATCCACTGCAGGGATGGTGGTGGTGGTGGTGGTGGCGTGCCATTGAGTCAATTGTGACTCACGGTGACCCTATAGACAGTTTCTGAGGCAGTCAGTCTTCACAGGACCAGAAAGCCTGCAGAAAATAAATTAGCTCAACAAGGCCTGCAATCTCAAATGCTCTTTTTCACCATTAAATTTCTCCCCAAGAAAGACACTCATCAATTTTATAAGACAGATTCTTCATAAAATATTTTCTGCCCAGTCTTCCACTCCTGATAGTCCTTTAACTAATGATAGTTGTGAATAAAGACTCCCCACTATTTTGACAAGAGCTATAAAGATTCAAATGCATGTCTTTAAGTCTACCATCTTCTGTCAATTAGTGGGAAGGAAATAGACACAGAATAAGTACAACAAAGTATGGGAAAATGCTCCTCTGAAGTAAAGTTTTAGCTTTGGAGTTTTTAGAGCCCATCAAACAGAAACAGGCAATGAGACATTTTGAAGCAGGAAACGCTTTTATTGGCACCTTAAAGATCATTTAGTTATAACTTCTGTTATTATTCGTGGAGGAAAAAGGTTGAGCTGACATAGATTCTTTAATACAGACATTATTCCAGAGATTAGATCTTATAACACTCGGTAGTTTTAAGTACATCCTAATGACAATGAAACCACATTTTGTAATATTTCTGAATAATAGGAGGAAAAATAAATTCTCGAGTCCTTGATTCTGGTGTTGTAATGAAATGTCACACAGAGAAATAGCCATTTCATTAAGTGAGAGGTTGCACTGAGTTCTTCCCAAGCAAGATTATAATTTGTTATCCATTATCAGAATGCATCAAACACTATTTCCAAGGGTATTGTGAAATTTTCTAATCTCAATGGTTATTAAATCATTTCTTTGTCATTAGAATGTTATAGGCAACTTCCTTTTCTAAGCAAACAAACAGTTACAATTAAAAATGTACTGAAATATGGAACTGTTTTCAGGGCAAAGAGTTTGGGGTTGTAATAGAAATAAGTCAGTGAATGGCAGAACGTATCCTATGCAAAGTGTGGGGGGGGGAGCGGAGGGGGGGGGAGGAGAGGTTAGACCAGGATCAAACCCTAACCCAAACCAGTTGCTGTTAACTCTGACTCATGTTGTATCATGTTAGAGTAGAACTGTGTTCCATCGGATTTTCATAGCTGATTTTTCAGACATGGTTCTCCAGGTCTTTCTTCTGAGGTACTTTTGGATGGACTTGAACCACCAACCTTCTGATTAACAACTAAGTCTATTTACACCACCCAGTGACTCCTAGACTAGGATTCTGATTGGCAGAATGGCAACATCAGTGGGCTCAAGCGTGGCAACAATTGTGAGGTTGGTCCAGGATCAGGCAGTGTTTCATTCTGTTGTGCATAGGGTCACTGTGAGTCAGTACCAACTCGATGGCACCTAACAACAACAACACAATATGCTAGCTTCATAATTTAATTCTCAGAGATATGAAAGACTCAGGTTAGATGAGATCATTGTCAACATACCTGATTCAAAAAGGAAAAAAAAAAACAAACTCATTGCCCTGAATCAGTTCTGAATGATAGTAACCCTAAAGCACAGAAAGAACTTCCCCAGAGGGCTTCTAAAGCTGCAGTTTGTAAGGAAGCAGACTGTTACATCTCTGACCTACAGAGGCTGGTAGGTTTGAACAGCTAACCTTTCAGTTAGCAGTCACGCACTGTAAGCACTCTGCCTCCAGCTCTCCTTGCTGGTGAAGGTTGTTGTTTTTGTTGTTAAGTGCCGTCGAGTCGATTCTGACCCATAGCGACCCTGTATAGGGTTCCCAAGGAGCAGCTGATGAGTTTGAATGACCGACCTTGCAGTTCAAACTGACTTTGCAGTCTGGCGCATTAACCCACAGCACCACACCAGGATTCGTGGGGTGGTTATTTGCCGTGGAGTCGGTTCTGACTCATAGCCATCCTGATAGCGTTTCCAAGGAGCCACTGGTGAGTTTGAACCACCGACCTGTGATTCAAACCAACCTTGCAGTCCAGTGCTTTATCCCACAGCACCACACCAGTTAATAGCAGATAATTTATCACATCATAAAACAAATGTTAAATTCGATCTAAGGTTATCCATAGAGAATACTGATTTTCACAAGGAAGAGAGGAAACTGTTTAATGTCATAACACCAGTGACTAGCTGAATAAGCATTAGAAAACAGTCACTGGTTCAGGGCTCTCCCAAAGACTGCATAGCTACTCCTTTCAAATCATACTTGAGGATTGATTGCTGCTAAAGACACGGGGGTGGGAGGGAGGATCTGCAGGCAGAGAATACAAAAAGAATGCCAAGCCTTCTTTGGGTATGAAAGTCTGATTGTCACATCAAAGGCAGAGTCCTTGTCTCTTTATGCTTATAACTGTGAAATACTGATAGATAACTCAATAACAAGATTGATACTTTTAAAAGCTACCTTTTTATGCTAAACTTGAATTCTTTGGTTTGATTATGCACAGTGGATTTCTGTGACCAGGTGTTAAGCCTTTTGTAATTCTGATAACTGGATCAATTTAGCTGTACAGCCATAAAACGTTCAGAGTGGAGAAAGGCAGGAGCAATCATTACATTGGGGTACACCATGCAATGATTGTTGAACCATAAATCGGTGGTTCAAACTCACCAGCTGCTCCTTGGAAACTCTATTATACAGTGTTGCTATGAGCTGGAACCAACTCGATGGCACTTAACAACAACAACAACAATGCCAGGGCTAGAAATAAAACTCAGTCACAGATTCCTGCATCTGGAGGTTCCCTGCCCACCCCTCACCTTCCAACTTTCACAGAAGGACAGCTAAGTATTGTTAAAGAGAAAAATATGGCAAGGCACAAAAACAAATGTAAAACGTTGTTTTCTTAATTTTGCCATTATTGAGCTAAAGAGAACAGGAGTGTGTTACTTAGCTAACTGAATAGTCAACAGTTCAGAGCCACCAGCTACTCTGCAGGAGAAAGATGGGCTAATCTGATTCCGTAAAGATTAGCAGCAACGGACACCCTCTTGGCAGCTCAGCTCTGTCCAGCAGTGTTGCTGTCTGTTGGAATAAACTTGGTAGCATTATGTTCATGTTGTTTTTAGTATAAACAAATTCCTTTGTGGTTTGATTAACATGCCATCTATTATATATCTTCAGACATGTTTGTTCTACTGTTTCTACTTAATAGATTGTTAAGTCATCACTAGGAGTTTAAAGTCTTTGTTGTTGTTGTCAGGTGCCATTGAGTCGGAACCGACTCATAGCGACCCCATGCACAGCAGAACGAAACAATGTTCGATCCTGGGCCAACCTCACTACCACTGCCACACTTGAGTCCATCAATGATGCCACCTGGCTGATCCATCTCGTTGGGGGTCTTCCTCTTTTTCTCTGACCCTACCCACCATGACATCCTTCTCCAACGATTGTTTCCTCCAGACAATATGTCCAAAGTAGGAGAGACGAAGCTTAGCCATCCTGGCCTCCAAGGAGCACTCTGGCTGCACTTCTTCCAAAACAGATCTATTGGTTCTTTTGGCAGTCCATGCACTTTCAGTATTCTCCTCCAACACCACAACTCAAAGGCATCAATTCTTCTATGATCCTCCTTATTCACTGTCCAGCTTTCGCATCCATATGAGGCTATTGAAAACACAATGGCCTGGGTCAGGCGCACCCTAGTCCTCAAGCTGACATCTCTGCTCTTCAACACTTTAAAAAGTTCCTGTGCAGCAGATTTGCCCAGTGCAATACGTCGTCTGATCTCTTGACTGCTACTTGTGTGAGTGTTGATAGTTGATCCAAGAAGAATGAAGTCCTTGACAACTTCAATCTTTTCTCCATTGATAAGAATGTTGTTTATTGGTCCAGTGGTGAGGATTTTTGTTTTCTTGACATTGAGATGTAATCCATATCGAAGGCTATGCTCTTTAATCTTCATAAGTAAATATTTCAAGTCCTCTTAAAGTCTTTACACATTTTTTTCCCCACAAATAGGGAAGGTATAAGGACCTTTTGTACAGGGTTGCTATGAGTCGGAACCAACTCCATGGCACATAACAACAACTAGGTAATGACCTCTCCTTTCTGGATTTATTAATTGGATTACCTGTTAAATCAGGTGAGTATGGGTTTCTTTGCTAAAGAAATCTGTTTCAAATTTTACCTAGTAACTCAAATATTTACTGAAAATTGGTTGAAACTTGGTGACAATTCATTGTGCTCAATAATGAAAACTTCAAGCAAATCAGTTTATAGTCATATCAGTTTGTTTCTCTATCCCTACCCTCTCTGAATTCAATTGGAATGCAAAGATTGTCAACAAAGATATAGGATCAGTAGTTGGCAAATAGGCGCTCTCGTAGCATTGTGTTTATGAGTCAGGCTGTTAACCTTAAGGTTAGCAGTTAAAAAATACTAGCCATTCCATGGGAGAAAAAGGAGGCTCTCTGCTACTGTAAAGATTTACAGTCTTGGAAACCCTATGCAGAGTTGTTATGAGTCTGAACCAACTCCACGGCACACCACCACCACTCCACCTGAATAATGGCAGAACGATGTCTTACACTAAATTGTACTTTAATATGACAGTATCTCACGATGCTACTGTCGGTTTATCATACAGCGATGACTTGTATGTGGCTGTAATGCTGGAAGTTGGGCTATCAGTATTTTAAGTGCCAATAGGGTTGCCCATGGTGGGCATGTTTCAATGGAGGGCCCACCTAAAGATAAACTAAGAAGTAGGAGAATCAGACTATTGCTGAATAGTTATCCACTGAAAACCTTATGAATAGCAAAGGAATCGTGTCAGATACAGTACCAGAAGACACAAACATGAACAGCAGGAGAACATTGTCAGACAGCGTACTGGACGAAGAGCCCTCAGATTAGAAGGCACTAGGAATATGCCTCCTCAAACCAGAAGTGAATACAGTAAAGCTTTAGGGACCTTATTTGCTGATGGTGCATGACTCAAAATGAAGAGAAACAGCAGCAAATACCCATTAATAATCAGAATATAGAATGTACAAAGTATGAATCTAGGACAATTGGAAGTTGTCAAAAATTAAATGAAACGTATAAAGATCAATATTCTAGGCATTAGCTAAAACGGATTAATATGAGCTATTTTGAATCAATTATAATGTTTTCTATAGCAGGGAAAACAACTTGAAAAAGAAAATTTCCAGATCTATCTTAAAGTATAATGTTGTCTGTGATAGGAATATATATATACCTACAAAGAAGACCGGAGTCCTGGTGTGGCTCTGTGGGTTAATGTGCTGGACTGCAAAGTCATTTGAACCATAGGCTGGTGGTTCAAGTTCACCAGCGGCTCCTCAGAAACCCTATACAGAAACCCTATACAGACGACACTTAACAACAACAAGGAAGACCAGTTAGTACTACTATTACTCAAATTTACCCACCAACCACTAAAGCAAATGACAATGAGACTGAGCTCTAGCACCTTCTTCAGTATAAAATTGATTAAATGTGCAATCAAGATGCATTGATAATTACAAGTGCTTAGAATGCAAAGGGTCTAAACTAATAAATATGACCAGTACTTGGAAAATATGACCTTGATGATAAAAATGGTGTTGGAGACATGATAGAATTTTGTAAAACCAACAACTTACTCATTACAAATACTTTTTTTAAAACAACATAAATGGCAACTATACACATGGACCTCACTATATGGAATCAAATTGACTACATTTGTGGGAAGAGATAATGGAGGAGCTCAATATCGTCAGCCAAAACAAAGCCAGGACCTTATGGAGAATAGATCATAAACGGCTCATGAGCAAGTTCAGGCTAAAGCTGAGGAAAATTAAAACAAGTCCACGAGAGTCAAAATATGACCATGTATATATCGTACCTAAATTTAGAGATTCTCTCAAAAACAGATTTGATGCATTAGACACTCATGATGGAAACCAGAAGAGCTGTGGGATGACATCAGGAACAGCACACAGGAAAAAAGCAAAAGGTCATTGGGAAGAGAGGAAAGGAAGTAAAGAACAAAATGGATGTCAACTAAAAGTGTAAAGACCTAGAGTTAGACAATCAAAAGGTAAGAATACATTTAACATTTCTCATACTGAAATAACTGAAGACAAAATTCAAGCCTTGATTTATAATAGTGAAGAATTCTATGGGCAAAATATTGAATGATGCAAAAACCATCAAAAGAAAATGGAAGGAATAAACAAAGTCACTGTTCCAGAAAGAAATGGTTGATGTTCAACTATTTCAAGAGGTAGTATATGATCAAGATCCAATGATACTGAAGGAGGAAGTCCAAGTCTGAAGGCATTGGCAAAAAACACAAGTCTCCAGGAATTGACTGCATACAAATTGAAATATTTTAACAAAATAATGAAGCACTGGAGGGGTTTACTCATCTATGCCAAGAAACTTGAAAGATGGCTTACCTGGCCGACCAATTGGAAGAGATCCGTAATTGTGCTCATTCCAAAAAGAGGTGACCCAATGCATTGTGAAAACCAGAGAACAACGCAGCTAATTTCACATGCTAGTGAAATTCTGCTGAAGGTTACTAAAAAATGGTTGCAACGGTATAGCACAGAGAACTGACAGAAATTCAAGCTGGTCATTCCAACTGACAGAAAAAGACTTGGAATGTGGGATATTGTTGCTAATTATCAGATGGATCTTAGCTAAAAGCAGCAAATACCAAAAAGACGGTTATTTGTTGTGCTTTATTGACTATGCAAAGGTTTTTTTGATTGTGTGGATCATGACAAATAATGGATAACATTGAAAATGATAGGTATTCCAAAACAATTATTATGTTCATAAGGAACATGTACACAGAGCAAGAGGCAGTTGTTAGAACAGAACATGGGAATACTGAATTGTTTAAAATAAGGAAAGGCGTGTACCACCTGTATGCTGAACAAATAATACACACACACACACAAAACTGAATTGCATGAAGAACATAGCATGAGGAATGGAGGAAGTCTGATTAAGAACCTTCAATATGCAGATGACACAACTGCTTGCTGAAAGCCAAGAGGACTTAGAATACATAATGATGAAAATCAAAGACCACAGCCTTCAGTATGAATTGAACTTAAATGTAATGAAAACAAATATCCGCACAATTGAATCAGTGAATAGCATCACTGTAAATGGGGAAAAGATTAAAGCTGTCAAATATTTCATTTTGCTTGGATCCACAATCAACACTCATGGAAACAGCAGACAAGAAATCAAATGACATATTGCATTAGGCAAATTTGCTGTATAAGTCCTCTTTAAAGTGTTCAAGAGCAGAGACTTCAGTTTGAGAACCGAGATGCGAAGGCACGGTATTTTCATTCGCCTCATATGCATACGAAAGTTGGACCATGAATAAGGAAGACTGTAGAATTATAGTTTTGGGGGAAAAAAAAAGTTTGTTATGGTTTCAGAGAAAAAAATTAATAGTGAGTCCTGGTGTGGCACTGTGGGTTAATGTGCCAGACTTCAAAGCCATTTGGACTGCAAGGTCGGTGGTTCAAGCTCACCAGCTACTCCTCAGAAACCCTATACATGGTGGTTATGGGTCAGAACCAACTTGACGGCACTTAACAACAACAACATATGTTAGTACGACCAGAAAAGCAAACCAATCTGTATTGGAAAAGTACAGCCAGAAGGTTCTTTCGAAGTCAAGATGGTGTGACTTCATCTCTCATACTTCAGACATGTTATCAGTAGGGATCGGTACCTGGAGAAGGACATCATGCTTGTTAATATGAGGGTCAGAGAAAAAGGGAAAGCCCCTGATGAGATGGATGGACTGATGCTATGGCTGCAGCAACAGGCTCAAACATAACGATTGTGCAGTTGGCACAGGACCAGGTAGTGTTTTGTTCTGTTACGCATAGGGTCACTACGAATCGGAACTGATTGATTGGCACCAAACAACAACATGATTGTTGCTAAGTGCCTTCAAGGTGGTGCCAACTCATAGAGACCCTGTATAGGGTTTCCAAGGAGCAGCTGGTGGGTTTGAACTGCTGACTTTGTGTTTGCAGTCCAGCGCTGATCCTACAGTGCCACAGTGGGAGTCCAACACCATCAAAGAATGCCATTAAGAATGGCTTTATGGAAATCAGCATGTTTACTGTAAGAATGTTCAGGATCATGTTAGAATGTTGCTCATTGTATTATACAGTGTTTTTCCCTGAGAACGCTCAGGAGGAACCCCCAACTCTTTGGCCATCAATCTTCCGAAGACTTCATTTGTTTTCATATTCTGAATATTATCAATGTCAAACTCATCAAGTTCTCCAACATGGTTTACTGAAAATAATTGTAGCAGTGTGTAAAACTTTAATGAAAATATCTTGTATTTTGTACTATTTATGGATCTACTTTAAGTTCTTCTTGATATTTTTCTACTTTCTCACCTATTTCTAATTATGTTGCTTTGATGTATCTTACATATCCTCATAAGCTATCTTCCATTCTTTTTATAACAAAGTGAAGAATAAATAAATAAATAAAACTATGAGTAATTTCACATAGGCAGATAGGCTGAAAGGGTGAATAGTCATAATATAAAATTAAGTTTTCTTTAAATAAAGTGTATATCAAATAAAAGGGCATTGCTGACCTATATATGTTGGTTAAGATGTCATTTCTTCTCTTCTCATAAGCTCAATAAGACTTTTTTTTTTTTTTTTACATCTTTCCCTTGTAACTATCCTAGTGTTGATTGAATAATAGTTGTGTTGTCTCTCATCTACTTAGAATCAACAAACCCCTCAAACAAACAAAAAACCAAACCCACTCCCATCAAATCAATACCAGCCTTATAGCAACCATCTATAGGATTTCCAAGACTGTAATTCATCTTTCTCCAGAGGAGTGGCACGTGGGTTTGAATGGCCCAGTGTCTAACCCACATGGTTCCCAGGCCTCCAGAGAAAGTGAGTCATCTTTCGAAAGCATCACAAACTCATCTACTATGAGATTCAGCACAATCTTATACAGCAATTGAAATAAAAATTAAGAACATTCTAAATTTGATATTCATATACTTTTTTTGGTTGGGCCAAGAAGACAGGGAAATGTAGGAAAAAGTAAAGGAGCATTCTAGGCTTGACAAATGCTTTAGCCTATCTGACTCTCTGTGTGTGTCTGTGTGTGCGCATGTGCGCATAGTGCACGGGGATACTATAACACACAATGAAAATAATAGTATATTTTAAAAGTGGAATAGATTGAACTTTTGACTGGCAAAGTGGGAAGGAAAAAAGTAAGCACAGTTGAATAAAGGAAAAATCATGGTTTCAAAAAAGAAGGTGAATAAGAAGTAATTGAATCTGTTTCCTTCATTCTTTCTTTTTATCTCCTTCCTCCCTTCGTTCTTTTCTTTTAAACTAAAGGAACAGAATTAAGGAATTCTAACTATAATTATTCTGGAATTTCATTTAACCTACTAGCATGAACAGTCAATGTAGATAATTAGACATCCCATGCTTTAACATTATTGCTTGGGGATACTGCAAAGTTTTCTGTTCCTTTTGGAAATTAAAGCATTTTTAGCAGTTCTATTCTCTTGGCATATAGAACACTGCTCATGCATCTATTTTAAAAAATAAAGCATTGCTAGCTATTTATTGTTTCTATTTTTGGCTTGTCTATTAGGTTCTGAATACCCTGAGGGTAGACATTTACCTTATTCACATGTGTACACACACAAAAAAAATAGTGCCTGGTGAGTGTTAAACTCCAATTAAATACCATAAATAGTTTACTCAATATAGTCCGTGTTTCCAATGATTTTTCAATGGGGTAAAAACACTCAGGTAATAAAGCAAAATAATAAAGGAAAGAATACCAAAATAGTTGGTAGGAAACAGTCTCTTGAAATGGGATAAAATCATGCTTCATGGAAGAGGATATTCACTGGGGTGAGGAAAAAAAAATGTTTTAAGGCAACAGCCTCTTCAGTATGGGCAATATACTTTGATTATTGTTGTTGTTGTTGTTAGGTGCCATTGAGTTGGTACCGACTCATAGTGACCCTATGCACAGCAGAACGAAACACTGCC
>NW_006408573.1:9236370-9249169 GCF_000296735.1 Chrysochloris asiatica | reverse complement strand
GTTGTACTCCAAGGTAGATCTTGATATCTTCTTATTGATGATGACTGAGATGTCACCTCCTCAATTTGTCATTGCCAGCATAGTAAACTATGTGATTGTCAGATTCAAAATGGGCAATTCCAATCCATTTTAGCTCACAGATGCCTAGAATATAGATGTTTGTATGTTCCATTTCATTTTTGACAACTTCCAATGTTTCTAGATTCATATAGTCCACTTTCTGATTATCAATGGATATTTATAGCTGTTTCTCTTCATTTTGTGAGCATCTCAAGAACAGATGTGATGTATTAAACACCTAAATTTGGAGCTCATTTCAAGAAAAGATTTGATTACTTAGACATTAAAGGCCAAAGACCAGAAGAGTTGTGGGATGACATTAAGAACATTATACAGAAAGAAAGCAAAAGGTGATTAAGAAGATAAGAAAGAAGGAAAAGATCAAATGTGATGTCAGAAGACACTCTGAAATTTGCTTTCCAGCATAGAGATGCTAAAAGTAGGAAATATAAAAACTGAATAGAAAACTTCAAAAGGCAGCTTGAGAAGACAAAGTGAAACATTATAACAAATGTGCAAAGGCCTGGAGTTAGAAAACCAAAATGGAAGAACACGCTCAATAATCTTCAAGCTGAGGGATCTGGAGGAAAACTTTAAGCTCTGACTTGCAGTATTGAAGGTGTCGATGGGCAAACTGGAGTCCTGGTGTGGCCTTGTGGGTTAATGCACAGGACTGCAAGGTCAGTTTGAACCACAAGGTTGGTGGCTCAAGATCACCGGCTACTCCTTCGAAACCCTTTCTAGGGTCAATATGAGTCAGAACTGATGTGACGGCACTTAACAACAACCACCACTGGTGGGCAAAATATTGACTAATGCACAAAACATCAAAAGAAGATGGAGCAAATACACAGAGTCACTGTATCAGAAAGAGATGGTTGTTGTTCAACCATTTGAAGAGGTGCCATATGTTCAAGAGCCAATAATACTGTAGGAAGAAATCCAAAGTGCATTGAACGCATTGTCAAAGAACAAGGCTCTAGGAATTGATGGACTAGACATTGAAATTGTTCAACAAACTGATGTAGCACTGGAGACACTCACTCATCTATGCTTAGAAATTTAGAATACCTGGCCAAATGACTGGAGGAGATCTGTATTTGTGCCCATTCCAAAGACAGCTGACCCAACAGAATGTAGAACTAATTGGACAATATCATTAATATCCAATGCAAGCAAAATTTTGCTTAAGATAGTTCAAAAATGGCAGGAAGCATGCATTGAAAGAGAGCTTCCAGAGGTTCAAGTCAGATTCAGAAGAGGATGTGGATATGGAACAAGGGATATCATTGCTGACATCAGATGATCTTGGCTAAAAGCGGAGAATGCCAGGAAGCTATTTACCTGTGCTTTATTGCCTATGCAAAGGCTTTGGATTTTGTGGGTCATGACAAGCTATAGACAGCATTGTGGAGAATGAATATGCTAGAACACTTAATTGTACTCTTGAGGAACCTGTACATAGACCAAGAGGCAGTCGTTTGAACAGAACAAGTAAACACCAAATGATACAAATCTAGGACAGGTGTGCACCAGGGTTGTATTATTTTACCATACTTACTCAATCTTTATGCTGAGCAAGTAATCTGAGAAGCCAGTTTGCATGAAGAAAAATGTGGCATCAAAACCAACTATAGAGCAACTAAGAGAAAGAAATGGAGGAAATACAGCGTTCCACAGGAGTATATGAATATCTCAACCTGAAGATAAGAACAGGCTTCCTTGAGTAACTAACTAGTCATTAGTATTAGAAGAAGGAGTTACCAAAACAAAGGAGTTAAAGTGTGTGAGTTCTGAGGGAAAAGCGTTGGTTCAGCCTGGGGGAAAAAACAGAAAGAAGACTAGAAAAAGATGAGAATGGGAATGTAAGAAAGAGCCAGAACATGAAAGATTCCATGAGCCCTATTAAAGACTTGCAATTTATCCTAAGAACAATAGTGAACAATTGAAAGAAAGAGAGCAAGAGACTAACATAGTATTTTAAAATATACAGCAATAGACACAAACAAGTATTGTTGTTGTTAAGTGTCGTTGAGTCGGTTCCGACACATAACAACCCTGTATAGGGTTTTCCGAGGAGTGACTGGTGAGGTTGAACCACCAACCTTGTGGCTCAAATTGATTTTGCAGCCCAGCACTGTAGCCCACAGTGCCTCACCAGGACTTTCAGACAAGTGTTAAAAAGAACGTAAATAGGTTAAGTTACCCAGAATAGCGATTGCATTCTGTGGAGTCCTATGAAATTAGTAATGCAATATAATTTTGAAAGACATTGGAAGATAAGGTACACAGCATTTAGTTGTCTTAACAAAGATTCTAAAGAACTGTGAGTTGATTAATAGCCAAGATTGGCTACTGTATGCATCAAGAACAAATCAGCCTCCAAATCTAAGATATTTAACAAAACATATGGTTATTTATTGATTTCTACTTGTCCCACACATGTTGCCATGCACTCTGCAAGATTGTTAGGGAATCCAGGATCCCTTTCTTTGTATCAACTGGAAAGGAGACAAAAGGAGGGTAGGTATTTGTACTGGCTCATCCACACTTGTTCTGAAATGCCCAACATCTGTGTCTCAGGGTTCTCTAAAGGAACAGGACCAGTGAGATGATAGATAGATAGATAGATAGATAGATAGATAGATAGATAGATAATTCAGATAATTCAGATTGCTGGATTTCAAACAATTGGCTAATGTGCTTGTGGAAAGCTAGCAAATCCAAAATCTGTTGGCCTGGCAAGAGGCTGGAGAATACCACAGAATTGTGTCTCAAAATCCACGTCAGGAAATGGGAGTTCTGGCAAAATGTCTATAGTCTGGAGGCAGAATGCACTTTAGGAAAATGCCCTTTTTGCTCTTAAGATCTACAACTGATTGATTGAAGTACCCCCTCCGTATTTACGCTAGTTAAGGTCAAATGATTTAATCACAATAAGGAACCCTCAGCGGCTAACTGAAGGTTGGCAGTTCCAAATCACCCAACATGGGAGAAGACTGGTAATCTACTCCTGTAGGAAAGATAGCCTAGAATAACACTAAGGGGCAATTTTAATCCATCACATGAATTAAAATAAACTTGGCAATACTTAACAACAACTAGCTCATAACATGATGGGCACAATCAAAAGCCTTTGTGCAATCAATAAAGCACAGATAAACACCTTTCTGGGATTCTCTGCTTTCGGCCAATCATCAGCAATTACATCCCTTGTTTCACATCCTTGCCTGAATCCTGCTGGAACATCTGGCAGTTCTCTGTCAATGTATTATTGCAGTCGTTTTTGAATTATCTTTAGCAAAATTTTACTTGCATGCAATATTGATATTGTCCAATGATTTCCACATTCTGTTGTGCCAACTCTCTTTGGAATGGGCACAAATTAACTACAACAACCACCTCATAACAGCAACTAGACAAGCATTTTATCAAATAACTGGGTCCTGGTGTGATGCTGTAGGACAAAGCAGTGGACTGCAAGGTCAGTTTGAACCTCAAGGTAGGCAGTTCAAACGCTACAGCTGCTCCATTGTGAGTTGGAACTGATTAGACAACACTTACCAACAGCACCACCTAGCCAAGTTGACACATAAAATTCATCACCACCTGTGGGTCAGGATGAGTCATGTGGATCTTTCATCACTGAAACAGTTCTCGGAAATGTGGGGGAGCAGATGGAATGTTTGTTGGGGTTCTGCTCTCCCGGTGGCAGCATGTGATGAAGGTGTCAAGAGTTAGCCCTGGCAGCAGGTACATACAAAAACTGTTAATTGGCAAATATTGTGTTGTCTATATTTCTACTTTAACATAAAAAAGAGAAGGGGGGAAGAAAAACAAAATGTCAGATGAAAAGCAAGTTATTATCTAGAAAGTATGAGCAGCAACAAAAGTAGGAGACTGTAGTTGTTGTTATTAGGTACCATTGAGTTGGTACTGACTCATAGAGACCTTTTGCACAACAGAACAAAACACTGCCCAGTCTTGGGCCAACCTCACTATTATTGCCATGCTTGAGCAATGGAAAGAGGTTAAACCTGAGAGGTAGCAAAGGGCAAATAAGACACCTGCATACTTTGACCAGTGGAAACCTGATTTAACAATTCACTGGAATTCAGAAGTCTTCTAAATGAGCAGTATTTTAATATATCAACTTTTAAAAATGAAGCTCTCTAAAGCTATCTCTTTCTTTCCCATGAACCGACTGCCCATTTTCTGATAGGGCTAAATATCAAAACAGAATATTCTTTGTATAAAAGGGACAACATCAGAACACTTAATAAGTAAATCCAAACGTAGCAACCTGAAGCATATCAGAAATGAAAGTTGAGCCTTTAGCTCCTAAGAACCAGAGTTGCATTTGCAATACCCTAGAAGCTTTTCACTCTGTGGGAAAGTTATCAGAGAGGGCAGTCTGAAAATGGACTGTTAGGCAATTTGACAATTGTAACCCTTGAAGGGAAAATTTACTACCTTAGATTTTACAGCTTAAACACTTTTGTGGTTGTGATGTGTAAGTCACAAGGGTTGTTGTTGTTGTTAAGTGCCATCGAGTCGGTTCAAGTCACAAGGGTAATAGACTCCAAATGGTTGAAGTAAAGTTAAGTACTTCTTAGTATCTTCTATTAATTCTGTGTGAAACAGAAGAAAGAAAATTAATGCAGAGACATAAGCCGGTCTTTGAACAAAAGGGGGCTATGTTTTATTATGATAGATTCAGCTACAGTCCTTTCAAAATGTTCTAGCGAATCAAGAAGTATTTAGTGTAAGCAGATTAAAATTATAAATAGAGCAGTGTGATCTCTAATTTAAATTATATATAATTTGGAGTCCCAAATTATGAGCAAGAGCCATTCCTAAATGTATCATTCTGTCAAATATGTAGGTTAAGTCAGAACAGGTACATATGGTTCTTGTTTAGCCTTCTTTTAGTGCAAGAAAAGACTTAAAGCCTTTTGGATGATTTAAAAGCTTCACGTGCAGCAAGTGAAAGTGATTATAATGAAGAATTTGTTGCCAGTAAGTGGAAGACCCTCAAAAAGATGGATAGATGCATTTACAGCAACAATGGGCTCAAACATAATAATGACTGGGTCCAGACAAGGGAGTGTTTGTTTGTTGTACATGGAGACACTGTGAGCTGGAACCAACTCAATAGCATATAATGACAAATAACAATAAGGTGTTGGTTCAATCATTTCAAAGTGAGGGCAAATTTATCTAACATTAGAAAATCAGTATGAGTCACCCATCGGTTGGACATTTATAATCCGAGGATTTACTATATATACTAAGAAGTAAGGATAACAAATTAATAGACACAAATAGACAC
This sequence comes from Chrysochloris asiatica, assembly GCF_000296735.1. Classification (NCBI taxonomy): domain Eukaryota; kingdom Metazoa; phylum Chordata; class Mammalia; order Afrosoricida; family Chrysochloridae; genus Chrysochloris; species Chrysochloris asiatica. Next base: position 9,243,777 of record NW_006408573.1, on the reverse strand, counting down.
AACGTAAGATTATTGAAAAAGCCTACCTAACCTTGAGCACTGAGCAGGCCTCTCTAGATGGGAATATTTACTTTCTATTACCAGCTAGAAAATGCATTTTAAAAGAAAGAGATGATTCCAAGAATTACGTAACTACTCTTAATTTCCATATGTAGTGGTTATGAATCGGGTTGTGAACCGCAAGGTCAGCAGTTCGAAACTACCAGCTGCTCCGTGGGAGAAAGATGAGGCTTTCTGCTCCCTTAAAGATTTACAGCCTAGGAAACCCTGTACAGGCTCGCTATGGGTCGGAACAGACTCCATGGCACTTAACAACAACAACATAAACAAGAAAAACATGAAGAAATGCAAGACTTTGAAAATCAAAGTAAGAACTATGGAAATAGATGAAACACACATCAGTTGAGAATGGATGAACGTAACAGAGTATACTTATATGATGGTGGAAACGGTGTGGTGTGCCGTTCAGTCAGTTCTAACTCATAGTGATCCTGTATAGGGTTTCTGAGACTAAATCTTAACAGAAACAGAAAGCCTCATTTTTTTCCTGCACTCCCAATATTATAAGTAGTGGTGGTGTGCCGTGAAGTCGATTCTAACTCATAGCGACCCTGCATAGAGTTTCCCAGACTGTAAATCTTTATGGGTGCAGAAAGCCTTATCTTTCTCCCACAGAACTGATGGTACATTTTAGAACTGCTGACCTTGCGCAACTCATAACCACTAAGGTACTGGAGCTCCTTAATATTATGTTGTTGCTGTTTTGTCTAGTGTCAGCTAGTTGGTTCCAACCCATAGCAAACCCTGTATAGAGTTTCCCAAAGAGTGGCAGGTGAGCTTGAACTGCCAACCTTGCAGTTCAAACAGACTTTTCAGTCCAATAATATAAATTGGTGTTGTTCTTGTTGTTATTAAGTGCTGTTGAGTAAATTCCGACCCATAGCAAACCTGTATAGGGTGTCCAAAGAGCAAGTGGTGAGTTTGAACCGCTGAATTGCGGCTCAAATGACTTTGCAGTCCAGTGAATTAACCCACAGTGCCAAACAGAAATCATGTTGTTGTTGTTGTTAAGTGCCATCGAGTCGGGTCCGACCCATAGCGACCCTGTACAGGGTTTCCGAGGGTGTAAATCTTTACGGAGTAGAAAGCCTCATCTTTCTCCCACGGAGCGGCTGGTAGTTTCGAACCGCTGACCTTAAGGTTCGCAGCCCGATTCGTAACCACTACGCTACCAGAGCTCCTTAAACAGAAATCATATAGAGCTGTTATTGCAGGAAAGAAATCTGCACTGAAAATGATGCATTTGAGAGTTGTTGTGTTTCATCATTGACATGCAAATTCAGTGGGTGGAATTTCCTGGAAAGATTATTCAGAAGGGGAAGAGGAAAAGACTAGAGAACACCTGCTAAGAAGAGGAATTTATGAATGATCTTAAAACTACACAGCCAGAACATTTCAAATGGAGCACAGGTCAGGAGGTTTCAGCAGTTCATCAGAGAAATCAAGGCCAAAGATCACTGGCAGCTGAATGAAGCTAAAACCTAGTGCTGTCAAGTCAATTCCAACTCAGATCAAGCCTATAGGAAGAACAAAGGAGAGCTGCCCTTTAGGGTTTTTGAGGCTGTGAAACTTTAAGGAAGAAAACAGCCTCACTTTTTTCCCAGGGAGCAGCTGTTAGGTTTGAACTGCTGACCTTTTGGCTAGCAGATTATCAATTAATCCACGGAACCTCCAACTAATATAAAAATTGATAATTGTTCATTAAATTATACCAAGAGGTGGCAAGCAATGATGCGAAAGAGGACAATTTCAGTGCAGGAATGAAGAACTAGGCAGCCAGATTCTAGAAAGTTGAGAAACAACTGGGTAAGAAAGGTAGACCGTAAATGTGGATGGACTCTTTTTACACAGATCAGGTGAGAAAAGATCCTGTAAGAAAAGTAGGATTACACATTGACCCAAAATTCTGACATCTGTCAAGCTATGTTTATAAAAGGCTTGTTGCTAAATCTAAGGAAGCATATGAAGACTGAATTAGAAATAAGAATGCCTTTCTTACTGCTAGAAGCTGCTAGTGAAAAAAAAAATCAATCTGAAATTGTTCTTGCTGTTAAGTGACATCAAGTTGATTCCACCCAGGTTCATAGGAGTCTATTGAATGTCATTGGACTCAGATCCCAAATTCATTGCTGTTTTTTCCCCTCTTCACCTTATCGGTGACCAACGTGGTCACCAGTCAGACCACATGCATGCTTGTGTATTCCCCTTGAGTCAAACTGTCGTTGAAGGCAGTTTGCTCTGAGGGGACCTGACTATTTGCCCTGGGCAAACAGCTCACTTGTTCTTGTGGTAATCAATAAGACTGAAATTATTGTTTCAGATTTTTTCCTGCTGGTCTTTCTTCACAAAGTATCTTCTGTTCTTCTAGCCACTCCAGGCTGGTCTACTCATTCTTTCCAGTGAAATTTCCCACCTCAGACAATTCTGGATGGGGTTCTGGTTTCCACCTATGGTCTTATGCAATGAAAAAGCTCCATAGGAGGCCTCTTTTTACTGGGTAACTTCTAGCCCCCTTTAAGGTATTCCAATTAGTTATAGGCTGAAGATGGACTTACAAGCATTCTATTGTGATGTTTCTGGCTATTCCTTCCCACCCTACCCGCCCCAAGTGTCTATTTCACAATGGAAGGCAAGGGAAACCAAAATTCAAAAGACAGCCAAGCATCTTAACATTATTCCCCTCTTTTACCCATTCAAACCATGCCTCAATCCTGTATCCCCAAGCCCTGTTGTTCCACTGTTGTGCATACATCATCATTTACCTCTGTCCCACTTAGCCGATATGAACCTGACTAACTGTTCTCCCATCCACCTTGTTTTTTCATTCCCATCCCCTCTCTTGTGTATTGCCCACCCCCCACCCCAGCACCCAAGCTATCCTGTGTCTATTCCCTGCACTGTGCTCTATCTTCCCCTCCTCTCATTCCATACATCCTGGTGATCAGCAATTTTATATATATAATTTTTTCCCCTTTTAGGGTGGGTTCTTTTTTCTTAATCTTTTACAATAATGGTCCTATGCAGTATTTCTCCTTTTGCAGCTGACTAATTTTACTCAGCTTAATGTCCTCAAGTTCATCCACATTATACGCTGGCTTGCAGCTTCCTTATTGTTCTTCACGGTAGCATAGTATTCCATTGTGTGTATGTACCACAATTTGTTTATTCATTCTTCCATTGATGGATATTTAGGCTGTCTCCATCTTTTCGCTATTGTAAACAGTGCTGCTATGAAAACTGGTGTTCCTATATCTACTTGTGTTATGGCTCATGTTTCTTGTGAGTAAATACCAAGTAGAGGAATTGCTGGATCATAAGGTATTTCTATTTCCAACCTTCTGAAGAAGCGCCATATTGCTTTCCAGAGAGGTTGGACCGTTTTGCAGTTCCACCAGCAATGTAGGAGGGTCTCAGTCTCTCCACATTTATTGTCCTCTATCTTTTTGATATTTGCTGTTATTGATGGTGGGAGATGACATTTCATTGTTGTTTTGATTTGCATCTCTCTGATGGCTAGTGATCATGAACATTTCTTCATATGTTTGTTGGCGGTTATTTGTTTTTTTCTTGTAGAGGTGTTATAGTTTCCTATATGTTTTAGAAATGAGTCCCTTATCTGATGTGCTATTGCAAATTATTTTTTCCCATTCTATGGGTTCCCTTTTTATGCTTTTGGTAAAGTCTTTTATGCACATAAGTTTTTTAATTTTTAGTATGTGTCAAAGTCGGAACCTACTCATAGCGACCCCATGCACAGTAGAACGAAACAATGTCTGATCCTGGGCCAACCTCACCACCGCTGCCACACTTGACACCATCAATGATGCCACCTGGCTGATCCATCTCGTTGGGGGTCTTCTTCTTTTTCTCTGACCCTCCATCTTACCCAGCATGACATCCTTCTACAGTGACTGTTCCCTCCTGACAATATATCCAAAGTATGAGAGATGAAGCTTAGCCATCCTAGCCTCCAAGGAGCACTCTGGCTGCACTTCTTCCAAAACAGATCTATTGGTTCTTTTGGCAGTCCATGGCACTTTTAGTATTCTCCTCCAACACCACAACTCAAAGGCATCAATTCTTCTACGATCTTCCTTATTCACTGTCCAGCTTTCGCATCCATATGAGGATATTGAAAATACCATGGCTTGGGTCAGGCACACCTTAGTCCTCAAGCTGACATCTCTGCTCTTCAACACTTTAAAAAGTTCCTGTGCAGCAGATTTGCCCAATGCAATTCGTTGTCTGATCTCTTGACTGCTGTTTCCACAAGTGTTGATAGTTGATCCAAGAAGAATGAAGTCCTTGACAACTTCAATCTTGATTAGCATTTTAAAAATTCTATTGTGAACTCTGGTAGCGTAGTGGTTACGAATCAGGCTGCTAACCTCAAGGTCGGCAGTTTAAAACTATCAGCTGTTCTGCGGGAAAAAGATGAGGCTTTGTGCTCCTGTAGAGATTTATAGCCTCAGAAACCCTGTATAGGGTCACTGTGAGTTGGAATCAACTCCATGGTACTTAACAACAACAAGAAATTGTAGCGTTTTATATACATAATCAGCCTGGTTTCTGATGAAACATTAGAGCTTAGTCTTTCTTGTTATCCTTTGCAGGTCTCTTTTCTCTTTTCCTGAAATGCTCTAAGAATTCTTTCTTTGGTTTTGGAAAGTTTGATTGTGATATATCTTGTTGATTTTGTGTTGGTGTTCATTCAGTTCAATCATAAAAATCTCATATTTTATGCTATTTGGGAGGTTTGCTCCCAACTAGTCTTTTGTGGGGGTTTTTTCTGTCTTTTCCGATTCTGGCATTCTGATCACACATAAATGATTTCTGTTGATGGTTTTTCACATAATTTTCAGGTTTTCTTCATCTTTTTTGTAGCTGTTGTTGTTCTATTTTCTTATTGTTCCTCTAGTACATTAGTATTGAGAGATTTGTCTTCAAATCTCCTTAATTTGACTTTACATTGACTCTATTCTAAATCTTTGTCCTTTCAATGCATCATCTAATTTCAGAAATCTTAGTATTAATCAGGATTTCTATTTGCAGTTTTTATATGGTTCCTAATAATTCATTTTTTTTTTCAGTTTGTTCTGGTAGTATTTTTCTTTTAAAGTTTTGCCTGTGTTTTCCTCAATCTTTCTCTCAATCCCTTGAAGTTACCTAAATGCCACTCTTTTGAATTCTTCATAGTATTGATAAAAGATCAAAATGAGAATAGTAAATAAAATTTAAAAAAAAAAAAAAAGAAAGAGAGATCAAGAAGAAAAGAGAAGAGAAAGAAGAAAACAGAAAGAAAGGTAATGAAAAATGAAAGAAAGGAAGTAACTAGTGGACAGGTAACCTGGGCAGTGTTCCTGCGGACTGAGGAGAAGACCGTGCAGAGTATCTGGAACGGGTTGGTGTGCTCCATTGGCAGAGGAGGGTATGAGTGCCAGACTGTGTGGTTCTAGAAGGAACGCTTGCTGACCCAGACGGGGCTGAGTCATTCTTTCAATCTCGCCCTGCATGATTTGCTGGCCAGAGAAGACAGCGTATAAGTCTCCAAAGGGAGAATTGGTTTGTACCCAGTGCCTAATCCATGAGGCACAGCTGCGCCTTTAATCTTAGGAACTGTGTAGGTGGAGATGTCACCAGTCAATGGGTGTGTGAGGATGATGTTCCTCAACAACTTCTTTATGCAATTGTTGTTGTTTTTAAGTGCCGCTGAGTCAATAGCAACCCTGTATAGGGTTTCCGAGGAACAGCTGGTGAGCTTGAACCACCTTAACTTGAAGTTTAAACGACTTATGTGAATTACTGGTGTGGTGCTGTGGCTTAATGTGTCAGACTGCAAAGCCGTTTAAACCACAAGGTTCAAACTAACCAGCTGCTCCTTGGACACCCTATACAGGGTTGCTACGGATCAGAACCAACTCGACAGCACATAACAATAACAACAGAAACTGAGAATGTCTTTTTAAATTTATCAGCTATAGAAAATGTGTAATTGTAATATGTTCAAAGAGAGACAATTTCAAAGAGATGTGTAGCAAAGTAGCAAATTGACACTCTTGTGTCCCTGAAGTTTTTTTTTAAGCAATTATTTTAGATCTGTTTCCATTACTACCTCCATCAATTAAAAATTATGCATACATCGGTTTTCAAGTAACCTCTGCTTTCAAGGGAACAAGAAGATTAATTACAACGTCATACCAACACATCCTATTCCCATCATCTCTTTACCATAGTAAATGAACTCTAAAGTCAATTCAAAATTATACAGAAATAAAACAGCACACAAATTTTCCTTCAAAATGATGAGAGTTAGGAACTTTTGGAAGATGTTAATGCCAGATCTTCTCCTATTTCAATGATTTTTTTTTTAATCCACAAAATTTTTAAGGAGATCTGGGATGTGTCCTCCCCACACAGCTATGGGTTTTATGCTATTCTTATTATTTTTTTAATTACATAAGGAGTCCCAGTGTTGTACTGGGTTACATGCTGGGCTGAAAGCTGCAAGGTCAGCAATTCGAGTGAGTCATGCTTTGTTCAGGAGAAAGATGAGGCTTTCTACTCCGGTAAAGATTTGCAGCCTCAGAAACACTATGTACAGTCGCTATGAGTCTGAACCAACTCAAATGTACACCAACACTAGAATTGCATGAGCATGTTAATACAATAATATAATCACTGTCTCACTATGCTCAGTATATTTTGAGCTCAATTAGGATCATCAAATCTCTTTGACATTTAAGCAGTTTAACTCATTCAAATCAGCACCTCTCTAATTGAAGACATTTGATTTCATTGGCATACTGCATTGGTATATTTTATGAATAGAACTGTGTCCCCTCTAAAATCCATCTACCTCTAAGTGTGACTGTTTGGAAATGCGGAGTTCTTTTACCATGTTAATGGAGTTCTATCTGTGTAGGGTGAGTCCTAAAACCTTTCCACCTCTGAGTGGTGTCTTATAAAAAGGGCAGAATAGATACAGACAGACCTCAAGGGAAGATAATGCCAAGGAACACCAAAGAACTATATGGGCTACCCACCAAGAAAGAGGATTACTTGCTGAATTCAGACTTCTAAACTGTGAGACAACAAATTTCTGTTCTTTAAAGTCACTCACTTGTGGTATTCTTGCTAGGGCAGCACTAGATAATAACTAGGGAAGTAAAATGAATTTTTATAAATGTACCTAATCTCATTAATTGGCAAGCTGAGATAAAGAATCCATGTAACTTCAAAAGAAGAAAATTTCCATACTCCTTAAAAAGGAAGTAACCATTTAGCAAAAAAATGTGAAAGTCTTTTTTCTTCACTTTTATGTCTCAGTAGACATTGTAGCAAGTAGAT
>NW_006408573.1:9233771-9235190 GCF_000296735.1 Chrysochloris asiatica | reverse complement strand
ATAAAATCAATGCAAAACTGAATTAGTTAACTTGAAGACAAATTTCTCAATACTAATTGGCTAGGGGAACAATCAGGAAAACATTGAAGAAAGCCTCAGAATTATGTGGGATGCCATCAAGAGAAATAATTTACTTGTGATCAGAATTCAAGAAGAGGAACAAACTTGCAAACAAATTAGAAAACAGAAAATTGCCAAAGACTTTTTGGAAGAAAACTTCCCTAGTAGCATGAAAGACAAGAATATATGCATCCAGGAAAGTGAAAACAAACCCAAATAGGATAGACCCCACAACAAAATCACCAACACATATCCTAATCAAACTTTCCAAAACCAAAGATAAGGAAGGAATTCTGACAGCAGCTTAAGACAAATAAAAAGTCACCTACAAAGACAAAGGAGAATCAATACGATTAAACTCTGATATCTCAGCAGAAACTATGAAGGCAGGAAGGCAATGGGATGACATATACAAAACTCTAAAAAAATAATTGCCAACTGAGAATCATATATCCAAGAAAATTGTCCCTAAAATACAATGGTGAAATTAGGACACTTACAAATAAACAGAAACTAAAGAAATTTGTAAAAACCAGACCAAATTTACAAAAAATACTAAAGGAATTACTTTGGATAGAATACCAATAATAACAAAAAACAACCTGAAATTAACATACATGACAACATCAGATATTGTTGTTGTTGCTAGGTGTGGTCGAGTCGGTGCCACACCAGGACCCCCATAACGTATGTATGCGTGCGCGCGCACACACACACACACACACACACACACCTGTGACAGAAGATAATGCTACATGGAAACTTACCTTTCCTGAAAGTATATTCATGGAAGTGACAAAGCATATAAGGGGCCAAATTCATTAAAAAAAAATTTTTTTTGTTATTGTTAAGTGCCATCATGTTGGTTCCACTCATAATGACCCTGTATAGGATTTCCAAGGAGCAGCTGATCAGTTTGAACTGCTGAACTTGTGGTTCAAAGTCCAGTGCTGATCCTATGCACTGCACCAGGAGTCCTTAAAAACCTTTTAGGCATAACCAAATACCTTGAGAGAAAGAAGTGCTATGCCTGGGGGCTCAGGATTGTTAGGGGACACCAAGGTCAATTGGCATAACACAGTCCACAAAGACAATTTTCTACATCCTATGTTGCTGAGTAGCAACTGGCATCTTAAAAACTTGTGAGCAACCATCTAAGTTTCAGCTATTGGCCTATCCCTATCCAGAGGAAATAAGAGAGTGATAAAAATCGAAGACATAAAAAGAAACAATTAGCCTAGTTAAATAATGGAGCACACATGAATATCAATTTCCATTACCTAAGACTCCATGGTACTTAACAACAACAATAACAAAGACCAGAAGATGGAGTCCTGGTGTGGCGCTGTGGGTTAATGC
>NW_006408573.1:9227509-9232921 GCF_000296735.1 Chrysochloris asiatica | reverse complement strand
AAACTCAAAATCATAAAAAGAAGACGAGGCTTAGTGGGCAGATAGTGACAGATGAAACTTCCAAGAATATGGCCCTTAGTCATACTTCAAGTCTGGACAATGGATCAATTTTCAGAAAAACAATAAAATACATAGATCTGCAAGGGAAGAACAATCACGAGGTATGCCTGCCTTAGAATCATCAAAGGTCAGCCTTTACTCATGGACAAAGTTCAGAAGGGATAGGAAAGAAGAGGGTGTGGAAACAGGCAATGGTAGCAGAGCTATTCAGTGTGAATGCTTTATTATTTCACCTTTAGATTTTAATGTTTAGATAATCTCCCTGTTTTAATCTGAAGCATTTTATGAATACAATATGATGAAATATGAATAAGCATATATCAGTTTATAAAGATGTAGAATATAAATCCATAAGTCTATAGGAATAAAATAAAACAGATATCATAGGCATATGGTAAATACTTGAGTTTTGAGATATGAATTTCTTGCAAGACTTATAACTTTATTTGCAAAGAAACAGCTTAGATCTTACCACAAAAAGGAACCTTTTTATAAAAGATAAAAACAGAGATTGGGGAAATTAGCTACTCTGGATGTGTTGTTAAGTGCCGTGAAGTTGATTCTGACTCACAGCGATCCTATACAAGGTTTGGGAGGAGCAGTTGGTGTGTTTGAACCACCAACCTGTGGTTTATAGTTCAGTGCTTATCCTAACCACCACAGCAGGAGTTCTTAATTTAGAAATTCCATTCTTTGTAACGTCTACATAGCTCTCCTCTTTAACTTTGGGAATGAAACAAGCAACACTCTGTACTGCTATCAGGAAGAGAGAACTTCAAAAAAAGAAATTAACATTTCAAACAAGAGAAAGGGGAAATGTTTACTAAGACTCGTTTTGTGAATTACTTATATGTGATGATTTGTGCATTCTATGGGGGGAACTCTGAGCCTTGCTGAGAGAGCTGGAACCCATGCCCCAAGAGCTGTGGGCAATGGTGTATCAATCACAACAATGAAACTTTCCATGACTCAGAATCAAATGGCAAGGTAGATACTGGTATTCCCTCTTGCTTCCACCGCAGAGGTTTGTCTCTTTCAGTGAAGCAGAAACTGAGAAAAGACAAACTTCCTTCTTGCAAAGGAAATGTACCCTCTGAAATTACTGTTCAATTTATCATCAATGCAAACATTTTTATCCGATCGCCAAAGTTAGGGAGTCTTGTTACTAACTGTGCAGGGGATCTTGCTTATATATTTGTGTTACTTACTTATTATATATCTTCTTTATCAGAATTCATACACCAGACTTTAGGCAAATGGCTTACAGATATATTTTTTAAAAAGAAATCGTTATTTTCCTATGCATTCTATGTGTTATTTATTTGAGTGTGTAGTATGCAAAATTACAATATGTCATTTAAGCATATGAAGCTTGAAAAAAGAAAAAAAAAAGTAGATGTTCAAACATATTTGTCAGATGCACACTACGAAACTGATGAATGAAAATGTGCTCAGTAAAATAAGTCATCCACAAAGCAAGGGACAAGTATTGTACGATAGCACTTATATAAAACAGATAACATTGCGAAGAATGAGTATTCCAGAACACTTAAGTGTGCTTATAAGGAACCTGTACATAGACTAAGAGGCAGTCATTTGTAAAGAACAAGAGGACACTGAATGGTTTAAAATCAGGAAAGGTGTGTGCCAGGGCTGTATTCTTTCACCATACTTATTCAATCTGTATACTGAGCAAATAATACGAGAGGCTTATATGAAGAAGAACGTGGCATCAGGATTGGAAGCAAACTCATCAACAATCTGCGATCTATAGATGATACAACCTTCCTTAATACACTTCCTGAAGAAGATTAGAGGCCACAGCCTTTAGTATGGGTTGCATCTCAATTTAAAGAAAACAAAAATCCCCACCATTGGACCAGTGAGTAACATCGTGATAAATGGAGAAAAGTTTGAAGTTATCAAAGACTTCATTTTGCTTGGATCCACTACCGATACTCATGGAAGCAGCAGTCAAGAATCAAATGACATATTGGTGGTGATGGTGGTGTGCCGTGGAGTCATTTAACAACTCATAGTGACCCTGTACAGGGTTTCTGAGGTTGTAAATCTTCATGGGAGCAGAACACCCCATCTTTGTCCAGCGGGACAACTGGTAGTTTCGAACTGTCGACCTTGAGGTTAGCAGCCCAATTCATAACCACTACGTTACCAGTGCTCCTTAATGACATTTCAGTAGGCAAATCTGTTCTTTAAAGTGTTTAAGAGCAAAGATGCCAGTTTGAAGACTAAGTTATTCCTGACTCAAGACATGATATCTTCAATAGCCTCAGATACATGTGGAACTTGGATATTGAATAAGGGACACCATAAAAGAATTGATGCATTTGAGTTGTGGTGTTGGAGAAGAAGATGAAAAGTACCATGGACTGCTAGAAGAATAAACAAATCTGTGTTGGAAGAAGTACAGCCAGAATCCTCCTTAGAAGCCAGACTGGCCAGATTTCAGTTGTCATACTTCAGACATTATTATCAGGAGGAACCAGTCCCTAGAGAAGGACATCATGCTTGTAATGTGGAGGGCCGTGGAAAATTAGGAAGACCCCCAACGAGATGGATGGGCACAGTGGCAGCAACAGTGGTCTCAAGCATAATGATTATGAGGATGGCACAGGACTTGGCAGTGTTGCGTTCTGTTGTGTGTAGGCTTACTATGAGTTGGAACTGACTCGACAGCACTTAATAACAACAACATATAAAATGTCTAGAATAGGCAAATGTACAGAGACCAAAATTTATTGGTGGATCTCAGGGGTAGAAGGGAAGAAAAGCATAAAGGGAACTCACTGCTTAAGGAGGCACATTGCAGTTAGCAATTCAGTGCTTATCCTATAGCACTGTTGGATAAATGTTAGACTGCTAAGTGAAAGGTCAATGGTTCAAACCCACCAGCTACTCCATGGAAAGCCCATAAAGAGTCACTATGTATCTGAATAAGAAAATGTGAAAACATAATGTTAATGGTTAAACAATGATGTCACTGCATTCTACATGTGAAGAGTTCTGAAATAACACATGATCTATTAGATATATATTTACCACAATAATAATATTTGTTGAATGAGTGAACAAATATCATGGTCACTTTGTCAAGCTATGCAAATTAAAGGCTTTATTATTAGGGATGCAGAAATTAGCATCCAGTGATACAAAAGGGTAGACAATAGTTTGATTTTAACAGGGGCAGAATTAGAGGAGGTAACAAAAACATAAAGAAGAAATGTTTGTTGTTCAAGGCAGGTCTGACTCACAGTGACCCTGTATAGGGTTTCAGAAGAGCAGCTTGTGAGTTTGAACCTCTGACTTTGTGGTTCTAACCGACCTTACAGTCCAGTGCTCATCCTAAGCACCACACCAGGACTCCAAAGAAGAAATTTTTGTTGTTATTGTTAAGTGTTTTCCAGTCGTTCCAACTCATAGCGACCCGTATAGGGTTTCCGAGGAGCAGCTAGTGTGTCTGAACTGCCAACCTTGTGATTCGAAGTCCAGTGCTAATCCCACAGCATCACACCAAGAGTCCCAATGTAGAAACTGTAGTTGTTGTTAAGTGCCTTTGAGTCAGTTCTGACTCATAGTGACCCTGTATAGGGTTTCCAAGGAGTGGCTGGTGAATGTGAACCATGGACCTTGCCGTTCAAACCGACCTTGCAATCCAGTGCATTATCCCACAGTGGCTGGAAAATCACTATTAATATTTCTGAGGTGTGGCTTGTACCAGGTGGTTCAGAATTCAATCTGTGAAAGAGTCTCTGTAGTGTCCCCTGTTCGTGAATCTGGCATAGTTTGAGTAAATAACCATGGAAGCATGAATTTGCCACACCAGCAGAACGGTTTCTAATCCTTAGGACAGTTATTCTTACAAACCAGAAGGGATTATACTTGGATCAACCCAGGGGACCACTAACCACATCATACTGTAAATATAAGAGTCCCAACCGCTTTGAAAACAAACAAAAGAAACTTTATTATTCCCCTTTCTATAATTCTAGAAATAAACACTCCCTTTGGAATATATGCACAAGTGAATCACATCCTTTGCCCTGAAAAATTCCATTTAGACAGTTAAAATTGGTACTGGATTGTTTGCCTAAATAAATATTTCATACTGAAAACACAAACATTTTTGTTTGGGATGTTATAATCTAATATGGAATAATTGTTCCTGTTAGGAAAAACATGGCTGCTGTTTAGCGATATTTTAATGTAACGTGTGAAAAAAAAAAAATTGTTGTTGAAAGTATATACAGCAAAGCATACACCAACGCAACAATTTCTACATGTGCAATTCAGTGCTATTAATTACATTCTTCAGGGTGTACAGTCATTTTCACCTTCCATTTTTGAATTGTTCGTCCCCCATTAGTATAAACTCATTGCTCCCTAAGCTTCCCAGCTAAACTATCAAGTTACCATATAGACTGTTCTTTCAAACACAATGTTCAAGGCAAACATCCTTTACTAAATAAACCAACATAGTGTTCGGCTTAAAGAAGACTTTAGGGGATATTTCTGGTTTCCTATTTAAAGATTGTTGTTGTTGTTATGTGCCGTGGAGTCGGTTCTGACTCATAGCGACCCTGCACAGGGTTTCCGAGGCTGTTAATCTTTACGGGAGCTGAACGTCTCATCTTTCTCCCGCGGAGCAGCTGGTAGTTTCGAACTGCTGACCTTGCGGTTGGCAGCCTGATTCGTAACCACTACGCTAGCAGAGGGACAAATCTTTCTCCCGCGGAGCAGCTGGTAGTTTCGAACTGCTGACCTTGCGGTTGGCAGCCTGATTCGTAACCACTACGCTAGCAGAGGGACAAGGGTTCTTCCAGCCTCAACAGTTCTGCATTCCATGGGAGTTTCTAATTCTCTTCCTCATTTCACTGCAACGTCATATGTCATATTTTAGGTAAGAAAACCTTGTCATGCTTCAGCAAAATGAGACCTTTTTTGTTTTTGTTTTTTTTAATAACAACATATTAATTTTCTCACCTACTGAGGACCTGTAATGAGGATCTAGATATTTTCATGTTTGTTGTTGTTGTTGTTAAGTGCCATCAAGATGGTTCCGGCCTGTAGCAATTTTGTAGAGGGTTTCCGAGGAGAAGCCGGTGAGCTTGAACTGCTAACCTTGCATTTCAAATTGACTTAGCAGTCCAGTGCATTAACCCACAGCACCACACACATTTGCTTCTCTAAATTGTCCAGGCAAATAAGGCCAAGAATTCTTATGGATACACAGGATTTATTATTAGGATTTTACTTTAACTGCTTGCTAATCTCTAAGGAGCTCTGGTAGCGTAGTGATTATGAATCGGGCTGCGAACCTTAAGGCCAGCAGTT
>NW_006408573.1:9224700-9226024 GCF_000296735.1 Chrysochloris asiatica | reverse complement strand
CGAGGTGCAGCTGATGAGCTTGAACCACCATCTTGGGGTTCAAATCATTTTTGCAGTCCAGCGCATTAAACCACAGCACCACACCAGGAAAACCAGTAATAGACCTACTTAAATTCTTTTAGCATGATTAGGATTCAAAATTAGACATTATTAAATTAATAATTGCATCTTAACTAATTTTAAGAATAATCCTTTAATAAATTCAATATGCATTCTAATTGTTTATTTACACAATATTAATATTCAGACAGAAGGACCACTAAAGCACAGTTAATTGAATATAAATTAATGTGGTGGAATATTTAATTATCTTTTCTACACCTCTTGACTAATGATTATGTAAATGCTGCGCATTTAATCTTGTTCCCAGGAAGTTAACTTAATGGCCTTCAACAAATGAACATTTTGTATGCATTACAGGACACTTTATCTAAATTTTAACAGCATGGTATTAGTTTCAGATAATAACATGATTACACAATTTAAAATGTAAATATATATATGATACTTTTGTTACTCCCCACCTCATCCCCAATCCCCTTCACTTTTTTTTTCAAAGAGGATGAGAAAATAGTTCAAAAGCCTTTCAGAAGCTCAGGTTCTGAAGTGTGAAAGGTTTCTTCCCTTATCTGCTGAGAAAGCCAGTTCATTGAAAGGAAACACTTCAAAAGAATGAAGGCAGCCCCTCCACATTGGCCAGTTAAAATAAATGATTTTACACAACACCTCCTTTAAATGTAAATCATTTTAGATGCCACTGGAAGGCAGGGACAACAGCGCACTAAGTGATTTCTCCAAGTTTTGAGGAGTTTCTGAAGAACTCTGGGGGTTGTGAACAGCCTCAACACTTATAATCTGTGCAAAGAATCTGAGCCAAAGATTCATTACAACTTTCGATGTAAAAAAGCAAACAAACCCAAACCTATTGCTGTTGAGTGGATTCAACTGCTCCATAGGGTTTTCTGACCTCAAGGTTGGTTTGAACCAATGCAAGGGCACTTTAACAACAACAACAAATCTTACAGAAGCAGATTGTCACAGCTCCCTCCCATGCACAGCTGATGAATTACAACCTTTGGCCTTTTGGTTCACAGCTGAGTGTTTTTTAGTACTATGCCAGCAGAGCACCTATATGTCTCAGTTGATAGTACTGAAAACACAAGAAAGAGAGATTTAATTTTCTAGGGTAAGACTTATATCTTGAACAATTGCAATGGGTAAACATTTCAAAATATAGACATCCCATTACATTGGATGGAAAATTTGAACATGGGGTGTTAGGCATATAAACAATCAGGCAATTCTCATTTCCTTGAGTGTAGTA
>NW_006408573.1:9163054-9223951 GCF_000296735.1 Chrysochloris asiatica | reverse complement strand
CGGAGCGGCTGGTAGTTTCGAACCGCTGACCTTAAGGTTCGCAGCCCGATTCGTAACCACTACGCTAATCTCTAGTTGCCCACAATAGAAATCTCAGTTTGTACCTCCCAGACGCCTTTAGTTCAGTAATAAACCAAGTAACATGAGCATTTGGGGGTCAATTAATACCCATCACAATATTACCTTCTCTACTATTCTGATGGAGTGTGTGGCGCTGTGGGTTAATGCGCCAGACTACAAAGCCGTTTCAACTACAAGGTCGGAGGTTCACTCACCAGCTGCTCCTCGGAAACCCCCTACGGGGTCGCTATGGGTCGGAATCGACTCCACAGCACTTGACAACAACACTATTCTGATGTGGTGCTGTTGGTCAATGTGCCAGACTGCAAAGCAGTTTGAATTGCAAGGTCGGTGGTTCAAACTCACCAGCTGCTCCTCGGAAACCCTATACAGGGTCGCTATGGGTCGGAATCGACTTGACAGCACTTGACAACAACAACACAATTCTGATGTGGCGCTGTGGATTAATGCACCAGACTGCAAAGCAGTTTAACTGCAAGGTCGGCGGTTCAAACTCACCAGCTGCTCCTCGGAAACCCTGTACAGTGTCACTAGGGTACGGAATCGACTTGACAGCACTTAACAACAACAATTATTCGGATAGTAAACAAAAAATTGTGTTCTCCCTGTTTGCGTTTCAGCACTTTATTATCATTGAGCCTTATAAATAGGAAATGTTGATAAAAGACTGTTGAGGAAACAAATTCAGTCCCAACTCTCCAGGCAATGACAACTACATTTGTTGAAAAGTTGGAACAGAAACTTTTCATACACTCAGATTTAATTAAGCAATTAATTACCAACGAACGTGGCAAGTTCATCATTGTATTACAGAACCAAAAGAAACACTAACATCTACAGATTGCCTTACCTGAACTGAAGCTTCCGAGTTCTCATCTAAGTCCGAAAGTAAATGTAAAACTTCTATATTCTGCATTGCTGAAGCTGGGCCGAACAGTGGGGGTTTCAATTAAAAACCACAGGAATGGAAAGGAATATGTCAATAAAACCACAGACTTGTAAAGTACTGCATTCTAGTTTGCAAACAAACACAGCAAGCCTTTTTGGAGTGCGAGTCTATTACTGTAGATTTAAATAGAATGGGTGATGTGGGGGAAGGGACCCTCTCAGCTTGGCTTTCCCTCATTTCACAAACAGGGGAATGCAAACTTGCATCCTTGGTTCCTTGAGGCAAATGCAAGGAGAAATTGTTTAGCTGAAGGATGCATCACTGGAGTGGGAAAAGCCGGCATGATATTAAATCTGCCTTTTAAAGTAGGAAGATCATTAATGTAAGAGAATGTTAAGGCTGAACTGATTATAAATAATCAGTAATGCTGGAAAATTAGGTTTTTCAAATATAGACATCAGGTTAATATCCATTTAAATTACATGGCTTCAATATAAGATTTCTGTAAGCAGAGTCTGACACAAGAATCTATTTGTTGGGTAATCAATTGGTTATAGGAAGGTATAATCTGTACATAAAACATTACATATTTTACAAGGTTGAAATCAGAATAAAGGCAGTCAAGTTGAACAGAGTATTTAATTTATAATTCACTGACATAGCTGTAATTTTTTTTTAAGGTGCAATGTGTTGCAAACACACACTAAAATATACAAGGAGACAGATATGCTGGGAAATGTGGATAGTTGACCTGGTTAATTAATTATGCTAAATGTGGATTAACTTTACTGCTGGTTAATAACTACTTTGAAATATATTGGCTTCTCATTATGCATACACTTCCCAGGATATAAATTCTATTGTCTACCTAGTATATTCAGACGCTTGTTTGTAGATACTCAGAAAAATTCAAGATATTTTTAGTTAAGGGCTATCTCAGTTGGCTTTGACATTTTTTTCACCACAACAAACATGTTTACTTTACCCATATTGAAGGATAACAGAAATAAAAGTCAGTTTTGTTTATTTTCCAACATTTTGATACTTACCATATTGCAATCTCATGAAACACGATGGCAGACGTAGCACTTACTAAGAGGTTTCTTTTACGGAGGACTTTATTCCTGAGTACAAGATAAAAGACTAGAAAGAAAAGTGGATTTAGTTTATTTCCAAGGTTTCCATTTATAATAAAGCCTATACAGAATAAAGCCTATACAGTGTGGTGTTCCAGAAAATCAAAAGTTGTAAAATGCTTTGTACTTCCTAAGCAGTTAATTTTTGTGAATGGTAAATGTCATAGGAGTTTGATAGAGGCTTAATTCTATATCAATAGATCAGCTTATCAATGCCTTGTGGCGTCCTCTGTACTATCATTTTTGTTGTTGTTATTTGGTGCCATTGAGTTGGTACTGACTCATAGTGATCCTGTGCACAACAGAACGAAACACTGCCTGGTCCCGTACCAAGCTCACAATCATTGCTACACTTGAGCTCATTGCTGCCGCCATAGTGCCAATCCATCTAGTTGGGGGTCTTTTTTCTTTTTCTCCAACCCTTCTCTTTACCAAATATGATCAAGGACTGTTCCCTCCTGACAATATGCCCGAACTCAAACTTCGTCTCTCATACTTCGGATATATTGTTAGGAGGGACCAGCCGCTGGAGAAGGATATCATGTTTGGTAATGTGGAGGGTCAGAGAAAAAGAGGAAGACCCCCAACGAGATGGATTGGCCAAGTGGCAGCATCGATGGACTCAAGCGTGGCAACAGTAGTGGGATTGGCCCAGATTCAGGCAGTGTTTCGTTCTGCTGTGCATAAGGTCGCTATGGATCAGTACCAACTCAATGGCACCTAACAACAACAACAACAAATGAGAGATGAAGTCTGGCCATCCTGGCTTCCAAGGAGCATTTGGGCTGTATTTCTTCCAACACAGATCTGTTTGTTCTTTTGGTGGTCCATGGACCATGTGATTTTGAAGTTAAAATGTAAGCTTAAAGCACTTTTAATGGGATATAGCATCCTGGCAGCACCCACCCATCAGTGGTTGCTTGCATGTTGCTGAGACACTAGAAGCTATGCCACTGGTATTTCAAACACCAGCTGGGTCACCTATAGTGGACAGGTTTCCGCAGAACTTCCACACTAACATAGAAAGGTCTAGTATAAGAAAACTTCATGGCTCACAACAGAACATTGTCTGACTGACTTGCTTTGGTCATACATCAGGCAAGATCAGTCACTAGTGAAGAGCATGTTTAGTGAAGTAGAGGGCTGATGAGGACCAGGGAGGCCCTCAGTGAGACAAATTGGCACAATGACTTACATGACCTTGAGCATGCTGGGAATAAGGAAGATAATGCAGGATTGGCTGATGTTTCATTCTATTGTACCTAGGGTTGCCAAGAGTTGGACTCAATTTGATAGCAATCTATTCCTCTAACACCATCTTTGAATTTAAAATGAACACAGGACTGGTTCTGTCTCCATTCCTTTGTTCACTGTTGCATGTTGTTGTTGTTGTTAAGTGCCATCCAGTCAGTTCCGACTCATAGCGACCCTGAGGAGCGGCTGGTGAGGTTTGAACTGTGGATCTTCCACTGTTTCATATCTAGTGTTTATTCAGTTGAATCACTAACACAGAGTAGATGCTGTATAAACAGGTTGGGTAGAAAAAGTAAAATAATGAATGAATGAGAATGTGATACTAGGTAAACAGCAATGTCAAAGCTACATTTTCTTTCATGTGCTCCTACCCATGACTTTTCTCCTTAAAACTAAACTTTACAGCATCATAAAATCCATATAAAATGTTTTGCTCTTTGAGGCACAACAATTTTGAGATCACGCCACCACCAAAGGAAGTAAGACTTAACAGGAATACACATTTAAAAAGGAACTCTGGTAGCATAGTGGTTCAAATCGGACTGCGAACCTCAAGGTCAGCAGTTCGAAACTACCAGATGGTCCACGAGAGAAAGATGAGGCTTTCTGCTCCTGTAAAGATTTACAGCCTCAGAAACCCTGTACAGGGTCACTATGAGTTGGACCCGACTCCAAGGCACATAACCATAACACATGAAAAAATGGACAAGGAAACAAAATCAAATTTACATTTTCATACAATGGGTCATGATACGGAAAAACACAAAAAATAGTAGATAATCATGAGAGTCTAAAACATTTTTGTGGTGACTTGTGGCTGTTGTAGATTATAAGAACATTTGTGATTACTCTTTAATCTTAACCTATTAAAAGAAATCATTAATAAAATATCAAATTTTAATGCTGAGGTCCCTAAATGCTGCTTAGTTATATACAAATATAGGGTAGATTATTAAAAAGCAGTTAGCACAAAGCATATCAGAGTAGCTGTAAGTAGTTATTTACCTGATGTAATGTGCATACAAATTAAAAGATCAAAGTTTATAATAAACTGAGAAAACAAAACAAATTAAGAAGGAATACATTTATCATTTGTTAAATGGCTTGGCACTTATTTAAAATAAGGAACATTGCTAAATCAGTTCCCAACATAAAAAGTTAACTTTATGTACTAGAATATATACCAATTAAATTTTCAAATAATTTAAGTAATTTAAACAGAAGATAAAACAGTTTTTCTCATAATCTGTTTAGTGCTATACGTTTATTAAATTTGAGATGTTTTGAAATTCCTAGTAGAAACATTGTGATTGGCACATTGTTGTTGTTAAGTGCCATCAAGTCAGTTCCAACTCATAGTGACCCTGTAAAGAGTTTCTTGTATCGTGTTTAAGGCTTTAGATCTTCATGGGAGCAGAAGGTCTCCTCTTTCTGTAGAGGGACTTGTGGATTTGAACCATGGACCTTGTGGTTCACAGTCCAGTGTTTATTATATGGAAACACCACGCTTGGCCAAGAGAAAACAGATTCTCTCATAATCTGTTTACTGCTAAATTTTAATTAAATTTTTTAATGTTTTGAAATTCCTAGGAGGAACACTATGATTGGCACATTGGGAAATATATAAATTTAATATTATATCAACATAATATCAATAAACTGCTACCATGTTCCAGTAAAATTAAACCATTTTGTAGACTACTTGTTACACTTCATAGTGTCTGCAGAATTGTCTGTTTTAGTTACAAGACAGGCAGTACAAGCTGATGTACTGGGACCAAGGCTATTTACTTATATGAATCAGGATCTGTCTGAGCCCAAAGATCATACTCTTTCAGCCAAATTGAAGTTGAATATATACTGGGAAGACTTGCAGAAAACACCACCATACATAGTGGTGTGTCCTATGAGAGGCATAAAAAATGATCTCCTCCTGGTGAGAGTTGGAGAAGGCTTAAGAAGGAGATGGCTTTTAGCTAGAGGATATGACAGTGAAAGGAAAAATGGAGACACAGAACAAAAGGAAAATGAATAAAATGATATAGACTTCTCAAGTTGCCATCAGCAACATCTTCTCTCCCCAGTACTATCCTCAGAATTTAATTCTTAGACCCTTGCATGAAAAAAGTTGTTCCTTTTAGGTATTCACCATATAGACATATAAAATAATAAATACAAATAAAAACACAATTTTTAAGAAACAAACTCTACGTGTCCTTTAAATTAAATAAAACAAATACACTGAAATATTCAGTTTTGGCCTATTAGACCTCAGGGCAGCATGCTGTTGTAGTTAAGTGCTATCCAGTCAGTTCTGAGATTCATAAAGACCCTGTATAGGATTTCTGATGAGCAGCTGGTGAGCTTGAACCACTGACCTTGTGGTTCAAACCCTTCTTGCAGTCCAGTGCACTAACCCACAGCACCTAAACTTGGTTAGATAAGATTTTACCTGTACATTTATTCAAATTGCATTATATTATTTTATATGTTATTGTTAAGGGCCATCGAGCTGGTTCTGAACCATAGTGACTCTGTACAGTGTTTCCAAGGAGCAGCTGGTAGGCTTGAACCACCGTACCGTACCGACCTTGCAGTTCAAAACTACTCTGCAGTCCAGCACATTAACACACATTGCTGCACCACAACTCCACTGTTTTACATATTTATATACAAATACAACATAAATTTATAATATACAGTCATACACTTCATATTGTCCATTTGGGAAAGGTCCAATCACATATATCTTTGTGGTACTAACCCCTGTAACAACTATTATAGTCACCATTTGAGGTAAAAATGGTTCATAATAACAAAGAAGGACTCCTGGTGTGACACTGTAGGATCAGCACTGGACTGCAAACCACAAGGTTGGTAGTTCAAACCCTCCAGTAACTCCTTGGAAAGCCTATACAAGGTCACTATGAGTTGGAACTGACTCCACAGCACATAACCACCACCATGAATACTGTCTTATTTTTTTTTAAAGTAACATTCACAGTTTGGGAAATCAGAAGTGTATGAAAAGGATTCACCATTAATAGATAATATTTGTTAATGAAATACTTCACTTTGACTCTTGACTAGTTAATATAACCTTTTATAAGTACCAGAAAGAAATAGGAAGAGCTTTTTTTTGCTGTAAACAAATGATATAAATTGTCTTAAGTCCCATTGTTGTTGTTTGGTGTTATAGAGTTGGTTCCAACTCACAGCAATCCAGTATTAGGGTTTACAAGATTTAAAAAAAGAAAAATTCAGGTACAGAAAGTCTCATCTTTCTTCCAAGGAGGGGCTGGCAGTCTCAAACCATAGACCTTGTGATTCAAAAAGTCCATCGATTATTGTTTGGAGCTTGGTAGTAGATAAATTACTGTTTTCACTATAGGAATAAGATTGACGTTACTGACAGAACATGGGCCTTCCTCAACACAAGCAACCCCCATCAAGTGACAGGATTTGGAAATAAGGTAAAATCAACTGGCCCAGTTTGGGGAGTTAGAGCTCTTCCTGTGGAGTCAATTCTAACTCATAGCAACACTGTAGAACAGAGTAGAATTTTCCCATAGGATTTCCAAGGCAGTGATTAACGCTGAACTGTTAACCACAAAGTTGGTGGTTCAAACCTACCAGCCGTTCCTTGGAAACCCTATACAGGGGCACTATGCATTGAAACAGAATTGACTTTACTTAACAACAATATATATAGGAGCTCTGGCTGTGAACCTTAAGGTCAGCAGTTTGAAACTACCAGCCGCTCCGCGGGAGAAAGATGAGGCTTTCTACTCCCGTAAAGATTTACACCCTCGGAAACCCTGTACAGGGTCGCTATGGGTCGGAACCGACTTGACGTCACTTAACAATAACAACAACAACAATATATAGACTGCATACATATTTTATATAGATCTGACTTAAAATAGTTCTATTAATGATGACGGCAGTCCTGGTGTGGTGCTGTGGTTTAATACGTAGACTGCAAAGTTGGTTTGAATCACAAGGTCAGTGGTTCAAGCTCACCAGCAACTCCTCGGAAACCCTACAGAGTAACTATGGGTTGGAACCGACTCAATGGCACTTCATAACAGCAACAATTAATGATAATAATGTTAATGCATGGTTATTTTTTTTTTAACAAACTCATAAAGCAAAGAAAATCTATAGAAGTCATTATTCATCAACTCCAAATTCAAAGCAAACAATTAATATTTTGGACTACCAATACATACTTGAGAGAACTTCAAATTGGAAAAATGGAATTAAAAGATAGTGAAAGTTTCCACAAACTTTTTAAAGCTCTCTCATACATTTTTGTTATTGAATATCAATAGCTATATGAAAATGAGACATAGAAAATGATTATTTCAAAAAATAGTCTTAAATATGATGTAAATACTACCTAACATTTCAAGTGTGAATGTATTAAACCGTTCATCATTTTCTCTATCATTACACATTTACATGGTTGTTAATTTCCATTAGCTATAAATAAAGCTGTGAACTAAATATATTTGAGCACTTTTCTCATCATTTTCCTGGATTGGTTTTCTCAAAGTTGGATATTTGTATCAAACTCTAATGGCATTTAAAAAAAATTCATTTTATTTTTGTCTTTCTTATCGAAAATATCCGGAGCAGAGCATACAATTCAACACTCTCTATAGTTACAATGCACTGACCTCAATTGCATTCTTTAAACTGTGCAATTCTCACCCTCCTTTTCCCAACTGTTCCTCTGCCATTACCATAAACTCACTGTCCCCCAAATTTCCTCTCTACTCTCTTGTGCTGAAGCTGTAGATTGGATCCCAGATACATAGTTCTTACTAAAAAGTACACTATTCAAAACCGACATGCTTTACTAATTAAGCTAAACTTTCTTGACATTTTTAAAGCTCTTGGTGGTGTAGAAACACATTTTTATAGTAGCTTATATGAGTTTAAATTACTTAAGAAGTAAATTTTTATTGAGACATAAATATTAGAATTTATCATTGTATAGCTGGAAAATGAATTTTGAGTAAAAGGATCATTAACTCTTAGTGATTTCAACAAAGTACCTAAACTTTGTGCATTTGAGAAGTTCTTTCTATTTCCTTATTGACACTTCTTTTGGTTGTAGTTGTACTTAATACAATTTGGACCCCTAAAATTAAGAGAATAATTTTAGCTCACAAAATTGAGCTTGGAAACACGAAATAGTTGATTATCAGAAAAGGGAATTAGCCGAGTTATACATTTTCTATAAATGTACCAACCCTGTTCAGGTTGATATCAGAACTAAATAATTATCTTTGAGAGATGTGGGCTCACCACATCAAGCATTCATCTGAGGCTCCTGGGATACACATAGCATTTGTTGCCAGCAACTCACAGTCTAGTAGTCACATCCCTGCCAGCTGGCTGGACACAATGGATGAATAAGGAGAAGGTTTTCCATGACTGCTGAGGGAGCAGTGAATTGGCAGTGGGCTTCATAATCTCCAATAGCCAACTGGCACCTGGGAACTCCTTAACTCTCAAAGGGTTGGCCATGCGTCCTGTGCCCTAGCCAAGCAGATCTCACTGCCAGGGAGTCCATATTTGGAAAGGCATTTAAAAGCAGGCGGGGAAGCGCTCCCTTAGAGAATAACTGTCTCACTCAAAGATTCAAGCATGTCATGAAGTACTGATATGGAAAAACTGGCATTGTTCCTGGGGTTTGTTTGCTCGTTCTATATACTTACTAATTTGTTGACTTTCAAAAAATGCATTTTTAAAAGGTATGCAAAAGATTTCCTGCCAAGCAGTGAACCATCCATCTCAGTATGTCTTGAAGAGCCCCATTTAATCATTGAGGTTCTGACCCATAAGAGCACCTCAATTCATTAACAGTGTCCTGGCTTAGATAATGCAGGATAGGGCCATCTACACTACTAAGCAAAAAGTCAGAATTGACTTTGCTAAAAAATCTAAAATTGCTGGAGTATGGATTCTGAAGTCTCACAACCAAAGCACAAAGGAAATGAGGACTAGGTATGTGACTTTTAATTTTAAAGTTTATTATAGAAAATGTTAGGGATACAAGAGTATAAATAATGCATTATTAACCGCCAAATGACCATCACACAATTTCAACAATTATCTTGTGTTTCTTTTCCTGTCTAAGGTTTATTTTTAGCTAATCAAATCATGAACTCTTGGAGTTCTCACTCTATCACAATATTAAGACAGTATTCATTAGTTTGTTTTTCATGTAAAAGTCACACTGAAAATTATTGCATGGAAGTCAAAGAGAAAGAGACGAGTTGGATATGAACCGTCTACTTTGGGATTCACAATGAACTTTAGAGCCAGTGCAGGAATTTGATTATATGGTAAAGAAACTGTGTTTATGAGAGTTTGGGAAACAGTGGATATATAGGTAGATTAGATAGATAGATAGATAGATAGATAGATAGATAGATAGATAGATAGATACATACATACATACATACATACATACATACATACATACATACATACATACATAGAGATTGTTTTCATAAATCAAGTTGCACATTTAACTTTCTGAAGAAGTAATGTTAGTTAAAAAAAATCTGTGACTTGTAAGTATAACAAGAATATTTTAAACCATGATGGCTAGAAATAAACAGATTTATGAAATCAAATTTTATCTAAGTGCTTGGACCCCTGGGCAATCAGATAAATGCTTGATTGATCTAAGACCAGGGAGCACAGCATCTTGAGAGAAGTGTCCATGTGTTATTCTTTCTGGAAGCAAACTTATTAATCTTTCTATCATCCTCATTATATCTGGAATGTATTTCTAAGCATATTCCAAGGAGATCCTTTGAAGTCTTCACACTCTTAATAGTTTACTCCTTTATTAATAGCTACTTCAGTGGCCATTATCCCCAAACATTTGTTCTGCCCATATATTTTTGCATATGCACGGTACCATTTAGCATGATTCTCCTTCCTTCTTATGTCTTGCAAATTGATGGTTAGACCTAGGGTCTTGATCAAACACATATTCCAACCCCCTGGCAAAACTGTAAGTTATGTTGGGTTCTTCATCAGGAGGCATTTTATATCTGTCTTATAGCTTTATGTGTTGGTGGTAGCTATTGGAGCCCAAAGTCTAGATCCCGTATTACATCGTGAAATGGTGATAAGTATTTTTCTTTCATTCATCGGTTGGAATGCTTTCATAAGATGCTACCCCACAACTAGTGTCTGCTTATTCTGTGAAATGGTAATAGTGGTGGTGGTTATGTGATGTGGAGTCGATTCCGATTCATTGTGACCCTGCAGAGGGTTTCTGGGGCTATAAATCTTTATGGAAACAGAGAGCCTCATCTTTCTTCTTTAAAATGGCTGGTAGTTTCAAACTGCTGACCTTGAGGTAAGTGGTAAATAAGGATTTAATATTTATGTGATTCAGTGATAACAGATCACAGCAATGTTTAATCCTTATTTACCAATTTTCTACTGGTGTGGTGCTGTAGGATAAGTACTGGCCTGCAACGTCAGTTTTAGCTACAAGGTCAGCTGTTCAAAGTCACCAGCCACTCCTTGGAAACCCTGTACAGGGTCACTATGGGTTGGAACCAACTCAATGGCACTTAATAACAACAACAACAACACAATAATTTGGCTCACCATTAACCTCTGAAGACTGTCAATTAAATTTTAATATTTTAAGATCATGAATGAAGACATATTTGATAGCATTTACTCATATGCAGTTATCTTTTGCTTTTATATTTATCTCATATTTGGCTAGCAGGAACCTCTTCAAGTAGATTCTTGAGTATTTTGTAGTAGTTTTTGATATCTGTTATGCTAACCAGATGCATCATACAAATGACTTGCTCTGGTTTCTTTTAATGAGAAATAGTACTTCAAGACATGGTCTGGCTTTTCGGGATGCTCATAATAACAGAATTGGTAAGTATTTTTAGACCATTTCAATAAACAGAGTTAAGATCATAATAGGCACAGAGAGACACACCAGTTTACATGAAAATGCTGAAAGGACTACAGATTTCTTTGTTGTTTTTAACTTAATATCATCTATATTGTATTTGTATTTCCTTTCTTATACACTGAGGGGTCAGAAAATGATAAAATATTTCAAAATTACTAATTTACTTTATCCCATAGCATCAAAACAACAATAATATTACTAGTAATATAATACTGAGAACAGGGTTTGATTGTTTTTTTTTGTAATTTGTCTTCCACTTAAAAAATTAGCATGCATAGTTTGAGCATATAGATGTAACATGCTATGTTGTTGTTAAGTGTTGTCAAGTTGGTTCTGACTCAGTAACCATATATAGAGTTTCCAAGGAACAGCTGGTGGGTTTTGAATTGCTGACCTTGTGGTTCACAGTGCAGTGCTGATCCTATAGTGCCACACCAGGAGAATCACACTATATAGTATTCTCTTGTAATGTTTTTTTCTATGAAAAGTTAACTTGTTTCCTGCTACCAGTCATTATGTTGTTTTGGTTGTCTGAAGCTTGATCTCTAGCACATTCCTAAAGAAGAATTGATGGGAACAATATTCCATGAGTTCTAGCCATAGATAATGGCTAGTATATTCCTCTTCTGCAATTCCTATTTAATTAAATCACAAATGGAATAATAGATAATACAAAGGTAAATGAAGAAAAGATTGAATTTGTCAAAAGTTTCATTTTGCTTGAATCCACAATCAACATTCATGGGACCAGAAGTTAAGAAACCAAATGAGGTATTTCATTAGGCAAATCTTCTGCACAAAACCTCTTTTAAATGTACTGATCAAGCTGAGCAATACTGTCAGTTAGAGGGCTAATGTGCACTTGACCCAAACCATGGTATTTTCAATTGCATCATCTACATGTGAAAGTTGACACTGAATAAGGAAAACTGGAGAAGAATCAGTGCATTTGAATCATGGTGTTGGAGAAGAATATTGAAAGTACAATGCTCTGTATAAAGAACAAACAAATCTGTCTTTAAAGAAGTGCAGCTAGAATGCTCCTTGAAAGCAAGATGATGAGACTTATCTCACACTTTGGATATGTTTTCAGCAATCTCTGGAGAAGGGTATCATGGTTGGAAAGCTGGAAGGTCAGTGAAAAAGTTGAAGATCCCCAAAGAGATGGATTGACACAATGGCAGTCACAATGGTGCAAATGTAATAAGCATTGTGAGGCTGGTGCGAGAACAGGCAGTGTTTCGTTCTGTTGTGTACATGGTCACTATGAGCCAGAGCCAACCCGATGACACCTAACAACAGCAACATTCCCCGTATACTTGAGAGTCCCCTTTGCAGGATATAAATTCCTTCATTCACATTGATTTCTCTGGATTTCTTAAATACATTAGTCCATAAACAATAAGCTACTTCTATCAATTAGACTAACAGTAAATATAATTTTATTTTTCTTATACATGTCATAGTTGTTGCTTTTATTGTTCTTATTAGGTGCCACTGAGTCAGTACCAAATCATAGCGACTGTATACACATCAGAAAGAAACACTACCCAGTCCTATGCCAACCTCACAATTGTGGCTACTCCTGAACCCATTGCTGCTGCTACTGTGCCAATTCATCTCATTGGGAGTCTTCTTTATCTCTGACTCTTCACTTTACCAAACATGATATTCTTCTCCAGGGACTGGTCCCTCCTGATATGTCCGAAGTATGAGAGATGAAGTATGGCTATTCTGGCTTCCAGGGAACATTCTAGTTATAATTCTAACACAGATTGGTGTGTTGTTTGGCAGTTCATGGTACTTTTGACATTCTCCTTCAACACCATAACTCAGATGCATCAATTCTTCTATAGTCTTCCTCATTCACTGTCCAACTTCACATGTATATGAGGCAATTGAAAACACCATGGCTTGCATCAGGCACACCTTAGTCCTCAAACTGACATCTTTGCTCTTTAACACTTTAAAGAGGTCTCCTGAAGCAGATTTGTCTGATGCAATTCATCTCTTTGATTTCCTCACTTCTGCTTTCATGAATGTTGATGGTTGATCAGAGCAAAATGAAGTCTTTGACAACTTCAATCTTTTCTCCATTTCCATGGATGTTGTTTATTGGTTCAGTGATGAGGATTTTTGTTTTCTTTACATTGAGATGCAACCCATACTGAAGGCTGGTGTCTGGTCTTCATCAGTAAGTATTTTATGTTCTCTTTAATTTCAGAAAGTAAGGTTGTATCGTCTGCTAATGAGTCTTCCCTCAATCTTGATGCCATATTTTTCTTCATATAATCCACCTCCTTAGATTATTTGCTCAGCATACTGGTTGAATAAGTATGGTGAAAGAATACAACTCTGGTGCACACCTTTCTTAATTTCACACCATTCGGTGTTCCCTTGTTCTGTTCGAACAACTGCCTCCTGGTCTATGCACAACTTCCTCATGAGCACAATTAAGTGTTCTGCAATACTAATTCTCCACAGTCTTGTCCATAGCTTGTCATGATCCACACAATCAAAAACTTATGCATAGTCAATAAAGCACAGTTATTTGTTGTATTATTTGCTTTTATCCAAGATTCACCTGACATCAGCAGTGATATCCCCCATTCCATGTCCTCTTATGATATGGCTTGAACCTCTGGAAGTTCTCTGTCAATGTACAATCATTGTCATTTTTTAATTACAATGGCATAGTTAGATATAAAAATAATTTTCAAAATTTCAACAATACATGATATATTCTTTCTTTTTTTTATTATTGTGAATTATATAATAGTTTACATGGGAGAACTTTAGTTTTACATTCATTCCATCGTATATCATCTCATTGCCATGGTTCCAATCCCCTCCATGCATCATCAACCAACCACTCAAAGGGTATATCCCAGAAACCTGCCCCCTACACTTCCCCCTCCTCCCCCCAGTTTTCGGCCCACAGTCCCTTTCCCTCTCTGGGTCCAAAGTCCCCAGTCGCTTCATCACTCCACGTCATCATCTCTGTCTCTATCTCAGGCATCTCTGTTTCTCTGGGTAAGGTCCCACTCTCGGCTTTTCTCCGTTGATGGTCCCAGAGGCCTCCACTCCTATCCTGGAGAATTAATCACTCCCTTCCTTGTTACAAAACTTCTACCTTTGCATTTCCAACCCTCATAGTCCATCCTGATAAGTGTTATTCACTACAGTATCATGAGTTACCCATCTGTATTTCCTTTCATCAGCTCCGCCCAGACAGATTGAATAGTACCTACTGGAGATTCTGCCTCCGCCATGCTCCCTAGCACCAGGTTCCCCCTTGAAAGCTTGTAAGCCAGTCACTTCTTGCCTTTGTAGTCCCCCCCTTCCCATTTTAGTATCCAATGTCCATGATATATTCTTTCAAATCATCTTCCTACCCTTTTTATTTTACTTCAGAAAAGTTTTCTTGCATTATAATATTTTAATTTTTCCCTTGCTTTGGTTTTCTTCTTCAGAGAACCCTATTATATCTTTATTGGATCATCTTGGCCAACCTTCTATATTTGTCATTTTCTTGCTTAATTCTGCTTCTACTCCAACAAGTTTTTTTTTCAGTCTGGGCCCCTCATAGAAAGGAGCCTTGGCTATATGGTTAAGAATTCATAGTAGTTAGACTGAGATAGTTTTGCCTGAGATGCTCTTCATCCTGAGAGTCTATCAAGTCCTTCAGTTGTCTGCTAAAACATCATTTTGTCAGTAAAATTTTATGACCACTCATGATAAAATAGAAACCCCCTTTTTGCTTGCTCACTCAATGTTTAGCTCTTTTCTTTTAATTCATCTGACAATCTGACATACCCTTCTATTTTTCTCACTTGACTTTGTTTACTGACTTCCAGTAGTAAGCACTATACTCCAATAAGCAACTAATTTCAATAGTTGTATTTACTATTGTGTCTTTAATACGCAACATGGCTCGTGGC
The DNA here is from genome assembly GCF_000296735.1 of Chrysochloris asiatica. NCBI lineage: Eukaryota > Metazoa > Chordata > Mammalia > Afrosoricida > Chrysochloridae > Chrysochloris > Chrysochloris asiatica. The sequence goes on along the minus strand of NW_006408573.1, from coordinate 9,208,675 downwards.
AACAAAATAGATGCTCAATGAATTAATTAATTAATGAGTGAAGCTATGCTGACCTTAGAGTGTTTCAAGCAATGTCAGAAAACATCACAATGTCAGAGGGTCAGTATTAGGGAGTTCTTTGGCAATAACTTGATAGAGAGTAAATAAACATCCAAGTTGGTATTTTAAACTGGAATGGTCTTATCATGTGTCCATTCCACATGAGTTTACTGTGTTTAATTGAACTCTCAACATGGAACAAGAAACCTTGATTCTGAGTATCCACTCTGGTCGTTATTTGTTATGTGTTTAAAATTTTAAATACACTGAATCTCAATGTCCATATCTGTGAAATAGGGTCGTCTTAAAAACCACTCTGAAATTAGAAAAGTTACAACAGTAAAAGTTACAAAAACAACTTTGTGGTTGTTAAAATGATGTCAATTGTTAGTCCTTATTATGTGTGGACTGACACACTTTGAGGGTGAACTGGCAAAATAGGAGATCTGCAGAAACCACTGCTGATGAAGAGTAGAGATCTTCCCTCTAGGTCAAATGGGAGTAGTGACAATTACACCTTCTATACATTCTAGATTTGATAAGACAGTTTCATTGTAATATCCACTTGCAAAACTGTGTAGAGTGAGGTGGTGTTAAGCAGCACATATTTTTAATTTAAAACCCATTAGCATTCCACATAATTAATTAGAATTTTACACTCCAGTGACTTTTGGTTCCCTACAGAAAATTGAGCACACAGAATATAATTTGATTTAATTTTTGGTTTAGGTTTAATCTACCTTAAACATTTAAAAAAAAAAAAAAAAAAAAAACTATCTCGGGGGAAATTTTAACTACTTAAAATTTTGTATTTCTTTTTCTTAGCAAAATGAAAATTCTATTCTAGTTTTTGTTTTTGTTTTTTGAGAGGAGAAAGGAAGCTTAGAAAAGTACAGGTAAGACAAACAATTTAATGCCAGTATCTAAGACCCAAAATGCAGAGCCCAAATTCTTGCTACTATAGTATGTTGTAAGGAGCTCTGGTAGTGTAGTGGTTATAAATTAGGCTGCTAACCTCACGGTTAGCAGTTCAAAACTACCAGCTGTTCTGTGGGAAAAAGATGAGGCTTTCTGCTCCCATAAAGATTTACAGCCTTGGAAACCTGTACCCGGTCGCTATGAGTCGGAATCAACTCCATGGCACATAACAACAACTAGTATGTTGTAATTTGTTGCTGTTATGTGCTGAGAAGTCGATTCTGACTCAACATGATCCTATAGGACTGAATAGAATTGCCACGGAGGATTTCCTAGGCTCTAATCTTTATGGGAGCAGACCGCCAATTTTTTCTCTCACAAAGATTCTGGGTGGGTTCAAATGGTTACTATTTTGGCTGGTAGCCAAACACTTAGCCATTGCACCACTAGGAGCTCCCATATGGTAATATACTTAGGGGAACAGCAGAGAGACTGTAAAATTGTGTTTATCCATTCTATGGCCTTTGTCTGCTTATAAGAATGATACAACTGGACCTTTCCTTAGATCTTTTTCAAGTTTCACTCTATACCAATAAAATAATTTCTTACATCAGGTATCTTACACATTTGACATTCTTATAGAACATTTGGAGTCCTGGTGTGGCATTGTAGGATAAGTACTAGACTACAAGGTCGATTTGAAGCACAAGGTTGGTGGTTCAAACTCATCAGCTGCACCTTGGAAACCCTATACAGGTCACTATGAGTCAGAACCGACTCAACAGCACGCAACAACAACAACATAGAACATTTACTGTGACTCAGGAGACCAAGTATCGGGCCATAAAACTATTTTATTAAGCTCCTAGATGACAACAGTTGTGAGGGCGACACAGGGCAGCACCGTGTTTCATCCTGCTATGCATAGGGTCACTATTAGTGGGGATTGACTCAACAACACCTAGCAACAACAAAAACACTATTTCATTACAACTTTTATGTGCTATTGATAAAGGTGAGTTTCCTTTACTATGAAATGAAATCACAAGGTTTGGAAGACCTTGCTCTAACTCCAAATTGTTTTGCAATGATTATAATAAATATTTGATGTAAAGGGTGGCTGAGTCAGTTCTGATTCACAGTGATCATGTTTAGGGTTTCTAAGAAGTGACGGTAGATTTGAACCACCAACCTTGTAGTTAGCAATCTAGCGCTTATCTTACAGAGCCACACTAGGACTCCATAAGAAATTGTGTTGTTGCTGTTAGGTGCCATCGAGTCAGAACCGACTCATAGCGACCCCATGCACAGCAGAACGAAACAATGTCCGATCCTGGGCCAACTTTACTACCACTGCCACACTTGAGTCCATCAATGCTGCCACCGGGCCAATCCATCTCATTGGGGGTCTTCCTCTTTTTCTCTGACCCTCCATTTTACCAAGCATGATATCCTTCTCCAATGACTGTTCCCTCCTGACAATATGTCCAAAGTATGAAAGACGAAGTTTGGCCATCTTGGCATCTAAGGAGCACTCTGGCTGCACTTCTTCCAAAACAGATCTATTGGTTCTTTTGACAGCCCATGGCACTTTTTGTATTCTCCTCCAACACCATAACTCAAAGGCATCAGCATTTGTTTTTGGGATTCTTTAACTATTCAAGTTAGGGGAGTCATGGGTCAATTTTTTTAAACAACATTTTCTTATTTTCATACTATCCTTTTAGTTCCCGTTCTTTTATAACCACTGAATATTTCATACCCCAGAGCCCTGGTGTGGTTCTGTGGGATAATACACTGGCATTCTCCAGCAACTCCTTTGAGGATCGCTGTGAGTCGAAATAACTCGAAGGTACCTAACGACATCTTATACCCCAAAATGTTAAGGTGACACTTAAGTAGTATTTGATATATCTATATGCAAGCATGTTTACTTAGTATAACCTCAGTAAATGTTTTCTATCTATTTGCGTGATTGTTAATCTGCCTCATTTTACAAACATTTAAATTCAGTCCAATGTTTTTAGCATCTACTAAAAGAAACAATAACAACAAAAGAAATGATAAGCTCGTGATATGTCTTCTATATGAGGAAATAAAGGTTAACACCTGATTGTGGTAATAATTAGCTATTTAACAAAACACATAAACACACTGTTGTTGCTCATAAGGTTTCCAACGAGCGGCTGGTGAGTTTGAACCACCGACATAAACATATACAAAATACATGAACCTAAAATAAGATATAGAATAATAGGTTTTGACATTACTAATAAAACATAATACTAAACATAATGTTCAATGAATTGGTTATTTTCTCTGAAAATAAAGCAGTTCTTCAAATCACATTAGATACAAATATTCTAAGTAATTCACAGTGTGGGGTGCAGAGGATCTTTCATGTCTTCAAATCTTGTGGATATTTTGTTGTTAGATGCCATCAAGGATGGACTCACAGCAACCCTATGCACAACAGAATGAAACACAGCCCAGTCCTGGGCCAACCTCACAATCGTTGCTACATTTGAGCCCATTGATGCTGCCACTGTACCAATCCATCTCACTTCAGGTCAGCTTCTTTTCCTCAGACCCTCCACTATTCCCTCCTGATGATATGTCTGAAGCATGAGAGACAAAGTTTGGCCATTCTGGCTTCCAAAGAGCACGCTGACTGTACTTTTCTAACACAAACAGGTATTTTTCATTTTCTGCTCCAACGCCATAATTCAATGCACAATTCTTCTACAGTCTTCCTATTCACTGTCCAACGTTCACATTCATATGAGATAATTGAAAATGCCATGGCTTGGGTTAGGTACACCTTAGTCCTCAAATTGACATCAGTGTTAAGGAAACTGAAAAACTTGGGGAGAAACGTCCAGGGAACTTTCACTGAGGATTTTTTTTTTTCTTTCCTTCACAACAGTGCACCTGCTAATGTTTCTAGGGTAGTAAAGTGTCGTATGAGATTTCTGTTGGCAAATCTTACCTCATCCAACATACAGCCCTGACTTTGCCCCTTCAGACTTCTTTTCGTTTCCAAAACTTAAACAAACATTGAAAAGAAATACTATTTGCTTCCATTGGAGATGCCAAAACTGCCATCTTGATGTAGCATAAATTTAAAAGCACAAAATTATTGGATAAGGATGTTGCTGTTAATTGTTTTAAGTGCTTTCAAGTCATTTCTGACACATTGCAACCCTGTGTAGTGTAGAGCTTCAGAGGGTTTAATCTTCATGGGAGCAGAAAGCCTCCTCTTTCTCCCTTGCAGCGGCCGGTGGCTTGAAAAATGCACACATTGTGGTTCACAGTCCAGTGCTTATTGTATGGAGCAGGGTGCTATTGTTGTTGTTGCTAAGTGCCGTTGAGTCAGTTCAGACCCACAGCGACCCTGTATGTGGTTTCTGAGGAGCAGCTGGTGAGCTTGAACCCTTCAGAAGTGCATAGGCCTAGATAGAAGACATGTTGAGAAACAACAGCTTCACATTTTGATCTTTTTGTTTAATAAAAGTTTCTTTGATTTTCTAGTTAATACTCCTTGACTTGCCTTCATAGACTAATTGGTCTACAGGTAGAATCCAAGGTTTTATATTATTTATATCACATATATGATTTTGTTATAATGTTGCCATCAGGTTTACTTTTTGTTGTTGTTAAGTGCCGTTGAGTTGGTTCCAACCCTTGTATAGGGTTTCTGAGCAGCAGCTGGTGAGCTTGTTAGACATCTTTAAAAAACGTTCAGTCCCAGTATAGAGAGAGTCTCGGACTCAAAATCAAGCACAAAAAGCTATTTTTTTAATATAATGTCGATTTTGCAAGTAAGATACATTACTAAACAAAAGCAAATTAAAAGAGACATAAAAAGATCAGGTTACTATAAAAAAAAAAGTTAATGATTGGTTTCATGTCATGATGTGAATGTGCTAATAACTGTGAGGGTAATTGACACTGTAGGAATGAATATAAACATGTTTAATGAGGTTATTGATTTTTTTTCCTCATAAGCGTTCTTACATACTTTATATTATAAGCATACCACTAATGATGTATGTCTTTTTGTTAGAGTTGGCATAATAAAGATGACAATTAATTTTTAATGCAGCTTTTAGTGAAATTTAATATTGAAAAATTAATAAAGCAAACTTAATTTCATTGTTGTGTCTATTATTAGCACTACGTGCATTAGCAAGCAAATTTACCAATATGAGCATTAATAGCAGGCAACTTGGATAAGAGAGCTACAACTCCTATTTACCAGTCAGTCGGGTCAGTAGGAGAATAAAGTGCAGTTGCTCAGAAAATAAATCAGACTTCATAGCTCAGGAGCGTTGGAATCCTATAGGGACCATTTCTTCTTTGATGCAGACCATTTGTGACAGCCGTTCAAAGGTCAAATTGTTGAGAACAGTTTCTTGATTGGCTTTCAGTGAATTGGGCTGCTCTATGGATGCCTTTGGATTAGCTGTGAAGTCCTCAGCAGGCCCTTAGCTTCACAAGGATTGTAAAAAGAAAAATTCTTGTCTCTGTCCACATAAATGGGCTGCTTTCAGAGACTGCTTTATTAAAGCCTCGATACATGCTTCACAATTGATATTATTATCACTAGCCAATAATTGACAGAGAATACTGACTATACCATGGACTGCCCAAAGAATGAACAAATCATTCTCGGAGGAAGTACAGCCAGGATGCACCTGAGAAGCTAGCATGGCAAGATACTACCTTGGACAAACCATCAGAAAAGAGACATCGGTAGAAAAGAATATCATGCTTGGTAAAACTGAGGATCGTTGAGAAACCAAAAAGCCCTCAATGAGATGGATTGAAATAGCTAAGAACATAGACTCACACATACTATTGATTCTGAAGATGTTGTAGGACCACGTAACAATTCCTTCTGTTATACATAAAGTCACCATGAGTCCAAACCGACAGGAGAGCCATGAACAACATAGATGAGAAGGAGTTCCTAGGTGTGCAAATGATTAACACACTCAAATGTCAGCCCAAAGGCTGAGGTTTCAGGTCTACTCTTGCAAGAATGACCTGGTGACTTGCTTCCAAAACCAGCCATTGAGAACTCTGTGGAGAACTGTCCTACTCTGACACACACAGGGTAGCCATGAGTCAGCATCGACTAGATAACAGCTATTTGCTTTTTTTTTAAAAGGTGGGAAAACTGGCAGCCAGAGAGTTGAAGAAACATTTTATCAATTGATGGAGTGCCAATTCTAATATGAGCCTCATTTAGCATGCCTGCTCTTTCCAGCTAGAGAAATTTAAGACCTTTTTTCTATAAATTGCATTTGAGCAAAATGACAAATGTATAAAGATTCTGAATGGGATGAATTGGTCATTTTATGAAAGAAAATGTTAAGCTCAGAACACTTTCCTCATATGATTAAATCTCGCATGGATTTTATTCTATACCAATTCATTCAAAGACATTTTAAAGTGGCTGTCAGGTAGGACATGGGCCTTTTTTCTCTACACAATACAAAATACAAGCATTCCTCTAGTCTATCATTTGTAACTATTATATCGCTAGAAATGCATTCATTTCAAGTGGATGATTTGTTGCTAATTTTCAGCTTTGGACATATTAAGCAAAGGAGCTGGGAGAAGGTAAATGAAGGAAACAAAACAGCCAGATTTCCCCTTAAAGGATGGCACAATGGCTTTCAAGAGCTGCAATATTCATCAGAGGCACAATGATAAGGAATATATACCTACATAAATGCTTCTAAACTAAAGGAAGACAGGTAAAATATAAAACAACAGAAAAGAAACTGCATCAAAAAATATCAAGACGATGTTTCTTGTCCTGTAATATTAAGCCCATTACATTAAAGTTTTCCATCTTTATCAATCTATACATCAAAGTCATCTATTTATCTTTTTAGTTTATGCATTGATTTAACCTGGAGGGCAGGTGGGCCATGATTATTTGAGAAGCTTATAAATAATCATTGAAATGCATATCTGTTAAAAAAATTTATACAGAACAAATATTACATGATTTAAATTATTACTCTTACACTCATTCACTGATGACACTGAGAAATTACTCTATTCCACAAATTCATATGAAAAAGCCATTGGAGTTATGGGGGGGTGGGGGAGAAATTAGTTATAAAGGCAAACCACTGAATAGATAAACCAGGAAATGAATTGTAGATAGTAGAAGTCAGGTTTTTCACAATCAAAAAAGATGCAAAGCAAGAAAGCCAAAGTAAAACACACGGCCTCTCTCTGACTCCTAGTGATACTGTATATAGGCTTTCCAATGGCATAAATCCTTACGGAAGCAGAAAGCTTCACCTTTCCCCTACTGAAAACTTCAGTAACCCAGTGCTTATTCTACTGTGCCACACCAGGGTTCCTCTATAAAGCAAAGAAAGGAAGGCTAAAACAATGTCTATGGCACTGGATCAGAAGTAGAGATAACAGTATGAATTCATGTCATATCCATATCAGTAAGATCTATGTGTATTTATATTTATGTGTGTGTATATGTATTATTGTTATTTCCAATCACCTTATATGCTTGTGAAAGCTGAGCAAAGATCTAAAGAACTGATGTCTTTGAATTATGATGAGAAGAGTATTGAATACACCATGAACTGTCAGAAAAGGAACAAACCTGTCTTAGGGAAAATACAGCCAAAATGTCCCTTAGGAACAAGAATGTGGACATGTTATCAGGAGGTATCAGTCCCTGGAAAAAGAAATTGTCAAAGACTTCATTTTGCTCAGATCAACCATCAACACTCATGGAAGCAGGGGTCAAACAATCAAACAATGTAATACATTGGGCAAATCTGCTGCACAAGATCTCTTTAAAGTGTTGAAGAGCAAAGATATTAGTTTGAGGACTAAGGTGCACCTGACCCAAGCCATGGTATTTTCAATAATCTCATATGTATGTTAAAGCTGGACAGTGAATAAGGAAGACCGCAGAAGAATTGATCCATTTGAGTTATGATATTGGAGGTGAATATTGAAAGTACAAAGAACAAACAAATCTGTGTTGGCAGAAGTACAGCCAGAGTGCTCCTTGGAAGCCAGGATGGCCAGACTTTGTCTCTCATATTTCAGACATATTGTCAGGAGGGACCAATCACTGGAGAAGGATATCATGTTTGGTAAAGTAGAGGGTCAGAGAAAAAATGGAAGATCCCCAATGAGATGGATTGATACTGTCGTTGCAGTGATGGGCTCAGATGCAGCAACAGTTAGGTTGGCCCAGGACCAGGGAGTATTTCTTTCTGTTGTGCACAGGGTCACTAGGAGTCGGTACTGACTCAATGGCACCTAACAAAAACAACAACAAAGTGGTGGAGGAGGCTGTGTGCAGCCGAGTTGGTTCTGACTCCTAGTGACACATAGGGTTTCCTAGGCTGTAAATCATTATGAGAGCAGAAAGTATCCTTTTCCTCAGGAGCAGTGGTGGATTTAAACTACTGACCTTGCAGTTAGCAGTCCATCTCATAATCCACTGCTGTACCAGGGTCTGTCGAGTTGGTTCTGACTCATAGCAGTGGCTGGTTCTGACTCAGGAGTGGCTGGTGAGCGCGAACCACCGACCTTATGGTTCAAACCAACCTTGCAGTCCAGCGAAATAAGGCACAGCACCACACCAGGACACCAGCAGTAAAGAAGACAGTATGAAAACAGAAGTTGACTCTCAATGTGATAGACTGGGACAGTCACTGCAACAGTGAGCTCAAATAAAGGAAGGATTGTGAGATGGCCAAGGACAAGGCAGTATTTTGGTCTATTGTACATAGGTTCTCTATGTACAATAGGTTCTCTATGTACATAACTGACTCAATGACACTGAACGACAACAACTATATATATTTTGTTACTGTTATGAAGTGCTGTTGAGTCGGTTCCAACCCATGTTGTTGTTGTCAGGTGCCACTGAGTCAGAACCGACTCATAGCGACCCCATGCACAGCAGAACGAAACAATGTCCGATCCTGGGCCAACCTCACTACCGCTGCCACACTTGAGTCCATCAATGATGCCACCTGGCCAATCCATCTCGTTAGGGGTCTTCCTCTTTTTCTCCGACCCTCCACCTTACCCAGCATGACATCCTTCTCCAGCGACTATTTCCTTTGGACAATATGTCCAAAGTATGAGAGACGAAGCTTAGCCATCCTGGCCTCCAAGGAGCACTCTGACTGCACTTCTTCCAAAACAGATCTATTGGTTCTTTTGGCAGTCCATGGCACTTTCAGTATTCTCCTCCTACACCACAACTCAAAGGTATCAATTTTTCTATGATCTTCCTTATTCACTGTCCAGCTTTCGCTTCCATATGAGGCTATTGAAAACACCATGGCCTGGGTCAGGCGCAACTTAGTCCTCAAGCTGACATCTCTGCTCTTCAATACTTTAAAAAGTTCCTGTGCAGCAGATTTGCCCAATGCAATACGTCGTCTGATCTCTTGACTGCTGCTTCCACGAGTGTTGATAGTTGATCCAAGAAGAATGAAGTCCTTGACAACTTCAATCTTTTCTCCATTGATGAGAATGTTGTTTATTGGTCCAGTGGGGAGGATTTTGTTTTCTTGACACTGAGATGTAATCCATATCGTAGGCTGTGTTCTTTGATCTTCATAAGTAAATGTTTCAAGTCCTTTTCACTTTCAGCAAGCAAGGTTGTATCATCTGCATACCGCAGGTTGTTAATGAGTTTTCCTCCAATCCTGATGCCACGTTTTTCTTCATAGAACCCAGCAACCCATAGCGGCCCTGTATAGGGTTTCCGAGGTGCAACTGGTGAGCTTGAGCCACTGACCTTGCAGTTCAAACAGATCTGCAGTCTGGCGCATTAACCCACAGCGCCACACCAGGACTCCCTATAAATATGCGTGTTTCCCATTGCTGCTGTAACAAATTATCACAAATTTAGTGGCTTAAAATAGCACAGATTTATCTTACAGCTTTGTAGTTCTGAATCTGACCTAGGTGTCTCAGCACTAAAATTCTGTAGGAGAGAGTCTTTTTTTTTCTCCCCTTTCTTAACTTAAAGACTGACAGTCCATGTTCCTAGGCTTGGGGCCCCTTTCCTGCATTTCACAGCAGTAACCTGATGCCGCTCTGCTTCTACTGCCATTTTCACCTCACTGCCTATGACTCTTCAGTCTCCCTCCTCCATTTAAAACTTACCCACTGCCTCTAGTTGCCGCGACCCAATAGGACGGAGTAGAACTGCTCCACAGGTTTCAGAGGCTGTAAAGCTGTCCTGCTGCGGCGCTGTGGACTAATGCATCAGACTGAAAAGTCATTTGAACTGCAAGGTCGGTGGTTCAAACTCACCAGCTGCTCCTTGGAAACCCTATGCAGGGTAGCTATGGGTGGGAATTGACTTGATGGCACTTAACAACAACAACAAAGCTCTACTAAACCAAACTGCCTCATCTTTCTCCCCACGGAACAGCTGGTGAGTTGGAACTGCCAATCTTTTAGTAGGCAGCCCAATGCTTAACCCACTGAGCCATCAAGCCTACTCCTACATTTTGTTGTTGTTGTTAACTGCTGCCCAGTTGGTTCCGACTCATAGGGACCCTGTCAAGGGTTTCTGAGGAGCAGCCGCTGAGTTTGAAACACTGACCTTGCAGCTCAAACTGACCTTGTGGTCCAGTGCTTTGTCCTACAGGTGGGCACTGTGGGATAGAATAAACACTGGACCACGAGCTCAATTTACATGGCAAAGTTGTTCCTCAAGCCCACCAGCCAGTCCTCAGAAACCCTATGCTGCATCACTGGGTCACTATGAGTCGGAACCAACTCGACTGCAGTTAACAACAACAAATTACATTAGACCCATATAAATAATGCAGAAAAATTGCCTTATCTTAATAAAATCAGCTATTTCCACTGCTCTTGAATCAACTCTGATTAATTGTATCCCTAAAGGACAGAGTGGGCTCGTGGCATAGTGCTGCAGAATGATGTACTGGACCGCAAGGTCAGTTTGCATCTCAAGGTTGGTGGTTCAAACCCACCAGTAGCTCTTAGGAAACCCTATACAGGATCACTATGAGTAGGAACTGACTTGATGGCACTTAATAGCAACAACCTTTATGAAAGCAAACTGCCTCATCTTTCTTCCATCGAGTAGCCAATGGGTTCAAAACACAGATCTTTCACTTAACTGAGGACTTAACTGCTATGCTACCTGGACTCCTTTTGGGGGACTAGGGTGTAGACATATTTGGTGGGCATTATTCTCCTCACCGTAACACCCAAACTCTGTTGCAAGATGAAGTCTGCCAAAATTTTAATGAGAAGACAATTTCAATGCTTTTGAACTGCTGCAGCTCATGAATAGTAGTAAAACTTAATTATTTCTTTCAATCAAGTATAATAACATTAGCATTGAACTTTCCAAAGTCATCTCCAAAAAGATAATTATAAACAAATCTCACTTCTGATCATCAAAGCCAACATCTTAAATAAAATAGTAGCAATTATAAAGCACATCAAAAGAATAATACATCATGGCCAAGTGTTGTTTATCTTCTTAGACAATGAAAAGGTATTTTTTCACACTTAAGCATCCATTTTTTTAATAAAAACTCTCAAAATAAAAATATTATTGTGATAAAACATATATTAACTCAAAATGCACAAGAATGTTTAATGTATCGACAATAAAAGTATCACTCTGAAGCCTAGGACAAAAAATAAAATAAAAGGACCATCATCACCACTATTAGGAGCAATTAAGAGTAAGACATATGAGTCTTGGTGGTATGTGGATTAGGCATTGTTCTGCTAACTGCACAGCCGGTAGTTCAAATCCACCAGCCACTCTGCAGAAGAAAGATAAGGTTAGCTGTTCCTGTAAAGAATTACAGTCTCTGAAACCTTACACAGGGTCGCTATGAGTCAGACTGGACTCCATGGCACTATGTTGGCAATTTGAGTTTAAGACATATGAGGATGAAAATTGTTAAGGAGGGAGTAAAATTATCATATGGTTTCATAGCTGGAAAACTAAAAAGAGTTAACTTGCAAGGTCTTTCTACAACAGGAAAACTTCAATAACTTAACAAAGTACAAATTTAATGTTTAGCACAATAGCTTTTCTACAAGCAAATACAGCATTTAATAGACTTGATGAGATAAATACCTGAATTCACAAAGTTACAAATATAAAACCTATAAGAATAAACTTAACAAGAAATGTTTACAAGAACTATGTAGCTAACTTAGCACGTATGTTGGTTATAAGTTCACCTAAAATATACAACTGTGTCATTTCTAAATAGATTTATCAATTTTATATGATCCAAATAGTTTCTCTTTCTTTTTTTTAAAGTTGCACAAAGTAAGTTAAAGTTGTTTGAAAGAAAAACAAAACGGAATAAACAAGAATAGCGAGGGAGTGGATTATTGTTGTTAAGTGCCGTCAAGTCGGTTCCAACTTATAACGCCCCTTATAGGGTTTCCGAGAGTTGGCTGGTGAGCTTGACCTGCCAACCTCGTGATCCAAACTGACCTTGAAGTCCAGTGCATTAACCCACAGCACCATACCACGACTCCAGAGAATGGATGGTAACAGGAAATTGGCAGAGTAGGGAGCTTCAAATTCTCATACCACTACTGAAAATGTCATACTCAAGTTTGTCTCAACTCTAAAAAACAATCAAAGGTTTACTGTATGCAACTGAATCAAGAATAACTTTAAAAAATGGGAAGGAAAGATCTGTGGCAATTTTACATGCCCTTACCCATCTCTCTCGGGTCTCATTCAGTCTCAAAGATGGCAGCCCACGTTCCCATCATGGGATTTTCTCCTTGGTTCTGGAGGGAAGCGAGCAGACTTTATTCACAAATCACTGTGTACTCATGTATCGTTTATAATCTGTCTGGTGCTACCTGAGGAATGACATAAGATGTTGGGATCTGTTTGTCTAGCTCAGAATCAGGCGGGAGAGAAGAATGACAAGCAATGCTTGAAAACACAGTACGACAAATAAAAAACCCACACCCACAAGGGTCAAAAGGTAGTGATTGAAGCATACAGCTTGGGAGGAAAAGCAAGGGAGACAGTTTCTTTGGCAAATCAGATATTCAAAAGTACCCATGTATGCTATGGGAGAAAATTAACACTCTCTGCTCCTGTAGATTTACAACCTTGGAAACCAAATCCATAGCACCAATCACCACTGCTACCATAAAGAAATAGAAATTACAGGAGGGGAGGGAAACAAAGTAAAAATTGTTGTTGCTCAGTGCCATTGAGTCAGTTCCGATTCATGGAGACATTAAGAACAACAGAACAAAATGGGCTTGGTCACGTGCCAGCCTCACAATTGTTGGTACACTTCAGTCCATTGCTCTCCCTCTGTGACAATCCATCTTGTTAGGGCCTTTCTCTTTTTTGCTGACCCTACACTTTATCAGCATGGGGTCCTTCTCCAGGGACTGGTCCCTCCTGATAATATGTCCAAAGTATGAGAGACGAAGCCTCACCATCCTGGCATCTAAGGAACATACTGACTGTACATCCAGCACAGATTTGTTTTATTTTCTGGCAGTCCATTGTTGTTGTTGTTGTTGTTGTTAGGTGCCATCGAGTCCACACCGACTCATAGCAACTTTATGCACAGCAGAATGAAACACCGCCCAATCCTTGGCCAACCTCACTACTGTTGCCACGCTTGAGTCCATCAATGCTGCCACTTGTCCAATCCATCTCATTGTGGGTCTTCCTCTTCTTCTCTGACCCTCCACCTTAGGGGCAGACTATGGAAGAGACCATCAATTACTCATACACAAATTCAAACTGAAGCTGAGGAAAATGAAAACAAGTCCATGAGAGCCAAAATATGACCTTGAATATATCCAGCAGTCCATAGTACTTTTAATATTCTTCTCCAACACCATAACTCAAGCACATCAATTCTTCTACAATTATTCACTGTCCAACTTTCAAATACATTTGAGGCCATTGAAAATATCATGGCTTGAGTCAGGTGCACCTTAGTCCTCAAACTGACATCTTTGTTCTTGAACACTTAAGTATTCAAAGAGGTCTCCTGCAGCAAATTTGCCTGCTGCAATACATTGGTTGTTACTTCTGTGAGTGCTGATTGTGAGTCCAAGCAAAATGAAGTAATTGACAACTTCAATCTTTTCTCCATTTATCATGATATTATTTATTGGTTCAATTGTTTCAAAAGATTTTAGTTTTCTTTACATTGAAGTGCAATCCATACTGCAAGCCCTAGTCTTTGATACTTCATCTGCATGTTATTTTAAGTCTTTTTGGCTTTCAGCAAGCAAGGTTGTACCATCTGCATATCACATGTTGTTAATGATTCTTCTGCAATCCTGATGCCACATTCTTCTTCATATAATCCAGTTTCTCAGATTCTTTTCTGAGCATATCAGTTGGATAAATATGGTGAAAGGATATAACCCTGGTTCACATCTTTCCTGATTTTAAACCACTCAGTGTCCCCTTCAGCAGAGTGAAGGGTCAGGGAATGAATGGAAGAACCCCAATCAGACAGCTTGGCACCATGGCAGCAGCAATAGGTTCAAGTTTAACAACACTTGTGAGGATGGTTCAGGATTAGGCAGTGTTTTGTTCTGTGGTGCATAGGGCCACTATGAGTTGGAACCAACTGGACAGCACCTAACAATAACAACATCCCCTTGTTCTGTTCAAACAACTGCCTCTTAGTCTATTTACAGGTTATTCTATACCCATACGAAAACATAAATTATGGAGATGAAAATCACAATAATGGAATTTTTTTAAAAATTCACTACAGGGTTTCAACACCAGCTATGAGAATGCAGAAACAAGAATTAGTGAACTTGAAAATAAGTGAAACTATCCACTCTAAAGAGCAGAAAGAAGAATAAGAAAACGTGAACTTAGTCTAAGAAACCTATAGGACACCATCAAGTTGATTAATATACACATTATGGGAGCACCAAAAGGAAATGAGAGAGACAAAAAAGGGCAGAAAAAAATATTTCACAAAATAATGTCACACACAAAAAAGTTAATGGCATAAAGAAGTTCTTCCTTATTAGTAATTACCCTAAACACAATGGTTTAAAACTGCTTCATTAGTAAGTAGAGACTGGTGGAATTTATTTTTTTTTTAAATAATTCAGTGATGTTGAGGTTCAAACCCAGAAGGGAAAATCCTTCCATATGGGTATTTGCTGAGAGACAGAAACACTAACCAGGAAACAGTCCAGCAGACTTGGGTTATTCCAACATGGAAACTTACAAACAGGGACAGCAGTACTGTTCCCAGTGGTGGCTGACTGGACAGGCAAGATTCAGGACCAAGGGATCAGACTGTGACCCTTTTATACTAAGGAGTAAGCAACTCTCGTGTGCCCAGTTGTGCATGGGTGGTGTATAACTCAGCAGGGGAAAGGAGTCCTAAGGGACTGGACTATTTGCCCAGACACAGTGGATGAGATTATGAGAACAGGGTACTCTGGCAGGCATAGTAACAGAGTGGGAGATGCAACATGGCAAATCATTCAGACTGCTTGCATGGCCATTTTTAGAGCATTCAGCCCTCGCCCCTACAAGTGATATGCTTTCTACAAGACACTCACCTTAGATCCAAATACATAAAAACATAGAAAGCTGAAGGAAGGAATAAGATATTCCATACAAATCATAATCAAAAGAGAGACAAGGTGGCTATGTTATCAACAGACACCATATATATTTAAGCTTTAAAAAAAAAAAAAAAGGTTCTAAGAGACTAAGAAGGATATAGTGTATTGATAAAAAAAATTCAAGAAGATACAAAAACTGTAAATATGAACATAACTAGCAAGAAAGTCCCAAATATACAAAGCAAAAATCGACATAATGGAAGAAAGAAATAGACAGTTCACCAATAATAGTTGGGACCTAAAATATTCAACTTTCAATAATGAACAAAACAACTAGACAAAATCAATCAGTAAACAAGTGCCATGAACAGCATATAATCCAATGAGATGTGTTGACACAGTGGCTTCAGCAGACCGTTGTGCATAGGGATGTTGTGAGTCAGAACCACTCTATAGCACCTAACAGCAACAGCATTGCAAGCTTTTACCATTACAGTGAAGTTTGCTAACATCTACAGCTGAATTGTGTGGTCATTTTATGACTGTCTTCTTCCACTTTTTCTTATCCAGACCCATCAGATAAAGAGTTGTTTAATGAGAGTTATAAAGATTAAGGATGGAAGAAACTTATTGAATAATTTACTACAACATGCAACTCAGTGACATTGTGTTCATCAGGTTGTGCAAATATTACCATTATCTGTTTCCAATGTTTTTTCAACATCTTTAGCAAAAGCTCATTGCCCCTTAAGAAATTACTTCTTCTTCCTCTCTCACAGAGGGTAGATTTTGATTGGATTATAATGGAGTTCTGGTGTGGCACTGTAGGAAAAGCACTGGACTGTTATATGCAAAGCTAGAGGTTCAAGCCCATCAGTCATTCCTTGAAAACTCTGTACAGTGTCACTATAAGTCAGATTTTTAAATATCTTTAAATTTGTATTGTATTGGGCAAATTTGATACCAAAGATCTCTTTAAAATTTTCGACCAAAGATGTCACTTTGATGACTAAGGTGCACTTGACCCAATCCATGGTCTTTTCCATAATCTCAGATGCATGTGAAAGCTGGGCAATGAGAAAGGAAGACCGAAATATAATTAAAATTATGGGAAATGTTTGGAAAATATGTTGGATATATTACTAACAGAAGAACAAACAGATCTGTCTTGGAGAAAGTGCATCCAGAATACTCCTTAGAGGTGGGGATAGGAAGATTTTGTCTTGCTTATTTTGGAACATGTTACCAGGAGGGACCAATTCCTGGAGAAGGACACGATGCTTGACAAAGTGGATGATAAGATGTAGTGTTTGAGAAAACAGAGGAAGACCCCCCAATGGGATGTATTGGCACCATGATAGGAACAATGGGCTCAAATGTAGCAAAGATTGTGAGTTTGGCTCAGGATTGGGCAGTGTTTCCTTCTGCTGTTCACAAGGTTGCTATGAGTCAGTATCAACTCAATGGCACCTAACAACAACAAAGAAGATGGTCAGCGACAAAGAGGAAGCTTCTCAATGAGCTGGGTTGACACCGTTGCTGCAACAATGAGCTCAAACATAGCAATGGTTTTGAGATGATGCAGGACTGGACAGTATTTCCTTCTGTTGTACACTAATGTAAGTAGGAATCCATTCATTGGTACCTAACAACAGCATCAAGATCAGAGCATGGAGACAGAAACTGTTAGGAATGCCAATGGTTGAAGCAGAAGAGGAAAAGAAGATTCTTTTTCTTTTACTTTGCATTTCCTCTGACTCCAAGTGTAGTGTACAGGTTTAAAGGGCAGCATTTTTTCCCTCGCTTACTCCCTGCATCAGCTCTAACATCTAACATCTGCATCTACTGTTAGATGCAATCTCTAACAGTAACTGCATTCCTCTGGCTCACTGGGATCCAGTATCTTCATTCCTCTCCATCTTCGTTGAGCCCTTTGAGGTCCCTGATATTCACTAGAACCTGGATTCATCACCATTCTTTGTTCTCTTTATTCTGCCCCTGACAAAAATCAGACGCTGACTGGATTTTGACTCATGGTGTCCCGCCACGTGTCAAAGTACAACTGTGCTCCGAGGAGTTTTCAGGGACTCAATTTTTCAAAACTCCAGTCCTTTCTTCTGAGGTGCTTCCGAGCGGACTCAAACCTCCAACTTTGCAGTTAGCAGCCAAGAGTGTTAACCATTTGTACCACCCAGGGACTCAACCCTATCCATCCCTCTACAAATAGTCCCTTAAAATCTCTTCATTTGAACCAAATGAAGAAAATTCTGTTTTCTACTGAAATCAAATGCTAAAAATAGTAGTGTGTTTTCTACAAATTTCAAATATGTATATAACCAAAAAAAAGCTAAAGAAATTTCTCCTTCCTATAATCATCACCTTAAATAAACAACAGTTTTATAAATCAAATAGTAAAATATCTGGTATATTTAAATATTTTTGTTAAGAGCCATCCAGTTGGTTCTGACTCAGTGATTCTATACAGAGTTTCCAAAGAGCAGCTGGTGGGTTTGAACCACTAACCTGAGGTTAGCAGTCCAGTGTTTATCCAACAGTGCCACACAAAGATATTGTGTGAAATTTGAATTGTTGTGAGCAATGTGCTGTGGAGTTAGTTCAGACTCATAACGACGACCCTGCACAGGGTTTCTGAGACTGTAAATCTGTACTGGAGCAGAAAGCCTCATTGTTCTCCCACAGAATGGTTGGTAGTTTGGAACTGTTGAACTTGGGGTTAGCAGCCCAGCTCTCAACCACTACGCTACCAGAGAGACATAATTTTTGGATTGAGAATGATTTACAGCCAATAGCACCAATTGCAAGTCCCTTTTCTAAAAGATACTGCTCTTGCTTTTACTTGTCTTTGTATTTTTTTTTTAACACAGTCGAGCTCAGTAAGGGACTTCTAATCATCGTTTGCTGATTCTAAGGGACACGTACACAAATAGCACTTGCTTTTAATCAATATTACAAATGCTTGCTGAAGGGAAGTTCAGCCTCTGCCTAAAGTTCCTCCCTGAATTTGTCAGTGGCATTTAAGTTTCTTTAGCTGAAAAGTACCATGAGATGCTAGGAAGGAGAGAAAAGCAGGCCACTTGTGAGCTAATAAGGCAGACTCCTAACAAGGATTGTTTCTCATCACATAATTATCCTGCTGAAGGTATGCATGTTCTATTTTAAATGACTTAGAGCATTCAGGGTCTGCCACTGTCCCTGAGAGGAGTTTCCATGACATATATCATTCTGCCAAATAGTTTTCCTTGAAAGTCTGCATTCGTCCTTAATGACACATTCATCTTGGGTGCCATTTGTTTTCTTCCTGAGTTTATATTTTGCATGTCTTTTCAGGAGACATTAATAAAAACCAACATCATCCTCCACAGCCCAGTGAGTACTAAAATTTGCTTCATGCCTGCTTTGCATGAGACATCATGCATGCTTTTTGTTTGTTTGTTTGATTTTTGTCTTTTGTTGAATGCATTCCCACTTATTCATGAAAAAAAAAAAAATGTCAGGGATCCTCTATTCTCCTTGGGCATATATGTTTGTGGTCCTCCACCTCACTTTTCGCATGTAGTTCTTCATGTATCCCTTTCACCTGATAGTATCTGGTATGAAAAGATGTTACAAGAATATTCCATATTCAAGCATTAGCATACACAGTCTTTTTATCTGCAATGTGATTATTTACTTAAATATAAATTGAAGATGACTTTAAAAATAAGTAAGCACCATAAATTATTGAAAATTGATAGAATTCATAGACTTTGGGGAAATCTTCTAGAACAGTGTTAATGACTTGGAAGGATAAGGATAAGGAGCTGTGAGTTATAGTAGAAAAACAGTGGACTTTGACTGTGAAGTTGGCTCAAGATCACATAATCTCTCCGAATGGGCTTTCTCATCAACCACACTGTGTACTCCTTGCCAAATTCATAACAATAATTTAACATTTAATTAGATAACAATTTCTGATATGTCTATGTGTGTGCACACATGTGTATGTAATACGCATTAACATGTGTTGTTGTTAGGCACCATTGAATCGGTACCAACTCATAGCAACCCTATGCACAATACACTGCCTGATCCTGGGCCAATCTCATAATTGTTGCCACGCTTGAGCCCATTGATGCTGCCACTTGGCAAATCCATCTCACTGGGGGTCTTCCTCTTTTTCTCTGACCCTCCACATTACCAAACATGAGATCCTTCTCCAGCGACTGGTCTCTCCTGACAATATGTCTGAAGTATGAGAGACGAAGTTTGGCCATCTTGGCCTCCAAGGAACACTCTGACTGCACTTCTTCCAACACACATCTGTTTGTTCTTTTGGCAGTCCATGGTACTTTCAATATAGTGTACCAAAATCTATCTCATATATAATTTGATGGAAACAATATAAATATCTTCCAGATTGATTGTTGTGGGTAAATTCATATTAGTAGATCTTTGAATATTGATTCACATTTAAGCACACCATTATTGCTTTAGTTTTCTGCATAACTGTTCTATTTCCTTACTCTTTTTAATTTAGCATAAACCTGAGGCTATAGACGTGGCTTGAGTTCTCACATACCCTTTGGCATCATCTGAAAAATGCTACCCCCATATATTCATCATTTTTATTTTATGATTGAGGAAATAGGAATAGGAAGCAGTTGGTAGTAGAAGATTAAATAATTAATTCTTCAGTTTCTTATCACCTTAGAATTACCATAGCCTAAGTGTCTGTTCCCTCAAAGATTTACTGTCTCAGAACCCCATATATAGGGACGCTATGACTTGAAATTGACTCAATGGCAGTGAGTTTAGTTCTGTGGTTTTTAGGGATTTCATGACTTTGAATTGTGTCATGATGTTTAGCTATGAGCCCTTAAGACACACATTCATTTCAATCTGTACTTTATATGCTAGGTGACCAAGGCTAAAAAATGTTCATGTTTCCCAGGACTGTTTTGAGGATTAAGTGAATAATTACATGATAAAAATATTAATATAATTGTTAGATGACAACAGGTAGGCAGAGTGTATGTTTCTATGACTATCGCCCTAGGGCCAATGAATGAGCAGCACTGTGGACCCAAGGTAGAATAGCTATGCAGAGGATCACAAATCTTAATTCACTTACTAAACATTCCTGACCAAATGGGCAAATACAGGCCTGAAACCTGCTATTCCGACAGGATCCACAACATGATGCCAAGTCCTCTGCTGATTTGTCTCCTCTGATCAATGATGACCCAACAATCAAACCAACAGCAATGGAAATTAGAATAGCAACTACAACAAAGCATTTGAACATCACATATCCTCTCCTTCCCATTTTTACTCTTCACCGAAGAAAAGTTTACGTTCTTAAATTCTCTGAAATGTCTTGTTTTGTTTTCCACACAAATAAAAAGTTGTGTCTTGGTGTCCATGGCCCAGTTCTACCAATAGATAACTGGTGCATGACAATGTATGGATGGGTGAGTTATCTACAGAATATAGTAGAGGTCATTAGACTTCCTTTGACAGCTACTTTTAATAACGATCCAATCTACCAGACTCAGGTATTATAAAAGTATGTGGTTTTTTCATATTTGTGCCATCTTGTTCCAAATGATGTATCCTCAGCGTCCCGCATTTGATCATCAGCCACTAATCTCTCCAGTAACCCATCACACAAATATTTGAGTTTTTGTTATACAAAGCTTAGAGTAAATGAATGGCTCCTTTCTAAATGTCTCTGTTGTGCTATCTCCTCCCTCTTGTGTTTTGGATCTAATCTCAATATTTTACATTGTTGTTGGTAAGTGCCGTTGAATCAGTTCTGACTTGTAGCAATCCTATATAAGGTTTCCAAGGAATGGCTGGTGAGTTTGAACTGCTGACCCTGTGGTTCAAACTGACCTTACGATATAGTACTTATCCTACAGCGCCACACCAGGACTCCAATTTTACATTATGCTTTGCTCATTTGAGTCCTTCCCATCCATTTTTAATCTTGGTTTCACCGTTCAACATACCAATCACTCTGCTGTTCCTCTAGACAAGGAGAAGATGAGATCTCATTAAGCTTGAGGACATTAATCAAGGGACATTCATCAAGGGACAAAGGCTGTCTTGACAGTGGGTTGAAAAGTGTTTTGAGGCCAGTAAAAATGAGTGCTCTGTCAAGTCAAGCTGCTTGTCATGAGCACGAGAAAAGAAAATGGCTGCTGAGAAATTGAACATGTGCATGAGAGTTTTGTTTCAGTTAGATTAGGCTATGCTGTTGTGTGCTGTTGAGTTGGTTCCAACTCATAGCCCCCTTATATAGGGCTTCCGAGGCCACCTATCTTTATGGCTATGCTGTAGTGCTGCTTTAAAAAAAAAAAAAAAAATACTAATCCAGGTGTTGCTGTAAAGATGTAGTTAGTATCTACAATTAGTTGATGTTCAATAAAAGAGGTTAGCCTGGGTAATGTGGATGGCCCCATCTAATTGGTAGAAGGCTTTAAGAACGGAATCTGAGGTTTCCCAGAGAGGAAGAAGAATGTAGCATAAACTCACATGAACTTCCAACCTGCAGCCTGTCCAATGGATTTTGGTGCTATTAAACACTCAGTTGCTAACTGAAAGGTTGGCAATTCAAATCCTCCAGGGGATCCATGGGGCAAGACCTGAGGATTTGCTCCCATAAAGACTGTAGCGGTTCTTAAGTGGCGTGGAGTTGGTAGCGACTCATAGTGACCCTGTGTAAGGGCTCCAAGAAGTGACTGGTGGGTTTGAACTACTGATTTTTTTTGGTTATCAGTCCAAGTGCTTGGCCTACAGTACCACAATATATATGTTGTTGTTGTTGTTAAATGCCATCAAATCATTTCCAACTTGTTGTTATGTGCCGTGGAGTTGGTTCCAACTCATAGTGACCCAGTACAGGGTTTCTGAGGCTGTATATCTTTACGGGAGCACAAAGCCTCAGCTTTCTCCTGTGGAACAGCTGGTAGTTTTGAACTGCTGACTTTGAGGTTCGCAGCCCAATTCGTAACCACTACACTACCAGAGCTCCTTATAGCAACCCTGTATAGGGTTTCTGAGGCTATGAATCTTAACGGGAGCAGAAAGCCTCATCTTTTTCCATCAGAGCAGCTGGTAGATTTCAACTGCTGACCTTGCAGTTAGCAATCCAGGTTGTAACCCACTAGGGTACCAGGGTTCCTTTAGATAAATATATATGGTGTCCTGGTGTGGCACTGTGGCTTAATACGCTGGACTGCAAGGTCAGCTTGAAGTTCAAGGTCAGCAGTTCAAGCTTACCAGTTGCTCCTCAGAAACCCTACACAGGGTCACTATGGGTCAGAACCAACTCAACAACACTAAACAACAACAATACACACACACACACACACATAAGGAGTCCTGATGTGACACCATAGGATAAGAACTTGACCTCAAAGTTGGTTTGAACTGCAAAGTCGGAGGTTCAGACTCACCAGTTACTCATTGGAAACTCTATACAGGGTCGCTATCAGTCTGAGCCAACTCTATGGCACTTAAGAACAAAGATAACAAAGTATATATATCTATATACAAAACAGATAGATCTTCAAAACATTTGTGGAAAAATGTAATTGAAAGATAATGGGATTTTTCCACGAACTTTTTGAAACCCCTTGTGTGTCTGTGTATATGTGTATATACATATATGCACATATATATAAGTAGATAGATAATAGAGAGAAAGAGAGAGAATGCTGGTTGGGGGCTGCTTTCAGCCATCGTTTATCCTATATTCTACCTTTTGAGAAGTCATTTACAAGCAGAAGGCACGTCAGTCCAAACATGTCCAAATTTGAGGCATTTTAGGCATTCTTCCAAAGCCAAGTGCAATAGTGAATACTGTTTGAAGAAATGATCTTATAAATGAACAAAAGAAAAAAGCAGGTAATGACAGATAAGAAATGAAAACGAGATTATGTGAAGTGAGGAGATTCTTTTGCTGTTGTTAGTTGTCTTTCGAATCAATTCTGACTCACAGAGGACCTATGTATAAGGAGTAGAACTACCTCATAAGGTTTTCAAGGCTCTGACCTTTTAGAAACCGATCACTAGGACTGTCTTCCAAGTTGGCTCTGGGTGGGCCCAAACTGACATATCTATATTAATTATCACACTCAGCAATCATCAAATGGAAAATCTCACAAGTCCTCTGTTCTTTCAATTCAATAATGGAAAATTTCATTTGATCAGAAAACTCATAAGAAAGACTCACTTGAAGAGTCCATCCTTTAAACAAAGCTAATAGTTAAACGATAGAAATTATGTTACCAATAGAAATCTTATAAGAGATAAGAGTAAACACAGTAACGGTGACTATGATGATGATGATGATGATGATGACTGTATTCCCAGGCACTTTTTAAAGGGCCTCTCATGCATGATCCAATTTAATCCACATGACTAGGGAAGCTGGTAGCACCAATATTCCAAGCGTTTGAAGAGAAGATCTAAGAGGTTGAATCTACTCAAGGTCTCATTGTTGAAACAGAGCAGGGCTGGGACATAACAGCCTCTTTCAAACCCCCTACATTTAACAACTGCATCATATTGACTGACTAATAGTACCCTAATCATTACCAATAAATCTTACCTTCATCTCAGCTCAGGTCAACTCTGTGTACCGCACAAAAGAAGGATCATGGTGCTAAGCATAGCAACGTATCAGTATAAATCCTGAAGAAAGTTGCACTTGTAAAATCTCGGGACAGTGCCTTTTCTATTGCCAGAGTGCTAGACCTCTGTCTTACTCGCTCAGTAGTTTTAGCAGACAGCACCTCAGCAAGTTTGTACGGTAATCTTTTTGGACTGATCTCATTTACGCTTGCCCATTTCTTGCCAGTAACAAATCTTGTAAAAACACTTAGCGTTCCAGGGCTTTTCACACCATAACTCATCTATCTGAAGGTTTAAAAAAGTAATTCACAACATAGCTCTCCATCAAAAGAGGTAATCATTTCCATTTCTGTCTCCATGTAAGATATAATAATTCTGTAATTTATGGGGCCACATAAGCTCTCTGACTTATATCATTTGGAGCATAATGTGATCTTCTCTGATTCATAGCTGCCATTTATCCAGAGACTGTGCAGGACACTGTCTATTTATTGAACATTCTCATTTAAGTCTCACAACAATTGTAAGGGAAGGTATCAGTATCACCACATCCCTGTTGAAGTAACAATTATAGATCATGCAACTAGTAACCAGAGACAGGAGCAAAACTGGGGAGCATTGATAATTCTAGCTTAATGAATAAAAGAGTGGGAAAGTAGATTGAAGGTCTAATATGGGCGCCATCTGCCTCATGTTAATAATCGCGATTTTATGATGTATTTATTCAACTAACTTTTCTTTTTAATGTTTCATTGTGAATTATGTGATAGTTTACATGGGAGAACATTAGTTTTACATTCATCCTATGGTATATTGTTTCATTGCCATGGGTACAATCCCCTCCATGCATCATCAACCAACCAAAGGGTATATACTACAAGCCTGCACCCTGGTCGTCGGCACACAGCCCCAATCCCTCTCTGTGTCTAAAGTCCCCAGCTGCTCCATATCTCCATGTCATCGTCTCTGCCTCCATCTCAGGCATCACTGATTCTCTGGGTAGGGTCCTGCTCTCCGCTCTTCTCCCTTGATGGTATCAGGGACCTCCACTCCTATACTGAAAAATTAATCATTCCCCTCCTTGCTACAAAACGTCTACCTTTACATTTCCAACCCTCACAATCAGTCCTGATAACAATTATTCACTATTTTATCACAAGAGACCTATACACATTTCCTTTCATCAGCCCCACCTAGACAGATTGGATACTACTCAGTGGAGATTCTACCTTCCTCCATGCTCTCTGGATCTAGGTTCCCTCTTGAAAGCTTGTAAGCCAGTCACTTCTTGCCTTTGTAGCCCTGCCCCCAATTTTGGATAGCCAATGTTCAAGTTGCCCATCCCCGTCTACTCTGTGTATGGAGGGGGTGGGAATGATCCTTGCTGTATTATTCAACTAACTTTTACAAAGCTTAATCTAGGTATAGAACACAGAGGGATTATTGATTTATACACCCAATGCATGTAATAGTTAAAGGCGTTATCACCAAGAAGGTTCAGGTCTGCTTTATTGACTACACAAAGGCATTTGAGTGTGTGGATCATGACAAGCTATGGACAACATTGCAGACAATGAGTATCCTGGAACACTTATTTGTGCTTGTTCATAGACCAAGAGGCAGTTGTTTGAACAGAAAAAGGGAACACTGAATGGTTTAAAATCAGGAAAGGTGTGAGCCAGGGTTATATTCTTTCACCAGAGTTATTCAATCTGTATGCTGAGCAAATAATTCAATAAAATGGATTATATGAAGAAAAAACGTAGCATCACGGTTGGAGGAAAATGCAGTAACAATTTGTGATATGCAGGTAATACAATCTTGCTTGCTGAAAGTCATGAGCATTTAAAATACTTACTGATGAAGATCAAAGACCACAGCCTTTAGTATGGTTGCACCTTAATATAAAGAAAACAAAAATTCTCACTTGATAAATAACATCAAGATAAATGGCGAAAAGATTGAAGTTGTCAAAGCCAAATTTTGCTCAAATCAATCACCAACACTCGTGGAAGCTGCAGTCAAGAATTCAAACAACATATTGCATTAGGCAAATCTGCTGCACAAGACCTCTTTAGAGTGTTCAAGTACAAAGATATCAGTTTAAAAATTAAGGTGAACCTGACCCAAACCATGGTATTGTCAATAACCTCATACGCATGTGAGAGTTGGACAATAAATAAGGAAGACTATAGAAGAGTTGATGAATTTGAGTTATGATGTTGGAGGAGAATATTAAAAGTACCATGGACTGCCAACAGGACAAACAAATCTGTGTTGGAAGAAGCACAGCCAGAATGCTCCTTAGAAGCCAGGATGGCCAGATTTGTGTCGCATGCTTCATACATATTGTCAGGAGGGAACAGTCCCTATAGAAGGACATCATTCTTGGTAAAGTGGAGGGTCAGTGAAAAAGAGGAAGACCCCCAATGAGATGTATTGGCACAGTGGCTGCAGCAATGGGTTCAAGTGTAGCATAGATTGTGAGATTGTCATAGGAATGGGCAGGGTTTCATTCCATTGTGCTTAGGGTCACTATGAATCAGAACTGACTTGATGGCACCTAACAACAACAAAACAATGACGTTATTGACTTTTGGGAGCAGATCATTCTTTGGTTTGAGGGGTTGTCTTGTGCATTGTACGATGCTTAGTAGTGTCCTTGGCCTCTACCAGCAAGATATCTGGCCTCTACTTAGTCTTTGGGTGATGCACTTAAGAGTTCAAGATGAGACTTTTTGCTCCCTAAAGGATGTACAGCCTTGGAAACCGTAGTCAGGGTCGTTATAAGTAGTAACCAACCTGACAGCACTTAAAAACAAGTAACAAGAAAGTTGTTCGCTGAAACCCACCCAGAGGATATATATTCTTGCTGTTGTTGTTAAGTGCCATGGAATCAATTCAGACTCATAGTGATCCTGTATAGGGTTTCTGAGGGACAGGTGGTGTGTTTGAACTGCCTAAGTTACAGTGTAATATACCTACGTGTGTCCTGACTCTTATTTCTTGTGTGAGGGAATGCTGGGTCATATAGTATTTCTATTTTCAACACGGTGTCATGCATCTTATTAGCAAGCTATCCAATTCTTTTGATGGGCCATGATCACCATGGTCTTGTAACTCCCAAGAAAAGATTGGTTGGGCCTATGCAAATAAGGTGATTGTGGCCCACCAAAGGAACTGGACAGCTTGCTAATAAGGTGCATGGCACCCTTGGGGGCTGGTACTATGTGAACAAGGTGAATAGAACCCTAACAAAGGGATTGGTCAGTGGTGCCATCCTTCTAGGCTTAAAGTGAGCTATCTCAGAGGCAGAAAAGGGAGACCACAACCACCAAGAGAAAGAGAGGCACTTCCTTTGGGCCCAAGGTCCCCGTGCTGAGAACCTCTTAGACCCAGAGAACAGAGAGAGAACTGTTAATACCAGAAATGCACAAGGCAGTGAGAAATGGTGACGGAGGCACAGTGACAGCAGAATTAGGGGGGACTGCAAGGCAGTTCAGTGGATGTTCCACTCTAGGGAGCAAGGAAGTTACAGGGTCTGTGCTGATGCACATAAGAGCACTAAACACTTTTTGGCAGGAGGCTTGCTGGTGGAGTAGGGTGCCTCTGAGCACTTATCAGTGGAGCTAACTAGCACAACACAAGAAAGTTGAGCACCTTTGGGCCAAAGCTTACTAGTGGAATCGATTGTCCTCAGACACTTATTCATAGAGCTAAAGTAACCCTTACCTGAGTAGGACAGAGGCCTGGCCATCTAAAGAGTCAGGCTGGAGGGTCTGAGGACCAAAAAGGCCAAGGGCCAGAGGGAGGGCTACCTGCAGGTAAGGCTGAGAAAAGGCTATCTTGCTCAAAGAATTGTATCTGGAGTCTTCCCTGATGTGAAATGTAACCTATTCATTCTCTAACTGACCCCCCAATCGAGTACGCTATCTGAGTTCTCTGTGGCCATTGCAACAAATGATCAAATCCAGCAGAGGAGTAGAGGATGCAGTGGAAGGGACAGCTGGTATCACAATTAGTAAAAAGTTTGGAGAAAGAAGGTATATCTGACCTCTGCTTCTTAGAAATCAGTCTTAGGCTGATGCCAATAGTGATTCTCTCTCCCGCTGGTGAAGATAGAGGTCAGATGCCTATGCCATCCCATTAGACAGACCCTAGTTGGTGAACAATTCTGATAAATAGGTGACATCTTAGTTGCCTAAACGGACAATATTCTTATTGTCATTGTTGCTGTTGAGTTAGCACTGAGTCATGTTGTTGTTGTTAAGTGCCCTTGAGTCAGCTCCAGCTGGTCTTTACGTTAGTGGTCCAGTGCTTATCCTACAGTGCCACACCAGGACATGTTGTCCACTTCTGCATCATCTTCTTGGTCATTGATGTGCTTGAGTATTAATGGAAGTTTGCTGCTATTTCTGCTCATTTTGAGTCATGCTGCATGAGCAAATGAAGGTTCCTAAGGCTTTAGTCCGTCAACTCTACTTTGAGAAGGCAGTTTTTCTCTAGTTGTATTTTGGGTTTATTTCAATCCATGGATGAGGAAGTTTCATCTCTCAGTATTATATCAGAAATATATTATTGCAATACAGGGTTCTTATTGTCTAATTTTAGGAAGTAGATCTTTCTTGACTGTACTTTGTTTGGAAGCTCTGCTTAAAATTGTCCACTGTGTGTGACCCTTCTGGTATTTGAAATACTGGTGGCATAACTCCCAACATCATAGCAGCACACAAGTGGAAACAGCATGAAAACTTGATGATAGGTAGTGAAATTTAGAAAATACTTTAATTCATATTCAATGTTTCCGGCCCAGCCCCACTCCAGTGTGAATCAATTTGCAACCTGTTAAAACAATATTAAAACACACCATTGGTTCAAATGCAGCTACAAGAATTTTTTGTTTTGTTTTGGGATGGAAAGAGAGCAGGCTGACCTAAACTCAATCCCAGAGAGGTCTGTGCTATTGGTTTTAGACGACTGAATATTCAGAAAAGCTGATAATACATAGAGTAATTACTATGGGAGCAGATCAAAGACTTGCAGCCTACAGTGCTGCAAGCTCAGGTAGCGGAGGTACTGGCAAACTCCTCGAGGACTCCCAGGAAGGTCTACATGGTTGATTTTAGAGCAGAAGCTTGGAGTACTGTCCCTTTGTTGTTGTTTTTAACTTTTATTGTGAATTTGGAAATGGTTTACAGAACAGGCTATCAGTTTTCCATTGGAGAATTCAAATGTGTTTTGTTTCATCTGATTGATTGCAATCCTCTCATTGTAAATCTCTTATCCGACTTCCTCTCAGTGTTTCTTGTTACCATTCTTCCTTCTTTCCTAACCCTTCTGAATTTTGTCTATGGTTAAATATTGCCCTTTTGATCACAAATGGTTGAATATTCTAAGGTGTTTCTTATTCACTTAGCTATAAGATTTTGAAACTTAATAGCATTGAGAAACATTTTAGGGCAGATAAAAATTGTTGGGATGCCAAGTTGGAGGAACTCTTTAGTGGAAAAAAACTGAAAAGCCTGGGAAAAGATTTGATGAAAGGTCAGAAATAACATGCTACTTTTTATTATCAAACAATTTAAAGTGTTTTGTGGATGATGACTGGCTTATACATTGTTAAAATGGTGGGACTTCGTACTTACAAAAGACCCATATGAATTCAGAAGGATAGTCAATATAGAATCAAGTATCAAAACAAAGAAGTAAGTAATAAGTAAAACTCAGTGATAACGCTAAAATAATTAAAGATTAAAAAAACACTGAAAAGTCTTAGCTTTTTGGCAATCTGAATTGGAGAAGAAAATAGAGAGGCAAAGAAGGAGTGAAAGAATGGACCATTTTCTTGGAATAGTTTAGATCATTTAATTAACTATAGAAGGAAGAAGAATGTTTTACTTCATTATTTCAGTGGCACTTTCACACATAAGAGAGTATCTTCTTTTCCCCCAAGACTTGCTTGAACATTATACTGCTAATTCCCCTTCACCTACAATATAGCTCTTGTAGAAAGAAAGAAGCTTCCTGCTCTCCTTGCTGGCAATGGAATATACTCGAATCATCTTTATTTTACTTAATGAAGACCTGGAAACTGAATGTCACCTTCTTACATATTGTATGCTCTCACTGATAATGGCTTCCTTTGCCATGAATCAAAAGATGCCCCCAAAAGCCCTAACTTTTCAGTAACAAGGTAAGGAATTTAAAAATTATCATATAACATGTTGAATTATTCAATAAATAATCATGAATAATTAATGCCAAGAAGTCTAACAAAAGCCATCACAGCTTGCTTTACTGAGAGTTTCTCTCAGAAGATAGGTGTTATTGATTTTCAAAAGAGAGCTTCAGAATTGGGAGCCCAAAAGCTGTAAGTGAAGCAATTTATATAAGAAGTCCACATATGAATAAATAATGGTAGAATGAATGAGTCACCTTGCTAAAGAAATACTTCAGAGCAGGGATTGAAATATACTAATACACTTCTTCAAATATGGTAAGTGATCATGAAGCCATCATAAGCCTCCAATTAGAACGATATTGGAGAGGGGCTGATGCACCAGAGATCAGGCAAATGCTGTTCCAACACCCAACAGTTTGTTTGCATTAGACTCCTAAGGAGGTGATAATTGGATATACCACAGGAATAAAATGCTAACTCCTCTTTGTTCACAGTGTTTAGGTATTCTCAAAGATAATTAACTTCCCAAGGGAGGGAAGAGAGAGAGTGTGGTATATGAGACCCAGGAGCTTTGGTTAGCACCTACAACTATGATCTATGATATGGCATTCACATAGGTAAGACCAGTTGCCAAAGTTATTTTGACCCACAAAGCTGTAATGGACTACCTACTCAGACAAAAGGGTCAGATATATTCATTCTTAAATGAAAATGTAAGATAAGACATCCCAGGATTATCCTTGAATGTATTAAATTCAGCTTCTAAAATTAAGTTCAAGCCAAAAGAATTTTTTCTCATTTAGAAAACTGCTGAACAACAATATCAGGTAACAATTTATAGTGCTTACCAGAGGTTAGGGGGTTGTTTTTTTAAAAAGTCAGATAATAAATCCTAGTGTGGCTCTGTAGGATAAGCACTAGTCCACAAGGTCGGTTTGAACCACAAGGTTGGTGGTTCAAACTTACCAGTCGCTTCTCAGAGCTCTACATAAATTCACTAAAAGTCAGACCTACTTGACCACACTTAACAACAACAGGTGATAAATATTTTAGGCTTTGCAGGCCATATGTTGTTGTTAAGTGCTGTCGAGTTAGTTCTGACTCATAGTGTCCCTGTATAGGGTTTCCAAAGAGCAGCTGGTGAGCTTGAACTGCCTGCAGACTTGGCGGTTGAAACTGACTTTGCAGTCCAGTACATTAACCCACAGAGCCACATCAGGACTCCTTTGCAGGCCATATAGTCTGTTGGAACTCCTCAACTCTGCCATTCTAGAGTGAAAGCAGTGATTTTTGTTGTTGTTAAGTGCCGTCAAGTCGATCCCAATCCATAGCAACCGTGTATAGGGTTTCCGAGGAGCATCTGGTGAGCTTGAACCACCAACCTTGCAGTTCAAATGACTTTGCAGTCTGGAGCATTAACCCACAGCACCACACTAGAACTCCAAAAGCAGTGATAGATATATATAAATGAATGGACAAGGCTTTGATCCTATAAAATGTTATTTATGGACATTGAAATTCAAATTTCACATTATTTTCAAGTCAAAAAACATAGTTCTCTGAAAATCTTTTCAACCACTCAAAAATATGCAAAATTTAGTTTGTGGGCTGTAGAAAAATAGACAGAGGTCCAGATTTGACCCATGCACCACAGTTTGCCAACCTCTGTTTTAAGTGTGTATTTTCAGAAACATATATATTTAATCCTCTCTTACATCTCTGTAGGATAAGTACTGGACTGCTAAGCACAAGGTTGGCAGTTCAAACTCACTAGCCGCTCACCAGAAACCCTATACAGAACTGACTTTATGGCCCTTAATGACAACAGAGTATAAGTAGGAGAAAGGTGAGCCATTCTGTTCCCTCAAAGATTTACAGCATCAGAAACCCTAGACAAGTGGCAATGAATCAGAACCGACTCAATAGCACTTAACACAATAACAACAATAACTCTAAAAAGTGGGTACTATTATTATCCCAAAGGAGCTCCCATAGTGTAGTGATTATGAGTTGGACTGCTAATGTCATGGTCAGCAGTTCAAAACTACCAGTGGTGCTGCAAGAGAAAGATAAGGCTTTCTGTTCCCGTAAAGATTTAAAGCCTCAGAAACCCTATGCAGGGTCACTATGAGTCAGAACCAACTCCATGGCACACCACCATTATTATACCAGGACTCCTGATGTGGTGCTGTAGGATCAGCACTGGACTTTGAACCACAAGGTCAGCAGTTGAAAGCCACCACCGGCTCCTTGGAAACTCTATCGGGTCACTATGAGGCGGAACTGATTCAACAGCATTTAACAACAACAACAATATTATTATCACATTCAGAAGATGATGAAATTGTGCAACAGAGAGGTTAAGCAACTTGTTCACCGTCTCACACAAGTAAATGGAAGAGATGGTGTTTGAACCAGCTTCAGCTTTGTGTTCTTAAACACTTTAATAATGTCTGCGCTTCCTTACTGTAATGTGCAGAGAGCATCAGATTTCTTCCACCTAAGAAACATACTAGAAATATTTTACACTTCCTATGAAAGTACCATGGGCTGCCAAGAGAACAAACAAATCTGTGTTGGAAGAAGTACAGCCAGAATGTTCCTTAGAAGTCCAGATGGCCAGGTTTCGTCTCTCATACTTCGGACATATTATCAGGAGGGACCGGTCCCTGGAGAAGGACACCATGCTTAGTAGAATAGAGGGTCAGAGAAAACGAGGAAAACCCTACAGAGATGGATTGGCCCAGTGGCAACGGCACTGTGCTCAAGCGTAGCAATGATTGTGAGGGTGGCGCAGAGGACTAGGTACTGTTTCATTCTGTTATGCATAGTACCAACTCCACAGCACCGAACAGCAATAATAATGTCCTGTGGAGCTGGGCATCTGTGAATTACCAGAGATGGACTTAATGACCCCTTTACACTTTTCTTGTACTTTGCCTTCATTACTGGTCAATATCATCACCACCTAAAATAGCCTCAAAAATGTTATTCAATTAATCTTACATGATAGTCTATGCAGGGTAGAAATGGACCAACAGGAAGCTTATGCCATGTTGATTGCTGTTGTTAAGTGCTGGCAAGTTGGTTCTGACTCACAGCAACCCAATATTAAGGTTTCCAAGAAGAGACAGGCTGCTTTGGACTGCTGACCTTTTGGCTAGCTGTCTAGTGCTTATCTTACATTCCATACCAGGACTCCCCTAGTTGATCATCTCTACTCAAAACAAAACAAAATAAAAAGAAATAGAGAACGTGGCCTTGCCAGAGTGAAAAGCAAACCCACTCAATGGTTTGGGCTGTTTTTTTCCATTTTAATATCTGTGAGACTGCTAGAGAAGATTAAACTTCTTCCTTATGTAATCAATTACAGATTTAGATATTTGAGTCAACTAATTGTCCATTTCAGAGATGATCATCATTTTAGAAAATTGCATCTATTTCTTAGTGATATTATCAAACATGAGAAATACAAATGCATTAAGAAAATTAAATCCAGCGTAGTTATATAGTCTAAATGACATTCAAGCTAGTACCTTACTTTGTCACAAATTGCCTCGCTTATAGAACCAATTATCTCTCATCTCACTGGCTGCCACAAATGCATACAAAAAGAATTATTTGAGTGATACCATTCACAGGGATAACATTCCATGGGCCTGGAAGCCTGGTCTTGGCAAATTGGACGCTGGTATTTGTAGTGGTACCAGGACAGCTGGGAAACAGAAAGGGTATAGTCAGGCTGTGGGAGACATCAGCTGACAGAGCAAAGAAAAAAATTGTCTGGAGAACTGATTCTTGACAATATCTCAAAAACGTACCCCAATATTGTCCAGTTTTTCTGAGACTAATCTAAATTTTGTGGTTTTGACATAAGCCCATTTCTTCCTGTTCTATACTCAGTACAGATGGGGAACAGCTGGTTCCCCCCCTCATTACCACTTCCCTCAAATACGTGATGGTAGTAATTAAGTCACATTTCAACATTCCGTTCTCCAGACTCAATAATTCAGGACACTAAATTGTAACATAAAATTCTTATGAAATTACCTCATTTCCAATTTGAACAAAGTAAATCATTAGCTACATTAAAATCTGGATTTTTCCCCTTAAAATGTACATGTCTGCTTTGAGGAAACTTTTCTCATAGAGCTATATTGTGTAATAGTCAGATGTGACTTTGGAATCAGATATGCATTCAGTCTTTGAACAAATACTGGTGGCATTTGTATTTGAGAAGTATCCTCTGTGGCGGTGGTGGTGGTGTGTGCTCTCCTGTTGGTTCCAACTCATGGCACATGTATAGGGTTCCAAGAGCAACTGCTGGGATTTGAACTATCAAACTACTACTAGCAGTTCAGGGCTTATTATACAGTGCCACACCAGGGCTCATATCCTCTATATGGAAGGCACTTTACTACCTGCTGGAAATGCAACACCATGATGCGGGAGTCCTGGTGTGGCACTGCGGGTTAATGTGCTGGACTGCAAAGTCATTTGAACCACAAGGTCAGCAGTTCAAGCTTACCAGCTACTCCTCAAAAACCCTATACAGGGTCTCTATGGGTTGGAACTAACTCTACATTTAACAGCAACCATGAAATGTCCTCCACTCATCTGTCAGTTTGTCGTACTGTGGTGACTTGCATGCTGCTGTGATTCTGGAAGCTATTCCACCAATATTTCAAATATTAGCAGGGTCAGGTTTCAGAGGAGCGCCCAATCTAAGACAAACTCGGAAGACCTGATGATCAACTGCTGGAAGCTTGGTCAGTGAAAACTTTATGGATCGCTGCAGAACATTGTCTGATAATAACACCAGAAGATGAGGCATTTTCAATGCCTAATAAACATGTATTTTAAAATATCAGTCTCATAGCTTTCAGAATCACAGCAAGCCACCACAGTATGACAAACTGACAGACGAGTGGTTTTGAATGTGTGAATCATGACAAGCTATGGACAGCATTGTGAAGTATGAGTATTCTGGAACACTTAATTGTGCTCATAAGGAATCTGTACATGGACCAAGAGACAATTGTTCAAACAGAACATGGGAACACTGAATGGTTTAAAATTAAGAAAATTGGGTGACAAGGTTGTATTCTTTCACCATAATTATTCAACCTGTATGCTGAGCAAATAATCCAAATAGCTAGGTTCTATGATGAAAAACATGGCATCAGGATTGGAGGAAGACTCATTAACAACCTGCGATATGCAGATGATACAACCTTGCTTGCTGAAAGTGAAGATGACTTATAATATTTACTGATGAAGATCAAAGAGCACAGCCTTCGGTATGGATTACATCTCAATGTCAAGAAAACAAAAATCCTCATCATTGGACCAATAAACAACATTCATATCAAGGGAAAAAAATATTGAAGTTGTCAAGGATTTCATTCTTCTTGGATCAACTATCAACACTCACGGAATCAGCAGTCAAGAAATCAAACGACGTACCTTAGCCATCATATTTTCAATAACCTCATATGCATGTGAAAACTCGATAGTGAATAAGGAAGACCAAAGAAGAATTGATGCTTTTGAGTTATGGTGTTGGAGGAGAATATTGAAAGTGTCATGGGCTGCCAAAAGAACCAATAGATCTGTGTTGGAAGAAGTACAGCCAGAGTGCTCCTTGGAGGCCAGGATGACCAAACTTCATCTCTCATACTTTGGACATATTTTCAGGAGGGACCGGTCACTGGAGAAGGATATCAAGTTTTGTAAGGTGGAGGGTCAGAGAAAATGAGGAAGACCCCCAGCGAGATGGATTGGCCAAGTGGCAGCATCAATGGGCTCAAGCATGGCAACAATTGTGAGGTTGACCCAGGATCGGGCAGTGTTTCTGTTGTGCATAGGGTCACTATGAGTTGGAATGGACTTGATGGCACCTAACAACAGCTACAATAAACATGTAAAGGCTGGATGAAGAATAAGGAAGAAGTGATTCACTTAACTTAAAGTGTTGGCCATGAATGCTGAATATACCGTGGACTGTTAGAAGAACAAACAAGACTGTCTTGGGAGAAGTATAGCCAGAATGTTCCTTAGAAGTGAGGATGTTGAGACTTCGGCCTCACATACTTTTGACATATTATCAGGAGGGAACAGACATTGCGCTTGGTAAAACTGAGGGTCAGAGAAAAAGAGGGAGAGCCTCAATGTGATGGACTAACATAGTGGTTCCAACAATGTGCTGAAACATAGCAATGATTGTGAGAAGGGTACAGGTAGAGGCCGTATTTTGTTCTGCTGTGTACTGGGTTACTATGAGTCATCAGTGACTCAACAGCACCTAAAAGCAACCATGAAACTTGTGTTTTGGTGGAATCGAAAGGAAAGAAAAATTAGATAACTGCATTTTGTGATAAATGTTTTAAAACAAAAAGCAACAGTCCAATCTTAAAGAAAGGATAAATCAGAGAGAAGAGAAGTGTTACTCACTTGCTTGAGTTGTTATTAGCTTCAAGAGAGTCAGACTCAATTCCTTGGCAACTTCATGTACAACCATACCCAATGGAATGAAATAATCACCAGTTTGCAGCATCCCCATGTTGGATTGCAAACAGGATCATTGTGATCCACAAGGCATTCAGAGGCTGATATTCAAATTGCAAGGTCTTTCTTCCCATTTGTTCTTGGTTTGGAAGCTCTGCTGAAACTTTTTCAGCATTAGAGAGCTACACAATCCACCACTGAAAACTGGCTGCTGGCTATACATGAGATGTTTTGGCCAGAAATTGAACTTGGATCTCCAATACAGAGGTGAGGAGTCTACCATTGGGCCCTCAATATGCCCACTTACTTGGGTGAGTTATCTAATTTTTCTAAGCTTTGGATTCCTTCTCCGTAAAATTGGTAGAATAATAAACATCTACTGAATAGGAGTCCTGGTATGGCGCTGTGGGTTAATGCGCCAGAATGCAAAGTCATTTGAACTGCAAGGTCGGTGGCTCAAGTTCACCAGCTGCTCCTTGGAAACCCTATACAGGGTCGCTATGGGTTGGAATCAACTCTACAGCACTTCACAACAATAACAACTGAATAGGGTTGGTTTGATGATTCATTGAGACTGTAATTGAGTAAGCACTTACAGAAGTGCTAAGTCTTGGTGTGGCACTGTAGGATAAGCACTCAACTACAAGATCAGTTTGAACTGTAAGGTTGGTGGTTCAAACTCAACAGCCACTCCTCAAAATCCCTATACGGGATCACTATGAGTTAGAACCAACTAGACAGCACTTAACAACAACAACAAAGACCTTATAGGAACTCTACAATAGTAAGACTGATTATATTAGCTACCATTTCTGATCCATATTTTCAACCAGAAGATCAAAGTCAAATTGACGGCTTTGTTCATCAAAAACATAATCTGGAAGTTTATACTGCAAAGGAATTGCAAAGCTACAGTTGTACATAAACTATTTTATTGATTGTTGGGAAGCATTGGTTAAATTTGTATGCTATTTAAATAGTACAGATGGGGTAAAAGACAAAGCTACACACATCCATTAGTCAGCAGAACGTGAAATGTTTGAAGTATGAATCTAGAAACATTAGAAGTCATCAAAAATAAAATTAAATGCATGAACATTGATATCCGAGGTATTAGTGCACTGAAATGAACTGGCATTGGTCATTTTGAATCAGCCAGTCATAGGGCTTACTCTGCCACAGAGAACAAATAGAAGAGGAATGATGTTGCATTCATCATCAAACAGAGCATTCTAAGACCTATCTTGAAGTGTAATGCTGTCTGTGATAGAATAATGTTCATATACCTACAAGCAAGACCAGTTAATAATACTACAGTTCAAATTTGTACACCAACCACTAAAGTAAATGAAGATGAAATTGAAAAATTTTACCAACTTCTTCTGGTAAGATAAACACTGGACTGCTAATCACAGGTCAGTATTTCAAACCCACCAGCTGCTCCTTGGAAACCCTATACAGGGTCGCTACGAGTCAGAACTGACTCGACAGCACGTAACAAGTACAACAACTGCCAACTTCTTCAGTCTGAAATTGATCAAACATGTAATCAAGATGCATTGATAATTACTGATGATTAGAATGGGAAAGTTGGAAATAAAGAGGAAGGATCAATAACTGGAAAATATGGCCTTGTTCATAGAAACAGTATTGCAGATCACAGGACAGAATTTTATAAGACCAATGATTAATACGTTCTAATGAAAAAAATACCTTTTTCAACAATATAATTGGCGACCATACATTTGGACCTCACCAAATGAAATACAAAGGAATCCAATTAACTATCTCTGTGTGAAGAGGCAATGGAGAAACTCAGTATCATCAGACAAAACAAGACCAAGGACCAACTGTGGAACAAACCATAATAGCTCATATGCAAATTCTGGCAGAAGCTGAAGAAAATTAAAACAAGTCCCCAAGAGGCAAACTATTATTTTCCATAAAAGTTTAGCCTTAAATCCTTTGAGAAACAAAATGAAGACCTGTTCTATATTTGCATTCATGATGTCCAATAGCACATTAAGCTCTACTACCAGTGGAATCTGGTAGTGTAGTGGTTACGAATCGGGCTGCGAACCTTAAGGTCAGCAGTTCGAAACTACCAGCCGCTCCACAGGAGAAAGATGAGGCTTTCTACTCCCGTAAAGATTTACACCCTCGGAAACCCTGTACAGGGTCACTATGGGTCGGAACCGACTCGATGGCACTCAACAACAACAACAACAACCAGTGGAATCCTAGTACCCAGTCAAACTTGCAAAGATAGAAATATTTCAATAACATGGAGTAGAGGAGCCCCAGCTAGAATATATTCATAACCCTGTTGGGAATGTACCAGTGAGAGTGTAAGCATTCCTGCGAAGAATTATTTAGGGCTCCACATTTGAACAGTGAGACCATAAAGGCATTAGAGTGCATTAAATATGTATCTTCTCATGTTTATCTCCATTACAGTTCATCATCTCAAAATAAAATCTGAAAATTGCCTTCTCCCTATGCATAAATTAATAAAATGGGTGAAAGTGCTTCCAGAATCTCTTCAGTATACACACACTGATTCCATTTGAAAGCTGTTATGCATGTTTCTCTATGGTTTCTCTGAAAACACTGGAAAATATAGATTCAGCCTCCTGAGTATCATTAAGTTAGAATTATATTCTGTGTAAAAATTATGAAGGCTCGAATGGAAGGTATTACATAAGGAGGACCAGTGGGAGCCCACTTAGAATTATTCATTAGAGATAAAAGCAACACATAACCACATTTTGTTTAAGAGATGATGGTGGCCTGAGAACAAAACTGGGGTCACTTTGCTTCTGACAAGAAAAATTCCTAAGAAGGGAATGGTCCCCATACCAGAGTCAGAGGGAAAATGTAAAAGTTATCACAGTAAAGTAAGAGAATAGAAAATAGAGGGGTAGGGTAGGCATTCAAGGAACAAAACATAGTACCATCTCCACATGACTTGCCTGCATTTTTCAGACAATGGGAGCATGCACATCTTCATGACTGTACTATGAGTTATCGTAAAAGCACTTCCCAGAAGCAGGCAGGAAAGAAGATTAAGACAACAGATAGCCCAAGAGACATCAAATGCAATCTACGTAGCCATGTGCACAGAAAGACTGAGTTGCAGGCATGCTCCCCTTGTCTTTACTGAGATTGAGACACTTTCAATAATCATTCATCAGTGTGTATTTATAAGTTCTGATCAGGACAGAAGATTAAAATTAAAAAACTCGTAATGTAGAAAAGGAAGAAAATATTTGGCAGGGGGATAAAAGTCATTCCTGTTTGAGTTCCCAGACAATTTGGTAATGGGCAAAAGATGATTAGTCTGGTCTATATTACAAATAAATTAGATGTGGAAAAATAAACATAAAAAATTATTTGGATGTTTTTATTTCAGACAATATAGTATATTACATATATTGAGAAAGTGCTCCACTCTAATGACTCGATGGCATACAACATACATCTAAAGGTTTTTAATAATATCTTTCTAAAACTCTTGCCTGAAATAAAGGTAGATCTCAAGAGTCCAAAATTAAAACTAGAGTAGGAATCCAGAGGAGTAACCCAAGGTTTTAATCACCACATCAAGGGCACAAGAGGCAAGACCCCCAAATCCACATCACATGGAAAGTGAAATATAAATATTCCTTATAATGTTATGTCCACCATCACGCTAAAATTCAGTGAAGCAGTAATATAGAAGAAAATACCCACCACGCAGGAAACTCATAAGAAAATCTTTTTTTGCTCTAGTTCCAGGCTAAGGAGCAAAAAAGAAGTCTCCCTGAACATTTGAAATCATTCAGTCACTCTAATGTCCCTTTGGGTCCAGATTGTTGTTAAGTGCTGTCGAGAAGGTTCCAACTCATAGAGACCCTATACAGGGTTTCCAGGGAGTAGTTGGTAGGTTTGAACTGCCAACCTTGTGGTTCAGAGTCCCGTGCTTATCCTACAGCCTCACCCCAGGAGTCAAAATACAAACCAATAACTCAATCTAAACAATTTAGCTTGATAATACTTCCAGATAGCTGGATAGAACTCAAATAATCTATGGAAGTATATGTCAGTAATGTAGTCCTCAACACCAACAGATGAAGTTCCACGGGTTTGGAACCCTTCAAGAATAAAGCAGGGCAGATACACAGGTCCATGAGCAACAGTCCAGAAATACCAGTCATGTGCAAAATATATTTAAGGAACTAAGATTGGAAATTGAAAATATGAACGAATAAAAAAAGATCATAAAACATAATCAGGAAAATTAAAGTAAAACAAAAATAATATATGTTGTACTTGTTGTCATTGTTATTTTATGCTATCGAGTCGATACCAACTCATAGAGACACTTTGCACAACAGAATGAAACACTGCTCGGTCCTGGGTCAATCTCACAATTGTTGCCATGCTTGAGCCCATTGATGCTGCCACTTGGCCAATTCATCTCTTTGGGGATCTTCCTCTTTTTCTGGTAGCGTGGTGGTTACGAGTCGGGCTGCGAACCTTAAGACCAACAGTTCGAAACTACCAGCGGTTCCACGGGAGAAAGATGAGGTGTTCTGCTCCCGTAAAGATTTACAGCCTTGGAAACCCTGTACAGGGTCGCTATGGGTCGGAACCGACTCGACGGCACTTAACAACAACAATAACAACACCTTACCAAACATGATATCCTTCTCCAGCGACTGGTCAATATGTCCGAAGTATGAGAGATGAAGTTTGGCCATCTTGGCCTCCAAGGAGCACTCTGGCTACACTTCTTCCAACATAGATCTGTTGGTTCTTTTGGCAGCCCATGGCGCTTTCAATATTCTCCTCCAACACCATAACTCAAAGGCATCAATTCTTCTACGGTCTTCCTTATTCACTGTCCAGCTTTCGCATGTATATGAGGTTATTGAAAATACTATGGCTTGGGTCAGGCACACCTTAGTTCTCAAGCTGACATCTTTGCTCTTCAACACTTTAAAACAGTCTTGTGCAGCACATTTGTACTTGTTCGGTGCCATCAAGTCAGTTCAGATTCACAGTGGCCCTAATGTACAACACAATGAAACAACTGCCCAGGTTTGTGCCATCCTCAAAATCATTGTTATGTTTGGGCTGTGTTGTTATGTGTTGCTGACACTGTGTTAATTCAGCTGTTGAAGGTCTTCCTCTTTTTCACTGACCCTCCACTTTATCAAGTATGATGTTCTTCTCCAGAGATTGGCCCTTACAATGAAACCTGCTCACCATGGATGACCCTACTGGAATTTAAAATACAAGTGTCATTGCTTCCAACATCACTGCAACTTTCAAGCCACCACAGTAAGAAAAACTGACAGGCTAGTGACTATCCAGTTCAGTTGTTGTTGTTAGGTGTCATTGAGTCAGTTCTGACCCATATCAAACAAATGTATAACAGAAGGAAACACTGCATGATCCTGTGCCATCCTCACAATTGTTGCTACGTTTGAGCCCATTATTGATATCGCTTTGCTAATTCCTATTATTAGGGTCACCCTCTTTTTTTGCTGTCCCTCCACTTTATCAAGCATAATGTCCTTCCCAAGGGATTTCTCCTTCCTGACAACATGTCCAAAGCATGAGAGAAGAAATAGGCCAATACTAGCCTCTAAAGGAGCACTCTAGTTGTACTTTTCCCAATAACCCATGGTACCTTCAACACTCTTATCCAACACCATAAATCAAATGCCTTATTTCTTCTACAGTCTTCCTTATTTATTGTCCAACTTTCACATGCTATATGACGCTATTGAAAATGCCATGGATTGAATCAGGTGCACTTTAGTCCTCAAAATGACATCATCTTTGCTCTTGAACACTTCCAAGAGGTCTAGTGCAGCAGATCTGTGTAATGCAATATGTCATTTGACTTCTTGACTGCTGCTTCTACATTTTGGTGAATCCAAGCAAAATGAAGTCTTTGACAACTTTAATCTTTTCTCCAGTTGTATGTATGTTGTTTACTGGTCTAGTGGTGAGAATTTTTACTTTCTTTACATTGAGGTTCAACCCATACCAAAGGCTGTGGTCTTTGATCTTCATCAGTAAGTATTTCAAATCTTCTTGACTTTCAGAAAGCAAAGTCATATCATATGCATATTGCAGGCTGTTAATACTTCTTCCTCCAATCCTGATGCCATGCTTTTCTTCATATAATCCCACTTCTCAAATTATTTGCTCAGCAAACAGATTGAATAACTATAGTGAAAGAATACAAGCCTGGCACACACTTTTCCTGATTTTAAGCCATTCAGTGTTCCCATGTTCTGTTCTAACAACTGCCTCTTGGTCT
Source organism: Chrysochloris asiatica (assembly GCF_000296735.1). NCBI lineage: Eukaryota > Metazoa > Chordata > Mammalia > Afrosoricida > Chrysochloridae > Chrysochloris > Chrysochloris asiatica. Next base: position 9,165,449 of record NW_006408573.1, on the reverse strand, counting down.
ATGTACAGGTTCCTCATGAGCACAATTATGTGTTTAGGAATACTCATACTTCGCAATGTTGTCCATAGCTTATTGTGATCCAAACAATCGAAAGTCTTTGTGCAGTCAATAAAGTATAGGTAAACATCTTTCTGGTATTCTCTGCTTTCAGCCAAGATCCATTGGACATCAGCAATGATATCCCTCGTTCCATGGCCTCTTCTGAATCTGGCTTGAACTGTCAATGTATGCTTGCAGCCATTTCTATATTATCTTTAGTAAAACTTTACTTGCCTGGGATATCAAAGAGATTGTCCAATGATTTCTGCATTCTGTTGGGTCACCTCTCTTTGGAATGAGCACAAATGTGGATCTCTTCCAGTCAGTTGGCCTGATAGTTGTCTTCCAAATTTCTTGGCATCGATGAGTGAGTGCCTCTTGTGCCTCCTCCCTTTCTTGAAAGATTTCAATTTTTATTCCATCAATACCTAGTGCCTTGTTCTTTCCCAACTCCTTCAATGCACCTTGGACTTCTTCCTCCAGGATTATTGGCTCTTGATCATACGCTACCTCTTGAAATGGTTGAACATCAACCATATCCTTTTGGTACAGTGACTCTGTGTATTCCTTCCATCTTCTTTTGATGCTTTCTGCGTCATTCAATAATTTGCCCAGAGAATCCTTCAATAATGACAGTTGAGGCTTAAATGTTTTCTACAGTTCCCCCAACTTGAGAAATGCTGAGTTGGTTTTCTGACTCCAGATCAAACCATATGATTGTCTAATGCAAAATGGCCAATGACAGTCCATGTCAGCTCACTAATGCCTAGGATGTTGATTTCCATTTTATTTTTTATATTGATGTCCATTCCATTTCATTTCTCTTTCCATTTCATTTTTGACAACTTCCAATATTCCTAGGTTCATACTTCATACATTCTATGTTCTGATTACTAATGGATGTTTGCAGCTGTTCCTCATCATTTTGAGTTGTGCCCCATCAGCAAATGAATGTCCCAAAATCTTTATTCTATTCCCATCTTCATGGTCAACTGTATTTTGAGGAGGCAGCGCTTCCCCAGTCATATTTTGAGTGTCTTCCAATAAACCTGAGGAGCTCATCTTCCAGCACTATATCTGACAATATTCTGGTGGTAATTATAATGTTTTCATCTTCCCTCACTATATCTGTCAGTGTTCCTCTGCTACTCAAAAGGTTTTCAGTGGCTAAACATTCAGTGGCCTCCCCTTCTTTCTAGTCTGACTTAGTCTGGAAGCTGAAAACTGTCCACCCCAGGTGACTCTGCTGCTAGTTCCCCTAGAATCACATCAACATACAAGTCATCACAGTACAACAAACTGACAGACAAGTAGTGACAATATGCAGAGAGAAACTCAAAATTTACCTTTTTAAGAATTTTTTTTTTTAATGAACTTTAGGAACAAGATACATTATCCCAAAAGGAAGATTAAAGTTTAAAAATGAGAAAAATCTTTGATTTTGTTTTATACCCTAAAATATTCGATTTCATAATAAAGGTTGACAGACACAATAAAAACTAACCAAGATCCTACTTTTTAAATGACAATCATACCCAAGTCATAAAAAAATAATAATAAGGAAATGATTGAAATCAAAAGGATTACAGGAAACACTAACTCAAAGCAAATAACAAAATAAAATACCAGGCAAATGTTAACCAAGAAGAATGGCTGGACTGCTTTGTAGAGGAAATAAAATTAAAGTAAAAATCATTACTAGAAATAAAGAATATTGTCATATTATATTGACTATTTCTATTCATTTTGTTTGTCTCGTGAAATAGTTGAATGAAATATGTTTCCATCAGAAAAAAAGAGGGAAATTTGAAAAATGAACATTATAGTGGAAATGTATTCACATCTCTAAATAATTGTTAGATCAAGTAGACAAGAAAATCAATAATCCTCTGAAATGTAAAAAATGAAAAGCTAATGTAGTAGACCTAGTGAACATATAAATATAAAATATTGTAGACAACAATTTTAGAATATCTGATGAGGAGGCTTCAAAAAGTTAATGGAAACATGGAATTGAAAGATAACTTTTTGAAGTCCCCTACTATATTTAATTCATTCAAACATGGAATATTTGTTTTAAAAAACTCATAGCCAAATCAAATTCAAAAATCAAACAAACTGCCATCAAGTAAATTTACTGACACAGCAACTGGACCAGTATAGGGGTCCCCAGGCTCTAAATCTTCATGGGAGCAAAACGTCTCATCTTTCTCCCATGTACTGCCTGCTGGGTTTTAACTGCCAACCATACAGTTAGCATTCCAGTGCTGATCAAACATCACCAGGGTTCTCATCGTCAAATTATTGTTGTTGTCATGTGCCGTGGGCTCATTTCGATGTGCCGTGGACTCATAGC
>NW_006408573.1:9121464-9162444 GCF_000296735.1 Chrysochloris asiatica | reverse complement strand
AACCATAAGGTTAGTCGTTCAAGCCTACCAGAAGCTTCCTGGGAGAAAGATGAGGGTTTCTGCTCCCATGAAGATATATTGCCTAGAAAACCCTATGTAGGGTAGATATGAATCAGATCCTATTCCATGGCACACAACAACAACAATAATCAAAATGACAAAAGTAATAACACAAATGACACATTTGAAAGTTATGGATGCAACTGAAAGTGATCAGAAAAGATAATATTATATTGGTTAAAATAATTTTGGTAAATAAGGGAGCTTGGAAACTAATGCTTAAGAATTTAAAAAATAAAATAAAAACAACAAAACAATATAATGACAAATAATATGAACACGGAAATCTAGGATAAACGCAAACATGAAAGTAAGTTAAATAGTATTGCTACACAATTATAGAAACCTTTATTTTAAGCAATATCAAAATGTGAAGCTATTGTCTCTTGACATATCCTCTGTCTAGGTTTGTACATTTCTGAAGACAGTGTTTCCATCCCTTTAACTCTTCCTGTAAAAATTCTGTGCTCCTTGATTTACATCACATCAAAATGGCAGTTTGGGCATCCTCAAGGGACTCAAATTATGTTCCTTTTAAATGTACTTTATGTTTGGGAACCAAAAATAGCATGAAGGGGCAAGATTAGGTCTGTAGGGTGGATGGGATAGGGTTTCCCAATGATACAATGACTCATAGACTAGCCCTTACTACTCTACAGGAATATGCAGGTGCCTTGTGATTAAAATACACACACACACACACACACACACACGTATATACATATATATTCAGCACACTTTGCCTGGTCTTTTGCTCACCAATAAGGTTTTCTTAAAACTTCTTCCTCATAAGCTCCAATGATTGTCTTGGATCCTTTGAGAAAATCTGTTATTATCCCTTTGGAATCCTCAGAAACGAGTCACTATAACCTTGTTAGCTGACCTCTCTGCTTTGAATTTAGCTGACCCAGCAGATGCACTCAAAAGTCATTGCTTTAATCAGACCTTGTTCTCTAGATTGTAGTTGGTAAATTCAAGACTTATCACTGGTTACAATTCGCTCCATAAAACCATGTTAATTAAGAATGACAAAATTTGAAGATGCTTGGAATCAATAGAACATGTGAACATCATTCTGCATGATTCTGAGACTAAAAGAACTAGATGGTACCTAGTTACTACTACCAACTGCTCTGAAAAGGATCACATTAGAAGATCCCAGATAGAGTGGGAGACAATATGCATAAAATCTCAAAATTATAAAAAAAAAACAACAAAAAAACAAAAAACTGGGCTTACTGGTCAGAAAGAGACTGGAGGAACCTGAGACTATGGCTCTCGGCCACCCATCAGGTCTGGAATGGAATTCACCCTCTTGGTCCAATTTTCAACCAAGCGGTGCATAGGTATAAAGGGGGACAACAATATTAGTGACTATGTTCGCCATGGAATGGTCAACCATTCAAGATCAAAAGAGCAATATTTACCTGGAGACAAAGGTTCAGAGAGGTTGGGAAGGAGGGTGGACTATAAACAGGAACTACAGGGAGGAAGTGGGATAACTGTTGTTACCTGGAGTGGATTGAACTCACTGAAATGAAACAAAGTGTCGGATTTATTGCATGTAAAATTTATGATCTGTTCTGTAAACCTTCACTCAATTCACATATAAAAAGGTTTTAAAAATCATCTTTATTAGCTTTGATATTTCTTAAAATTACTTTGATCATCTCTTTGACTAGCTAATCTTTGCCAACACTTTTGGCACCCATCTGGCTGAAAGCTTGCTGAGACTAAGATGTTTGCTTAAAACTAAAAGGCTGAACCATGTAAGTTCCGAACTTCAGTAGTTATTGCATAAATGACAATTCTATGGTCTTCTTCCATCAGTTTCTGGACTTTAGCTCAAGTTCCTTCATTTGTCAATGTTGTCCCACAAACTCCTTTCTTGTGTCATCTTTGATGTCTGCTTGATCTTCCTTAAAATACTTGATCCGTCTGAAGACTGTTGTTTTGTGTGGGACAGGATTCGTGTCCATTTGTTGCAAATCTTCAATGGTTTGGGAAGATGTTCACTAGAGTTTTATTAAATATTTCATATTAGCCCTGACCTCAGAGCTCAAAAGATATCCTTTCTTAAATTTTCTTTGAAGTCACACTAATAAGAATAAGATAAATATCTTATTGAGAGAACTAACTTGTCTACAGCTATCTACTACTCACAGAGATACATTTAGACTGATTTTGCTTAGAATAAAGCCATACATATCTGTATGAACTGGAAATCTAGTAGCAATAGTTTCTGATACACACACACACTTATCTCCAGTAAGCATACAATAAAATAAAATTGGTTTATTTAAAAAGACACATTTCTCTCATGACTGATCTAGATAAATGTGAAAAAGCACAAATTTTAAGATTTTTATCAAAAAGTCTGAAGACATAGTGATGCAACAGAAATCTTAAATAATATTATGAATAACTATATACCCACAAATCTGGTAATTTACAAATACATTAATAATAAGCATATATATGGCTCAAGAAAATAGAAAAAACAGAAAGCAGAAAATCATCCTATGAAAAATAATAGAAATGGAATCAGTAGTAAATATCTGCCTATCTAGACACTTGAGCAAATAAGTTTTACTGAAATTAACAAATACGTCATTCCAAACATATGTAAATGCTACCAAAACAAACAAACAAACAAAAAACAGCATTAAATTATTTTAAGCAAGACACCAAAATCTGACAAAGACAGTATGAGAAATAAAACATATAGGTCAATCATACTCATTAGTATGAATGCAAATAATAGCAAATTAAATACAGCAATGTGAAATTTATTTAAAATAATTACACATTAAGACCACATTAGAATTGCCCTAGAAATATGTTTGGTTTAACATTAGAAATAATATGTATATAATTCACCACATTAGCTTCAAGGAGATTTTGAAAAAAACAAAAACAAGATTTTCTTGACAGATGAAACTGACCCTTCATAAAGTCAATTCATTCTGAATTTCTACCTTCCAAGTAAGGAGCTCTGGTAGCGTAGTGGTTACGAATTGGGCTGCGAACCTCAAGGTCAGAAGTTCAAAACTCCGCAGGAGAAAGAGGAGGCTTTCTGTTCCCATGAAGATTTACAGCCTTAGAAACCCTGTTCAGGGTCGCTATGGGTCGGAACCAACTCGATGGCACTTAACAACAACAACAAGCTTCCCATTACACTGACACAAATTTCTATAGTCATCTGACCAAATGGAGTCTAAACTGCTCTTTAATTTTGCTAGAATTAAGAGAAAGCAGTCTAGGTCTTCTGAGAATCACTCTATTTTTCTTGTATCCAAAGTTAAATAGTATTTTAAGAAGATAATCGAGCAAGTCCCCAAATACTACTACACACCAGACGCTCATTTCAGGCACACCCTTTGCTAAACAATGTGAGTATAAGCTTCAATAGTCCCTTGTATTCAAAAGGACAAAATGAACTTAAAATGGTACCCTTTGGAGACTGGCTGTATGTCAGTTTGAATAGAAATCAATTTAGGATAAGCTATTCATATTTCTCTGTCTTCCCTCATTATACTCTGCTCCTAATGTTCTTTCTTCACATTTTTTTCTGTCTATAGTTCTACAATGCTTCCTTAAGACAGTACCAGGTGAGATGGGAAAATCGGATAATGGGGATTTAGAGATAGCGGTGATAACTTACAGCTGTATTGATCAGGCAATGTTCATGTTGGAGATAAACAGAATGTATCTTGCCTTCTATTTTAGCTCATCATACATCTGTCTTCTCTCTACCAAGACTGGGACAAATTCATAGGATAAGGACCATCTTATTTATCTTTATATCATCCACACTGTCTTAATCATAGTAATATATACTTGATTTGTTGTCGATAGTATTTGAATTGTTGATTAAAAAAAACAAAAAACATTAAAATAGCAATTAGTGTTGGTTCAATCGATCATTATATTGCATGGTTGTTTCACAGGAGGCAAAGTACAATAGAAGAGCATCGTTGTAAATTGTGAGGCTGTGAAGGGAGGCGAGGATTGCTGATCTAGGAGAAAGATGTATCATCTCCAAAGAACACAAGGCCATTTTGAGTAAGGATGCATACCAGTACCAGTTACTATGAGTAGGCCCTGATGCCTGACGATCTGTACACACATCCGAGTAGAACTGGGCTACAGAAAGTTTCAATAGCTGACTTTTCAGAAGTAGATCACCACCTCTTTCTACTCAGACACTTATGGATGCACTTGAACTTCCAATCTTTCACTTAGCAGCCACGCATGTTAACCTTTTGTGCCACAACTTACGACACTTTTGTTTTCTCCATTTTCCTATAAAACAATATGTCACTGAACTCAGGTAGTATTCCTTGGTACAAATCACATATTAAGAATTAGAAATTTTAGAAGCGTATCTTGCACACTCTAAGAGGATGTGGAGTCCATTCAGAAAGAAGCCAACTGCATTCTCTACAGCATATTTCCTTTGATTTAGCCCACATGGGGAATCAAAACGTCTACTTGAGAGAGAGATAGATGGTTTCTGAAGGTTTTAAACTAAAAATGACTTGAGTTATACCCATGCCAAATGAACCCTGAAAACCTATAGTGTTAAATGCCATCCAGTTGGTTCCAACTCATAGTGACCGTGTACAGGATTTCCAAGGAATGACTGGTGGATTTGAATCATGGAACTTGTGATTTATCAGGTCAGTACTTGCCTTACAGATCCACAGCAGCACTACAATAAAGTATATTAGCCATATTTATATGAACTACAAGGCAGGTGGTTCAAACTCACTAGCTGACCCTCAGAAACCCTATACAGGTTTGCTATGAGTTGGAACCAACTCAATGGCACTTAACGACAACAACAACAACAGAAATAATGAACTCCAAAATGAAGATATTGGATTGTGATAAAACGTTCCAGTTCCTTGGGAGCTCTCAATGCCACCATCACACAAGAAAAGCTAGAGGAGCATGTCCTTTGCACCTCAAGATCCCTGTGCATTGAACCTCCTTGACCCAGAGACGAAGCTGTAACACAAGAGGAGGGGCAGTAGGAGCAGCAGCAGCAGAACCAAGAACTAGCATGAGACAGAGCAGTGGACTTCCCAGCCACAGAGGCAAAGGACCTGGAAGCTAAGTTCATTATTTAAATGGAGAAAAGCAAAACAACAATCACAAATGTAAAGATACCAAAAGTGGGCACTGGGGACTCAGGAAGAGAACGGACCAAGACTTTCACCTGTGACTTTTCTTTTATTCTGTGGATGCAGAAAAATCCAGATTATGTTTCACAAGAAATGGTTTTCAAAAATCTTGGTACAGATGTGGTGAAATCTGCATTTGAAGGTTATAATGCATATGAGCAAAATGGATCTGGAAAGTCATACACCATGATGGAAAAATCCGGTGATTCTGCCCTAATACCTCAGATCTCTGAAGGGCTCTTCAGTCAGACAAATGAAACCACCAAATGGGATGAAGCATCTTTTCGAATTGAAGTCAGCTACTTAGAAATTTATAATGAACTTGTGAGAAATCGTCTTAGATGGAAGCCATCCAAAATCTTCAATTTAAGACTCCGTGAACATCCTAAAGATCTATTTAAACATTCAGTCCAGAATTATGGTGACGTCGAAGAATTTATGGATGCAGGAAATATCAATCGGACGACAGCGGCGACTGGGATGAATGACGTCAGCAGCCGGTCTCATGCCATCTTCAACATCAAGTTCATTAGGCAAAATTTGATTCTGAAATGCCGTGAGAAACTGTGAGCAAGATCTACTTAGTCAATCTTGCCGGAAGTAAGTGTGCAGATGCCACTGGTGCCACCGCGGTTAGACTAAAGGAAGGGGGAAATAATGAACAAATCCCACGTGACTGTAGGAAATGTCTTTTTTTTTTTTTTTTCATCAGCTACTCTGGTAGCGTAGTGGTTACGAATCGGGCTGTGAACCGAAAGGTCAGCAGTTCAAAACTACCAGCTGTTCCGCAGGAGAAAGATGACTCTGCAGAGAGCCTCCTTTACTGGGTAAATTCTAGCCCCATTTTAGGTATTCCAATCAGTTATAGGCTGAAGACAGACTTACAAGTTTTTTCTGGTGATGATTCTGGCTATTCCTCTCTCTCGCTTTCAAGTGTATATTTTACAATAATGGGCAAGGGAAACCAAGATTCAAAAGACAGTTGAGCATCTTAACATCATTTCCCCATTTTTACTATTCAAACCATGCCTCAATCTTTGTACACACGAGCCCCGTGGTTCCACGTTTGTGATTATGTCATCCACTTAGCCCATGTAAACCTGCCTAGCTATTCTCCCATCTGCCTTATTTTCTTTTCCCATTCCCCTTCTAGTGTATGCTCCCCCCAAGCACCCAAACTATTCTGTGTCTATTCCATAACCTGTGCTCCACCTTCCCCTCCCTCCCCCTCACCCCACCCCCTACACCCTGGTAACCAACAAAAAAATAAAAATTAAAAAATAAAGATAATTTTTCCCCTTTTAGTGTGGGTGCTTTTCTTAATCTTTTACAATAATAGACCTGTGCTATATTTCTCCTTTTGTGACTGACTGATTTCACTCGGCATAATGTCCTCAAGGTCCATCCATGTTATGTGGTGGCTTGCTGCTTCCTTGTTAATCTTCATGGTAGCATGATATTCCATCATGTATACGTACCAAAGTTTGTTTATCTATTCTTCCATAAATGGAAGGCACTTAGGCTGTCTCCATGTTTTTGGTATTGTAAATAGTGCTGCTATAAACACTGGTGTGCATATATCTACTCAAGTTATGGCTCGTATTTCTTTTGGGTAAATACCAAGTAGAGGAATTTCTGGATCATAAAGTATCTTTATTTCCAACCTGCTGAGGAAGTGTCATATTGTTTTCCAGAGTTGTTGTTGTTGTTGTTGTTAAGTGCCTTCGAATCGATTCCGATCCATAGCAACCCTGTACAAGATTTCCGAGGGTGTAAATCTTTACGGGAGTAGAAAGCCTCATCTTTCTCCCGTTGAGCTGCTGGTAGTTTCGAACTGCTGACCTTCAGGTTCACAGCCAGATTCGTAACCACTATGCTACTAGAGCAGTGGTTGGACCATTTTGCAATCCCACCAGCAATGTAGGAGGGTCCCAGTCTCTCCGCATCCTCACCAACATTTATTGTCCTCTACTTTTTTGATCTTTGCTATTATTGCTGGTGTGATATGATATTCATTGTTATTTTGATTTGCATCTCTCTAATGGCTAGTAATCATGAACATTTCTTCATATGTTTGCTGGCTGCCAGGATGTCCTTCTTGGTGAAGTGTCTGTTCATGTCCTATGCCCATTTTTTAATTGGGTTGTCTTTTTCTTGTAGAGGTGTTGTAGGTTCCTATATATTTTTGAAATTAGTCCTTTGTCTGATGTGTCATTGCAAAAGATTTTTTCCCATTCTATGGGCTCCCTTTTTACTCTTTTGATGAAGTGTTTTGATGCACATAAATTTTTAATTTTAGTATATCTCATTGATCTATTTTTTGTATTCTTTGTGTAAATTTCAAAATGTTTGGTAGTCTGTGTATGCCCTGTATTACAGCTCTATTTTTCGTTGATGGACTTTGTAATTCTGGATTCACATTTAGGTCTCTAATCCATGCTGAGTTGATTTTGTGTAAGGCTTGAGGTAAAGGTCTTGTTTCAGTCTTTTGCATATTGCTTTCCAATTCTGCCAGCACCATCTGTTGAAGAGACCATCTCCTCCCCATGCAATAGACTTAGGTACTTTGTTGAAAATTTGTTGGCTGTATGTGGATGAGTTAATTTCTGGATTCTCAGTTCTGTTCCATTGATTGATGGAATTGTACCATCTTTCATTATACCAGTACCAGGCTGTTTTGACCACTGTAGCTGTGAAGTACATTTTGAAATCAGGGAGTGAGTGGCTTCCAACCTTGTTCTTCTTAAGCAGTGCTTTGCTTATCCTGGGTCTCTTTCCTTTCTATATAAAGCTTGTAATTGTTTTTCCCATCTCTTTGAAGAATGTCATTGGAATCTGGATTGGTATTGCATATATGTGTAAATTGCTTTGGGGAGTATTGACATTTTCACAATGTTAAGTCTTTCTATCCAGGAGCATGGTATAATCTTTCATTTTTGTAGGTCTTTTTTGGTTTCTTGTAGAAGTGTTCTGTAGTTTTCTTTGTATAGGTCCTTTGTTTCTCTGGTTACATTTATTCCTATATATTTCATCCTTTGGGTGGCTATAGTAAATGGTATTGTTTTTCTAATGTCCTTTTCAGCACTGTCGTTATTGGTATAGAGGAATCCAACTGATTTTTGAATGTTGATCTTACACCCTGCCACTTTGCTGAATCCTCCAATGAGATCTAACTTTTTACTGAGTCTTTGGGGTTTTCTATATATAGGATCATTTCGTCTGCAAATAGAGTTTTACTTCCTTTTTGCCAATTCAGATGTCCTTGATTTCCCTATCTTGCCATATAGCTCTGGCTAACACAGTATTGAATAAGAGTGGTGACAAAGGGCATCCTTGCCTGGTTCCTGTTCACAGAAAGAAGGCTTTCAGTTTCTCTCCATTGAGAGTAATGTAGGCTGTTGGTTTTGTATATATGCTCTTGATTATGTTGAGGAATTTCCCTTCAATTTCTACGTGTTTGTTGAGTGTTTTTATCAGAAATGGATGTTGGATTTTGTCAAATGCCTTTTCTGCATTAATCAATATGATCATGTTTCTTTTTTTATGATTATTATTGTGGATTACATTGATTGTTTTTCTAATGTTGAACCATCCTTGCATCCCTGATATGAATCCCACTTGGTCTGATGTATTATTTTTTTGATGTGCTGCTGGATTCTGTTGGCTAGGATTTTGTTGAGAATTTTTGCACCTATGTTCATGAGGGATATTGGTCTATAATTGTCTTTCTTAGTGATGTTCTTCCTGGTTTTGGTATGAAGACTATGCTTGCATCATAAAATGTATTAGGAAATTTTCCCTCCTCCTCTATGTTATGAAATAATTTGAGTAGAACTAGTGACAGCTCTTTCCTAAATGTCTGATAGAACTCACCAGTGAAGCTATCTTGGCCTGGACTTCTTTTGTTTGGGAGTTTTTTGATGACCTGATCAATTTCTTCTATTATTATGGGTCTGTTCAAGTCTTCTACGTCACTCTGTGTGAGTTTAGGTAGGTCATGTTTTTCTAAAAATGTATCCATCTCTTCTATGTTTTCAAATTTGTTGGAGTACAACTAACTCTTCATAGTATTCTGTTATTATTCTTTTGATTTCCTTTGGTTCCGTTGTGACATCACCCATGTGGTTTCTTATGCGTGTTATTTGTGTCTTCTCCCTCTTTTCTTTTGTTAAGTTTGCCAATGGTTTGCCAATTTTATTAATCCTTTCAAAGAACCAGCTTCTTGACCTGTTGATTCTTTCTATCATTTTTCTGTTTTCTATCTCATTTATTTCTGATCTGATCTTTATTATTTCTTTCTCTTGGTGACTGTAGGTTCCCTCTGTTGGTCTGTTTCTAGTTGCTGGAGATGTTGTGTTAATGTGTTAATTTAGATTCTTTCTTCTTTTAGGATGTGTGCATTTCTCGCAATAAATTGTCCTCTCAGCACCATTTTGCCGTGTCCCCAAAATTTTGGTATGTTGTGTTTTTGTTCTTGTTTGTTTCTAGGAACTTTTTGAATTCACGTTTAATTTCTTCTACTATCCAGTCGCTCTTCAGCAGGGTGTTATTCAGTTTCCATGTATTGAACTTGGTTTCCTTGGTCTTTTTATTATTGATTGATAATTTTATGGCATTGTGGTCTGAAAAGATGCTCCAGAAATCACCATATTTTGCTTCCACATGCAGATTTTTTCACTGGCGGAAACTGGCGCCCAGAACCTTAAACAAATTCAAAGCTCCCCAGCTATTCTGTGGCCTGCTCTTTCTCTACTTTTGGGGGGTTTGGGCAGAGGAGCTTTCACTATCTGTCTCTGCTTGGAAAGTGATTTCTGCCTTAGATGATTTATCTCAGGATGCAGCAAATCCACTTGCAAAGAAGAAGCAAGTCTTTGTGCCTTACAGGGATTCTATTTTAACTTGGTTGTTAAAAGACAGCCTTGGAGAAAACTCTAAAACTATCATGATTGCCACCATTTCACCTGCTGATGTCAATTATGAAAAAACCCTAAGAAGTCTTAGCTATGCAAATAGAGCCAAAAACATCATCAACAAACCTACCATTAATGAGGACACCAACGTCAAACTCATCCATGAGCTCCAAGTTGTAATAGCCAGATTGAAAATCTTACTTGCTCAAGCGAATCAGATTGCCCATCTAGACTCACCTACAGATTTAAGTATGGAGGAAAAAGTTCAGCAGAATGAAGCAAGAGTTGAATAAGGAATGGAAAAATAAGTTGAATGAAACCCAAAATATCTTGATAGAAATCTACAGAGGTTGGAAGACACAGCATTTTTGTGGCCTCTGTCTCCATTGTTGTTACTGTTCGGTATCATCAAGTCAATTCTGATTCATAGTGGCCCTATGAGCAACAGAATGAAACACTGCCTGGTTCTGTACCATCCTCACAATTGTGATTATGTTTGAACCCATTGTTGTAGCCACTGTGCCAATCTATCGCTTTGAAGGGTCTTTCTCTGTTACACTAACCCTCTACTTTACCAAGTGTGATAGCCTTTTCCAGGGACTGGTCCCTCCTGATGACATGTCTAATACGTAACCTGAGGTGAAATCTTGCCATTCTCTCTTCTAAGGAACATTCTAGCTATACTTCTTCCAATACAGATTTGTTTGTTCTTCTGGCAGTGCATAATACTATATTCAGTATTCTCTTCCAATAGAACAATCAAAGGCATCAATTCTTTGATCTTTCTTCTTCTTGTCTAGCTTCCTCATGCATATGAGGTAATTGAATATACCATTGCTTGGGTCAGGTACACTTTAGTCTTCAAAGTAACTTTTTTGCTTTTTAAACGCTTTATAGAGATCTTTATCTCTTTTAGATGCAGTTAATCTTGACCTCTTCCTGGTGCAAGAATTGAAACTGGGGGTTGATGTAGGATAGAACTTTATGGACATTGATTTGTGCAGAAATTGGACTAAGGGAGACATCCTTATCAATCATAGATCACCAGTTTCATTATCAGTAGATGTTTGGGCAATGTTGGCTCAAAATTTTGACCACAGATAGTCACATATTCTATTTATATTTAGTTGTAGCAGTTTAAAAAATCTTAAGTATTAGCTTCAGAGGAGTTTTGGTGTGGCACTGTAGGGTAAGCACTGGACTGCTAACTGCAAGATCAACATTTTGAACCCACCAGCCACTCCTTGGGAACCCTACACAGGGTCTCTGCGAGTGGGAACTGACTTAGACCGCACGTAGCAATAACAAATTGGCTTCACAATTCATTTAGCTACACGAAGATGATACGTTGACTTTCCTTGTGTCCATGCAGGCAGAAATTAGCCACTGTGGCAATTTTAAGTCATTGCTTGGTTTTCATTGTATATATAAAAAAAGCATCCACGGAGCTCAGTGCATACTTATTTGGTGCTATCCAGGTGTGGGAGTCCTGGTGTGGCGCTGTGGGCTATGCACCAGACTGTAAAGCCATTTAAACTGCAGGGTCAGTGGTTCAAGCTCACCAACTGCTCCTCTGAAACCCTATATAGTATGAATCGGAACCAACTTGACAGCACTTAACAATAACAAGGTGTGGGGCATACTTTTAAGCTACTTTCTTGTGAGTTGTATTTTTATAACTTGAAACAAAATAATTTCAAACATTTTAAAGCTTTTTGAGAAATGATAAAAGGTGATGACCATCCTTTTGGCATACTGTCATCCTAATAAACTGGAGTGGTTGTGTATGCTAATAAAGAAGTGCCCAGCATTACTGTAAGTTTGGAAACACCATTCCTGTTATATCCTGGTTGCCTAACTTACTTCAATTTATCCCATCTTTTTATCCATCCATCCATCCATTCTTCCTTCCATCTATCCACTCATTCATTCAACACATGCTTATTGAAAGCATAGTATAGAATAGACATAATTTGAGACATCATTTATACCCAGTGAGCAAAACCAAAAAAGCCTGCCCTCATGGAAATTGTCTTCATGTGCTAGATTTTTTTTAACTTATATTTTTGTAAGTCTCTGCAATCTATTTTCTTTTTATATTTCTCTCATTTCTAACAAACCTTTGATTAAACGTTATAGCCAAACAAAAAACAAACCAAAAAAAGTTCCAATTCCTTCTCATGAAGAATTGAATCACTGGCTTTAACCTGGAATTGTTGTTAAGTGCCATCCAATGGGTTCTAATTCATAGCAATTCTGTGTAGGGTTTCAGAGGCTGCAAATCTTTGTGGGAGCTGAAAGTCTTATCTTTTTTCCACTAAGTGACTGGTGGGCTTAAGCATTGTGATTCACAGTCCAGTGCTTATCACACAGAGCAACCATGTTCCCCAACCAGGAATTGTTATTGTGTTTTTAGGTGCTTTCGAGTTGGTTTCAACTCATAGCAAGTCTACGGACAAGAGAATGAAACACTATCTGGTACTGCCTGCACTTCCCCCACAATAATGCTAGGCTTAAGCTCATTGCTCAAGACACCACTGTGCCAATCCATCTAGATGTGCGTTTTCCTCAGCTTACCCCCAACTTTACCAAGCATGATGTCCTTCTTCAGGAACTGCTCCATCCTGATAATATGACATAAGTGTGAAAGATGAAGTGTGGCCATCCTGCTTTTTAAAAGCATTCTGGCTGTACTTTTTCTAACAAAGATTTGTTTGTTCTTCTGGCATTCCATGGTACATTCAAAACTCTTCTTTAACACCATAACTCAAATGCATCAAGTCTTCTACAGTCTTCTTTATTTATTATCCAACTTGCACATACATATGAGACTTTTGAAATTACCTTGGTTTGGGTCAGGTGCACGTTAGTCCTCAAATTGATGTCTGTGCTCTTGAACTCTTCAAAGAGGTCTTGTGCAGAAACTTTGCCTAGTGCAATGTCATTTAATTTCTTGACTGCTGCTTCCATGAGTGTTGATAGTAGGTTCAAAATAAAGTTTTAGACAACTTCAATCTTTTCTCCATATACCATGATGCTATTTATTGGTCTAGTGGTGAAGATTTTTGTTTTCTTTACATTGAGGTACAACCCATATTGAGGGCTGTGGTCTTTGAATTTCATCAGTAAGCATGTTAAGTCCTCTTCACTTTCAGCAAGCAAGGTTGTATCATCTGCAAATCACAGGTTGTTAATGAATCTTCCTTCAATCCTGATGCCACATTTTTCTTCATATAATCCAGCATCTTGGATTATTTGGTGAGCATACAGATTAAATAAGTATGGTGAAAGAATACAACCCTGTTGCACACCTTTCTGGCTTTTAAACCAGTCAGTATCCCCTTGTTTTGTTCAAACAATTGCCTCTTGGTCTATGTACAGGTTCCTCATGAGCACAATTTAGTGTTCTTGAATACCCATTCTTTGCAACATTGTCCACAGCTTCTTATGATCCACACAATTGAAAGCCTTTGCAAGGTCAATAAAGCACAGGTAAACATCTTTCTTGTATTCTCTGCTTTCAGCCAAGATCCATCTCACATCAGCAATGATATCCCTTGTTCCACATCCTTGTCTGAATCTGACTTGAACTTCTGGCAATTCCCCTCAGTGTACTATTGTAGCTGTTTTTGAATTATCTTAAACAAAATTTTATTTGCATGTGATAATGGTATTTTCTGATAATTTCTGCATTCTGTTGGGTCACTTCTCTTTGGACTGGTCACAAGTATAGATCACTTGCAATTAGTTGGCTAGGTAACTACCTCCCTAATTTCTTGGTATAAATGAGTGACTGTCTCTAGTGCTGCATAAGTTTGTTAAAACATTTCAATTTGTATTCCATTAATTCCTGGAACTTTGGTCTTTGCCAATGCCTTCAGTAATCTTCAGACTTCTTCCTTCAGTATTATTGATCATATGCTACCTCTTGAAGTGGTTGAACAGCAACCATTTATTTTAGGTACAGTGACTCTATGTATGCTTCACATCTTCTTTTGACGTTTTCTGCATCATCCAACTTTTTGTCCACTGTGGTGGTGATGTGTCGTGCAGTTGATTGTGACTCACAGCAACCCTGCATAGGGTTTCCAATGTTGTAAATCTTTAGAGGAGCAGAAAGCCACACCTTTTTCTTTCAGAGAGGATGGTAAATTCGAACTGCTGACCTGTGGTTACCAGCCCAACTCATAACCCACTAAGCTACCAATAGAACCCTACAGTTTTTCAAGTAGAGGCTTGCATTTTTTAATTCAGTTCTTTCATCATGAGAAATGCTGAGCATCTGTTGCCCTTTTGGGTTTATAACCTCAGATGTCAGCACATTTCATTTTAATAGGCGACTGTCTTCCTGAGATACCCTTTGAAATTTTCTGCTCAGCAATTTTACTTCCTCAGTTCTTCTATTTGCTTTAACATCTCTGTGCTGGAAAGCAAGTTTTAGAACATCTTCTGACATCTATCTATCTATCTATCTATCTATCTATCTATCTATCTATCTATGTTTTTATTGTGAGGGTTACATGGAAGAATATCAGTTTTACATTTATCCTATCATATTTAGTTTCTTTGCAATGATTACAACCCCCTCCATGCATCATCAAATAACCAAAGGGTACACCCCACAGCACACACCCCCTGGCCAACAGCACACAGCCCCTCTCCCTCACTGAGTTCAGTGTTCCCAGCCATTCCTTCTCTCCACGACATAGTCTTTGTCTCCATCCCTGACATCTCTGCCTCTGTGGGTAGGGTCACGCTCTCCCTCTTTGTCTTTGTAAAGACAAAGGCTTTACAGAAGAGGAAAATCAGGTTTTGGATTTTCCTGAGAAGGAATTCAGAATGATATGGAAACAAATTCAAATGTTCCAAAAAGGGGTGGGGGGAAACAAGGAAGAAATCAGGAAAGTACTACAAGAGCAATCAAACAAGATTGATACAGCATCAGAAACAACTCAAAACCTACAAAAATAGGTCCAGATAATTAATAATAAAATATCAGAAATGGACAATACGCTGAAAGGGGAAAGGAGCCAAAATGAAGAGATGGAAGCCCGAACCAACGAACTGGAAGACAAATCTCTCAATACTGCTAAGATAGAAGGGCAAGCAGAAAAAAAGATTAAAAAAATCTGAGGAGAGTCTTAAGATTCATGCTGGATAACATGAAGAGGAAAAACTTAAGAATTATTGGCATTCTGGTATAGGAAGAATCAAAGAATTCCACAGAGGAGATAGTTGAAGAGCTTCTGGAAGGAAATTTCCCTAACATCTTGAAAGATAAGATAAACATTCAAGAAGCCAAATGTACCCCAGGAAGGATAGACCCCAAAGGAAAATCACCAAGCCATATACTAATCAAGCTCTCCAAAATAAAAGACAAGGAGAGAATCCTAAAAGCAGCCAGGCAAAAGAGAAGTATTGCTTACAAAGGCACGCAAATTTGATTAAGCTCTGACTTCTCAGCAGAAACCATGCAGGCAAGAAGGCAATGGGGAGACATATACAAAACTCTAAAAGAAAAAAAACTGCCAACCAAGAATTGTCTATCCAGCAAAACTGTCAATCAAATATGATGGTGCAATCAAAACATTCCAGGATAAACAGAAGCTAAGAGATTTTGTCAAAGCCAATCCAGTACTTCAAAACATCTTAAAGGGAGTTCTTGTTTCCATATCATTCTGAATTCCTTCTCAGCAAATCCCAAACCTGTTTTTCCTCCTCTGTAAAGCCTTTGTCTGTCTCTAGCTCATTTGTTTCAGTTACTCTATTCTGGTTTTGGACATGTATGAGATCTTTTTTTGTGGTTCTTTTTGGTCATTTCCAGTAGTTATGTTCCTTTTTTAATGCTTAAATGGATGTTTGTTGCTGTGTTATTAAGCTTACTGGGTGTCTTCTGGTAGATATGGTCAGGCTCGTTTTCATGTGTAATGCTTAGCTGCTGCTATTGGCTCTTATCTCAATGATCAGATATTATGGAGTATGCTTGTAGCTTGGCTATATGGCCATGATTGCTGATTCTTCTTGGGTAATGCAGGGAGAAAAAGCTCCCACCTCCAGGAAAATTAGTGATCAAAATGACCAAAAGCAGAAGCAATATAAAAGCAGAGACAAAAAACACCACTTTGAAACAAAAATAAAACTGTGGCTGACTGGCCAGTCGCCTTGCTACACAGGCAATATGTGTGCACCAAAGAGGTCTCCAGCAGTGGATGGGGCTGTCTGCTCACTCAGTCCCCTCCTCTAGTCACCACTGTAGAGGTGCATAGATAGATAATGAGAAGTTAATGGGAGAAAGATTGTCTGCTATTTTTGTCTTGAAGGTCAGTTAGGTATCTGCGTGTGCACAGAGTAATTCTTGAGATAGTTGTGTCCTTTTATGTTGGGGTTTTACAGATTGTTCATATGGTTTGTCTGTCAGTCCTGACAGGCCTGTTTTTTTCTTGCTAGATATGCCGGAGTAAAGGGCCCCACAGAGGTTAATTTTAGGGTTATGACCCAGAGACTGATGTCATAAGCAGCCACCAAAGAAGGTCTGATAGGGCTCTTTCATTCTGCACTGTGGGAAAACTGTGGGCTCAATGCTGGACTATTTTTTGGGGAGTGCGCACCCACCCACCTGAGGCATCTAGGCTGGGCAAAGAAGGCATGCCAGGCACCCCACCCCCACCCCCCGCACCTCATTTTGAAAAGTAACCACACTACTTTTAGTGCCAGTTCTCAGCACCAGTTCCCTGTGCCTGTCTGGATGTATCCCTGCCCTCTGAACTCTGCCTGGGCTGGTGGCCACAGAGGGAGTCCCACATCTCAAGCAATTCCTAACTTTCAGTATTTTCCTTTATACCATCATTTTTCCACTGGCATGCATGGTAAACTGACACCCTTCACCTTATGCTAGATCCAGAGCTCTGGCGCTGTTCTGTGAAATCAGCTTCTCTGGGTTTTCAATCCCTCCCCACGGAGCCTGTCCTACCTGACTCCCTCAGCTGCTGCCAGAACCGGAAGTCCTGACATCCATTTTTATCTTTCCTTCTTTCTTGTCTTCTTAATGACCTTTTGCTTTCTTCCTGAATGATGCTCTTGATGCCATCCCAAGACTCTTCTGGTCTTCGGTTATTAGAGTCGAATGCATCAAATCTATTCTTGAGATGATCTCTAAATTCATAGGAGTCTTGTTTAAGATCATATTTTGGCTCTCATGGACTTGTTTTAATTTTATTCAGCTTTAGTCTGAACTTGCATATGAGCAATTAAATGTCTGTTTCACAGTCTTCCCTTGGTCTTGTTTTGGCTGATGATATGGAGCTTTTCCATCATCTCTTCCCATATACATAGTCAATTTGATTTCTGTATGATTCACCCAGTGAGGTCGGTATGTAAAGTCGTCTTTTATGTTGTTTAAAAAAAAGTTATTATCAATGAAGAAGTCTGACCCAATGGGCTTCCAGACCATCCTGCTGTTATGTTTGGGGGCTGGCCAAAACCCACTTTGGGATTTGCACTGTTGATACTCAAGCCAGCCATTTGCTGATTTATCTGTAAAACATTATAAATTGCTTAGATTAAGATTACCTCACTTTTAATTCTTTCTGTAAGTATAGTTAGGACTACTATTAAACAATGTCTATCTTATCAGTAAAAAAGAAAACACTGCAAAATTTTATCATGTGATCTCAACTCTATCACTAAGGTCAACTACTGATCCTTCCTCTTTGTTTCAAGCTTTCCATTCTAATCACCAGTAATATACACCTTGATTGCTTATTTAATCCATTTCTGACTGGAGATGTTGGTAGAATTCTTCAATTTCATCATCACTGGCTTTAGTGATTGTTGCACAAATATGAATAATAGTGGTATTAACTCATCTTCCTTATAGGTGTATGGATACTATCCTATCACAGACAGTATTATAATGCAAGATAGATCCTGATATGTTCTTTTTGATGATGAATGTGATTCTATTCCTCTTCAATTTGTCATTCCCCACATAGGAAGTCATGTGATTGTCAGATTCAAAATGGCCAATACCAGTCCATTTTAGCTCACTAATGCCTAGGATATCCATGTTTATGCATTCCTTTTAATTTTTGACAACTTACAACTTTCCTCCATTCATACTTGTACATTCTCTGTTCCGATTATTATTGGATGTTTGCAGCTGTTTCTCCTCAATTTGAGTGGTACCCCATCAGCAAATGAAGGTCTTGAAGGCTTCACTCCAGTCTTGTCATCATGTTCATCTCTACCATGAGGGGCAGCTGTTTCCCAGTCATACTTTGAGTGCCATCTGACCTGAGGGTTACCTCTTCTAGAAGTATATCTGACAATATTCTGGTGCTGACAGTGTTTCAATGCTAGTCACACGTTTTTCAGTGACAAAGCATTCAGATGTAGTCTGCTCCTTTTTCTTCCTAGTCTGTCTTAGCCTGGAAGCTCAACTGAAACCCTGTTGGTATTTAAAACACCAGTGGCTGAGCTTCCAGCATCACAGTGCACCCAGGCCACCACGATGCTACAAACTGACAGATGAGTGGTGGAGTAGTATAAGAATGGAATCAATCTGTGTTCTGTATTATTGTTTGTTTTCTCACTGCCAGACCTTATGTATTGGAGTTAAGAGTGTACTCTCTGAAATCAGACACACCTGGTTTCAAGACACAGTTAACGACTGTTGATGTTGTTGACGTTGTTAGGTGCCATTGAGTCCATTCCAAAGGACAACCACCCTGTATTGCATTTCCAAGTGGCAACTGGTAAGTTTGAACCACTAACCTTGCAGGTAGCAGTCCAGTGTTTATCCTTCAACGCCACACCAGGACTCTCCATTAATGACTTATTGTTGTTCATTGTCATCAAGTCGGTTCTGACTAATAGTGACCTTGCTTAGGATTTCCAAGGAGCTTCTGGTGTGTTTGAACCTTGTGGTCAAGTGCTTGTCCTATAGTGTCACACTAGGCCTTCTCATCTAGTGATTTCTTCTAGTAGCTAAGACCTCTGCGCACACTTATTTTATCTGAGAAAGGGGAGGTTGTGAGAAAGTTAGGGGATGATGTATGGATCCTGCTTAGCACAGTACTTGCTCAGATACCTCATTTCATGATGACCTCCTCCACTCCTGCCTCCTCCTTCTTCTCTTTTTCTTTCTTTTTTCCCCTTTCTACTACTCTTGTTTGTTCTTTCTTCTCATCCTTATTGTCCTCCTCCATTTTTCTTTTCCTCTTCCTTTTTTATTATTATTAATACATGAACCAGGACTAGACAGCACTTAACAGCAACATCACAATGGCAAATTTTGCTTCACTATAAAATGCTTTGCAAAATGCTGACTGGGTTGAGTCATTCTAGAGAGCTCTTTCTTTCCAGGCCAAGAACTCCTTATATGTGTCCTCAATGGATGAATCAGTTTCCTCTGGTCTGTAAAGTGGCACTGCAATTCGTTTTGCTTTGTAGAATCTCTTCTTGTTTAAAAGTGGAAGAAAAAAGACACCTATGTATAGAGCATTTAATGATAATGCCACTGAGTTCTCACTGCTAGAAAAAGATCTGTTTAATTACCTTATGTTCTCCTCAAAGGGCTTTATATGTTTTATATAACTACCAAGCTTTTTTGTTTGATTCTATTTTGACACTTATTCACTGTATAACATCACTTAAGTTACCTACCTCTCTAAGCCACAATTTCTTCATCTTAAAAAATGGGGATAATAATAGTCATTATTTGAGAGGGCTGTAGAAAGGATCAAGTGAAAAGAGTTCCATACTGTGGATGGAACTTAATAAGCACTCAATAAGTGGTAGCTATTATTATATTAAAGTGACCATAACTAAGCAGGATACATTCAAATTAGATTCAAATTAGATGACTAAGATGTAGCTAATACAAGACAGAAGAACTTCCAAATTAAATGGTTAAATGACAGAAGTGCTTGTTTTAAGAAGCAAATTCTCGTCTCTTCAGACCATTTTCCCATTTAGAAAGGTTCACCACTTGAGGTTTTAGGTAAGTGATGTTTTGTGGTATGGAGTCCTGGTGTGGCGCTATGGGATAAGCACTGGACCACAAGGCCGGCGGTTCAAACTCACCAGCCGCTCCTCAGAAACCCTGCATAGGCTCTCTATGAGTTGGAACTGACTCGATGGCGCTAAACAACAATAGGGTTTAGTATCATATTTCTGGGTGCATAGTTCTCTGCTTTCAATCCCCCTCCTGATCATGTTCCCTTCTTGGATTTTGAATTCTCCTAATGCTTAGCTTTTCTCTTTCAATCCAGAAACCATCATTCCCAGCTCTTAGAAAGTTTTAGTACTGAATATATATGGAATAAGTATATTTCTTTTGCAGTAAGCTTTTGAAACAAGTGACATTCTTTTGCATTAAACATTTTACTTGCCCTTTTCAAAAATTCATAACCTTGATTTACTGGGAAGGCTTTTGGAAACATTTGCCACCTAATAACTAAAGTCCTGGTGTGGCGCTGTAGAATAAGCACTGAACTGCTAACCACAGGTCAGCGCTCAAATTCACCCTCTGCTCCTCAGAAACCCTATACAAGTGTCCCTGTGAGTTAGAACAGATTCAAAGGCACTAAACAACACCAATAACTAACTTAATTCAGATAAGAAATTACAATCTCATCAGAAATTCACCGAAGTCATATTAGAGTTGACCTTTTGTCCCACCATCTACACTCATGCCACTTGCAAGTCCTTGTGACATCACAACTTTTATTCTGCATAGAATTCTCTCCACTTCCACTCCAGTCCAGTTTATCTCCTCACACAAGACAATTACAATCGACCCTGCTTCCAATTCACTCCCAAATAAAACAAAAAGCCAAAGCCATTACCACTGAGTTCATTCATTCATATAGGGGACACCCTATAAGGCAGGGTAGAACTGCTCCATAGGGTTCTAAGGCTGGACATTTTTACAAGTAGACAGCCTCATCTTTCTGCCTCGGAGAAGCTGGTGAGTTTGAATCCCCAACCTTGCGGTTAATCATTCAACACTAACCCACCGTATCATCAGATCTGCTTTGGCTTCCTACAAAGAACTGTTCTTAAAAGGCAGATCCAATTATTTGATTTCTCTGCATAAAATCCACATCATTTTGAGAAACAATAGCCTTGAAATAACTAGTATCTAACAACTGTGGAGCATGTACTATTTTCCCAGACTTCAACATTTCAATAACTTAAAGTGATTCTTAAATAGTAAAACCAGGTATATAATTAAGAGATATGAAGGCAGAGACATAGACACATGTGACCAGTGTTCATTGTTGGTGTTGTTGAGTGCCGTTGAGTCAGTTCTGACTCATAGAGACCCCATATAGTGTTTCTGAGGAGCAGGTGATGGGTTTGAACTGCTGACATTCTGGTAAACAGTCCAGTACCACCAATCCTACAGGACTTTAATGATTGTCAAAAGGCAGAAACCACCTAAATCTGTTTGCAGATGAATGGATAAACAAAATTTAGTACATGCATACCAGGGGGCTTCAAAAAGTTCATGGAAAAGTCCCATTATCTTTTAATTCCAATTTCCACAAACTTTTTTAAGTCCCTTCATACAATGGAAAATCACACAGCCATAAAGAGAAATGAAGTTCTGATACACACTACAACATGGATGAAGCTTAAAAACATTATGCTGAAGGAAGTCAATCACAAAAGGGCAAATCATGTATAATCTCACTTCTATGTAATATATAGATTCAGAATATGAACAGAGACCAAATTTTATTAGTCATGACCAGGGACTAGAGTGAGAAGGCCAGCCGAGTCATTATTTAGAAAGTACTGTGCTTCTGTTTATGAGGATGGGAAACTTGGCTCCAGATAGTGGTGATGATGGTTGCACAATACAATTAATGTAATTGTTGTCGTTGTTAAGTACCACTGAGTTCATTCTGACCCATAGCAACCCTGTACAGTGTTTCTTAGGAACAGCTGGTGGGTTTGAACTACCTTGTGGATCACAGTCCTGTGTTTATCCTACAGTGCCTGCATTGTACATGTAACAATATTGAATTGACAAATGTGTTTTGATTTCACTTAGCAGCGAAGTGTTTCACCACTGTATCACCAGGGGTCCTTTACTTAGAACTATCAGCAATAAACTTGTATCTTTGGTTAATTGCCCCTCTTCTCCAGCAGCAGCAATGGGCTCAAATGGAACACCAATTATGAGGTTGGCACAGAACCGGGCACTGTTTCATTCCATTGTGCATAACACTGCTATGAGTTGGAACAGATTTGATGACACCGAACAACCCACTTCCCACTTCCCCAGACTGAAAAGACGTGGAGAGCAAGAACTTTATATGTTGTTCTTATCTTTTTCAGGTCTCAGTAAACATTATGGATAAAAGTAGATGGTCAATAAATATGATTTAATTAATGAATAAATTTCTGCAACATACTTTAGCATTCCAACTTGGCTCTAATCAGTTTGCAAAGTGCATCTATATAAGGAACTTATAAAGAAAAGAAAATAATTGTGGACCAAAAAATTAACAAGTATTTCCTGAAATCATTTTCATCTCCCTATTGAAGACTCATTAACAACCCACGATATACAGATGATACAACCTTGCTTGCTGAAAGTGAAGAGGACTTAAAACATTTACTGATGAAGATGAAAGAGCACAGCCTTCGATATGGATTACATCTCAATGTAAAGAAAACAAAAATCCTCACCACTGGACCAATAAACAACATTCTTATCAATGGAGAAGAGATTAAAGTTGTCAAGGACTTCATTCTTCTTGGATCAACTATCAACACTCAAGGAAGCAACAGTCAAGAGATCAGAGGACGTATTGCATTAAGCAAATCTGCTGCACAAGACGTTTTTAAAGTGTTGAAGAGCAAAAATGTCAGCTTAAGGACTAGGGTGTGCCTGGCCCAAGCCATGGTATTTTCAATAACCTCATATGCATTCGAGAGCTGGACAGTGAATAAGGAAGACCATAGAAGAATTGATGCCTTTGAGTTATGGTGTTGGAGGAGAATATTGAAAGTGCCATGGGCTACCAAAAGAACCAATAGATCCATTTTGGAGGAAGTGCAGCCAGAGTGCTCCTTGGAGGCCAAGATGGCCAAACTTTGTCTCTCATACTTCGGACATATTGTCAGGAGGTACCAGTTGTTGGAGAAGGAGATCATGTTTGGTAAAGTGGAGGGTCAGAGAGAAAGAGGAAGAACCCCAACGAGATGGATTGGCAGCATCGATGTACTTAAATGTGGCAACAGTAGTGAGGTTGGCCCAGGATCGGGCAGTGTTTCGTTCTGCTGTGCATAAGGTCGCTATGAGTGGGTATTGACTTGATGGACCTAACAACAACAACATACAGGGTCACTATAAGTCAGAACCGAGTCAATGGCACTTGACAACATTAGTAATATAATCACTTATAAATGCAGTAAAAAGGAGATTTGTTAGTAGCTTATAAAGCAAAGTTATTATTGCAATTAAGGGCACTTCAAAGCAAAAGCTAATGAAATGTTGTGAAGTCTCAGGTTGTAAAGGCCACTTAAAGAAAACATTTTATTTTATTTGTTTTTATGGACTTATAACTCTTCAGAGCCTGGTCTGAATGAAGCGGTTCTCTCAAGTCCTTTTTCTTTGCCGTAAATCAGAGAATTTTGCTTCTTTGTCAAGGATAGTAACAAAAGGGCATATTTGTCCCCTCCCTCCCTGAATTTTCAGATGGCAGGTCATCTGAAAATGCATGTCTCTTTTATTTTCCATTTTACTGGCTGGAAATTACCAGCCGTTTTGCCGGTTTGACTCAGGTTGCATACCATTTTGTGAATCTGACACTATCCCTGAGATAGTTAAAAGTCAACAACTACCATTTCTTTAGACTTTATCATGTAAATGTTTAGTAGATTGGCTCTAAAGGCAATGTTGCAAATCAGTTTAGTGGACCTAGCAAAATCAATTATGCCAGAGGATAATTACATAGTCTTGGTGTGACGCTGCGGAATAATGCACTGGGCTGCAAGATCCGTATAAACTGCCAGGTCAATGGTTCTAGCTCACTAGTTGCTCCTTGGAAACCCTACACATGGTCACTATGAGTCAGAACCCACTCGACAGCACTTAACAACAACAACAATTTATAACTATGGCTAGAATTTTCGTTCTTATAAATAACATCATTCACACATTTCAAATATCTATTTCAAAGAAATATGCCTCCTGTGATAATTACAAAGGTATGCGGTATATCACTCAGTAAAGAATTATGAAATTTATATGAGACTGTTTTTGGTCTTTTATTATTGTTTTCAGTGTTATCATCTCTGAAATGAAATATGGACAGTAGATTCATTTTTCCATAGAGTGATTTGAAAACAAATGAAGCAAAGCAAAATAGAAGTCTATAGTCACCACTGTGTCTTCCTCTATTTTTAAGTTTAAGAAAGCTGAGATTTGTAATTATATTTTGCATATTTCCTATCTGAAATTCTACAATTTTGTTATTACAGAAAAAAAAAATTATTTCATGAATTATAAATGACACTTCACCAAAATTGTGGGGGACAGTTTGAATTCTAACTGGCAAATATATCTGAGGTTGAAAACATGTGTGCACTTGTATGTGTTGTTAAGTAGTGTTGTAGGATGGATTCTGGCTCATTGGGCCACTGTATAGGGTTTCCAAGGAGAGACTGGTGGCTCAAACCTTCCACATTTTGGTTAACACTCCACTTCTAACCCTACAGCGCCACACCAGGACTCAGAAAAACATAAAAACTGTCTTAGGACTATTTGATCCAGGGCTCTTTATAATCTGTTTGCTTCTTTGTCAGTCCTTATGTTTTTTGTTATTATCCTCTCCCTTTCCTAAATTCTTTAGCAATATTTGAATATTTTTAGAATTTAAATTTCTCTGTTAGAATTCTGGAGTCCTGGTGTGGCATTGTGGGCTAAGGTATAAGACTGCAAAGTCATTTAAACTGCAAGATCAGTGGTTCAAGCTCACTAACTGTTCCTTGGGAACTCTGTACAGGGTCTCTATGGGTCGGAATCAACTCCACAGCACTTAACAGCAATTAGAATTTTAGGAGTCCTGGTGTGGCTCTGTGGATTAATGTGCCAGACCGCAAAGCCCTTTGAGTCCTCAGAAACCCTATCTATACAGGGTTGCTATAGGTCAGGACCGACTCGGTGGCACTTAACAACAACAATAGCATTATGTTTTCAGGAGCCCTGGTGGCTCACTGGTTAAACTCTCAGCTGCTAACCAAAAGATCAGCAGTTCGAACTTATCAGTTATTCAGTGGGATAAAGATGTGGCAGTGTGCTTCCATGAAGATTAAAGGCCTCGACCCTTATGGGACAGTTCTACTTTGTCCTACAGGGTTGTCAAAATCAGCTCAATGGCAGCAGCTTTTAGGTTGGATTACATTTTCTGGTTGTTACTCTAGTGACCATCATATATGAGGGGGCTTCAAAAAAGTTCATTCAAAAGTGGAATTAAAAGAATAGAATTTATCCATGAATTTTTGAAACACCCTTATATAGCTCTAACTTTTCACAGTCTGTTTAGAATTAATATTGCACTATTTCATAGAAATATAGGAAACTTATAACCATATGGGTGCATTTAGTCCCATCCTTTATGGTCCAGATCACATACATGTTATTTATTGTTGCTGATTTAGATACTGTGGCGTTGGTACCAACTCAAAGCGACTCCATGTTCAACAGAATGAAACACTGCCCGGTCCTGAGCCAACCTCACAGTCACTGAAATGCTTGAGCCCATTGCTGCAGCCACTGTGCCAATCCATCGCGTTAGGGGTCTTCCTCTTTGTTGCTGACCCTTCTCTTTACCAAGCATGAAATCCTTCTCTCGGGACTGGTCTCTTCTAACAATATGTCCAATGTATGAGAGATGAAGTTTGGACATTCTGGCTTCAAGGAGCATACTGGCTGTACCTTTGCCAACACAGATTTGTTTGTTCTTTTGGTGGTCCATGGTACTTTTAATAACCTCCTCCAACACCATAACTCAAATGCATCAATTCTTCTATGATCTTTCTATGATCTTCCTTATTAATTGTCCAACTTTCACATGCATATGAGGTTATTGAAAATATTATGGCTTGGGTCAGACACCTTAGTCCTCAAACTGACATTTTTGCTCTTGAACTCTGTAAAGAGGTCTTG
Source organism: Chrysochloris asiatica (assembly GCF_000296735.1). Lineage (NCBI taxonomy): Eukaryota > Metazoa > Chordata > Mammalia > Afrosoricida > Chrysochloridae > Chrysochloris > Chrysochloris asiatica. The sequence continues at coordinate 9,136,099 of NW_006408573.1, read as the reverse complement.
TGCCACAGATTTGCCTAATGCGTTACATCGTTTGATTTCTTGACTGCTGCTTCCATGAGTGTTGATGGTTGATATGAACAAAATTAAATCTTTCACAACTTCAACCTCTTCTATATTTATATACTTATAGCACAATTATAGGCATCCTGGTGTGACGCTGTAGGATAAGGATCGAACTGCCTACCCAAAAATCTTTGTATCAAACCCACCAGCTGCTCCTCAGAAACCCTATACAAAGTCACTGTGAGTTGGAACGGACTTAATGGCACTTAGCAACGATCAAAAACACAATTTTAACAGGAGAGTGTTATAATTTTTGTCTTAGTCATATAAAGTTTAAAGAAACTGAGAGGAAAAACAAATATTTTTACTTGCTCCTGCATTCATTTTTCAGGGTCTTCATTATTTCCTAAGGAGCTGATTTTAATTTTTTATAATTTTTCCACAGCCTGAAGAATTTTCTTTAACATTTCTTTGAGGGCAGGTCTACTGGCAACAAATTGTGTTAGTTTTCTTTTATCTAAAAAATGTGTTCGTTTTATATTTATTCTTGAAAGATATTTGCACTGAATAAGAATTATTGATTGAATTTTCTTTCTTTTTCCCCCAACACTTTAAAATGTAGTTCCATAGCATCTGGTCTCCATAGGTCCTAATGAATTATTCAAATTGTTTTTCCTCTTCATAAAATGTTTCATACTTCTCTATCTACTTTCCAGATTCTTCACTTTCTTCGTTTCCAGTAGTTTGACGATGATGTGCTGACCGTTAGTTTTCTTCATAATTTTCCCATTTCAAGTATGCTGATCCTCTTTGAATCTGTAAATTTGTTTCTGTCTCTACATTTTCAAATTTTTGACTGTAGTTTCTCTCTCTCTTTTTTTTTTTAACTTACATTGTACATTTTTCTTTGCATTAATATGAATTGTCAGAATTTGTGTGCCCATATGCCATCCCCTCATGTAGTTTTTCAAATAGAGATAAAGTGCTTGCATGCCACACCAGAGACATGAAATTCTGTTCTTTGCGTCTATGTTTCAAAGAACATCATCACCATAATAATAATTTTACTCCAATTCTTTTGTGGTCATTAGCAACAACTCTTTCCCCTCCCCCCCCCCACTGTTTTAGAGCTTGCTGTTTGTTTAATTAGATATTTGGGGGAGAATTTGGGACATTGATTTTACTCTTGCATTTTATCCGAAAATCTCTAGGATAGATTTAATGAAAGAAAAAGTACAAAAGATATGAAATGCATATCCTGCTATGTAAAATCAAACTGTTTATAAATGTGTGCTCTCATCCAAATGTATGCATTCTTTTTCTCTGGAAACATAGTCAGAAGAACATGATGAGTGATTGAGGAAGAAGGTTGAGTCCAGAGGTCAAAATAAATTAGTTTTTTCCTTTGTACCCCTTTTATTTTTTGCTGCCTATTCATTGCAATATTCATAACAAATAATTAAAACTTAAGAGATTTCTTATACCATTAGGGACATCAAAGGCTCCATTTCCTGCTCAATAAACCCTGACTGCACGAATTTGCCTAAGGAGCTCTGATAGCATAGTGGTTACAAGTTGGGCTGCCAACCTCAAGGTTAGCAGTTCGAAACTACCAGTGGTTCTGCGGGAGAAAGATGAGGCATTCTGCTCTGGTAAGAAACGGTACTTAATCACAAATCATAATCACATGAATTTGCCTAGGGCAAGAATCCGGGGCTAGTAGGTAAGAAGGTGAATGTATTCCAACTAGCTCAGGCTATAACTATGGGAGATTACAAACAATGCTTGCCTTCTGGCCTGAGGTTTGAAGGGCTGACTAAACTGGAAATCTTGCTCTTCTTTTAAAGCATTGAGATACCGAAAAACTGCCAATTTCCTTCATATTCTTCCAAAGAATCTCTGATTCCCGCCTGAGTATGTTAGGAAATCTGACTCTTCTTAAATACCATACTCTCTCTTTACAAGATACAAATCTTTCCATCCTGAGTTTAACCTAATATGTCTATAATACACTGTCTATAATACACTTACAAACCCACTGCCATTGAGTTAATTTTGACTCATAAGTGACTCTTTATAGAGTTTGTGAGTCTGTAAATCTTTACAGGAGCAAAAAGTCTCATCTGTCTCCTTCAGAGTGGCTGATGGGTCTGGACTATTGACCTTGTGGTTAGTAATGCAGTGCTTAACCTACAGTGTCACCAGAGTGCCTTAATTTCCTCCTGGTGTGGTGCTGTGGCCTAAAGCACTTGGCTCCAGGATTGGTTTGAACCCCAAGGTCAGCGGTTCAAATTTACCAGTCACTCCATGGAAACTCTATTCAGTGTTGCTATGAGTCAGAACTCAATGACTCAATGGCATTAAACAACAAGAGAGCCAAAGTGACTGGTTATTCAAAGTCCAAGGAAATATTAACACCAAACAAAATCAGCTGAAATGGAAGATTTCTTGATTTCTTGTGATAAAAGAACTCCAGATTTCTTGTGATAAAAGAACCTTAGATTCTTTTTATTTATTTGATTTATTTTTTTATATTTTGAGTATGTACATAGTCTGGGTTCAAATCTCACTCTATTAATTACAAGTATTATTATAATATGTGACAAATTACTTAAGTTTCCTAAATCTGGGCTTTGTTATATGAAGGAGAAGACGCTTCGCATGTCTCTGATGAGTACGAAAACATAAAAACTGACCAAATTATTGGCATAGAAAAAATACAATAAAAGTTAGCAGTTATTAATATTAATATTAGAAATATCTGCTAGAAAAATGACCTCAATCTTAGATAAATGTCATTTTCACATTCTCTTTTAAATATGAAACCCTACTAAAAATCCACTGCCATAAAGTCAATCCTGATTCACAGCAGCCCCGTAGGAAGAGTCCAACTGCCCCCATAGCGTCTCCAAGGCTGTAAATACTTATGGGAGTGGCCTGCCTCGTCTTTCTCTTGTGGAGTGGCTAATGGATTCAAACTGTCCACCTTTCAGTTAGCAGTCCAACATTTAACCTAGTGCACCACCAAAGCCCCTTACGCAATAGTGTTGGTACTATATGGTTTCATTTCCAGTTGCCAACTGAAGATTTCAACCTCCTTTACAATCGAAGGGAATGTACAAGACAACAGAAAGTTTGTACATCATGTGGCTCCACATGGATAGGCCAGACTCTTGGTGGTTGTTGATGCTAAGTTTGATATCTAACACTTTCAATCCAATGCTTCAGCAGTTACTATTGATGCCATAATGTTCTGCTACTTCAAACAGCTCCAGAGAGCTTTCAGTTTCCTCACCAAATGTCTCATAGCTTTGGGCACAACATATAGTGGACTGGCCAAATTGCAATATTTTGTTCCGCTGTCCATATGAGTAAACTACTTGCTAAGTCATAAAACATAAAAATTGAGACAAACATACCAGTAGCCTCATCTTATGGCAAATCAGCACTATAATTTATTGAGTACCAAATAAATCATTAAATATAACTTACTGTGTCAGTACATTTTATATGTATCATTTTATTTAATATTTATAAGAATATTTCAGAGTACAAATTGTAACCCAGATTGTAAAGAAGTGGCAACTGATGCTGCGATTGATTGTATTCGTTGCCACACAGATGGCTAGCGTCGGGACTGAGATTCAAACCCAATTATAAACTGCCCATATTTTTGTTTATTCTGCTATATGTGCATAGGAAGATATATCTAGTTTTGGACAACTTCCTGATTTTACTTAGAACAATTTGTGAGATCAGAAGATGCCCAAAACATTCCATTTACTTCCTTGGATTTGGCAAAGGCTGGAGTCTTCACATTTTTTGTCAGTCTGTGTCAATTTTCCAGGAGATTTCTGTCAATCAAAAACAATCTTTGCATACTGCACAACTTTTCCGATTAGCTTGGTATGACCAATGCTCAAAATATAATAACAGCAAAAAGCACATTAATTAGACCATTTACAAAAAAAAAATCGGATTACCCAGATCTTCTGGAAACATAATTGTGGAAGCAGATGCCACACAGTTAATGATTAGCAGTGCCTTTGCTCACCAGCAATTATTTTTTTGCTCCCTGGAAGCATACTGATTAGCCAAAGACACTCAGAGTCTGGCTCCCACATTGAGGGCTGGGTCCCCAGCCAAGTCTCATGGCAACTCTGTAAATAACACTATGTCCCACAGACCACACTCTGAGCCTGAAGGCCCCATTATATCACATCTCCCAGTCTTAAGTATTGGCTACTGCCCATAGAATCAGTGCTTCGAAGAAACTCGGTTAGAATTTAAAAGGAATTCTGGTTCAGCTCAACTACTACTCCAAATAAGTGAGCAAGTCTGATGTGAGAACTCTATTTCTAGGTAGCCACAGAATGGCTATCACTCTGTTGCTATGAGTGAATGTTAGAAAAGAATAGACAATGTCACCTTCAAAGATTTTGCGATGGCAGATCAGTCATAACTCAGTGTTCTACGGATAACCTGTAAGTTATTTAGCCTGTCTCACACTTTAGAGTCCTGGTGTGAAGCTGTGGGTTAATGCGCTGGACTGCAAACTCATTTGAGCCACAAGGTTGGCAGTTCAAGCTCACCTGTCACTCCTTGGAAACCCTATACAGGGTTGCTATGGGTCAGAACTGACTCGATGGCACTTAACAACAACAACACTTAGATGTCTCCTTTTGAAATGTGCATGAGAATATCCAATAAATACAGTTGTTCTGAAACATTATCATTAATACAGGAGAAATATTTTAGTCCAGTCTAAGAAATGTTTTTTGAAGATTCCATCTGTAAGTTTCAACTGCCCGTTTTCCAGAAGATGGAGGCACTTGGGAAATTCAATTAGATGTGCACGGCTTTAGCTGACTGGATTTCTAACCACAAGGCCATTGGTTCAGACCCACCAGCCCCTCCTTGAAAAGAATTGGAACGGACTTGAAGACACTTAACAACAGCAAAACAGCATTTCAATTAGCATGGCTTACCAGTTTTCTCTGCCTGACTCATTCCATGTGTCTGTTCAATTCCATTCATACATGTGGCACATATTTATAAGGGGCTAGGTCTCATTTTTGCACTTCCTCCTAAAGCCACCTCACTCAAAGGCAGACAGCCTTGCTATGTTCTGCAAGTCAACTAGGAAATAGTTAAAACAAAAATATACAAAATTGCTGTCATCAAGTTGAACTCTGGCACACAGTGCCCATAAAGGACAGAGTAGAAATGTCCCAGAGGGTTTCCTAGGTATTGTTTATGAACACACGGCCACATCCTCTCCCAGGGAGTGACTGGTATGTTGGGACAACCAGCCTTTGGATTAGCATCAGAGCATTTAACCATGGTGCCACCAGGGTTCACATATTTTTGAAGCATCTGATTCAGCTTCAGCAATTTTAAAAGACTGAATCCAACCATCATAAGTGAAATATAAAAGTAAAATATTAATATTAGATCTAGTGGCTACGAATCAGGCTGCGAACCGCAAGGTCAGCAGTTCAAAACTACCAGCTGCTCCAAGGGAGAAAGACGAGGCTTTCAGCTCCTGTAAAGATTTACAGCCTCGGAAACCCTGTACAGAGTCACTATGAGTCGGAACTGACTCCACAGCACACCACCACCACCACCACCACCACCACCATGATATCTAAGGTGCTCTGGTAGCATAGTGGATGCGATCAGGCTTCTAGCTTCAAGGTCAGCAGTTCAAAACTACCAGTGCTTGGGAGAAAAATGAGGCTCCCATAAAGATTTACAGCCTTGAAAATTCTATACAGAGTTGCTATGAGTTGGAACCAACTCCATGGCACATAATCGCCACGATGTCTCCTTATCTGGACATTTTTCTAAAGCAGAAGGTTTCCCTTTCAAATATCCCACAGACCTCAGGTTGAACTCCTATAAATTGTACCACTTTTAAATTGTCTCCAAGAAGTAGACCACATGGAAGGAAACTCTTGTGCTCTGTTAAGGATAAAAATCCAGGTAGGTCTTCATTATGCATAAATGCATTGGCTAATCCAATCCCAACTTCTGAAGACCAAACCCACATTTCAGTTCATTTCTGCACATTGCCCCCAAGATACCCCTTTGTACAAACAGAAAGGGTCAATTTTTTTTCCTTAAATAATTCAGAAACTCCCTTTGACTTCTGCCTCCAACAATGGAAAACCCCAATGGTTCAAATTCAAAATGGTGATATTTTCTTTGTATGTAGTAGTGTTCAAATCCTGCCACTTTTACTTCCATAACGTTTTCCCATTTGATTCTCCTTGGATACTCTAGATTTACTATCAAATCTTATATATGCAGTTTAGCAAGGAAGGCCTATCATCTGAAGTCCAATCTTTGACTTTTCTCTTTTTTTCCTAACGAAATACATATATTAAAGAAGATTCACCTTTTTTAAAATACTGCTTTCATTCTATCTCTGTCAAAATCACTGACTTGACATTATCGTATTCTAGATGTCAAGCTTCTAGCACTAAATTACATTTCCAGATGTTCCATCCAACCTCAAGTCCTTGCTGTTCCTCAGCTTCACTGTATTAGTTTCCTGATCACAAATCTGATATCTGAAAAGAGCAGAAATACATTCTCTCACAGTTCTGAAGATTGAATGAAGGTATTGTCAAGGCCATGCTCTCTCTAAAGGCTATAGGAAATAATCCTTTCTTGCCTCCTCATAGTTTCTGATGGATTCGGACATCCTTGGTGTTCCAGTGCTTCTGTCTTCACATGGCCTTCTCCATGTCTCACTGTCCTCTCCATCTCTTACAAGGACACTAGTCATTGGAGTTAGACCCAACCAGAACACAGAATTACTTCAACTTGAGATCCTTAAATAATTACTTCTGCAAAGACCCCGATTTCTAGCTAAAGTCATATTCTGAGGTTCCAGTTGGTCATGAATGTTAGGGACACCATTCACCCCACTATATCCAAATGTTTTCATGGTGATCGCTTTTTTGTCTCAAGTCTCCAAGGCACACTCATTTGTCCAGACCAAAGGAAACGAACTCAACAGCACTTAACAACAGCAACTTTAAAAGAAGTTTCCCAAAGCAGGCAATCTCATCCCAATTACAATTCCCAAAGTCCCCTCACAAGATAATCAGTGGATTAATTTGTTAACTGAACAGTTTATTGTAGTTGTTTTAATGTCTGTGCATTATCTCCTTATACTTTGTCAGACCCTTGAGAGTGAGAAGCATGGATAATTGTTTCTTTGCCCTCTTTACCACTCTTTCTACTCAATGCACAGCCCGGACCATAAATCCTGTTCAAATGATCAATGACAAAATGATAATAACGTTGCTGTGAAAATAATAAAAATGCTATGACATATGTTCTGACTCATACTGACCCTATATAGAGTTTCCAAGGAGCAGCTGATGAATTTGAACTGCCAATCTTTCAGTTCAAACTGACCTTGTGTTCCAGTGCTTATCCTACAGCACCACAAATGACAATAACAATTAACATACATTGATCGCCCACAATGTGTAAGATTAGAATCATTGATTGAATCCGCACTGACATTATGAAGTAGATGCCATTATTCTCCTCATTTTACAGATTATAGAATTGAAATGTTAGAGAGTTAAAGCATTTGGGCCTAAGTACGAAGGGAGGACCTGGGAGACACCAATGGCTGAGCACTGGGGTACTAACAGAGTTGGGGGTTCAAACACATGCAGAGGTGACTTGAAAGAAAACCCTAGTCATAGTCTATGGAGCACGTGGGTCACCATGAATCTGAATGGATGCCATGGCAACTGGTTTTGTTTGGGGTTTCTTATATCTATTAAGTATGTGACAATAAAATGTGATTTTCCCTCCATTATAGTCCACTGCTTTGGCGGGATGACACAATCTAAAGCTCACCCTTTCAAAATGTCAGGATAGCATTTTTTTTATTTTTATTTTTATTTACATCCCGGGGATAGTTACCTTCAAATCATAACATTTCTTCTTCTTCTGAGTCTACAGGGACAGAGAATGTGTTCTTTTGTCAAATGCCATTCTGTTACCTGTGGAGAGCACACCCACCCAGGATGACAACAGCAGTCTTTCCCATCATTTTATTTCATTTCTCACAATGGACAGCTTCTCTTGAATTGGTGTAAAAGCTCAACATACAAACATGTGTTTCCCATACAGATAACTAGAGCCACAGATTCCTATTAATAACACATTTCATCCCAGGGGCTTGTCTAAAAACTACCTCACAGAAATCTGCTCTCCTGGTAGGCTGGGTTTTCCTGAAAGCATATAGAGTTTGGATATATTTTTAAAAGCTTTCAATTCTCAAAAATAATATAAGTAGCTTTTATTTAACTTTATTCTACAAGAGTTTCTGACATATATAATCTTAAAATAGCACTCAAAAATTTCCAACCAGGATTTAAAGATATATTGCAAAGAGTACTTGACCATTACAAGGAGAATAAGTCCAATGTTATAAATTTGCCGGTGTGCACATTATGGTTATTAATGAAAAATTTCTCCCGTTACATTTATAAAAGATTTCTATTATCTGTTGTAATGCTAAGTCTCCAAAAGACGGCCACATATTACAGGTCTTACAATATACTTATCTGTAATTAGATAAAATTTATGTGTCACTTTGGATTTCATATGATCATTTTAAGCTTCACTTTAAAATAATAAATGAATATAGGTTGCAATATCTCCAATTTAACTGTCTTCCACAGGTAGGTTTCAAGAGAAAACTATCCACTCATTCAAATATTTGGTGAGTATATGGATACTCTGGGAGCTCAGTGGTTCTGTGCAATAAGCATTGGTCTTTGAACTACAAGGTCAGTAGTTCAAGTCTACCAACTGCTCCTTGTATATTCCCGTAAAGATGTACAACCTCGGAAACTCTATACAAGGTCGCTATGAGTGGGAACTGATTTGACAGCACACACACAAAGTTTGCCTTACTTTGGTAGCTTGCATGCTGCTACAATGCTAAAAGTTATACCACTGGTATTTCAAATACCAGCAAGGATACTCATGAAGGACAGGTTTTAGGGAAACTGGGAGACTACAACAGACTAGGAAGAAAGCCCTGGCAATCTACTTCTGAAAACTAGTCAATAGTCAACATGCACATTATGGATAACAACAGAATATTGGCTGATAATAATGGGAGAAGGTGAGCCCTGTAGATTGGGAGGAGTTCAAAATATACAGCAGCTACAACAACGAACGCAAGCATACCAACAGTCATGGAGACTGCACAAGACCAGGTCACATTTTCTTCAATCATGCATGTGGTCACCGTGAATCAGAGTCAACTCCAAGCCACTAACAGCTGTAATATGGACGGTGGTGTGTGCCTTCGAGTCGATTTTGACTCTTAGCGTCCCTGTATACAGATTTTAAGTTCTCTCCCCTTCCAGGAAGCAAGATTGTGTCAAATTCCTATCACAGGTTATTAATGAGCCTTCTTCCAATCCTGATACCACATTCTTCTTCATGGAATCCAGCTTCTCAGATTATGTACTCCGTTTACAGGCTGAAAAGTACAGTAAAGGATACAACCCTGGCTCACACCTTTCTTGATTTTAAACCATGCATATGCATTTCTGCTCTGTTCTCACAACTGCCTCTTGGTCTATATACAGATTCCTTTTTGGTAGCGTAGTGGTTACGAATCGGTCTGCGAACCGCAAGGTCAGTAGTTGGAAACTACCAGCTGTTCCGTGGGAGAAAGATGAGGCTTTCTGCTCCCGTAAAGATTTATAGCCTCGGAAACCCTGTACAGGGTCACTATGAGTCGGAACTGACTCCATGGCAAACAACAACAACAACATGAGCACAATTAAATGTTATGGATTACTCATTCTTCTCAATGTTATCCATAGTTTGTTATGATCCACACAGTTGAATGTCTTTGCATAGTTAATAAAACATAAGCAAACATCTTTCTGGTATTCTGTGCTTTCAGCCAAGCTCCATCTGACATCAGCAATGATATCTCTCATTCCACATCCTCTTTTGAATCTGGCTTGAATTTTTGGCTGCTCTTTATCAATGTATTGCTACAACTTTTTTGGCATTATCTTCAGCAAAATTTTACTTGCATGTCATATTAAAGCTATTGCTTGTTGATTACTGCATTCTATTGGGTCACCTTGCTTTTGAAATGGACACGTATATGGTTCTCTTCCAGTCGTTTGGCTGGGTAACTGTCTTGTCAATTTCTTGGTGTAGACTAGTAAGCACCTCCAGCACTGTAGCAGTGTTTGGATTTAAGCCCAACAAGGAAACCCCTCTAAATATGTGGTTGCCGAGAGACCAAAGAGCTGACCAAGAGACAGTCCAGGAGACATTAGTTTGATTCCAAAGGGGGAACTTACAGACCAGGACAGCAGTACTGCTTCCGGTGACAGCTGGCTGGACACATGTGATTCTGTCCCAGGGGAGCAGACTGAAGGAAGCCCTTTTATACTAAGGAGTAAACAAGTTGTGTACATCAGGTTATGTGTGGGTGGTGTACAGCTCAGCAGGAGACGAATTCATGAGACACTGGGTTGTTTGCCTAGACACGGTGGGCGATCTCATACAAGGGAATTCTGGCAGGCACGGAACAGGGGTGGGGAAGTCAAACATGGCAAATAATACAGACTGTGTGGCCATTTTGGGAGCATTCAACTTTTGTCCCTACTCTCCACCCAACACCCTTAAATGGCAGTCTTGCCACCAGCCTTCCACATACTCCCTCACACCGAGATGTTGGAGATTTGAAACTAGAGGCTGCAGCCATAGTATATGCCACAGCATAATAACAGTCTCAAGCAAAGGATCCCTGCTATTCAGAAGAGGGCCAGACACTATAACGACAGCAGTGAGGTGTGCCAGTTAGAAAAAGGATCAATGGATGGATGGTAGAAAACCGGCCCTGCATTTGTTGGCCCAGGTGCTGGTGTGCACAGGGGGATTCGTCCATGTTAAGTGGACCACAGAGGAGGTAGGGAGTTCCCACACACACCCAACAATCTGATTGGTTCCTGACATCAGCAATCTTGGTGGCCCAGCTGGCAAAGATGTTACTGCAGATACTAAGGATGGAAGGACAAAGAGGTGAGAGGAAACAACAGAGATGCAAGATTTCTGGTGGCATAGGATGGAACCAAGGTGCCACCTGTAAGCCTAGATCCAGCCCTAATCATCAAGAAGCCAAGAAACTGAACCCTAAGTGACTGATTTGCCATTTTCACAGGAAGAGAAACAAGAAAACTCACTCGGAACAAGTCCTGGGGCAGCCACAAGAGATTGTTTGGAATTCCCAGGCATGGACAGTTGTCCAGTATGGAGACTTGAATCCTCATAGCCTCCTTGGTCCCTGGATTGGTAATTGATAGGCACTGGGCCGAGTCGGTCACTGATATTCATCAACACACTGCCAAGTTTCTAGCACTGTCTTGGTCCATTGCTGTAATGAGTGTCGCGCCTTAGAGTTTGCTTCAGAATCCCATTCATTTGTTCTGCCAGCTGCAGTTGGGTTGTATGGGAGATGATAGTACCAAACAATGCCCATCCTGTCTGCCCAAACTTGGACTTCATGACTTATGAAGTAGATCCCCTATTGCTGTCAATGTCATTGGGAATGCCGTAAGCAGTGCAGAGTTGGGAAAGACCTCGAATGGTAGAGCACCAGATTGCTCATTTGTTTGTAGGAGCCCAGTGATGGTATCCATACATGTCAGAACACATCAGCAGTTGTCCAGCATGGGGAGGGGCCCTATATAATCCAACTGCCTCCATTTTATTTACTGCAACATTCACATTGGCTATTCTACTCATGTGTTGAGGGGTTGGTTTACGTCTTTCTAATGAGCAGCTAGGGCATTGTTAAAAGGCTTCCGCAGTCTGCTTCAGGTATAGGGGAAGGAAGAACCATTTCTTTGGCAATTGCCATAATGTACCTTGACGTTTGTGCCCCATTTTTCAATGTAGCACTAGGCTACTTGCATGGCAGGTGCAGGTGGTATCCTACAGAGCCTGACCAGTTAATCTGCCTGGATGTTCCCAATGGGGAGAGATGGCACATGAAAAACTACAATGGTCAGACCCTGCATTCCGGCCCAGATATCTTTCCACAGGTCAATCCCCAAGAAGGGCTGCTGATTGACTAACCAATTCTATTCCTCCAACTGTGCTATCCAGAGTGTGCCCCTTGTACACTGCCCAATTAACCATGCATAGATCTAGAGGGCTAGGTTCATTCATTACCACCATCCAGGTGAACCTCAACTTGACCCATCGGCTGCTTTGTTCAGTACCTAGGTCAATCTGCCTACCTTCTGTGGCAGGCTGCATTACCACTGCAGTCCATAAGAATCTGTTCAGCCCCTTGAAGTGTATGACTTTCTCATGAAGTTGCTTCTGTGGTGGGTGGCTGGTGCTTCTCCTCAGTGACATAGGTAACCAGCCCAAGAATCTTGTATAATTTAGCACTTGAGGGACTGGTGGAGAGGACACTTCTTTGTTGCAGATATATATGGCATTTGTATGCATGTACTGGACTGGGTCACTCCAAACAGTCTTTGACCCATCTCTGTATGGAGCAGTGTGTTTGCACTGCTACAGGGGCCCCTTTTGTGATGTCTTCTACAAGCTACAAACTTTTGTACACCACACACAGTTGCTTTTCTAAAGGATTGTATCAAGTTTCTTTACCTTTCTAGAGCTGAAACCAAAATCCTAAGGGACTACATTAACACTTGTGTCATTGTCACAGACCTCAACCATATCTTGTGTATAGCTGGCAGCGTCCAATTCACTCTTGCCCTAGGTTCCAAGGGCCTGTACCTACTGTGCTGAGGCCGTGGCAGCATTGAATGCCTGTTCAGTCTCAGGGGTCCCATCCCAAATTGGCCCCTTTTTGACAAGGTGGTATATTAGTCACAAAATCGGAGCCAATTACAGAATAATGTATCTCCAATACCCCAGCATCCCAGAATATTTTCACTCCTTTACTTTGGTAGGGCAGGTGTATGCTTTCACGTTTTCAATGACAGCTTCAGGATCTATTTTTGTCTTACTGACCACACAACATCCAAGAATTTGAAAGATGATCCAGGGCCTTGCAGTTTGGCATCATTGACAGCCCAGTGTGAGCTTAAAGGTGTTACTAATTGTGGTGCTGTTTGCTTGTTGGAGTAAGGAGAGATAATCACAGGTTAACATAACATCATCAGTGCAATAGAACAAGTGAATATCTACAGATTTGGCCCACTGCTCTAGGTCTTCAGTCACTGGCTTTCCCACCATGGGGCTTAATAGATACCAGTGCTTCCCGCCATTTGGTTAGGAGCCGATTGTAAAATTGTGGCTTTTCTTCTGGCAGTGAGTAGCTCGTTACCGGGGCCCCAAAAGTGCCCCACATACACAGCATGCTTCATCCCCAGCCCCCTAACGCTTCTTGCAATCCCTCCATGGCTGCCCAGCATAGGAGCGAAGCCTGGATATCTCCCTGCTTTAACCGGGCCACTTTACAAGCAGCTATGATCCATGCTAGAAAAGATCTATTCTTCACTTAGTGCAGCATAGAAGTGTTGCCGGCAGTGTAGGCTGGGTGGTTACAGAGGTCACCTTAGACATTTGAAGGCCAATGAATACTATGCCTTCTGCCCCCAAATTCCACAAGCCAAGAAGCCAAGAAGCAACAGATTCCCTTCCCTTTTGTTGATATCAGGTGGCTAACTGTACCAGCTTAGTGACAGTTGTAGCTCCACAGAATGAAGTGCTGTCGCCATTCAGGGGCCCAACAAATTGACAGGGTCCACGCCAGTGGGTAGGGCTGGACTGTTTTAATCTTGGTAGCTAGGACCAATCATGCTTCTAGGTGAAGAACTTTTGTTTCCTCCTCCCAATCCTCTTCCTTTGACCCCAGCGGGTCCCCTCACCTGGGGTACCAGTCCCCCTTCACAATTACAGTGTGCACCTTGACCTTTGCTAGGCAGCAGGTCAGAGTTTCTACTACGGAATCTGATGTTTGGAGGCCGGAAGTCAGAGCCTCAGTTGTGCTAGCAGCTGGTGAGATTGAACCGCCGACCTTGTGGTTCAGACCAACTTTGCAGTCCAGTGCATTAACCCACAGTGTAATTCCAGGACTCCTGGTCTTCCTTGTAGGTGTATGGATATTATTCTATCACAGATAGCATTATACTTAAAGCTAGATCTCGAAATCCTCTTCTTGACCATCAGTGTGACACCATTCCTCTTCAATTGCCATACCTACCATGGTAAACCACATGATTCTTTGATTCAAAATGGCCAATACAAGTCTGTTTCTGCTTACTAATGCCTAAGACAGGAGCTGTAGTGGTGCTGTAGGATAATCACTGGATTGCTATCTGCAAGGTTGATAGTTCAAATCCACCAGCCACGCCTCAGGACAAAGATGAGGCTTTCTGCTCCTGTAAAGATTACAGTCTTGGAAACCCTGCATGGGGTTGCTATGAGTCAGAATCGACTAGATGGCAGTAAGTAGGTTAATGCCTAGGTTATGGATCCTTATGAGTTCTGTTGTGTTTTTGAAGATACAACCTTGCTTGCTGAAAGTGAAGAGGACTTAAAATATTTACTGAAGAAGATCAAAGAGCACAGCTTT
>NW_006408573.1:9117355-9120554 GCF_000296735.1 Chrysochloris asiatica | reverse complement strand
CTCTTTCCCAGTAATATTTTTAGTTCCTTCCAACTTGAAACACTCATCTTTTAGCTCTGTATCAAACAATGTTCCATTGCTGCTCATATCGTTTTCAGCGGCTAACATTTCAGAAGTGGTCTGCCTCTCCTTCCTAGCCTGTCATAGACTGGAAGCTCCCCTGAAACCTGTCCACCTTGGTGATCCTGCTGAAATGTAAAATGCTGGTGACACAGCTACCAGCATCATAACAACACACAAGTCACAGTACTACAAACTCACCGATGATGGTGGTGAATGCTTACTTGTTGTTAAGTGCCATGCTGTTGAGTTGGTTCCAATTCATAGGGATCCTGTATAGGTTTTCAAGGTGTAGCTGGTGGGTTTGAACCACCAGCCTTGTGATTGCTGTTACTGTTTACAGTCGAGTCGGTTCTGACTCATAGTGACCTTGTACAGGGTTTCCAATGAGCAGTTGGTGGGTTTGAACTGCTGACCTGTGGTTTGCAGTCCAGTGCTGATCCTATGGTGCCACACTGGGAGTCCAATCTTGTTGTTAGCAGTCCATTATCTTATGACACCACAAGGGAACTCCAAATACCCACTAGTGACCCTTATACTTGAGTTTGTTTCAAGATTTTTCTATAACTGAATCAAGTGGTAAATCATGTTTAGTTGAACATTACTGATAGCTTATAAATTTTGTTAGTTAGTGTAATAAGCTTATCAAGTTTCTTACTTTGAGTCTATTCCCAGTCATAGAATTCTTAGTGTAACCTTTGGTACTTAACATGGGCAATTTATTGTCAGATCTTCCTGCTGAAGCAGTTTATGAATAAAATATTTTGACAGATTCTTAAAACTTGAATACAGCTCAAAAACTTTTGGTTTTGTGTGTTTGATTTTTTTTTTTTTTTTTTGCTTTGTTTTCTACAATTTGTTAGGCATTGTGACATTTTCTCATTTTATCCACTAAACAATCTCTCAGGTGGCATTATTTGTGATTTACTCATGAAGTTACTAATGCTTAGAGAGGTTACACAAGTTTTCTCAAGCTCCCATAGTTAATAAAGAAAAATAGGAGGTTAGATATTTATATAAAAGGGCTGAGAGTTGAATGGGCAAGTGATTAGGAATTCAAATTAGGAGGGGGAAACAAAAACATTGTAGACAGAGAACAAAGTGAACAAGATTCTAAGATATTAAGAGCATGGTATTTTCTAGAAATTTATTAAAGACTGTCATTTCAATAGGCTGATTTCAGGAAAGGGTCATCAATTTGCTTTATGGAATGTCACTTTGGTAGAATTGTAGGAAATAATTGGGTATGGAGTTTCCAATGGTACTAGGGCTCAATAGGAAAACACAAAACAAAACTAGACAAGGTAGTTTATACCTTTTTTTTTTTTTCTTATCTGTACTCTGGCTGTAGAATTTATTTTAATCAACTTTTAAAAAAAACAAATACATCATTTTTCAATATAATCTGCTTGCTTTTCAATATACTCTGTACATCTATTTATAAGCTTTCATATTCCTTTATTTAAAATGTTTTAGGCTGAGATGCGAGTCACAAATGCACCACTGTCTTCTCTTCATCAGAGGTGAATCTTTGTCCTCCAAGGGCTGCTTTCAGGGGACCAAACAGGTGAAAGTCCGATGGAGCAAGATCTGGACTGTAGGGAGGATGCTTTAACACCTCAAAACGAAAGTTTTTGCAGAATGTCAACAGTGTGGACAGAGGTGTGCGGATGTGCATTGTCATGCAAGATCACAACGACTGTTGGATAGCATGTCCTCTGGGTTTAATCAAAGGTTTAGACTTCAGCTCTTCAGTGAGCATCTCACTCTAATGGGCACTGTTGACCATTGAACATTTTTTTCCTGATAGTGTTCCAATACTGGCTCTCGAGAATCCCAGAAAACTGTAAGTATCAATTTTTCCAGCTGACGGTTGACTTTTTCTTGATTTGTGATTGAGGATGTTTCCATTCCATACTCTGCTGTTTACTCTTGGGCTCGTAGTGATGAATCCATGTCTTGCCACCAGTAACAATTTTTTAAAGAAACTTACTTTCCTTCAATTATCAGTCCAAATTTTGTTTGCAGATGTCCAAACGCTTCTGTTTATGCTCTTCGTGAGTTGTTTCGGCACCCATCTCACACTAAGTTTCAAAACCCAAGTCTGTCATGGATTGTTTCATAGGCAGAGCCATGGCTGATTTGCAAATGATTTGTCACATAGTCCTGTGTCACTCATCTATTTGACAGAATCTTTTCATGTGCATACTCAATGTTGTCATCAGCTATGGCCGTGGATGGCGTCTGGTTCCTTCAAGGCTGACCCATGTGCAACCTTTCTTGACCCTCTCTATCCATGCCTACACACTTCTTCAAGACAAAACATTTTCTCCGTACTGTGCACAAAATTCTTTGATAAATATTGGCACAAGGAACACCCTCAGACCACAAAAAAATGTACCAATGCACACTACTCTTCTTTCATGTAACTCACAACTGGGGTAGCAATTTTTCTTCACACCACAGTTACAACTGAACTGATGTAACACGTTCACACCTGCACAGCAGTGACCTTGAAAGGGAACGTGCTAAGCCAGTGCAGTCAACAGAACTTTTAATATAAAAGGAGTGCAGATAATTTTGGACTCACCCTCATAGTACGATGTGGAACATACATGAATTCATATAGACAAAAATTAATATTGTTGTATACACTTTGTATTTCTGCTATACTGTCAGAAATACAGCTATCAGGGACAGCCTGTAAAATCTCTCCTCTGGTAGGAGAAAATTGTGAGTTGAAAGTAACACAAATCGGTCTAGGAAGAAGTCCAACCAGAATGTTCCTCAGAAGGAAGGATGAAGAGATTTTGTCTCACGTACTTTGAACAAGTTGTCAAGAGTGACCAGTCCCTGGAAAACAACATCATACTTGGTAAAGTAGAGGATCAGGGAAAAGAGGGAGATCCTAAATTAAATGGATTGGCACAGTGGCTGCACCAATGGGCTCAAACCTAGGAATGATTCATGATGGCACAGAACCGGGTCGTGTTGCATTCTGTTGTATGTAGGGCAGCCATGAATTGGATCATCTCCATATTTGAGAACCTGTTACCATAGAACCAATTCTAATTCCTATAAGACAAAACAGAACTACCCCAGGAGAAAGATGAGGCTTTCTACTCCCATAAAGATTTAC
>NW_006408573.1:9113583-9115555 GCF_000296735.1 Chrysochloris asiatica | reverse complement strand
CTTTATCCTACAATGCCACACCAGGACTCATATATATGGAATGAGGAGACAACACACTGGACTGAGAATCACAAAGTCATCATCAGTTCAAGCACACCAACCGCTCCTCATGAGAAAGATGAGGCTTTCTGCTCCTGTAAAAATGGAAAGTTGTGGTTGTGTGGCGTGGAGTTGGTTCCTGAATAGAGTTTCTGAAGCTTTCCCCCTTCTCGGGAGCAGAGAGCCTCATCTTTCTTCTGAGGATGCGCCCGGCAGCTTGAACCTCGGACCTTAAGGGTAAATATATGTGTGCGTGCATATGTGTGTGTCTACATCTACAGCTCTCTCTATTTATACTTGTATAGATACGTTGTTGTTGTTAAGTGCTGTGGCGTCAGTTCTGAGTCATAGCTACCCTGTATAGGGTTTCTGAGGAGGGGCTGGTGGGTTTGAACTGCTGGCCTTGTGGTTAGCAGTCAAATGCTTATCCTACAGTGCCACACCAAACTCATATATACAGTATAAAATATAAATATATAGTATAAAAAATAAAGTCAAATACAAAAATATTTTCTACATGGAGAGATTATGTGCTTTCTTACTTTTGTTCCATTTTCTGTGGTGAAAAAAATTCTAATATACATTATTGTTTTTTTAAAAAAGAAAATTATCACTTGAGTATTTAAACGATTTTTTTTCCCTCCTCTAAGACTGAGGTAGACACA
Organism: Chrysochloris asiatica; assembly: GCF_000296735.1. Classification (NCBI taxonomy): domain Eukaryota; kingdom Metazoa; phylum Chordata; class Mammalia; order Afrosoricida; family Chrysochloridae; genus Chrysochloris; species Chrysochloris asiatica. The sequence goes on along the minus strand of NW_006408573.1, from coordinate 9,114,851 downwards.
TCCTTCTAAAATTCACTTCTAAACGTCCACCCTTCATTCTCTCAGACTCTAAAATTGCACTCAAGGAACCAAGTTCTAACCAGTTCTTGATCCATCTGATTGTACAATGTGACATCTTCCTACAATAAAAGGAAATGATACAGGTCCAATGAAAGAGTGTATCTGGAAGCTAGGATGCACTACTCTGCCCTATTCACATGTAAGATATTTTCATTTCAGTTAACGTATCCTTTAATTAGTGGGCTGCTAACCAAAAGGTCAGCAGTTCAAACCCACAAGTGGCTACTTGGAAAACCAATGCTAAGTAGCTATGAGTTGGAACCTACTCGACCCATAGTTAATAACAACAATGGAAAAATATCCTTTTCCATTTGTAACTGTGAACTCTATTCCTTTTAAATTTTGTTTCTGTAGTTTTCCAGAAAAGGTGTGCCAATCTGAGCTGAACAGCTGAATAAGAACTTCAAATCAGATGTTGTTGTTGTTCTTAGGTGCCATCAAGTTGGTACCAACTCATAGTGACCCTATGCACAACAGAACGAAACACTGCCCGATCCTGGGCCAAACTCACAACTGTTGCCATGCTTGACACCATTGATGTTGCCATATTGTCAATCCATCAACTGGGGGTCTTCCTCTTTTTCTCTGACCTGCTATCTTACCAAACATGATATCCTTCTCCAGCGACTGGTCCTTCCTGACAATATTTCCGAAATATGAGAGACGAAGTTTGACCATCCTGGATTCCAAGGAGCACTCTGGCTGCACTTCTTCCTACACAGATCTGTTGGTTCTTTTGGCAGCCTATGGCATTTTCAATATTCTCCTCCAACACCATAACTCAAAAGCATCAATTCTTCAATGGCCTTCCATATTTACTGTCCAGCTGTCACATGCACATGAAGTTACTGAAAATACCATGGCTTGGGTCAGGCGCACCTTAGTCCTCAAGCTGGCATTTTTGCTCTTAAAAAACACTTTAAAAAGGTCTTGTGAAGCAGATTTTCCTAAAACAATACGTCATTTAATTTCTTGATTGTTGCTTCTTTGAGTGTTGATAGTTGATCCAAGAAGAATGACGTTCTTGACAATTTCAATCTTTTCTCTGTTGATAAGAATGTTGTTTATTGGTGCAGTGGTGAGGATTTTTGTTTCCTTTACCTTGAGATACAATTCATGCCGGAGTCTGTGCCCTTTGATCTTCATCAGTAAATATTTTAAGTCTTCTTCACTTTCAGCAAGCAAGGTTGTATCATCTGCATATCACA
>NW_006408573.1:9110394-9113113 GCF_000296735.1 Chrysochloris asiatica | reverse complement strand
TATCAAAGATATTGTCTCATGATTTCCGCATTCCATTGGGTCATCTCTCTTTGGAATGTGCACAGATATGGATCTCTTCCAATCAGTTGGCCAGATAGTTGTCTTCCAAATTTCTTGGCATAGATGAGTGAGTGCCTCCAGTGCCTCCTCACTTTCTTGAAAGATTTCAATTTTTATTCCATCAGTTCCTGGTGCCTTGTTCTTTGCCAATTCCTTCAATGCACCTCCAACTCATAGTGACCCTGTATAGGATTTCCAAGGGGCAGCTGGTGGGTTTGAACTTCTCATTTCATGTTTCGCAGTCCAGTGCTGATCCTACAGCACCACACTGCTTTTACAATCCTTCTATACTTTGTGACTTCAAACGAGTTTATTATTTTCTTTTAAATCTCAGTGACTCATGTATAAATTGAGTTCTAATCAGTTCATTTCCAGGACCAGAGTCTACATTTTTCTCTTCTTTCTCCTCCTGGCTTATGCTAATAAATTCAGTCTCTCAGATCCTGCCTCAAAAATAATTTATGCTAAAATTTTTAATGTGGAGAATTTGCTGATATTGATCATTTATCTTTTAGTACTAATCTGATGAATTAGAATGTTTCGGACCCATATGCTATATGGAAATTTTACGACTTTAATACATCCACCCATCATTGAGAATCCTTGTGTGGCATTGTTGGATAAGCACTGAACTGCTAACTACAAAGTTGGCATTTCAAGCCCACCAGTTACTCCTTGGAAACTTAATCAAGGTGGCTGTGAGTCAGAACAAACTCTCCTGTGGTTAATAGCAACAAAGACAATCATTACTGACCTGGAAGTCAGTTCCACGTTACTTCATAGGCCCACTCCCTGCTCGGGATAAATGATGCGCTTCAAGACATCTGTGAAATTCTTGAAAGTGTTTTTAAAATTCCACAGTCTGTGTTCTTGAGAATTACTTTTAAAATATATAGGAACAATGGAAACTGCTTACGTAACTGGGAATATAGACGGGATTCTGAATAGTGCTCAACATGGTCATAGGTAGGATCTGATCTTTTGTTTTTAAACAAATACTAAAGAGGAATGTGGTTGTTAGTAAGTGCCATCAAGTTGGTTCTGACTTATAGCAACCTGTACAGGTTTTCCAAGGAGTGGTTGGTGAGTTTGAATCACCAACTTTGTGTTAGAAGTTCAGTGCTTATCCTACAGTGCTACAGCAGGACTCCAAATAATACTATCCAAATTATTAGCATGACCTAGGCAGAGAAGGGCAAGCTTTTAGACATAACAGCACATCTGCCATATACAAAAGTACTTCAAATGTTTGTGGAAAAATGGAATTGAAACATAATGGAATTTTTTCAACATCTCTTTGAAGCACTCTGATACAATTTTTATTATTTTAATACATGTGTTCGTCATCGAGAGTCCTGATGTGGTGCTGTAGGCTAAGCGCTGGACTGCTAACCACAAAGGCAGTTGTTCAAACCTACCAGCCATTCCTTGGAAAGCCTACACAGGGTTGCTATGAGTTAGAACTGACTTGATGGCACTTAGGCATTTAGCAACAACTACAAGTGAGTCTCTGTAATCTCATAGTTTCCATGTCACTCAGAAGAAAAATAGCCCATTTCTAGTCATTTTTCTTCAAAAATATTTTTCCCTTTTACTAGGGCTACCTAACCGAATCAGTTAATGAAAATGGAAATTTTAGCCTTCCTTCCTGCTTACCAAGCACAGCTCATGAAATCAGCAAGCCTACCGACAAAATGGAATGCTTGTGGCAATGATTGAAGAAGCTCTGTCAAGCCCCTTTTAAAAAGGACTTCTGTGTCCGAGAATAAAAATCCTTCTCTTTCCTTAAGGGGGGAGTGCATTTGTTTTCAAATATATAATGACATTTTACTAGCTAGTTGGAAAACGGGGCTTGTGACTTATAACCTTATCTTAAACTAATTAAACTATCATTCTGCTTTTGTTACTCTCACCAGAACACAGCCATGTGCTTGTGTCTGCTCAGGTCTTAATGGGAAGAACGTGAAGTCATTTATCTTTCCCATAGTCCCCTCAGCCATCTCTAAACTACTTTCCTATAAATGCTTGAAGATTGTTAATTCAGACCTACATTTAGCAAGATATATCGCAGCCTGTTTGACAGCAATTGGGACGCATACCATGACAAGCTCTGTAAAGAACACTGAGGGTTTTGCCATGAAAAGAGCAAATTGAGATTTCATATTGTCTGGCATTCAAGCATCAATTCTCAACTCAGACTTGTAAAAATGGCTCTCAGTTAATTTTTGGTTTCCCTTACTTATGAAGGTGTTTGGAATAAATTTAGTTCGGATCTGTTTAGATCCTAATTTTTAGTACTATTTGAATTTTTCAACTAAATTGCCTAGGGTTCTCCTAGAAAATAATTTCAAAGTGGTTAATATCCATTACTAATCTAGGCAAAGGAAGGGGAGTAAGTTGATCTCAGAGAACACAATATGATTTTGCACCGTACCGAGAAGTTAGCAACTTGTTTGACCTTCCTGGAGAGCAGTGTGTGACGAACCCAGGTGGCAAGGAGGGAGAAACCAGGACCAATTATCCAAAGGTCTCAACTAAGCAGTTGTTATGTGATGTCAAAAAATCTAGTCTCACTAGATAGACAGAGAGACATAGATAGATACATAGATAAGAGACATAGATAGATACATAGATACAAAGTACGTGGGAAATTCCATTC
>NW_006408573.1:9036990-9108026 GCF_000296735.1 Chrysochloris asiatica | reverse complement strand
GTTATATCATCTGCATATCGCAGGTTGTTAATGAGTCTTCCTTCAATCCTGATGCCACGTTTTTCTTCATAGAACCCAGCTTCTCAGATTATTTGATCAGCACACAGGTTGAATAAGTATGGTGAAAGAATACAACTCTGTTGCACATCTTTCTTAATTTGAACCATTCAACGTTCCCATGTTCTATTCAAACAACTGCTTCTTGGCCCAGGTACATATTCCTCATGAGCACAATTAAGTGTTCCAGAATACTCATACTTCACAATGGTGTCTGTAGCTTGTCATGACCCACACAATTGAAAGCCTTTGCGTAATCAATAAAGCACAGGTAAACATCTTTCTGATAGTCTCTGCTTTCAGCCAAGATCCATCGGTCATCAGCAATGATATCCCTCATTCCATGGCCTCTTCTGAACCCGGCTTGAACCTCTGGAAGTTCTCTGTCAATGTACGCTTGCAGCCATTTCTGTATTACCTTTAGTAAATCGTTACTCGCATTTGATATCAAAGAGATTGTCCAATGATTGCTGCATTCCGTTAAGTCACCTCTCTTTGGAATGGCCACAAATAGGTGCCATCAAATCAGTTCAAACAGAACAAGGGCACACCGAATAAAATCAGGAAAGGTGTGCTCACCATACTTATTCAATCTGTATGGTGAGAAATAATACAAGAAGCCAAGTTATATGAAGAAGATAGTAGCACCAAGACTGGAGGAAGATTCATCAACAACCTGCAATATGCAGATGATATACTCTCGCTTGGTAGAAGTGAAGAGGACTTGAAATACTTACTGATAAAGAACAAAGATCACAGCCTTCTGTATGGATTGCACCTCAATGTAAAGAAAACAAAAATCCTCACCATTGGACCAATAAATTATATCAAGATAAATGGAGAAAATATTGAAATCATCAAGGAGTTTATTTTGTGCAGATCAATCATCAACACTCATGGGAACAGCGGTCAAGAAATCATATGACATATTGCTTTAGGCATATCTGCTCCACAAGTGTCCAAAAGCAAAGATGTCGATTAAGGACTAAAGTGTGCCTGACCCAACCATTATATTTTCAATAGCCTCATATGCATGTGAAAGTTGGACAGTAAATAAGGAAGACCTTCGAAGAATTGATACATTTGAGTTATGGTGTTGAAGTAGAATATTAAAAGCACCATGGACTGCCAGAAGAACAAACAAATCTGTGTTCGAAGTACAGCCAGAATGCTCTTTAGAAGCCAGGATGGTCAGCCTTCTTTTCTCATTCTTCAGACATGTTATCAGGAGGGACCAGTCTCTGGAGAAGAATATTATACTTGGTAAATGCAGGTTCCTCAAAGAGGAAGATGCCCAATGAGATGGGTTGGCACAGTGCCAGTAGCAATGGGCTCAAAGGTAGCAACAATTTTTAGATTGTTGCAGGACTGGGCAATATTTTGTTCTATTGTGTATAAGGCCACTACGAATCGGTACCTAACAACAACAACACGCTGTAGAAACTATTTTTGAATTATCGTCTGCAAATTTTTACTTGCATATGGTATTAATGTTATTGTTCAATGATTTCCACATTCTCTTGGGCCATCTTTGTTTGGAATGGGCAGAAATATAGATTTCTTCCAATCAATTGGCCAAGTAGCAGTCTTCCAAATTTGGTATAGACAAGTGAACGTCTCCAGTGCTGCATCAGTTTGGTAAATGATTTCAGTTTGTATTCCTTCAATTCCTGGAACCTTGCTTTTTGCCAGTACCTTCAGTAAAGCATGGATTTCTTCCTTCCGTACCAGCAGTCCCTGATCATAAGCTACTTCTTCAAAAGGTTGCACATAGATACAGATCTTATGACCCAGTAATTCTACTTCCAAAAATAAACTCAACAGAAATGTTTGAATAGTTTCACCAAAATAAATGTACTAGAATGTTCATAGTAACACGATACAAAAACTAAAAAGAAATCCACAAATATTCATGAACGGAAACGCTGATAAAAAAAAAATTGTGATCAAGTTGCACAGTTGTTGTTGTTGTTGTTGTTATGTGCCATGGAGTCGGTTCTGACTCATAGAGACCTTGTACAGGGTTTCCAAGGCTGTAAATCTTTACGGGAGCAGAAAGCCTCATCTTTCTCCTGCAGAACAGCTGGTAGTTTCAAACTGCTGACCTTGCGGCTTGCAGCCCAATTCGTAACCACTACACTACCAGAGCTCCTTAAGTTGCACAATTTAGATATATAGATATAGCATTATTAAGTGACTGACTATTTTAATATCAATATTTATGATCAGCAATTTCCACATTGAAAAAAAAATAAGGATGAGGATCTAATTTATAGAAAGTACAAAAACAGGCAGATCTAATGTATGCTGTGAGAAGACAGGCTGGTCCGGATAATCCAGATATTGATTATGCTTGGGGGTGGGAGAAGGATTTTTGATAGATTGGAACCCCAGGAGCGGACAGGTACAGGTAGTATTTAACTTTTTACCTAAGTGCTAAGTACACACGTTTGTATACATTCAATGAACTGCATATTTATAATATGATCATTATTTTTTTAAATAAATTCTAAAAGTTAAAAAAAAAAAAATCTCTCTCCTGGCATGGCTTAGATAAAGCATTCAAATACTAGCTTAAATATGTGGCTGGATGTTTAATTCTATTTCATGAAAACAACACCAAAGCCCTCATGCAAAGGACTTTTCAGTCAAGAGAGAAAACTTAGTCAAACCCTCACTCCCTCATTCTGAATAATTTTAGGTTGGTTTTGAGGATACTACTGCTAGAAGAGGTATTAATAATTTAGCTTCTAACAAAATTTGCATTATATATATTTTTTATTATACTAAGTTAGACACACTAGGCCATGGTCTGCTGGCATCTAAATTACTGAAAATGCTGCAAACTGTATAAAAATGGGAATTTTGGTGTCAGAAAAAAACTCATTTTGAATTCCAGCTCTGCCAATGGCTTACATTAAGATATTATACAAAGTTACTCAAATTCTCAGAGCTTAAGTATTCCATCTCTAAAATGAGAAGAATTACCTACCCACCAGTCATGTTATGAGGATTAAATGAGATAAATTATGCTGACTGCTTAGATCAGGGCTGGGCTTTTCTTGAACACTCAACAATCGTATGTAGTTTGTCATTACTATTATTTTGTATATATAATGAAAATACCATAGAAAGTATTATGCCTCATTCTAATTCCACTTGAACCTGAGTTTCAACCATGTTTTAAAATAGAAAGAATAGTAATAACACACACACACACATATGTACAAGGAAGCTTCAAAAATGTTGTGGAAAAATGGAATTCTGACATAATGGAATTTTTCCATGAACATAATTTTTTTTGTGTATAAAAAGACGCATTGGAATTTATCCATGACAAACAGATATATAAAACTCAGTTTGGCTCCTCTGATGGAGCGAAGAACTAGAGCAGACGATCTTTTATACAGACGAGACACAAGCTAAGAAATGACACTGTCACTTCTAAAGCATTCCAGGAGAGGGACATGAACACCAAGTTGTTCATTCACTAGGAATTTGCAGTCATTTAGATTTTCACTAGATAAAATACAGTTTTGCATTTGTTTTTCCATGCTAGTGTGTATGAATTAAAACAAACTGAGTCACCATGCAGCAAGGGACTCCTGTACTTAGGTCTATAAAAATGCTGTAAGCACAGAAATACACGTGGAAGAATTCCTTTGTCATTTTGTAAAACAAAATGTTTAAATATTTTAGGACAGTCTCCTTTGTGTTTCCATCTATAAAGAGGTTGAAATTTGGGGGTTTCCTTTTTCTATTGTAATGATCAAATATGTTGTACTTGTACCTCATAAGCCTACTGTTTTCAGCTCTGTGGCTGAAACCGAGTCTTCTTCATAGAGTGAAGCCCACCATCATGTGAGAAAAAGGAGAAGGAGGAGAAATGGGGAATATCCCCAAACCAGTGCCAAAATATGCCTTTTTGTAAATACCATTGACAAACCCAGAACAAGACTTAGATCAGGCAGGTACTCAGCCTTCTTATGGGCTCTGATGGGCACTGAGGCCAGCTCCAGGCTTCTCACCAGCTCGAGAGATTTGGGAAATAGCAGGAAATGTTAAGAGCCCTCCAAAGCATCCGGTTTGAGTAAGGAACAAATGCTCACTCGGTGCGTACTCAACTATTGCATTTACAGGGGCAGAAGAAGTGGCTGGTGGGTTTGAACCTCCAACCTTGAGGCTCAAACTGACCTTGAAGTCCAGTGCATTATCCTGCAGCCCCACAAAGAAAAAGCTGGGAGGGGGCATATAAAGTGGCAGTAAAAATAGTATTTTATTCCACCCTTTTCCGCCCTCCTTCCCCCTGCAGCCCTCAGAACACTGTTCCTTCCGCTCTCGCTCCCACAGCAATGTTACAATCCAAAAAAATAAGTTTTAGGGGCCAGAATTTGGGAGACGCTGCACAGATAAAAACAGTCAGATCAAATCACAATAGGAATTGTTTAAAATAGGTTATTCCACTTAGTTATTGTCTTCTCCCACATGTTCAGTTTCTCATTTTCAGTTCCAACCCCTTTCCTTCTTCACCAAGGTCTTCATCTTCCTTGTCATCTATATCTTCTCTTTCTCACAGCTCACATCCTCCTTTTCACCTTCTTCCTCCTCATCCTCATCCTCATGGTCATCTACTATCTGAGCATCTTCATCATATTCTTCCTTCTCTTCATCATCATCCTCAATGCCTCCACCAGCACTTAGCACCCCAGTCAGGAGCCTCCTTGTTGTCCCAGTGTAGCCATCGACATATAGATTTACAGAAGGAGCTTGGACACGTTTTCTTGGTCATTGTTCAGGTTACTTCACAACTGAAAAGGTCTAAGCTCTTGAGGGTTTCTAACTTTTCCAATGACTCTGTTGTGCTGAGGACTTTAATTTTGTTGCCGCTTAAATTCAGATGTCTATTTTTGCTGCTATTATGGAACATTCTAGCTTACTTTTATCTAAGGCTGAATTTGTTCATTGGTTTGGTATCTTGATTTAATTTCCAATATGCCTTGACATCCTCCTTTGTAAGGAAATGAGATCAATTTTGATGACTTCCAAAATTAACATTCTGGTTTAAAGCAGTTTTCCTTTCCAGATGTAGGTTTATGTATTCGTTTTGGCTGGAGAGTCTGATATTTTCAGACAAATAAGTCATTCTCATTCTAACTCAATTTTGCCTGGGTAATGTTGTTGTTAAGTGCCGTCCAGTCGATTCTGACCCATAGCGACCCTGTATAGGGTTTCCAAGGAGCAGCTGGTAAGCTTGAACCGCTGACCTTGCAGTTCAAACAGCTTTGCAGTCTGGCACATGAACCCACAGAAATTGGAGATAAGGACCTCTGGTAGCACAGTGGTTACGAATTGGACTGCGAACCTCAAGGTTGGCAGTTCGAAACTACCAGTCGTTCCGAGGGAGAAAGATGAGGCTTTCTGCTCCTGCAAAGATTTACAGCTTCGGAAACCATATACAAGGTCACTATAAGTTGAAACTGACTCCACGGCACATAACAACAACAACAACAACAAATTGGAGATAGCTGAAAGGAGGATAAGATTCTTGTCCTAAGATTTTACTGAGATGTGAAATGAAGACTAAGCCATGGCATTCAACTAGAGAATTAACAAGATCATAATTTAACATATACTTTTCCTTTTGATGTTTATGATGTTTTCTTTGTTGTTGTTGGGGGCAACCTACAAATATTGAATCATTTTTGAAAACTTTGTGTTGCCATTATTTATATATATTTTTACAAACACCATGCCTTCTAATTTCTGATAGGCTTTAAAACAACACATCCAGTATCATGTCCTTATACAAACAGCACAAGCAGTGAATATTAACCACATCACAAAATTGTGTAGAAAAAAAGAATATGATCACTGTCAGTCAGCACAAATATTTTAAATAATGCACAGCAAAGATGTTATATGGAATCCATTATTCATGGCTTTTTGCATACATATATTTCAACATGGAATGGTACTGGTAGCCCTGGGAATTTGTGTCATGGTGTGTTATAGGGTTCATAACTTTCTACTCTGCCACAATTTTTTTTAACCTAAAAAGCATTCCCTAATTGGATTGTCAGTCATTTACACATTGCCTTCTGCCTACCTTGCAGATGACATATTCCCTTTAAGCATTTTTCTTCCCCATTTCAGCTGTTTCAACACTGACTACCTTTCAGCTCTCTTTCAGACATGTACACATACTTCCACCTTTAGATTGCTTTTCTCATGCTACACAGAGAGCATCTGCTAATTGTGTGACACTTGGGATTCCTCAAGAGTGTTTCAAAGCAAGTAAGTTGTTGTTGTTATGTGCTGTGGAGTCGGTTCTGACTCATAGCAACCCTGTACACGGTTTCCAAAGCTGCACATCTTTATGGGAGCAGAAAGCCTCATCTTTCTCCTGCGGAACAGCTGGTAGTTTTGAACTGCTGACCTTGCGGTTTGCAACCCAATTCGTAATCGCTACACTTATACAGTGTGCTATATTTAACAGAAGGAATCATGGTAGAGCAATGGTTAAGTGCTCACCTACTAAGCAAAGTATCAGCTCTATGGAAGGAAGTCCTGGAGATCTATTTTCATGAAGATGACACACAAGAATATACTGTGGAGCAGTTCTACTATGTCATCCAACAGCAATGTATTTAACAGAGCAAGAGAGTAGTTTCAAAATTTCTAGCAACAGTGAAATAATGTGACCACTGCCAAAATGAAATTGATGCCTTGACTTGAGCTATTTTGCTTTTATCATGAGATAGATCAAAATAAGTATTTATGCTGTTGTTGTTAAGTGTCATCTAGTAGATTCTGACTCATAGCAACCGTGTGCAGGGTTTCCGAGGAGCAGCTGGTAGGTTTTGAACCACTGACCCTTTGGTCCACAGTCCAATGCTTATCCTACGGTGCCACACCAGGAGTCCAGTATATATTTAAGGTATATGATCATTCGTAAGCAAACATTATCCCCATCTCAAGTTATTCATTTAGGATTAAACTCATTATTTAGTGTAATAATTTTCAAATAAATGATCTCATCTTGAACTTAAAAGAGAAGAAAATGTAGAATAAGTTAGGAAGTCAATGAATAAGAACAAAATTTTTTAAAAATGTGAAATGGTTTTGAGTGGTCACAATGATGTGGCAACTGATTCAATTAACTTAAAAATACTTTAGAAAAAATTATAGGCGAAATTGTGCTGAGTAATGTTAATAATCAAAAGATGAATGGAATATGATTTAGAATGTATCCTATAGGAAAAATATAATCTTGGGAGAAGATACGTAAACAGGTTGCAGATATCAAATGTGATGTGATAAAAACAATAGGAGCAGAACTTTTTATGTCAAAAGGCATATTGTCATTGATAGAGTGGCCTTCCTAAGAAAATTGTACTTCTATTGATGAGCCGAATATTGCTGGTGGGAAGCAGGGGAAATGCACTGAGGCAAAGGAAACAGTAAATAGCACAATTGTGAATAATGTAGAGGAACATGCTGTCTTGTGTGAATAGGACTAGAAAGTGATAAAGATCAGAGTAGAAAATATAATTGTTTAAGTATGCTGAAGACCAGAAAATATATGATCTGAAATACCAAGCTATGGATTTCAACATTTAGAGACCATGTGTAGCCAATAAATGGTTTAAAGTCAATAACATGACTTTTAAAACATGGCATGCTCAAAATGCTACTATGATAAAAGAATTTCAGAGAAAGAACAGATAGGGGGAAACTTCAAAGTTCTAGGTTAGACAGTATTGTCTGACTGAGGAGTTATGGATTGAATTGTGCACTTAGCAACAATGGGCAAAATAGAGAGTGTGATGGCTCCATAGGATAAGCACTGCACTGTGACCCACTAGCTTAGTGGTTCGAGTCCACCTGCAACTTCTCAGGATAAAGATGAGGCTTTCTGTTCCTGAAAGAGATTTAAAAGACTCAGAAACCCTGTTCAAGATCACTTAGTTTAAACAGACTCCCTGGTGTTCAACAAAAACAACATAGGAAAAATATTGAATGATGCAGAAAGCATCAAAAGAAGATGGGAGGAATATTAAGAGTCTTAGATTCACTGTATCCAAAAGAGAGGTCGCATATGATCAAGAACTGATGGTTCTTAAGGAATGAGTCTAATCTGCACTGAAAACATTGTAAAAAAAAACAAGGCTAAAGACATTGACACAATACAAATTGAAATATTTCAACATATTGATGCATCACTGGAGATACTCACTCATCTATGCTGAAAAAATTTGGAAGCTACCAGGCCAATTGACTGGAAGAGATCCATATTTATGCCCATCCCAAAGAAAAGGGACCCAATAGAATGCAAATATCATCTAACTACATCTCAAATATCAAGTACAAGGAAAATTCTGCTGAAGATAATTTAAAAACTTTGCAACATCAACAGGGAACTTCTAGAAATTCAAGTTGCATACAGAAGAAATTGCAACATCAACAGGGAACTTCTAGAAATTCAAGTTCTATGCCCATAGAACCAGGGATACCATTGCTAATGTCAGATGAATCTTGTCTGAAAGCAGAGAATACCAAAAAGATGTTTATGTGTGCTTCATTGACTATGCAAAGGAATTCGACTGTGTGTACCATGACAGATTATGGATAATATTGAGAAAAATGGGTGTTCTAGAACACTTAAGGAACCTGCACACGGGCCAATGGACAATCATTAGATTAGAACAAGGGGATACTGAATGGTTTAAAATCAGGAAAGATGTACATCAGGGTTGTATCCATTCACCACACTCATTCACTATTTATGCCAAGCAAATAATCCTAGAAACTGGATTAAATGAAGAAAAACATGGCTTTAGGATTGAAGAAAGAATCAATAACAATCTGCAATATGGAGATGATATAACCTTGCTTGCCAGAAGCAAAGAGGACTTGAACTATTATGAAGATCAAAGACCACAGCCTTCAGGCTGGATTTCACCTCAATGTAAAGAATACAAAAATCCTCACAAATGGACCAATAAATAACATCATGATAAATGGAGAAAAGATTGAAGTTATTGAAGACTTCATTTTGCTTGGATCCACAATCAACATTCATGGAAGTAGCAGTCAAGAAATCAAATGACATACTGCATTAGGCAAGTCTGCTGCACAAGGCCTCTTTAAAGTATTCAAGAGCAACGATACCAGTATGAAAACTAAGGTACACTTGACCCAAACCATGGTATTCTCAATGGCTTCATATGCACTCAAAAGTTGGACAATGAATAAGGTAGACTATATAAGAATAGATGCACTTGAATTATGGTATTGGAGGAGACTATCAAAGTCCCATGGAGTGCCATGGTGGTGGTGGTTATGTGCCATGAATTTGGTTCCAACTCATAGCGACTCCGTACAGGGTTTCTGAGTCTATAAATCTTTACGGGAGCAGAAAGCCCCATCTTTTTCCCATGGAACAGCTGGTAGTTTCAAACTTCTGGCCTTAAAGTGCGCAGCCCGATTTGTAACCACTACACTACCAGAGTTCCTTATGGATTGCCATAAGGACAATCAAATCTGTGTTGGATGAAGTGCAGTCAGAATACTCCTTAGAAATCAGGATAGTAAGACTATATTTATCATACTTTCAGACATGTTATCACGTGGGACCAGTTCCTGGAGAAGGACCAGGTCCTGGAGAAGTGGAGGGCCAAAAAAAAAAAAAAGAGAAAGACCCACAACAAGATGGACTGATAAAGTGACAGCGACAATGAACTCAAATACAGCAATTGTTAGAATGGCACAGGATCAGACTGTGTTTCATTCTTTTGTGCACAGGGTTGCTATGAGTCGGAATCAACTCAAGGCATACAACAACAACAGGGATTAGTTGTGTGAGCATATATGTTTAATCATGGCTTTATGTCTTTGGGAAGCCCTATAATCTCACTTTCAAAGCACATAAAACTCCACATTCTGCTCTAAAAATAATGTGCTCGTTAAAATGCTGACTCCCTATGCAGACTGATGTCCAATGTGTCGAATTTGATATTACCAGATCTCAATGAATTCATGTAAATATTCTTTTCTCTGAATTAGTGTACTAGTTTGTTTGTTGTTGTTGTTTTACAATTTGCCATTTCCATGGATATTCTTGTTTCCTGGACTGACAAATCATACTGCATCCATTTTGGAATTTCATAAGACAATAATGCAAATATTTAAGCAAACATGAAATGGGACGATCCTTTTGGAAAAGCATCCCTAGAAATCGTTTTCCAAGTGCTTTGAAACAGGAATAGGTTTTATAACCATAGATACAGCATGGAACCATGTTCAATAAAGAAATCATCATGATAAAGTAATGTTCAAAAAGATCTTTCTCGTCATGCAAAAGTCAAAACTCAGTGTTCATAAAATGACTTGATAGTTAATACTTTAGACTACAAAGTGTGGGGAAGTCTCTATTCCAGTGTGATAGAAAAAATTATAACGGTGTGAGTTCAGAAACAACTACATTAATAATAATTATGCAAGAAGAAATAATAGGCAACAGTAGGACATACAGACATATGTCAAAGGTATTATAAAATGTAAACTGTGTGTACACATGTGTGAAACCATCCTTTACTCATTTATTAACTCATAGAAAGTAAATCCAATAAATTAATTTGTGCAATAAGTCACTCTTGAAAGTATTATATATGAAAAATAACATTTATAAGTATTGAGGGCAAATAAGTTTGAGATTGGAAGAGATAAACAAAATGAACCACAAAATTCACATACTAAAAAAAAAAATCACAACTCTCAAAGACAGAACTAATCTGAATCAATTTCATTAAATGGAAGTAATTTTTCTTTTCTTCCCTCCCTCCACTGTAGATCAATAATTATTTGGGGAAATGCTGGTTACACCAATCAGTTAACCATTTGCCTGCAGATAAGCCCTGGGGTGGCGCTGTGGGCTAATGCGTCAGATTGCAAAGTCATTTGAACTGCAAGGTCGGTGGTTCAAGCTCACCACCTTCTCCTTGGAAACCATATACAGGGTCTCTATGAGTTGGAATCAACCTGACGGCACTTAACAACAACAATGTCTATATAGCACTCATCTGTCAGTTTGTTATACTGCAGTAGCTTGTGTGTTGCTGTGATGTTGGAAGCTATGCCACTGGGATTTAAAATACCATCAGGGTCAACCATGGTGGACAGATTTCAGCAAAGCTTCCAGACCAAGATAGACTAGGAAGGAGAGGAGGACCACTTTTGAATGGTTAGCCACTAAAACCCTTCTGAATAGCAATGTTGTTGTTGTTGTTGTGAAGTGCCATTGAGTCGATTCTGACTCATAGCGACCCTGTATAGGGTTTCCGAGGAGCAGCTGGTGAGCTTGAACCACCGACCTTGCAATTCAAATGGCTTTGCAGTCTGGTACATTAACCCACAGCCCCACACCAGGACTCCAATGAGCTATTGTCACATAGAGTGCCAGAAGATGAGCCCCTTAGGTTGAAAGGCACTCAAAATACAACTGGAGAAGAGCTGCCTCCTCAAAGTAGAGTTGATGTCAATAGATGGAGTAAAGATTTCAGAACCTTCATTGACTGATGTGGCACAACTCAAAATGAGAAGAAATGTTGCTGCAGCAAACATCCATTAAGAATCAAAATGTAGAACGTAGGAAGTATGAACCTAGGAAAATTGTGAGCTATCCAAAATTAAATGAAACACATAAAGGTCCATATCTTAGGCATTAGTAGCCTAAAATGGACTAGCACTGGCCATTTTGAATTTTTAAAAATGTATGTTTTATTAGGTTAACAATTACCAATTGAAAAGGAATGGTTTTACATCCATCATCAAAAAGAACATTTCAAGATCTATCTTGAAGTACAACGCTGCCTACAAGAAAGACCAGTTAACATCACTATTATTCAAATCTATTCACCAACCACTAAAGCTAGGAATGATGAAATTGGGGAATTCTATCAACTTTTTCAGTGTGAAATTGATCAAACATGCAATCAATATGCATTTAAAATTACTGATGGTTAGAAATGAAAGTTGGAAAAAAAAGAGGAAAGGACTGTAGTTGGAAAATATGGAAACAATTCCTGAGAATGTATGATAGAATTTTGCAAGACCAATGACTTCTTCATTATAAATACCTTTTTCAACAACATAAATTGTGACTATACAGGTGGACCTCACCAGATGGCATACACAAGAATGAAATTGACTGTATCTGTAGGAAGAGACGATGGAGAAGCGCAGTCTCATTAGCCAAAATAAGGTGAGATGCTAACTATGGAACTGTTGCTCATATGCAAGTTCAGGCCGAAACTGAAGGAAATGTAAACAAGTCATGAGAGCCCAAAATAGGACCTGAATTTAGAGACCATCTCAAGAACAGATTTAATTCATTAGACATGAGTAATTGAAAAGATCAGGAGTCCTGGTATGGCATTGTAGTGTAAATACTGGAATGGCAATCACAAGGTCAGCAGTTCAAATCCACCAGCCACTCCTTGGAAACACTTTCCAGGGTGACTATGAGTAAAAACCTACTTTACAGTATTTAACTACAACCACCGAAGACCAGAAGAGCTGTGGGATGGCATAAAAAGCATCTTGTATGAAGAAAGCAAAAAGTTATGAAAAAGAAAATAAGCAAACACAAGACCAAAGTTGACGTCAGAAGAGACTGAAATTTTCTCTTGAGTGTTGTTAGGGGCTGCTGAGTCAATTCTGGCTCCTAGTGACATTATGCACAACAGACAGAAACACTGCCCAGTTCTGTGCCATCCTCACAACTGTTGTTATGCTTGAACCCATTGCTGCTGCCACTGTGCCAATCCATCTTGTCAGGGGTCTTCCTGTTTTTTGCTGACCCTCCACTTTACCAACCATGATATCCTTTCCCAGAGACTGTTCCCTACTGATAATATATCTGAAGTATAAGAGGCAAACTCCCACCGTCGTGGCTTCTAAGGAGCATACTGGAATCAAGATTGGAAGAGAACTCATTAACAACCTGTGATATGCAGCTGATACAACCTTGCTTGCTGGAAGTGAAGAGCACTTAGAATACTGACGAAGTTCAAAAACTACATCTCCATATAAAGAAAATTAAGATTCTCACAACTGGACCAATAAATAATATCATGATAAATGGAGAAAATATTGAAGTTGTCAAAGACCTCATATTGCTTGGATCCACAATCAATAATCATGGAATCAGCCGTCAAGAAATCAAACAATGTATTGTATTGGACAAATCTGCTTCTCAAGATTTCTTTAAAGTGTTTAAGAGCTAAGATGCCACTTTGAGAACTAAAGTGTGCCTGACCCAAGCCATGGTGTTTTAAATTGCCTTCTGTGGATTTAGAAGTTGGACAATGAATAAGGAAGACCATAGAAGAATCAATGCATTTGAATTGTATTGGAGAAGTGTAATGAAAGTACCTTGGACTGCCAGGAGAATATACAAATCTGTCTTGAAAGAAGTGCAATCAGCCTGCTCCTTAGAACGATGATGGCAAGACTTTGTCTCTTATAGTTTTGATTTGTAACCAGGAGAGAACAGCCCTTGGAGAATGGCATCATGCTTGGAAAAATGAAGGGTCAGCCAAAAAAGAGGAAGACCTCCAACAAGATGAATTGACACAATGGAAGCCACAAGGGGCTCAAACCTAGCAATAGTTGTGAGGTTGGCACAGGACCAGGCAGTCTTTTGTTCTGCTATGCATAAGGTGAGTCAGAACTGACTAGGCACCACCTAAAAACAACACAATGCCTATATGATTTGTATACTTGATTTTTGCATTAAAAAATAAAAATTGCACAATGTGCTTACACAGAATGGTGCCTAAACAGAATAGTGTCTGAAAGACAGAACATTTTTTACTCCTTTCTCAGTCAGCTGCATTACGAAGACACTCTTTCTTAAAGAAACATTCTAGAAGACTAGAATTTTCCTAGTTATGTTTCTGCAGATAAGGAGAACAAAGAATCCTGATCTGAAGCCCTTGGACATTTGAGCTATCTGTATTCCTTGATTTGAGCTATCTGTATTCCTTGTCTATGCAACACCCTCCATCACAGGAAAACCCAAATCCATTGCTGTGGAGTTGATTCCACCTCACAGTAGACCTGTTCCCAAAGAGTTTTCAAAGCTGAAGGCCTTACAAAAGCAAACTGGCACATCTTTCTCCCCTGAAGTTGTTGATGGGTTTAAATTGCCAATCTTTAAGTTAGTAGACAAGTGCTTAACTACTGTACTATAATGCAAAGGTTATTAATTGACTTTCTCTTAATGTTTTGTGGATGAAATATTTATCCAAAGATAATAACCATGGGCTGTCATAAACCATTCTAACCTGTGTTTGTTGTTGTTGTTGTTAAGTGCCATCAAGTCGGTTCCGACCCATAGCGACCCTGTACAGGGTTTCTGAGGCTGTATATCTTTACAGGAGCAGAATGCCTCATCTTTCTCCTGCAGAGCAGCTGGTAGTTTAGAACTGCTGGCCTTAAGGTTCACAGCCCGATTCGTAACCACTACACTACCAGAGCTCCTCTAACCTGTGTAAATTAATTTATATCTTATCAATGAGGACAGGTCAAAATTGTTGTGAACTTGGATACTGGGAGGGAATTTCTGACTATAATGAGAGATACTAGAATTTATTATCAATAGTGTTTACTGTCTGTCTTTGTTTTTGGGGGGTGGGAGAGAGCTGTAGATGCTAAGAATCCTAGAAACTATTTGACTCCAACATTAACTCTTACTTGCACCCTTCTACTGGTTAAGGGGTTCTGGTGGTATAGTGAATTATGAACTGAGCTGGTCAGCAATTCAAATCTACCAGCTGTTCTGTGGGAGAAAGATGAGGCTTTCTGCTCCCATAAAGATTTATAGCCTTGGAAACCCTCTACTGGGTCACTAAGACTCAAACTGACTCCACACCACATAACCATTAATATCACCACTGATTAAATTATTAGCGATCGCAAGAATCTGGACTCACAATAAGTTTCACGGCTATGCAAGGTAAAAGTTATCCCTGTGTGCAACAGAAATATTGAGATGTTTGCTCTTTAAAGAGTTAAACAGTTTTGGCCAACCTCCTTTTTCTGACATCTCTTCTTTGTAAAGGTGTAAGAATCCCTCCAGTTACAGTTATGGTTTCCAGTTCCTTCTCCAACTCCTTCTTTACCGGTCCCCTTGCAAAACTTTGATGCAAAAGAAAAGGAAATGACAGGCTTTCAAGCTATTGTCTTACGACTTTCATACCCACAGCCCACGCTTCAAATATTTAAAGTGATCTTATGCATCTCAGTGCCACAGAATTTCAGAACTGAGTCCCTGCCTTTCAGAAGGTAAAGCCAGCCTTTCTTTTATGCTCTTCGATTTTTTTTTCTCCTCGTAATTTGCTTCCTTGTCAGTTTTAACCACATTGCTACCCAGTTACTGTGCATCCTTTCAATATCTTTCCTCTAGCTCCTTCCAGCGGTAAATCGCAAATGTGCTGCCTACAGCAGAGCATTTTGATGTGGCTGGAGTGCATAGATGAATAAAAATGAGCCCTGTACTTTACCCATTCTTCTTGGTCCTGACTTAAAATTAATAGTGAGATCCTATTGGAGCCTGAATCTGGAGCTTAAGTTTATTCAGAAACTGTAATAGAGCTGTGTTCACTAGGGTGTGGCCTGTCTCAGATGATCCAAAGTAGAACAGTTTCTGAAACATGTGGATAAAAATGTCTAAGCCCTGGCAGAGGTCCAGCAACACAATTCCATAAAGAATCTGATATGCACATTCCCATAAACTGAAGCTTGCTTTGTGCTCTAGGGAAAACAAAGCTCTCCAATAATGGTAGCAGGTGTTCTTACTAATGATCTTTTAACGGCAATTTTGATGGTTTTAATTTAGCCCCAAATATTTTTGTTGCAAAAATAAGGACAAACGATTTCTTAGGCAAAATAAATAGTGTTTTAAGGAATACATTGAAAAGGGGAAATGGAAATTGCAGGTTGTCTTATTAAACAAAAGCAAGTAATGCCTTATAAAGCCCAACTCCAAGGCAAATGATCAAGAATTGAGATATGAAATCATTATGATAAATGTTAGTGTTAGAGAAAAAAAGTTTAATTGATCTGTTGGGAATAAAAAAATCTTATTCTACCTCTAAACTAAAGCAGAGAATATCAGAAAGATGTTTATGTGTTCTTTATTGACTACACAAAGGCTTTCAATTGTGTGGATCACGACAAGCTATGGACAATATTGTGAAGTATGAGTATTCTGAAATAATTAATTCTGCTCATGAGGAATCTGTACATGGACCAAGAGGCAGCTGTTTGAACAGAACATGGGAACACTGGATGGTTTAAAATTAAGAAAGGTGTGCGACAGGGTATATTCTTTCACCATACTTATTCAATCTGTATGCTGAGCAAATAATCTGAGAAGCTGGGTTATATGAAGAAAAACGTGGCATCAGGATTGGAGGAAAACTCATTAACAACCTGCCATATGCAGATGATATAACCTTGCTTGCTGAAAGTAAAGAGGACTTAAAATATTTACCACAGCCTTCGGTATGGATTGCATTTCAATATAAAGAAAATAAAAATCCTCACCACGGGACAAATAAACAACATTCTTATCAATGGAGAAAAAAATTGAAGTTGTCAAGGACTTCATTCTTCTTAAATCAACTATCAACACTCACTGAAGCAGCAGTTAAGAAATCAAACGAGATATTACATTAGACAAATCTGCTGCACAAGACTTTGTTAAAGTGTTGAAGAGTAAAGATGTCATCGCCTGGATGACTAAGGTGTGCCTGACCCAAGCCATGGTATTTTCAATAACCTCATATGCATGTGCATAGGACAGTAGGTAAGGAAGACCATAGAAGAATTTATGCTTTTGAGTTATGGTGTTGGAAGAGAATATTGAAAGTGCCATAGGCTGCCCATAGAACCAATAGATCTGTGTTGGAAAACGTGCAGCCAGAGTGCTCCTTGGAGATCAAGATGGCCAAACTTCGTCTCTCATACTTCAGACATATTGTCAGGAGGGACTAGTCACTGGAGAAGGATATCATGTTTGGTAAGGTGGAGGGTCAGAAAAAGGAGGAAGACCCCCAACGAGATGGATTAGCCAAGTGGCAGCATCAATGGGCTCAAGCGTGGCAACAACAGTGGGGTTGGACCAGGATCGGGCAGTGTTTCGTTCTGCTGTGCATAAGGTCGCTATGAGTCGGCACAAACTCGATGGCACCTAACAACTACAAAGTCCCTAAACTAATAGGAAACCCAGTATGTCTATTTATCACCCTATAATAATTTTGTAAAATATATGAAGAACTTTGAGGTCTGAACAATAGCTTTATTAGTAACTTTGAGGTCTGAACAATAGCTTTATTAGTAATGAAAATCTTCCTTAAGTATCATGCTCTTGTAAAGAACTATCTGTATGGGATGAAATTGGTGACAGCAACTCAAAAGTTTCCACAGGAAGATTAGAGGGCACTGAGTTTATATTAATGCAGGAGGCACTAGTCTAAAAAATACATGAAGAAATCGCTGAATTGGTTCGTGTTCTGCTGTATATATTTTCAACAACAAAAATATAAGAAGTTATTTTTAAAATATCTTAAGGCGTGTGAGGTCTAATATTAATTATGAGGAGGATCAAGAAGGCAGGCCAACCGGATTTATTAAATAAGAGATGATGACCTTAACTTCATTGTTCATTGACATAAGCTACATTGAATGGACATGGACCTCACACTGGCAACTGTTGCTTGGCAAGTCAAATGAACTTGGTTCAGAACCAGAGATATGTTGGTTTAGAATCAGTCACTCACAAGTAAGTTATGATCTTTTTTACATTTAGCTTATGATATCATAAAATTTCAAAAAGGCCTATTTCAAATAATATACAATAGTTTATCCAAAATCTTTCTCATCCTATATGGTGATGGGAACAAACATTCCATGACAAAAGAATGTTTCCATATTGAAGAATTAATGTCCCAGAGAATGAATTCCCACCCCTTTCTTTTGTATGGTTTCAGTGCTTTTGGGTGAAGAACTAGTGGGAGAAATGCTGCTCAAGAACTATTTGTTAAACCTTCTCTAGCAAAACTGAGATTGCTTTGGGGCATTATCATGACTCAATAACAGATTGTAGGTTCTGTTAATCCATCTTTCCGTATAAACCATTGGGATCAACATTCAAAAATGCCGTTATCACAGAAGAGATCCTTCTTGGCTACCCAAAAAGGCAACACTTCTGGAGCATAATAAAAATAAAAACTGGATTAAGTTTGCACACTTAGTTTCCCCATCATTTATAGACAAACCCCCAGATATTGCATTGTGTTATCCAGAACCCAATAACAAAGCCCAGTATAAGCCATGAGTAATAAACGACAGAATTAGTGGTCATTTGTTACTCATTTAAACATTTTTAAATTACGTATTTGATTAAGGGCAGAGTTATTTAAGAATGATTTAGGGATTTAAGAATGATTTAGGGATCAATTCCCCCTGCCCCCTCGGAAACCCTATACAGGGTTGCTATGAGTTGAAACTGACTGGATGGCACTTAGCAATAACATATGGAACCTAGGAGCCTTGGTGGTCTAGTGGGTTATGAGTTGGGCTGTTAACCAATAAGTCAGCATTTCTAATCTACCAGTGGCTCCAAGGGAAAGAGAGAAGGTTTTCTGCTTCCACAATGATTGTGTTGTTGTTGTTAAAGCCTATTGAGTCAGTTCTGACTCATAGCAACCCTATATAAGGTTTCCAAGGAGCAACTGGTGTATTTTAACCATCAACCTGTGGGTAGCAGTCCAGTGCTTATCCTACAGTGCCACACTAAGACTCCATAACGATTACAGACTCAGAAACGCTAAACCGTGTCACTATGAATCAGAACTGATTCAAAGGCATGCAACAACTCTGTATGGAACTGTACACTTTGCATTCTTGTGCAGTTGTCCACAATTGCAAGGTTGGAGTGTTCATGTTTTGTCATCAAAATGGAAAAAGGGAGACAGGACTGAAGAAGTCACCCTCATGTTCTCATAATCTTGACCCTCCACATATCACTTCCACTTAGAATCTACTGGCAAGAGTAGTCATGTGATCTCACTGGCAACTGTAGTCTTGTGATCTCAGTCACATAAATGTCACTGGTCTGGGGATCATACCAGCAGTGACTCTAAACTATGAGAAAAGGAACAAAACTCTGGATGGATAGTTGCAATCTCTGTCACATTAGCACAAAATCTCGAATCTCCAAAGCAAAGAGAATAGTGACAAGAATTACTTCTTTATTTTTCTTTTTTAATTTTCTTCTTCCTTCAGTCCAACAATTAATAATTGACTAACTTTTAGTTCCAGTCACTGATCTCCATGTTCATCCTGATCATAAGTTCAAAGCCCTGAAAGAGTTCCAAGGTATACTGAGAGAGAATACAGATCTAGAGGCAAGATGGAGACCAACAGAATCTTATCAATAACTCAGCATGGTAATGATACCACTTTATAACAAAAGTTTGGCCCATTTTGTCATTAAGAATAATGACAACCTCGGAAAGACTACCAGGGTGTTGATGGTATTATGATATTATTTTCCAGTAAATGGACAATTGTGCAATCGTGTTCAGGGTTAGACAAAAAGCCTTGTCAATATGCACATTGAAAACCTAAATCTTTCTATTTTGAAATGAAGATGCTTCTCTTCAGGACTTAGAAGAAAACAGATAGCCTTCCCATAATACTCCGTGCAAACACAAGAGCCTAGCATCCTGAATGATAAACAACAGACTAATACAAAATCCATTTGGATTTGAATTTGCATTCCTATTTTGTTTTTGTTTTTTTTGTTATCACTGCACATTTGCTTTCCTAATCCTATTTTAGCTAAATGTAACAGTATATGTGGCTTATTCTCCCAAATGACAGATGACAGCAAGAGGCAGCCTTTTTGAACTTGCACATGCAACCAGTTGCATTTAAATTTAACTGAAAAAAAAAAAAAAGTCATATCATATTAGAATTGGAAAAGCCCTTAGTAAAAATCTAATTTGACCTCTTCATTTGTATATAAATCTAAGAAATGTGTATTTATTCATTTATAATGACCTTATAACCTGGTTTGTCTCTATTATCTTGGTGTAATTATCAACAATAGCTCTTAGTCTCAAAGATCTGCAGGATTAAAAGATAAATAAAAGTTCATATAGTCCTTATCTCTCTTGATGTTTTAGATCACTTAGAGAATAGTATATAAATTCAAACAATCTTTCCATAAAATATGCATGGCTGTACATGCATAAAATCTATGAATTCAGTGTACCAGCAATCTCAAATTGAGAACTTAAAAATTATATATATAACACATTTGCCAATTCAACATTCTTTTCACATGTACAGTACAGTGATACCAATTATATTAATCATTTGCAACCTTTAGCAAGACCAAGTTGAGAACTTTTGATGTAAATGTTACATATGATAAAAACGTATTCATCAGTTCCTGTGTGCTGCATACACAGTTAGGTAAGCAATGCTGCTTATTAAATCACCAGATCCCAGTGAGGTAGTTGTCTTGGTTCTAGTCACTGGTGTACATGTTCATCCTGACCAGAAAGTCAAGCCCTGAAAGAATTCCAAGGTTTACTTAGAGAGGACATAGGTCTGGAGGCAATCAGAGACCGACCAAACAGAAGACTACGCTAGGATGTACCACGGTAAGTAGTGGCAGCATCAAAACTGGAGCTCAGGCCTTTGAAACCAGTGGCCACTGGTCACCACAAGAGTGCAAAGTGTACAGTTCCATATGGGGTTGTTGTGTGCCTTCAAATCAGTTCTGATTCATAGTGACACTGTATTCAGTTTCTGAGGCTGAGCTCTGGTAGCGTAGTGGTTACGAATCGGGCTGCGAACCTTAAGGTCAGTGGTTCGAAACTACCAGCTGCTCCGTGGGAGAAAGATCAGGCTTTCTACTCCCGTAAAGATTTACACCCTCGGAAACCCTGTACAGGGTCGCTATGGGTCGGACACGACTCAACGGCACTTAACAACAACAACAACAACAATCTTAATGGAATCCTGGTGTAGTGCTATAGGATAAGCACTGCACTGCTACCCACAGGTTGGTGGTTGAAATACACCAGGTGCTCATTGGAAACCTTATAAAGGGTTACTATGAGTCAGAAATGACTTGACAGCATTAACAACAACAACACAATCATATAGAAGCAGAGAACCTTCTGTCCCTTGGAGCCACTGGTAGATTAGAAATGCTGACCTATTGGTTAGCAACCCAACTTGTAACCCACTAGACCACCAAGTTCCCATATGTTGTTGCTAAGTGCCGTTGAGACAGTTCCAACTCATAGCAACGCTGTAGAGGATTTCTGCAGAGCAGCTGGTGAGTTTGAACCACCGACCTCAAGTTCAAACTGACCTTGCAGTCCAGCACATTTACCAGCAGTGCCACAACAGAACACCAAGGTTTCATATGGTGGTTGGTGGTTATGTGCTGTGGAGTCGGTTCTGACTTACAGTGACCCTATACAGGGTTTCCGAGGCTGTAAATCTTTAGGGGAGCAGAAAGCTACATCTTTCTCCTGCAGAACAGCTAGTAGTTTCGAACTTCTGACCTTGCACTTTGCAGCCCAATTCGTAACCACTATGGTACCAGAGCTCCTTAAGTTTCCATATATAGGCTGTTATTTCATATCCTGACTGACAGTCTCTGTGTGACAAGTGTTTAATGCCCTTTGCCTAATTTTTCTAATTTTTAAAACGGAGATGACCGTGGTACCTATGTCATACGGATTAAATAAGATATCAGCAGTGCTTGGCAGAGTACCTATAGTAATCCCTCAACATATGTTAGATATTAATACTAAGTGACATTGCTTCTCTGCAATTTCACATACATGACCAAGTGAATAGCTCAGGGTATTATTGCAATCCAAATCAAGTATTCAGAAATAAAGGGGACTCTAACAAAATAAGATAACACTTCAAAGTACTCATGTCTCTTCAAATTATGTTATCCTGTAAAAATTATGATATACGTCAGAGATGGAGGAGAATGGACTGGAAGACGTAAAACTAGGAGTATGAGCCTGCTTATCTTCCGAAAACTTCACAAAGGAGCTTTACAGAAATAAACCAAACAAAATACTTTGCAATAAATGTATCATTATCATGCCGTTTTCCTTTCAAGATCAGTAACTTCAATGGATGAGCAATATTCAAATTCTGAATATAATGGGCATTTTATCCTTTATCCTTGTGTGGGGCACAATATAGCTATTTCTTGTTCTATAGATAAAATTTTTCAAATTACTGGGCTGGGGGTGGATTTCAGTGACTTGAAGTATTCTTTGATTGGCGTTTACTCATTAGTTTATAAATAATAATGAATTTACACATTTTTTTTGCTAGAGCAAAGTCTCCCTTTAAATATAGAACCATCTTCTTATCACAGACGCTGAAAAGACACAGAATGGAAGGAAGAGAGATAATGCTCTAGCTAAATTAAGTCCTTACGTATTCATGCAGTGTCTTCATTTCCTTCAAATGCTAGAATGTGACTCTGGATTTTTTTTTTTTTTCTGTCTGAGACTCTTCCTTGCAAGTAATAGAAACTTAACTCAAAATTGTTTGAGCTGAAAAGGGAGGCTTTACTGATGGACCACAAGGGCTTCAGGGAAACTAGGAAATGGTATTCTCTATGTTCAATGCTCCCTGTTTGTTTTTCCTCCTCAAATTATTTAGTGGAACATTATTTGGAAAATGTCTTCCTAATTCCCATTTCTAATTATATCATTTATTAATATGAGGTCCGACAAAAGAAAACTACCACCCATCTGTCAGTTTGTCATAATATGGTAATGTATGAACTATGAACCACAAGATCAGCAGTTCAAATTACTTGATGTCACTTAGCCATAACACAACAAAACAATGCTGGAAGATGTGCTGGTAGTATTTCAAATGCTACCAGGGTCCCACGGTGGACAAATTTCAGCAGTGCTTCTAGGCCAAGACAGATGAGAAAGGCTTCAAAAAACTTGCTGTTAAGTGCTGTCAAGTTGGTTCCCACCCATAACGACCCTGTATAGGGTTTTTGAGGAGTGGCTGGTGAGCCTGAACTGCCGACCTTTCAGTTCAAACCAGCTCTGCAGTCCAGCACCGAATGGAAATCCTATGGATAACAAAGTATTGTATAACATAGTGCTGGCAGATGAGCCCCAAGATTGGAAGGCACTCAAATTACACAGTGGCTGAAACAATGAACTCAAACATGCCAACAATCATGAAAATTGTACAAGATCCATCAGTGTTCTGCTTCGTTCTACATTGGGTTGCCATGAGTTGGCGCTGACTCAGTGGCAGCTATCAACAATGACAGCAAAAGAAAACTGAAGCTAATATCTTAGCATCCACATTAAACAGGAGATGGAGATAAGGAAAAGAGACCATTTTCAGAAAACCATGATTAAAAACTATATATAAGACTATTGGTTTCCACTACAGGTTTCTTAGGAATGCTTCCTAAATCACTACAATAGTTGTCGATGGGATGTCTAAGAATTCTTGAAAACCTTGCCTTCTTTCAAAGCTTTTGCACCTGATGGAAATATACTTTCTGTAGTTGGAATTCATATTCATTTATAGGAACTCATAGTCTTTGTAAAGAATATTATCAGGTGAGTTATAAGCAACTATCAAAATTAAGAAACTCAAGTGGTGAAACACAAATTAAAGCAGCTGAATGCTTGTACCAACTTTGCAACAAAGGGTAAGCATCTCTTGGTAGACACTAAACTGAAAGGTTATGTGAAAATAAATTTATGAGATCTTATAGAAATCTCCAAGCTTACCAATCATTCTGACTCTTTGTTCTCCAAATCCTAAAAGGATATGGTTACAGTTTCTAAATTATCTAGTGTTGCTATAACAGAAATGTCACAAGCGGATGGCTTTAACTAACAGAAATGTATTTCCCACAGTTTAGGTGGTTAGAAAACCAAATTCAGAGTGTCAGCTATAGAAGAAAGTAATCTACTCAGAATACTTACTCAATCTGTAGTCTTAGTAAATAATCCTATAATCTAGATTATATTAGAAAGAATGTGGCATCAGGATTGTAGGAAGAGTCATTAATAATCTGTGATATGCAGGTGATACAACCTTGCTTACTGAAAGGAAAGAAGACATAATATTTACTGATGAAGATCAAAGACCATGGCCTTCAGTATTAGTTGCACCTCAAAGTAAAGGAAACAAAAATCCTCACCACTGGACCAATAAATAACATCATGATAAATGGAAAGAAGATTGAAGCTGTCAAGGACTTCAATTTGCTTGGATCTACAATCAACACTCATGAAAGCAGCAGTCAACAAACTAACTGCCATAGTGCATTAGGCAAATCTGCTGCACAAGACCTCTTTAAAGTGTTCAAGAACAAAGGTACTAGTTTGAGGACTAAGGAAACCTAACCCAAGCCCTGGTATATTCATTAGCCTCCTATGCCTGTGAAAGTTGGACAATGAACAAGGAAGACCTCAGATGAACTGATGCATTTGAGTTACGGTGTTGGAGAAGACTATTTAAAAGTACCATGAACTGTCATAAGAACAAATAAAGCTGTATTGGAAGAAATACAGCCAAAATATCCCTTAGAAGCCAGGATTACGAGACTTTGTCTCCCATACTTTGGACATAATATCAGCAGGGATCAGTTCTGGAAGTAGGACATTATGCTTGAATTAATGGAGTGTCAGTGAAAAAGAGGAAGTCCCAAAATGAGATGGATTGGCGCAATGGCAGCAGCCAGAGGTTCAAGTGTAGCAACAGTTGTGAGGATGGAGCAGGACCGGGCAGTGCTTCAGTCTGTTGTGCATGTTGTTGTTGTTATGCGCCGTGGAGTTGCTTACGACTCATAGTGACCCTGTACAGGGTTTCCAAGGCTGTAAATCTTTATAGGAGCAGAGAGCCTCATCTTTCTCCTGCAGAACAGCTGGTAGTTTCAAACTGCCGACCCTGCAATTTGCAGCCTGATTCGTAACCACTACGCTAGCAGAGCTCCTTTCTGTTGTGCATTGAGTGGCTGTAAGTAGGAGCCAACTGGCTGGCACCTCACAATAATCTCTCCCTTAATCCTCTTACTAGTTTATCATATCCAATCATATCATGGGGGATCATCACATACCTGCCACATTACATTATTATATAAAAGTCACACCACTGAGAATTATGGAGTCCTGGTGTGGCGCTGTAGGCTAATGCATCAGACTGCAAAGTCATTTGAACTGCAAGGTTGGTGGTTCAAGCTCACCAGCTTCTACTTGGGAACCCCATACAGGGTCTCTATGGGTCAGAATTGATTCGATGGCACTTAACAACAACAACAAACTGAGAATTATGGTCCAGTAAAGTTAACATATGTTTGTGGGACACAATTCAACCTATAACACTCAACAACAGCAAAGCAAACTCATTGTAGTTGAGTTACTTCTGACTCTGAAAACTTATTGTTGTTGTTGTCAGATGCCATTGAGTCAGAACCGACTCATAGCGACCCCATGCACAGCAGAATGAAACAATGTCCGATCCTGGCTCAACCTCACTACCGATGCCACACTTGAGTTCATCAATGATGCCACCTGGCTAATCCATCTCGTTTGGGGTCTTCCTCTTTTTCTCTGACCCTCCATCTTACCAAGCATGATATCCTTCTCCAGTGACTGGTCCCTCCTGACAATATGTCCAAAGTATGAGAGACGAAGTTTAGCCATCTTGGCCTCCAAGGAGCACTCTGGCTGCACTTCTTCCAAAACAGATCTATTGGTTCTTTTGGCAGTCCATGGCACTTTCAGTATTCTCCTCCAACACCACAATTCAAAGGCAATGAAAACTTATAGGACAGAGTAAAACTGTCCCCATCAAGTTCTCAAAGCTATAGATCTTTACAGACAGACTGCCACATCTTTCTCCCTTAAAGTAGCTGACCTTTTGGTTAACAGCCAAACATACACCATTGTGCTAACGGGACCCTGTATTCAGCGAAGCAAGATTGAAAATGAATTTTCATGTAGCAAAAGGTACCTTTGGGTATGGGATTCAGATAATGCCTAGGTTTCCTAAAGTCCACATTCAACCGAATAAACAGACTCTGTCTTCTGAAACAAGCATGGCCCTTGCCAAAAGGGTTTCCATTTTCTCATGAGGAGGCAGAGGAATAAGCTAGCAACTCCCATTAAAAATAGGCCCTGCCACAACAAAGAAAGGAACAAAATGTTAGGGAGTGATCACTTCTGTCTGTGGATATTCAGCACATTGTCACAGAAAAGGTCATGATGTGTGAGCAAGTTGCTTGCAATAGAATGTTTCTAGGAAAACAAGACAGTAAGATCCATTCACGTAGGAGGAATAACAAGCCGACTGGGAAGGAGTTGCCCTGATTGGGTTAATGTCTCTTTGGTTGGGCCTGGCAGAACACAGTATATAAATCACAGAGTTCCAGGAGGTGAGTCTACAATGGAATTTTTATAAAAATTCATTCAATCTTCACTATTCACTTACATTTCCATGTACTGCTTTCTTTTCCCAGGCATTGAGGGTAAGCCTTAGATACACAATGATGAAGAAGGTTCATCCTCATAAAATGGTACAAGAGCAAGAAGCACAGATATAGTCATCATCCGATGTGCGTGTGCTTGTTGTAGAGGAAAATATCAAAATCTTCAAGGGACAGAGGAGGGGACAACTAGCCCAATCCCAGATCAGGCAAGGTACCAAAGGAATCTCTGATCTGACCTTTACAGGAAGAGAATCCCTGGTTGTCCAATAGGTGGAGCATTGGGTTTCTACTGAAAGGTCTGTGGTTCAAACCCGACAGTCACTCAGTGGGAGAAAGATCAAGCTGTCTGATCTCATAAGGACCTAGAGCCTCAGTAACCTTATGGAACAGTTCTACTCTATTCTATATGATCACTATCAGATCACTATGAATTTGGAATCGACAAGACAGGAATAGGTTTGTTTATTTTGTGTATTTGACTTAGAAGAGAATTTGACTGTTAGCCAATGGAACCAGGGAGCTGATAGTGAGAAACAATGTAGGACCCACTGCTTTAGTATTCTACAAGACCTCAAGCACTAAACTATAAACAGCTTATGCAAAATAAAACTGCTAACTCTTTTGAAGTAACAGGAAACCAAATAGATGAAGCTCTTCATAGCAAAATTTGAACAGGAATAAACTACGATGAAGTCTACTTGATGTCAATAGACTTCCATTAGCTGCAGAAAAAGCCAGTTATATTTAAGATTCTGGATCCTTTCATGTTTCTGTGCGGTGTAGGTCAGAAGCAATCGACAATCCCTCTAGGACTAGGCATCAAGAGCCTCGAAATAATTATATGTTTTCCCACCAACATATGGACACCAACAACAAAATACCTTATTATTGTTGCTATTGTCATTGTTAGGTGCTGTCATGTTGCTTCTGATTCACACTGAAAGCTGTCCAGACCTGCATCATTTTCACAATTGTTATGATGTTTGAGCCCATTGTTGCAGCCAATGTGTCAATTCATCTCATTGAAGATTTTCCTCTGTCTCATTCACTCTCTAGTTTATCAAATATGATGCCCTTCTTCAGGAAGACTTAGTCCTTCTGACAACAAGCCAATGTATGTAAGAGAAAGTCTCACTATTCTTATTTCTTATCATTCTGACTGTACAGAATCTGGAAAATCATCAGAGATACTTTAAATATTGAGACATTATCAAACATGACTTAGGTCAAAAGATTTCTTCCAAATTCTGAGGAGAGGTTATTGTTGATATCAAATTGTTTCTAGTTCTTTGAGGTTTTCCAGGATGCTGAAGGGAAATGATTGCTGGTTGAGATATAATTCAAGTTCAAATAGTAAACCAAAGCTTGATTCATCACCTTTAACAGCTAAATAAAGAAAACACACACACAACATCTCTTCCCTTGATTATGAAAGAGTAGTTAATTTCATTCGTCTTGACAGTTGATTAACAAGATGGAAGAAAATAATCACAAAAAGCTATTAGGAAAAGCTCAAAGAATTGAGATTTGACGAGTTTAACAGAGGGAGACTATTCTAATTTCATCTGTGTGGGCTTGCAAACACCTGCTATGTGTTCCACACAGGACGTTAAGGGCTACATACCAAATAGATGTAGTGTCTGTGTCAATTTTGGGGAATTTGTTTTTACTCTTATGAAGTAGCTAGTACTACATGTCCATGGGATCTAAAAGGCCCATCCAAGGATAAGCTACAGTGCTTGGCATTAAAGGTGATTACAGGGTACACATTTGTAGCACCTGATCTGGGAATATAGGAGATACTGAAGCAGTGTGAATGCTCATTTTCCTCTTAACAACAAACATCTCTGGTTTGAGCATGAGAAAGTACAGTTCACTCAGCATGATGAGCACAGGTATGTCTTCCTGTGCACATTGTTCTCCTGCTGTTTCCCACCCCCTGGCATCTGGATCTATAGAACTCCTTCTCCATCATCTGTGTTTCAGTTATTTTGTGCTACTATAGCAGAGAACTTCCAGCGGTTAAAGCTGGATTCAGAAGAGGCCGGGGAACGAGGGATATCATTGCTGATGTCCAGTGGATCTTGGCTGAAAGCAGAGAATATCAGAAAGATGTTTACCTATGCTTAACTGACTACACAAAGGCTTTCGATTGTGTGGATCATGACAAGCTATGGACAACATTGAGAAGTATGAGTATTCCAGAACATTTAATTGTACTTCTGAGGAATCTGTACCTGGACCAAGAAGCAGTTGTTCGAACAGAGCATGGGAACACTGAATGTTTTAAAATTGGGAACGGTGTGCGTCAAGGTTGTGTTCTTTCACCATACTTATTCAGCCTGTATGCTGAGCAAATAATATGAGAAGCTGGGTTCTATGAAGAAAAATGTGGCGTCAGGATTGGAGGAAGACTCATTAACAACCTGCGATATGCAGATGATACAACCTTGCTTGTTGAAAGTGAAGAGGACTTGAAACATTTACTGATGAAGATCAAAGAACACAGCCTTCGGTATGGGTTGCATCTCAATGTCAGAAAAACAAAAATCCTCACCACTGGACCAATAAACAACATTCTTATCAACGATGAATCAAGATTGAAGTTGTCAATGACTTCATTCTTCTTGGATCAACTATCAACATTCGCGGAAGCAGCAGTCAAAAGATCAGACGACGTACTGCATTGAGCAAATCTGCTGCACAGGAACTTTTTAAAGTGTTGAAGAGCAGAGATGGCAGCTTGAGGACTAAGGTGAGCCTGACCCAAGCCATGGTATTTTCAATAACCTCATATGGATGCAAAAGCTGGACAGTGAATAAGGAAGATCATAGAAGAATTGATGCCTTTGAGTTGTGGTGTTGGAGGAGAATACTAAAGGTGCCATGGACTGCCAAAAGAACCAATAGATCTGTTTTGGAAGAAGTGCAGCCAGAGTGCTCCTTGGAGGCCAGGATGGCTAAGCTTCATCTCTCATACTTTGGACATATTGTCAGGAGGGTACAGTCGCTGGAGAAGGATGTCATGCTGGGTAAGATGGAGGGTCAGAGAAAAAGAGGAAGACCCCCAAAGAGATGGATCAGCCAGGTGGCATCATTGATGGCATCAAGTGTGGCAGTGGTGGTGGGGTTGGCCCAGGATCAGACATTGTTTCGTTCTGCTGTGCATGGGGTTGCTATGAGTCGGTTCTGACTCGATGGCACCTGACAACAACAACAACAACATAGCAGAGATACTGCTGGTAGATGGCTCTAACAAATGGAAATTTATTCTCTAACAGAAGGCAGGCTCTTGAGAAAGGCCCTTGTCTCCTTTTAGCATCTGTTAGTCCAACAGTCCTTGGAAATCTTGACATTATCTGTATTGATATTAATCTTGCCCTGGATCTAGAAGTGTCATAGTGAAGAGACCCAGGTTCAAAGGATACACTGCACTCCCAGCTCTTCATTCTTGGTGGTGGCTGTCCCATCTCAGCTCTGCTTGCTTGTTTAATCACATTTAGATCTCAAGCAAAATTGACTCATGATAAAACCTAATTCTATAAATTGCATTTGACCTCACTAACATCATAGACCACCACTCCTCTGTCAGTTTGTCATAATGTGGTGACTTGTGTGTTGCTATGACTCTGGGAGCTACACCATTGATATGTTAAATAACAGAAGGGTCACCCATAGTGAACAGGTTGCAGCTGAGCTACCAGATGAAGACAGACTAGGAAGAAGGAGACACAGAGTACTGCGAATATTTAGTCACTGAAAACCTTATGAATAGCAGTGGAACACTGTCAGATGTCATCAGAAGAGTGAATATTGAAGCATGATGAAGAGCACCAGAATATTGTTAGAGTTTCAGAAGATGAGCCCCTCAGATTGGAAGGTAGTCAAAATGCCACTGGGGAAGAGCTGTCTCCTCAAAGTAGAGTTGACCTTGATGATGCAAATGGAGTAAAGCCCTAGGGACCTTTATTTGCTGATGGGGCACAACTCAAAATGAAGAGAATGAGCTATAAACATCCATTAATAATTGGGACATATACAATGTATGAAGCTAAGAAAATTTTAAACTGTCAAAAAAATTAAAAGGAATGTATAAACATGGATATCCTAGGCATTAGTGAGCTGAAATGGACTGGTATTGGCCATTTTGAATTTGACAACCACATGTTTTACTATACTGGGAATGACAAATTGAAGAGGAATGGTATTACATTCATCATCAAAAAGAACATTTCAAGATCTGTCTTGAAGTACAATGTTGTCTGTGAAGGGATAATATCCATACACCTACAAGAAAGACTAGCCAATACAACTATTATTCAAATGTATGCACCAATTACTAAAGCCAGTTATGATGAAATTGAAGAATCCTACCAACTTTTCAGTCTGAAATCCATCAAACATGTATTCAAGATGCATTGATAATTGCTGACGATTGGAATACAAAGTTGAAAACAAAGAGGAAGGATCAGTAATTGTAATATATGGCCTTAGTGAGAGAAACTATGCTGGAGATCACATGGTAGAATTCTGCAAGACCAATGACTTCATGGCAAATGCCTTTTTGAACAACATAAAAGATGACTATACACATGGACCTCACTAGGTGGAGTACACAGATATCAAATTGATTACATTTGTGTAAAGAGATGGTGGAAAAGCTCCATATCATCAGTCAAAACAAGGAACTGGGAAGCTTGTGAAACAGATCATCAGTTGTTTATATGCAAGTTAAGACTGAAGCTGAAGAAAGATTTTAAATGCCCACAAATGTCAAAACATTACCTTGAACACAACCAACCTGAATTTAGAGATCATCTCAAGAACAGATGTGATGCATTAGACACTAAGGAGCGAAGACCAGAAGAGTTGTGGAATGGCAACAAGAACATCATACAGGAAGAAAGAAAAATGTCATTATGAAAACAAGAAAGAAGGAAAAGACCAAAATGGATGTCAGAAGAGACTCTGAAACTTGCTCTCCAGCCAAGAGACACTAACGCAAATAGAAGAAATGAGAAGGCATAAGAACCAAATAGAAGATTTCAAAGGACAGCTCAAGAAATCAGAGTCAAATACTTTAATGAAATGTGCAAAGATCTGCAGTTAGAAAACCAAAAGAGAAGAGCACACTCAGCATTTCTCAAACTGAGGGAACTGATGAAAAATTTCAAGCTTTGACTTGCAATAATGAAAGATTCTATAGACAAAATATTGAATGTTGCAGAAAGCATCAAAAGAAGATGGAAAGAATACATAGAGTCCTGTACCAAAAGAAATGATCAATGATCAGCCATTTCAAGAAGTAGCATATGATCAAGAGCCAGTGATACTGAAGGAAGAAGTCAAAGGTACACTGAAGGCATTGGCAAAGAACAAGGCTCCTGAAATGGATGGAATACAAATGGAAATCTTTCAACAAACTGATGAAATAATGGAGGCACTCACTCATCTATGCCAAGAAATTTGGAAGACAGCTACCTGGCCAACTGATTGGAAGAGATCCATAGTTGTGCCTATTCCAAAGAGAAGTGACCCAATGAAAATCATCAGACAATATCATTAACATCACATGCAAGTAAAATTTTGCTAAAAAAATTTCAAAAACAGCTGCAACTGTACAGTGACAGAGAAGTGACAGAGGTTCAAACCAGATTCAGATGAGGACACGGAATGAGAGATATCATTGCTGACATTATATGGATCTTGGCTGAAAGCAGAGAATACCAGAAAGATGCTTTATTGACTATGCAAATGTTTTCAATTATGTGGATCATGACAAGTTATAGCCAACATTGCAGAGAATGATTATTCCAGAACACTTAATTGTGCTGATAAGGAACCTGCACACAGACCAAGAGGCAGTTGTTCTAAGAGAACAACTGACTGGTTTAACATTAGAAAAGGTGTGTGCCAGGGTTGTATTCATTCACCATACTTAGTCTATCTATATGTTGAGCACATAATCTGAGAAGCTGGATTATATGAAGAAGAACATGAGATCCTGATTGGAGGAAGACTCATTAACCACCTGCAATATGCACAATATGCAGATGATACAACCTTACTTGCTGAACACGAAGAAGACTTAAAACACCTACTGATGAAGATCAAAGACCATAGCCTTTGATATGGGTTGAACCTCAATGTAAAAAAAAAAAAAATTAAAAAAATCCTCACCACTGGAGCAATAAGCAACATCAAGATAAATGGAGAGAAGATTGAAGTTGCTAAAGACTTCATTTTGCTCGGATCAACTATCAACACTCATGGAAACAGCAGCCAATAAATGAAATGACATATTGCATTAGGCAAATCTAGCAAAGATGTCAATTTGAGGACTAAATTTCACCTGATCCAAGCCATGGTACTGTAAATAACCTC
Source organism: Chrysochloris asiatica (assembly GCF_000296735.1). Lineage (NCBI taxonomy): Eukaryota > Metazoa > Chordata > Mammalia > Afrosoricida > Chrysochloridae > Chrysochloris > Chrysochloris asiatica. Next base: position 9,074,986 of record NW_006408573.1, on the reverse strand, counting down.
ATATGCATGTGAAAGTTGGACAGTGAATAAGGAAGACTGTAGAATAATTGATGCATTTGAGTTATGATATTAGAGGAGAATATTGAAAGTATTATGGATTGCCAAAAAAGCAAACCAATCTGTGTTGGAAGAACATTCCGAATGCTCCTTGGAAGCCAGGATGCTCAAACTTCATCTCTCGTATGTATAACATATTATCAGGAAGGACTAGTCCCTGGAGAAGGACATCATGCTTGGTAAAGTGGAGGGTCGAAGAAAAAGAGGAAGATCCCCAACAAGACGGATTGGCACAGTGACAGCAGCAATGGGCTCACACATAGCAACAATTGTGAGGTTGGCACGTACCAGGCAGTATTTAATTCTGTTGTGCATAGGGTCGCTATGAGTCAGTACCAACTGGATGGCACATAACAAAAAAAACAACATCATAGAAGTGAGGATTTGCAACATATAGGATAATTACATAAGATCAGGGCTGATCACATCAGATCACATCATGGGGGAGGTAGTTACATCATATTAGATCTCATCATGGAGGTGATCACTACATCTTAACTGCTAAACCACTGAGAATGCTAGACCCAGCAAATTGACACAAAATCTTAACTTCCCCAATGGGTAGAGGTCAATCTTCAAATTAGGAATATTGTGTCTGGTAGCCGTGGTAGTACAGTGGCTAAGCACTCAGCTGCTAACTGAAAAGTCAGCGGTTCAAATCCACCAGTTGCTTCACAAGAGAATGATGTGGCAATCTTTTTCTGTAAATATTACAACTATGGAGACCCTATAGGCATATAAACTCTGTCCTGTAGTGTTGCTGTGAATTGGAAATCAACTCGACTGCAATGGGTTGGTTTGGTTTGGGTGTCAGGTAGAGTCCTTATGCAAAAATTGATCAAGTGAATGATTCGAATAGCCTTAAAAATGCAATTCCCTTTCTAAAATAGTCCATAAAGAAAATGTTGAGGAAATGACTGATTTTAAGTCCATAGACTAGTGTCTAGAACATAGTAAGAACTCAATAAATATTGTTGCCACTACATGAATATATTATTATTACTATTATTGCTGTTATGTTTAATACTTAGCAGTTAGAATGTAAAAAGCAGCTTTCAGAGATCTTAGCAATAGACCAGTATAAATTACTGTTTCCTCAAATTACACGGTCAAGAACATTTTGTAATAATAGACTATTATTATTACAGGGTTTCCAACAGGCTCATTGCACTGCAAATTCATGAGTAAGATTAAGGGTTGGCAAACTTTTCTGTAAAAGGCCAGATAGTAAATATCGCAGGCCAAGAGGTAGTGTCCTCAACTCTTTGAACTGCTATTGCCAAATGTCTAATCTCTTCTAGATTTTACATTCAAACATGAGAACAGAACACCAGTTTAGCTTGTGGATCATACAAAAACAGGCAGGGGGCTAGATTGGACCCACTGATTATTTCAGGGATGTTGGTGTTGTCGCTAGGGGCCATTAAGTCAGTTCTGACTCAGCTTCTGAAGAGCAACAGATACATTTGAACAGCTGACCTCGAGGTTAGCAGTCCAGTGCTTATCCTACAGTGCCACACCAGGACTTGTCACTGATTACACAGTCACATATGCATCACGTGTGTATATGTGTGTTTCAAATCTTTGTCATAAAGTAGTCGTTCTGAAGCTTACATTAGTAAGAAAGAATACGATTTGTACCACTTTTCCTTTCACGCACATCTACAAACACTACTGATAGTATGAATATTTCAACAAAGTGTGTGGGGGTGGTAACTGCTCTGTATAAGGTTTCCAAGATTTGTATTATTATTATTTTTAATCTTTCTCCCTTGGGGTGGCTGGTGGGCTTCAACCACCAACCTTGTAGTTCAAAGTCCAGTGCTTATCCTATTGAAACACCGCATTCCCATTTCAACAATAATTCAGTTTAAATAAAATTAAAATAAATTCGCTTTTCTAAACTTTTGTTCAATTTTTGCAATACAACCTTGATTTAAAATATACATATATATATTTACTAACCAAATAGTTTAGTGCCTGAAAGATAATATATTGATTTCTTTTGGAAATCACCTAACCTACGTGCATCTTCATCAAGGTCAACTCTACTTTGAGGAGACAGCTCTTCCCCAGTCACATTTTGAGTGCCTTCCAACCTGAGGGGCTCATCTTTCAGTGCACCACTGCTATTGATAAGGTTTTCAGTGACAAAATATTCGGAAGTAGTCTGTCTCTCCTTCTTCCTAGTCTGTCTGCATCTGGAAGCTCATCCAAAACCTGTCCACCGTGGGTGGCCCTGCTGGTATTCAAATACCCATGGCATAGCTTCCAGAATCACAGCAACTCACAAGCCACCACAACACGCTGACAGACGAATGAATAGAACCTAACAACAGCAAAGATGCGCATCTTCACAGACTAGACCTTAAGGAGTTCGAAATCTTGAGTTGAAGAACATTTTTATGTGATCCAATTGGGATAAGGGTTGCAGATCATGGATTTTAGAGTTTTCCAAATCAGATCTTACCTGGTTTGTTCCCAATGCTTAAAGAAAGGAAAAAGAAATACTAGACTAGGTTTGTTTTGTCATTTACTATTGAAGTTTATTGTTTATTGAATAGATATTCCATGCTATATAACTAAAGTGTAGCATAGTGCCTGACACATGGTAAAATACAATTAAGCATTTTGGTCCCTTCATTTTGGTCAGAAACTAACATTTTAGTGTGGTTGACAGGCAAATCAAAAGGGAACAAATCATCCAGAATCGGGAGGAGAAGACGGTGTTGATGAAATGGAACAAACAAGGCATAGTGCTGGATAGTAACCAAGGTAGATCTCCTCTGGTCAGGGGTTGGCAAAGCCTTCTTTAGGGAGGTGACATTTAGATGAGAACTGAGAAGGAGCCAAGCAGGAAAATAACACAGGGAGATTCTTCCAAAATAAGGAGTAACAAGAGCAAGCCCTGAGGCAGAACTTTCTGTGCTCAGGAAATTGTCAAGGAGCCAAGAGACCTGGGCAGAGAGAGCAAGAAAGAATGGCTTCAGAGGAAATAGACTAAACAGGAATGTAATTTAAATGCAACTCTGGGAAATTTAATATCTTCCGAAGAGCATGGGAAACCCTTCAAGAGGTACAATTTTAAAACATCATGAATTGATAAAAACAATGACGAGTTCACTTAAACCTAGTTAGGGCTTTTTGTTGTTGTTGTTTTATTCTTTTCTTTTCTTTTTTTCGGGTGGGGCATGAGTCTTTAAAGTAAGTCTCCTGGATGAAACAAACTTTAAAGCATCCCTTGACTTTCCTGTGGACTCTATGTGTGTGAACGCTCCTGATTGACAGTTTTGAAATCTCTGCTCACATGCCTTGTGAGGCTGTGCCATAATTTTAGTAATCACCATGGTGATTTAAACACTCTCACCAAAGTGAAAAAGACATTGTCATCCCCTGTGATTTCTTGTGCTCCCGATACTGACAGTATTAGGCAGGGAAAACAGGCCCCAATTTAGAATCTCCATGCTGGTCTCAGCCCCTCTGGGAAGCAATGGTGTTAGCTATAGTCACGCCTCCGGACATTGACACTAACTCCTCTGAGCAGCCTTTATCACTGCAGATTATAAGGACCACATGCTGCTAGTACCTACGGTCAAAGCCGCACAAGAAACTACTTTAGGCCACTCTCAGGTGCTCACAGTATAATATAATCCATCCATCCATTCAACCACTGATTGCACGGGAACTGATTAGGATGCTGAAATATAAGACTCAACATAAAATCCATTGCCATCGAGTTGATTCTGACTTACCTTATGTGAGGAGTAAGACTGTGTTGGTGTATAAATTTCATCAACCTCTTTCTCCTTTTTGAGGAGACCCATAGTTTCCAAGGCTGTAGTTTTTAAGGAAGCAGACTGGCATATATTTCTCTCTTAGAGAAACAGGTAGGTTTGAATTGCCAACCACTGTACCACCAACCAAATCCCAATCCTCATTGGGCTTACATACGAGTTTGGTTGGAGTTACATTTTGACATAAATATACAATTAAACAACCAGTTCCTTAAAACTATTGGCCATTTGTTTTTCTTTTTTTTTTAAAAAAAAAAAGAAAGAATTATCCAGGATCAAGTGTCTCAGTTCAAATTAGATCTGCCTGTGCCTCCAACAGAAAAAGGGGATTCAATTATAAATTTGTGCAGTCAGAAGGCTGACGGTTCTGGGTCTAGCATTGTTAGAAGGAAAATAAAATCATCTAGTAAATTTCAATTCAATATTTTTACAGATGGACAAACAGGTTCAAAAAAGGGGAAACTCAGTGTTGTAAAGTCTCTTCAGACTCATGATAACCCCATGTATTTGAGTACAACTGTGTTCCATAGAATTGCTAATGGCAACAATCTTACAGATGTAGATTTCTGGGTGTTTCTTCTGAATTATCAGTGAATGGATTCAAACCACCAACCTAATCTTTCTGAAGGCTCTAGGGCAAGAGTCATCCTTGCTCCTGCCTAAGTTTTGCTGGTTCCTGGCATTCCTTGGTTTGTAGATGCATCATTTCAGTTTCTGTGTCCACCTTCTCATAACTGTCCTAAAAGCACAAACTTTTAGGACCACCCAGGGCCCTTCAAAAAGGAGAAAGAAGTTGATGAAATTTATACACCAACACAGTAAAGTGAGTTGTCCTCCAGTGGTGTTCTCCCAGGAAGCTCTCAGCTTCCCCTTGTTTTATAGACAAAGGTGCTGCTGAGGGGGGTTAAAGGGTGAGGTGGCGACTCAACATGGTACAGTGACTTGTCCAAATGCAAGCTAAAATTTGAATTTAACTTATACCTAATCCAGTGCCCTTTCCATTATACAAAAAGATCATCTTAATAAATGTTTCATTTGCAATCTGATTCCTTCAAGGGGACTAGTCTTAAATTACACTAAAGTAATTTTATGAGATCCATTCTTGAGAACATGCCAACAGAAGTGTTGTAATAGTTGTAAAGAGATTGGTCATAAAAAAAAGTCATGCAAATTGTAAAATTGTTCATTTAAATAAACATAAGACTTAGGAAAAATGGAATGACTGATACTGAGAACGTCATCTATATGACCTTCGGAGGGCTTCAGTAACAAAGTAATAAATTAGGTGACATAACACAACAGAGACTGATTGTCTCATAGTTCTCAAGGTCAGACATGTGAATTCAAGGTGTCATCAGTACCATGTTCTTTCCTAGCTTTTGCTGCTTCCTGTCAAGCCTTGGCATTCCTTGGCTTTATGGAAAAAATTCATTTACCTTTTAACTCCATTTTAAATTCATTTACCTTTTAACTTTTTGAAGCTCCCTCCTAGATCCATCACTCCAGTCTCTGTCTCCATCTGTGCATGACTGTCTTCCCTCTGTGTGCCTCTGTCTCTGTGTCTCTTCTTTTTTTATAAGGACATGTAGTGGTTACGAGTGTCCTGCAGGAGAAAGATGAAGCTTGCTGTTCCCCTAAAGATTTACAGCCTCATAAACCCTATATGGAGTCCTGGTGTGGTGCTGTGGGTTAACGCGTTAGACTGCAAAGTCATTTGAACTACAAGGTCGGTGGTTCAAGCTCACCAGTTTCTCCTTGGAAACCCTACACAGGGTGACTATGGGTCAGAACCAACTCCACGGCACCACAACCACCACCACTACCACAACATCATTTCATTCTTAACACTTAAGTCTTTGGCAAGAGGGAGTGACCAAGATTAGAACTTGAAGTTTACCCAATACCCAAACCTGCAAGCCTCTCATTAGACAACATTGCCTCTTACTACTCTGACATACCTAAACTCTTGGAGTTTATGGTGTTCCCCTCCATGAAATCAGGATCTTCAGACCTGACTCACAGCATTCATGGAGCAGTTGGTGAGATAATATATAAGGTGCCTAGTCCTAGGGCTCGCTGCGTAAATGGAACTGTTGATGATAAAGAGGAAAATAGTAATAAAGAATGAAATAATAACACCACTAGTAATAATAATAATAAGTGGTAATAGTGGAGCTGGAGAATAAGCACTTCACTGCTAACCACCAGGCTGGCGTTCAAACTCACCAGCCGCTCCTCAGAAAACCTATATAGGGTCATTATGAGACAGCACTGTGTAGGAAGGGCCAGAGAGGCAATGAGAAGATACAGATGTGATGGGAAATGAATCTTAGATGACCACAAATGTGAAGATAAGAAACAAGAAAAAGAAAACGTGAACCAATACCATATTCCCATCCTTACCACTCTAATCAGAAACTCCCTACAATTCTCCAGCTCCTTAATTTATGTAAAGGAAGGCACGGAGCGAGGGGATCAAGGCCACTGTGACCATGGAGAGTAGCCGATCTGGACTAAAGTAAGAGATCCAAGGGGTACAGCGTAAAAGGAATTCCTCAGTGATAAATACTGAAAATAACCATGAACTTCCAAACAACAAACAAGTCTATCTTGGAAATAAAGCCGGAATGCTACTTCGAAGTAAGGATGGCGAGACTTAGTCCCATGTACTTCAGACATGTTGTCAGGAGGACCAGTCACTGGAGAAGGACATTGCTGTGGTCGTTGTTGTTGTGAAGTGCTGCCGAGTTGGTTCCGATTCATAGGACCCTGTATAGTGTTTCCGAGGAGCACCTGGTGAGTTTGAACCACCGACCTTGTGGTTCAAACCAACCTTGCAGTCCAGCACAATATCCCACAGAGCTTGGTAAAGTAGAGAATGAGTGAAAAAGAAGAAACCCCTCTGCGAGATGGATTAACACAATGGTTACCACAATGGGCTCACACATGACAACAGTTGTGAGGAGGGTGCAGGATCTGGCAGTGTTTCCTTCTGTTGTGCACCGGGTCACTAAGAGTCAGGACCAATTTGACAGCCCCTAACAACAGTCCCTACTAAAACCAGCTACAGGCCTAGGTAACCCAGACATTGGTGGTGAGTACACATGACAATGAGGTATACAAGGGAGCTTCAAAACTTCCTGGAAAAACTGAATAAAAAGGTAGTGAAATTTTCCCAGGCATTTTGAGGTCCCCATTCTGGTGTGGTGCTGTAAGATGAACACTGAATTGCGAACTACAAAGTCAATGGTTCAAACGTACCGGCCACTCCTCAGAAACTGTATACTGGGTCTCTATGAGTCAGAACCAACTTGACAGCAATTAGCAACAATATATTATTCAGAATTCTTGTATAAAGAGGCAGAAATCCAATGTAAAACAGACTACACGTAACAGGGTTTTCATTTAAAGGATATTAACTACAGACATGGTTTTAGTCTGATTTAAAATTTCCCACAAGGTAACCAACCATCTCAGTTGGCCTGAGATTCTCCCACTTCTTGGAAAAACCCTGTCTCTGACCCTCGCCCAGTCTTTTATACTGGTTCACCAGAAGCCATTGTGGCACAATAGTTAAGTGCTCAGCTACTAACCAAAAGGTCAATGGTTCAAACCCACCAGCAATTCCACAGAAGAAAGATGTGGTAGCCTGCGTCTGTAAAGATTGTTGTTGTTAAATATCGTCAAGTCAGTTCCAATCCGTAGAAACCCTGTATAGAGTTTCTGAGGAACAGCTGGTAAGCTTGAACCACGGACATTGTGGTTCAAACCACCTTTGTAATCCAGCGTATTAACCCACAGTGCCACACCAGGACACCTCTGTAAAGATTGGAAACCTTCCGGGAAAGTTCTACTCTATAGAATTTGCTAGGCGTCAGATTCAACTCAATGACCACAGGCTTATTTTGATTGAATGCATGAAAAACATTCTTCTGAATTCTTAGAAATTCAGCTCTTTTTCAAATCTATCTTTATTTTCTTCTGCCTTTCTTCTTCTTTCTTTCTCTTGTTCCTTGTGTCTCCGTCTCTTAGAAGTCATCCTTAAAGATGGACAGAACTCCAGAGACAAGGCCAGTGAGCTAATTGGGGTAAAACAACCTGAGGAGATAGGCACATTTATATCTTGGTTTTCTTAGCTTCCTGTTAGCTGCACCCTCCTAACTTTCAGGGACAAACACCACAACCAACCTGAAAACCTTCTAGCATGTGCACGCCAAAAATATCAGGCAAGAACAAATAAGCGATTCTGGTCTGGGACTGCAGTCTGGGATCTGCCCTTTCAAAGGGCAGCGGTCTAACAGCTTGTTAGTTAGCCTTTTTAAAGGCCAGCAACCAGGAAAGTAGACCACTGAGTGTGGGTCACTCCACAAGAAAACAAGCCATGCTCCTGTGGCTATTTGCAATGCAATGAGAAGCTCCAGTCTACACCCAGTGCCTCTGTCAGGGGCACCAGAGTGGAATTTCAAAATATTATTGTAACTCTAGAAATCTGTGAACTGAGTGAAATTTTTCAAAGATTATATTCTAAGGAAACAATTGAAATTACAAAAAAAAAAAAAAGGAGAGAGACTTACATACAAAGATGTTCATTTCAGGGTTAGTTAGAAATCTTAAGCCATTTTGGTTTTAGCCACACAAAATGATTTCATATATAATAGTATGCCTCCTGGTGTGGCTCTGTAGAATCCGCATTGATTGCAAACCACAAGGTCAGCAGTTCAAACCTACCAGCTGCTCCTCGGAAACCCTAAACACTATCGCTATGAGTCAGAACAGCACTTAACAACAACAACAAATACAATAGCGATGAGAAAAATACAGGCAATAACAGTTGAGGGAGGTAGTGTTCTCTGTCTTTAGCAGCCTATCATATTTGATCTTGACAATAACTCTTTTAAGTAGGCACTATTTTTCATCCTCATTTAAAAAATTTGTTCTAATCCTCCCAGTGTTGTCTAGGAAGAAAGGCTTGGCCATCTGCTTCTGAAAGGTAAAAGCCACACACACACACACACACACACACACACAGAGAGAGAGAGAGAGAGAGAGAGAGAGAGAGAAACAGTATAGAGTGCCATCCTATTAGGAAAAATATAATGTTATCTCAGAACTGGTAACTGGTTTGAGTTTAGATTGAAATGAGTCACCCAAAGGTACACAGTGCCAAAGTTGCAGAGGAAGTTACAAACATATCCAGGTCTTATGGATCCCAGAGTCAACATTTATCTGCTTTGCAAGAATGAAACAAAAAAGTATTAAATATGAAGTCAGCTGAATAGTTTTCATCCCTTCCAAAAAAAAGAATCATCTGCTCTCGTTCAAACTCTACCTATAGTTTAGGAAGATGGATTTGGGCCCTGGAGACAACATTTCTTTCATTAAACATACTATTTGAGCAACAGCAATGACTAAAAGCCATATATCCCAATATTAAATATTTTAGCTGAATTAATCTAAACTAGCTGTCCACAATGATTAATCTCTAAACCTAATTTTTACAGTTTCTAATTTCTCTGGCCTGCAGAGAATGTGTCTCTGGATTTTATTTTACTCTCCATTTATCCTCTGTTTAGAGGATATATTATCTTTAAATAAGAAGGCAAATGTTATTTGAGCAAAGGCTAGGGACACATTCTGTGCCCTTACTACAAATAATTTTAAGCAATTTGACAGATAGAGTACCATTACATCAGTTCAGATACTAATGGGCGTAATAATTCTTCAGCTTCCTCATAAAAAGGAGCTCTAAAATGAGACAACTGAGTGAAAAGAAAATGTCCATTTATTTATGGACTCCATTGCTATTTTCTGACTTATATATGGAAGGTGGTTCCTTTGTAGAACCATGTATCTAGCTTGACCTTGTTGGCAAGGGACATTTGTGGCTTTATGCCATGGGGATCCTCTTCTAGTTCTTCTGGTAACCCTACCCAGATTTTACCTGGAAACCACCCTTCCTTCTTCTTACTTCATATGGTTCCGTCTGGCTGTTGAGTCCTAGGGGTTGTCTTATAATATGTTGTTGTTGTTGTTAGTTGCCACTGAGTTGATTTCAACTCATCGCAACCCCACATGTTGCAGAGTAGAACTTCTCAATAAGGTTTTCAAAACTGTAAGCCTTCAGAAGCAGATCACCAATCCGATCTTCTGAGCTACAACTACATGGGTTTGAACCATCAAACTTAGGGCAAATGTTTCTGTTGACAAGTGCCATCATATCGGTTCCAACACATAGTGACCCAGTATAGGGTTTCCAAGGAGCGACTGGTGAGTTTGAACTGCCGACCTCTTGGTTCAAATTGACCTTGTAGTCCTGCACTTATTCTACAGTGCTACACCAGGACCCCAAGGCTAATAGTGGTGGGTGGTGGTTATGTGCTGTGGAGTCAGTTCCAACTCATAGCGACATTGCATAGGGTTTCCGAGGCTGTAAATCTTTACAGAAGCATAAACATCAGCTTTCTCCCGCAGAACAGCTGATAGTTTCGAACTGCTGACCTTGAGGTTAGCAGCCCGACTCGTAACCACTACACTATGCACTTACCCACTTGCACCATCCAGGGACTCTGTAGCAGCCAACATAATTGCAGTGACACATCTCCTGGTCACAGAGAATTCAGCATGGACACCACACAGGGCAAGTCACTTACAGTCAACGAGATTCATTCTGAGGCCTTCACTAGAACATTTAGGAGAGAGAAGATACTTCTCTTCATAGCTTGCTAAGTTTCTAAGTCAACTTTGGAGCTACTGCATTTCCTTTCCTCAATGAACGCACTATCTGTCCATTTCCCTTTAGAGGTATCACTTAGCTAGCAAGAGACACCTGGATCACACTAGGCTCAGCCAATCTCATTTTAATGATCCAACTTAGTAAGTATGAGAATTAAAATACAGTTATATTTTGAGGGGTAGCACAGTGGTTCCAAACAATAAGCACTGGTCTATAAACCACAAGGTCAGAGGTTCAAGTGCAACAGTCTCTGTGTAAGGAGATGACATTTTCTGCTCCTGAGAAGATGTAAAGCCTTGGAAACCCTATACAGAGTCGCTGTGAGTCAGAATCGATTCCACAAGCCATATCAACAACACTACCAACAAATAATTAGGGGTAGGGGTATTATTCTTTGACCAATATAAATTATTCTTATCAAGAAACAGATATTTTTCTTCATCATTGCCCCGTCATGTAAAAACCCAAGCGAATTAACAAAGCAATCGTTACAATCCATTTTATCTTTCTCCCAAGCACCCACACTAAATTGTATTTATAGCTCTGAAAACTTATTTTGCATGGAAGTGGTCCAGTGTTTGCATTGACTTACACACTTAACTCACAAGTGTGAAATAAATGCAGACTGGGGAGGTAAAAGGGTCTAGAAGAGGATCCCCATGGCATAAAGCCACAAATGTCCCTTGCCAACAAGGTCAAGCTAGATACATGGTTCTACAAAGGAACCACCTTCCATATATAAGTCAGAAAATAGCAATTTGGGAAATTTGCCGAAGTCTCAGAATTAGCCGATGCAAAGAAAATCGAGTTTTTACATCCCCAAGCCTGTATTTTTTCTTAGCATTACAAAATAGTTTATCCTGTCAGTGAAGCAAACAACTTAAATTAAATATAAAGATACCACCTACACACAGGCACACCTTGTGGATGTATTTTAATTTTCAGTAAAACACACAATTCTACCACGTACAAGTATTTGTATGTCTCCTGGAATAGGAACATATTCTCTGTTCTTACAGCACACTTGGCCCCTCTGTCCTCCAAGAACTCTAAGCTGTTGTTTGGACCTCAGCTCAAATTTTGCTCTCTTCTCTGACTCTTGCCACAGATAGGGTGTACATCTGTTGTGTTATTTACTTTCTTGTGTCAGAGCCATTTATGGTTGGCTGTGCCTCCCTACTAGAATCTGTGTGTGGTATTTATTTGTTTTAGAGATTTGTCTCTCTCGATAAAAACACAAACCAGTGTTTGCACGCAGTATTGTACATTTGTTAGCTATTGATAAAAATAGTGCAGCCGTGATTGCACAATAGCTAAGTACTCAGCTGCTCGCCAAAAGGTAAACCGTTTGAACCACCCGTGGCTCCTCAGAAGAAAATGGCTGGCAATCTTCACCCATAAAGATGTCTGCCATGAGGACACCCTCTGTCATAGAGGGTCACCATGAGCCAGAATCGACTTGCAGGCACACAACAAAACAATAACAATAATGTAATGGTGACTAAAGAGTGGAGTCCTGGTATGGAGCTGTAGGATAAGCACTGGACCACAAGGTTGGTTTGAACCATGAGGCGGATGGTTCAATCTCACCATCCGCTCCCTGGAAACACTTGAAAGGGTTGCTAGGATTCAAAATTGACTCCACGGCACTTAACAAAGACAGTAACGTATTGCTAGGCATTATTCTAAGTGATATAAATACAAACACACTTATTGCATTTGATATTCCCTATAGGTGTTAGTACCATTATCCCTAACAGAAACGTAGATTATAGAGGAGTCCTGGTGTGGCATTGTGGGTTAATGTACTGGACTGCAAGGTCGATTTGAACCAAAAGGTGGTGGTTCAAATCCACCAGACGCTCCTCAGAAACCCTATACAGGGTCTCTATAAGATGGAACCAATTCGACAGCACATAACACAAGAGACAAAGCTGGGATTTAAGCTCAAAAGACTCATCTCAGTTGTCCAAGATTTTACCACTATAATATAATGTCTCAATGCCTACTTCTGAGTGTGATGTGTGATTTCTAGCTTTAAATTATACAATTCAGTATACATAGTACATACGATGAGTCGAATGCAAATCAAAGTTGATTATGTAAGAAGTCTTTTGTATATTACCTGAGAAATTTGAAATCTATTTAGCTAGCAAGTACTCACACATTCTAGGTGACCAATCATTACTTGTTAGATGAATGGATTTTTAGATAAACAAATGGAATCCACAAAAACTGAGTAAATTGAAAAAGAGTGGTGAAAAGTCATTTGAAATCATGCCTGGAAAAAAAAAAGTTATGTTATCAAAATTCCAAAATGATTTTTGTTTGTAGTTGATGTTGTGCATTACTTATATAGGAAAATGAAGCCTCAAAGTGTTGGAAGAAGGTTACAGAAATATAAGTCCTGAGGCTTTGTCTTTGCATCATGTAGTTTAGTATAAAAGTTCCTTATTTCTTTGAACTTCAGATCTTCTTTACTATCTTCTTAGAAGTATCTCACTGGTGTAGCATAAATGCATGCTAAATTGTTATACTAAAAAGAATAGCAATACATTATTAAGTATCCATATCATTTCTCATAGATAGCATTCAACGAGGTTTTCCTAGATATAATTTTCTGATTAAAATAAAGCTGATTAAAAATAAATTAAAAGTAAACATGAATGCATTGTTCTTTATCCTGATCTTGTCTTTGGAGGGAGAAACAGGAATGCCTTATTGTGGTCTGTCCCTGGGTAGTATAACATGATTAACGTGCTTGACTGCTAACCAAGTTAGAGGTTTCAGTCTACCCAGAGGTGCCCTCAAAGAAAAGTCCGACGATTTACTTTAAAAACATTCAGCTATTGAAAACCCTGTGCAGCACGGTTCTATACTGAAACACAAGAAGTCCCCACGAGTCAGAGTCTACCACATGGCATAGGATTCTGGTCATGCTGATGGAGCCTTGATAAGCAAAGGCAAAACCTGGACTTCTTGGTCCACTGAATTGTAGACATGATGGTATCAGGTATTTGGTTACCACAGAAGTCATGCCTGATAATATATGTTAACAGATTCAAATAACTACTAGAGGTTGTGTCACTGAGGATCCATTCTATGGCTCCAGGTACATTTCAGGGAGTGACGTTACTCACCAATTTTCAGGACTGCTATAAAGTTGCTGGTTATGTTTGGAGTTAATGCAACGATTTTACTTTAAGATCAAAGGAAACACCATAAAAGCTTTACATATAGTCTCACCCTTACACACACACACATATACAAAATGAACTCATACAGCCATTAACATTGACAAATTTGTATTCTCTTCTATGACTTGGATTATTCCAAGCCTCTCTTGATATTACAAAAGACTGCACACTGAGACCAATATTATCCATGTCAAAAATAATTGTTCCATGACAGGTCACTGGGAGTTAGAAACCTATGTGCTTTACAACAGGTTGCATCCATCTCTAAAGTATGACTGTGAGCCTCCGATACGTGGAAAGACAATTGGACCCAAACAATTGGTTTCTAGAAATGCATGAGTATAAAAAAATTATAGCAAATCAGCTGTAATCCATATACCTCAGGGACTATTTTATTTTCCCAAATAACTTTTGTCCACTCAGTTTACTGAGATGAACACAGCTCTTTGTGGTGGTGGTGGTTAGTGTAGCTGTTTTAGCTCAAATGATGTGCCGTAACACTACAATAAAAACAAAAGTGGAACTGATTAGCAACATATCATAGATGTTTAAGATCAGAAGCTTTGCCCACTGCCATAGAGTTGATTCTAAATCTGAAGTGCCCTGGTGGAACAGCGGCTAAAGCACTCAGCTGCTCACCAACAGGTCTGCTGTTTGGACCCAAGAGTTGCTCCATGGGAGAAAGATATGGCAGTCTGCTTCCTTAATGGTTTGGAAACTTTATGGGGACAGTTCTGCTCTCTCCCTTATTGGGTCACTAAACGTGACAAGGAGCTCACTGGTTCTGAAGCTCTGCCTCTCCATTTGTTTTGGTTTTCCAAATCCTATTAATAGCACTTTTAAGACAAGGGGCAGCATGTTTCTTAGCAGTCAAAGTTCTGTCTAAAGCATCCAGAATCCTTCTCTTTCGTCTCTGAAATCTATCTGGAGTTAAATAATAGTCCACATTACAATGGAATGGATGAATGCTCTCTCACCAGAGCAATTAGGAAGACCAAGCTCCTCCTCTTCACTGTCACCATGGTGGTCTCAGATTGCAACTCTTCCTGTGTCCTAATTATGGCCAATACCGGGTCAATATCACTCCACCAAGATTCATATTGTGGTTTGGGACAGACATTCTTCACATTCCAATCAGTGAGCAGTTGGTCCAGTCATAGGACGAACCTAGTCTAAGGTTTAGGGGACCAGGAGTGTCGTCAGACCCTCATGACATAAACCAGACACAGTCCCTGATGCCCACAGTGGTGTGTCTGTAAACGTTTAACAACCAGCTATCTGGGAATGTTGTTAAGTACCGTGGAGTCGGTTCCGACTCATAGCAACCCTGCACAGGGTTTCCGAGGCTGTAAATCTTTACGGAAGCAGAAAGCCTCATCTGTCTCCCGCGGAATGACTGGTAGTTTCGAACTGCCGACCTTGACGTTAGCAAACCGATTCGTAACTACTACGTTACCAGAGCTCCATATCTGGGAATGGGAGCGGGATATTTTGTGGTATTTGTCGATTTCCACACTGTGCATGTTTCTACCGTGGGCTATTCCGGCTATCCATATGACATCAAATGGATTCGCAAAAATATTGGTTCTTATGATCCAGTGTGAGCTGACTCCAGCACATCACTGAATATGTATCAAATAATTCCACAAATAAATGCAAAATTACCAATGTGACAGACGCTACAAAGAAAAGAATGTTCCTTCAGATAAGTGTATAATAGGAGTATTTTTCTTGACAGGAAAAACAGTGGAGGAGGAGCAGATGCTATTACTATACACCCGCTCCCCCCTTTTCCCTTGGGCGCTCACCATTTCATATGTTAATAACATTCCACTGAAAACACCTGCAACTTTTCAGCTGAGGGCTTTCTCTCAGCCCCTATAAAGGGCAGGCTAAAAGTGCTAAGGAGTTATTGCCCCTGGGAGAAGCCCAAGGACAGATAGAAAGGTGAGGACAAACATCCAAGATTCTTTGCCTCCAGGTGAAACAACTCTGAGAGAAGTTCCATGCCATCACACAGAAGGACAAAGAAGACACCATCCTTGGGTGCCCCCAGAGAAACCCACTCATTAATATTCCTTGTACATAGACTTAAAAACCTCCCCTATTAGTTCTTATGATAATGACCTTCTATATAAACCACTTGCACCCAAAATTATTTTCTCTAAGTCTAGTTATAGATAGCACTCTTGGTGTAGCTCTGAAGGATCATCACTGGCCTGTGAACCACAGGGCCGGCAGTTGAAACCCACCAGCTGCTTCTGAGAAACCCCATGCAGGATGGTGATGAGTTGGAACTGACTCGAGGGCACTTAACAACAACTTATAAATAATGAACACAATGCATTATCTTCTCTGAGAAATAGGTATCCGTCTGAAGGATTCACATTGTAAAAAGGGAGGGAAACGTGTTCCAGGCAGAAGTAACAGCATAGGAAGAAGACAATAGTGTAAACGACAGCAAGTGCTTACATACACACACACATGCACGGCCGTTTCTGCTACAATGAGACATTGTTGTCGTTTTTAAATGCTGTCCCGTCTACTTTGACTCATAGCGACCCTATATAGGGTTTCTGAGGAGTAGATGGTGGGTTTGAACTGCCATCCTTGGGGTTCAAACTCCAGTGCTCATCCAAAGAGACATATACATTCTTAAAAATCACTGTGCTATACAAAATCACACAATAAAAACGACATATTAATGGACATAGGGGCAAAATCAAATTCAGACAAGGATGTGGAACAAGGGATATCATAGCTGATGTCAGATGGATCTTGGCTGAAAGCAGAGAATATCAAAGGGATATTTACTTGTGCTTTATGGACTATGCAAAGGCATTCAACTTGTGGATCATGTTAAGCTATGGACAACATTGCGCAGAATAGGTATTTTAGAATACTTAATTGTGCTCATGAGGAACCTTTACATAGACCAAGAGGCATTTGTTCAAATAAAACAAGGGGACACTGAATGGCTTAAAATCAGGAAACGTGTGCACCAGGGTTGTATTCTTTCACTATACTTATTCAATCTGTATACTGAAAAATAATTTAAGAAAGTAGATTATATGATGAAGAATCATCATCATCAAGATTGAAGGGACACCTGTTAGTAACCAGCAATATGCAGAAGATGCAACCTTGCTTGCTGAAAGCTAAAAAAAATTAAAATCCTTATTGGTAAAGACCAAAAACCACAGCCTTCATTATGGGTTGAACCTCAGTGTAAAGAAAACAAAAATTCTCACCACTGGACCAATAAATAACATCATGATAAATGGAGAAAAGATGGAAGTTGTCAAAGACTTCATTTTGTTTGGATCCATCATCAACACTCATGGAAGCAGCAGTCAAGAAATCAAATGACATAATGCCTTAGGTAAATATGTTGTGCAAGACCTCTTCAAAGTGTTCAAGAGCAAAGATGTCAGTTTGAGGACTAAGGTGCACCTGATCCAAGCCACGGTATTTTCAATAGCCTCATACGCATGTGAAAATTAGACAATAAGTAAGGAAGACCATAGAAGAATTAATGCATTTGAGTTATGGTTTTGGAGTAGAATATTCAAAGTACCGTGGATTGCCAGAAAACAAACAAATATGTGTTTGAAGAAGTATAGCCAAAATGCTCCTTAGAAGTCAGAATGATGAGACTTCGTCTCTCATACTTCAGACATATTGCAGAAGTCCTTGGAGAAGGACATCATGTTTGGTAAAGTGGAGGGTCAGAAAAACAAAGGAAGACCTCCAGTCAGATGAACTGGTACAATGGTAGCAGCAACGTGTTCAGACGTAACAATGATTTTGAGGCTAGCCCCGGACTGGGCAGTGTTTCGTTCTGTTGCACATACAGTGACTATGAGTTGACTTGATGGCCCCTATCAACAACAACAAGGGCAAAACGCTCAAAGACTCCATCAGTGGCACACAAAATTAGACATGAACCTAGAAAAACAATAGAAATTGTTTTATTTCTGTTAAATGGCTCAAAATGCATAAACCGTTAGCGGAAGTGACCATTCGAAGGCTTGCGGCTTGTGAGTTATTGGAAGCTTTGAAACATGTTTTTCTGCCTTTTTGATGTGTATTCACTGTAACAGATACCTGTTTCATCATAATTTAATTCAACGAATAGTTTTCTTCTTTAGCCAACTTTTGTATCACTGCTGGATCAATTCCTTCCATAGTTGAATCATCTGCACACAGATCCACAGCTTCATCCAACAGCTTGAGACTTCGGAAAGTATAAGGATGTTTGAAACCACAAAACTATCCACTACTAGCACTAAAAGGAGCCTCTACTACAGAATTAGATGGTTCTCGTATGCTTTCTCTTTGATTGTGAGAAAGGTTATTCATTGCTTGGTCTTCAATCCATATGCTTAACAATCTTTCTATTTCTTTCACTTTTTAGGCCTTTTTCTTCCTGATTTTGCAGCATTTGAAGTTGCCCCTGTCATAGATCTTTCTTTTATTTTCATGCATGGTCTCTGATTATCCAGTGTGGGTTCGTTGTTGCCTGTTCCTCAGGTTGCATTCTCGCATTTCTTTCAGTATTTGGAGTTTCCTTTTTGCATACGTCACTTGGGAATGATGAAGCTGAGCCCTTACCATGGATGGATGTTGAATGCTTTTTTCATCTAAGAAAACTCACAAAAGAGAAAAACATAACATTGAAGAGCAATGGTAGACTTTGAGATGTGTGTTTATGCGTGTGTGCAGTTCAGAGTGGGGTAGTTAAATTTTCTGTATTCACCTAATGTTTCTCAAGGATGAAATTGCATGTAAGTAACTGCTAAGTTCACGTCATGCCCCAATTGTTTCCTAATATATCAATCATGTTGGAACAAATTCATAATTTCAAAACAGGCATTATAGCAGAACAGACTGTATGTTTATGTGTGTGCCTCTGAGTGTGTGTGTACAATATAAAATAAAGATCTAATTACAGAGCTGGAACCATAAAATAAACAGTATCATCCTGATTTCTCAGCTAAAATATTCTCTTCTCTTTCAATATATTTCCCTTGGGTCTATTTTTCTTTCTGTTTTAAAAATTATAGCAATATATATACAACAAAACATTTGCCATTTCTAACATTTTTATATGTACAATCCAGCCCACAAATCACACTCCCCAGGTGCACAACCATCACCTCTATCCAGTTCCAAAGTTTTTCCCTCTTTCTCTCCTTTGCCCCTTTCTTTTGTTTCCCTTTTTTCATTTGTGGAAATATTCCCAATAGTTTGTCCTAATGAGAAACTAAATTAGCAGTATTTCCTCTCCAAAAAAAAAAAAAATGTTTTTGAAAAAAAGAAAAATCAATTTCTTTTATTTTCCTTGTTTTCTTTTTAACTGCCTTCCCCATCACCCAAGTTAGCACATGTCTACACTCTACGCAGTAAATCATTCCCCTACCCTTCTATCCCTGATAACCATCACAGAATGTCTATTAAAGACTGAAAAGTTTCCTTGACTGTTTATAGTAGTGGTCTCATATGATATCACTTTACAACCAACTCATTTTGGTCCCTGCAGGATAATGCACTGGACCACAAGGTCAGTTTGAACTGCAAGGTCGGTGGTTCACATCCATTAGCTGTTCCTCAGAAACTCTATATAGGGTCACTATGAGTCAGAACCGACTTGAAGGCACTTAACAACAACAACTTTACACAGCATAATTCCTTCCAGGTTCCTCCATGATAGCAGTGTTTTCCAGATTCATCATTATTCGTCAATGTTGTATAATATTCCATTGTGTGTATGTATCAATTTGTTCAAACATTCCTCTGTGCTGATGGGCATCTGGGCTGTCTCCATTTTTTTGCTATTGTGAATAGTGCTACAATGAACATGGGTGTGCAAATATCTATTTTTGTCAAGGCTCTTATTTCTTAAGGATGTATTCCAAGTAGAGATATTACTGGGTCATATAGTATTTCTATTTCTAACCTTTTGAGAAAATGCCATACTGTTTTCCACCACAATTGCATCATTTTACAATCCCACCATCAGTGCAGAAACGGTCCCATACTATCCACACCCTCTCCAGCATTTATTACTTCTGTTTTTCTTAACTTTGTTATTGATGCATCTCTCTAATGACTTGTGATCATGAGCATTTCTTCATATGTTTGTTGGCCACCAAAATGTCTTCTTTGGTGAACTGTCACTGTCCATTTTTTTTAAAGTTTTTATTGTGAATTATGTGATACTTTACATGGGAGAACATCAACTTTACATTCATTCTATCATATTTCATTTCAGTGCAATGATTACAATCCCCTCCATGCATCATCAAACAGCCAAAGGGTATACCCTGCAAGCCTGCCCCCTGACCGTCAGCACACAGACCCTCTCCTCTGTCTATTTTTCAATTGGATTATTTGTCTTCTTATTGAGGTGTTGAAGTGTCCTATAAATGTTAGACATTAGCCCCTTGTCTGAAATGTCAATGCTCCAAATTTTGTCTTGCTTTTTTTTTACATTTTTCTTTGCTTTAAATCAAAATAGAGCAAGGGATATACGGCTCATCTCCAATAATTTAGAATTGTTGTTGTTAAGTGCCATTGAGTAGGTTCTGACCCATAGCAACCCTATATAGGGTTTCTGGGGAGTGGTTGGTGAGCTTGAACCACTGACCTTGCAGTTCAAACTTTGCAGTCTAGCGCATTAACCCACAACGCCATACCAGGACTCCTAATGTGGAATTAGAAGAGCAGAAATATGTAACAGAAGAAAACAAAGCATTAATCTGATAAAGCAAAAACACTGTTCAATGTTTGCAAACATGGGGGACAATGTTTGTTTGCAAGGGCTTTCTTAGGGAAGGTTCTCAGAAAGCGATTATAAGAAGAGGATTCATGTTCAAGTGATTTATGAAGGAGCAAGAACTTCATTCTTCTTGGATCAACTATCAACACTCATGGAAGCAGCAGTCAAGAAATCAAACAAAGTATTGCATTAGGCTAAACTGCTGCACAAGACCTTTTTAAAGTGTTTAAGAGCAAAGATGTCAACTTGAAGACTAAGGTGCACCTGATCCAAGCCATGGTATTTTCAATAGCCTCATATGCATGTGAAAGATGGACAGTGTATAAGGAAGACCAGAGAAGAATTGATGCTTTTGAGTTATGGTGTTGGAGGAGAATATTGAAAGTGCCATGGGCTGCCAAAAGAACCAATAGATCCGTTTTGGAAGAAGTGCAATCAGAGTGCTCCTTAGAAGCCAGGATGGCCAAACTTCATCTCTCATACTTCGGACACATTATCAGGAGGGACCAGTTGCTGGAGAAGGATATCATGTTTGGTAAGGTGGAGGGTCAGAAAAAAGAGGAAGACCCCCAACGAGATGGATTGGCCAAGTGGCAGCATCAATGGACTGATGCTGGACCAGGACCGGGCAGTTCTGCTGTGCATAAGGTCGCTATGAGTTGGTATCGACTTGATGGCACCTAACAACAACAACAATTCTCAATAAAGGATATGTTATGTTGTTGTTGTTGTTATGTTACAACTCATCGTGACCTATGCAAAACAGCATGACACACTGCCCAGTTCTGCACCATCCTCACAATTGTTACGCTTGAGCCCATTCCTGCTGCCACTGTGTCAATCCATCTCTTTGGGGGGTCTTCCTCCTTTTTGTTGACCCTCCACATTACCAAGTATGATGTCCTTCTCCAGGGACTGGTCCCTTGTGATAACATGTCTGAAGTATAAGAGATAAACTCTTGCCATTCTTGCTTCTAAGGAGCATTCTGGCTGTACTTCATTCAACACAGATTTGTTTGTTCTCCTGGCAGTCCATGATACTTTCAATATTCATTTCCAACCTCATAAATCAAATGCATCAATTCTTCTATAGCCCTTCTTATCCACTGCCTAACTTTCACATCCATGTGAAGTTATTAAAAACACCATGGCTTGGCTCAATTGCACCTTACTTTACAAACTATTTTCTTTGCTCTTGAAGTCGTGTGCAGCCAATTTACCTTATCAATATGTCCCTTGATGTCTTCACTGCTGCTTTTATGAGTGTTGACTGTAGATCGAAGCAAATTGAAATCTTTGACAACTTCAGTCTTTTCTCCTTTTATCATGATGTTACTTATTGGCTCAGTTGTGTGGATTTTTGCTTTCTGTACACTGAGGTGTAATCCATACTAAAGGTTGTGGTCTTTGATCTTCATCAGTGAGCATTTTAAGTCCCCTTCACTTTCAGCAAGCAAGGTTGGTAATGAGCCTTCATCTAATCCTGATGCCATATTCTTCATATAACCCAGCTTCTTAGATTATTTATTTAGCATACAGATTGAATATGTATGGTGAAAGGATACAACTGGCACACACCATTCCTGACTTTAAACCATTCAGTATCCTTTTGTTCTGTTTGAAAGACTGCCTCTTGGTTTATGTGCAGGTTCCTCATGAGCACAATGAAGTGTTCTGGACTACCCATTCTTCACAATGTCATCCATAGTTTCTCATGATCCACAAAAGGGAAAGCCTTCGTGTAGTCAATAAAGCACAAATAAACCTCTTTCTGGCATTCTATGCTTTCAGCCAAGATCCATCTAATGCCAGCAATAATATCCCTCATACCATGTCCTCTTCTGAATCCAACTTGAATTTTTGGTAGTTCTCTGTCAATGCACTGTTGTGATCATTTTAAAAGTATCTCCAGCAAAGTTTTACATGCATGTGATATTAATGATATTGTTTGATGATTTCCACATTCCTTTTGCTCACCTTTCATTGGAATGGGCGCAAATATGAATCTCTTCCAAACAGTTGGTCAGGTAACTGTCTTCCAAATTTTTTGACATAGATGAGTGAACACCTCCACTGCTTCATCAATTTGTTAAAAGATTTCCATTTGTATTCCATCAGTTCCTAGAGCCTTGTTTTTACCAGTGTCTTCAGTGCAGCTTGGACTTCCTCTGTTTCTGATCATAAGCTACCTCTTGAAAAAGACTGAAAATCAACCATTTCTTTTTGGTACAGTGACTCTGGGTATTCTTTCCATCTTCTTCTGATGCTTTCTGAGTCATTCAGCATTTTTCCCCACAGAATCTTTCAATATTGCAAGGTTGGATTTAATTTTTTTCTTCAGTTCTTTCAGTTTGAGAAATGGTGAATGTTTTCTTCCTTTTAGGTTTTCTCATTCCTGATCTATGCACATTTATTTATAATATTTATTTTGTCTTGTCAAGATGCCCTTTAAATATTTCTACTCAACTCTTTTACATCTTCATTTCTTCTAGTGGCATAATTATGCTGGAGAGCACGTTTCAGCATCTCTTCTGACATCTGTTTTGGCCATATCTTTCTTGCCTCTCTTTTTAATGACTATTTGCTTTCTTCCTGTATGATGTTCTTCAGATGGTCTCTAAATCACATGGAGTAGTTCAAGACCATATTTTTATTCTTGTGGACTTGTTTTAATTTTTTTCAGCTTTAGCTTGAACTTGCATATGAGCAATTGATGGTCTGTTCTCCAGTTGGCCCCTGGCCTTGTTTTGGCTGATGATATGGAGCTTTTCCACCATCTCTTCCCACCACAGAGGTATTCAATTTGATTTCTGTGTATTCCATCTGGTGAGGTCCATGTGTATAGTTTTATGTTGGTGAAAAATAAAGGTGTTTGCAATGAATAAGTCATTGGTCTTGCAAAATTCTACCAAGTGATCTCCAACGTCATTTCCAGCACCAATGTCATATTTTCTAACTACTGATCCTTCCTCTTTGTTTCCAACATTTGCATTCCAATCACCAGTAACTATCAGTAAAACTTGATCACATGTTTGCTCAATTTTGGACTGAAGAAGTTGGTAGAATTCATCAGTTTTCATCATCACTAGCTCTAGTGGTTTGTGCATGAATTTGAATAGTAGTGATATTAACTGGTCTTCCTTGTAGGTGTCTGGAGATTTTTCTACCATGGAAAACGTACTTCAATAAATTCAAAAAATACTTGAATGTTCTTTTTGACAATGAAAGCATTGCCATTCCTCTCGAATTTGTTGTTCCTGACATAGTAAACCATATGATTGTCTGATTCAAAATGGTCAACACCAGTCCTTTTCAGCTCACTAATGCCTAGGATATCAATCTTTATGTGTTCCATTTCATGTTTGACAACTTCCAATTTTCCTAGATTCATACTGTGTGCATTCCACATTCCATTTATGGATGCTTACAGCTGTTTGTTCTCATTTTGAGTTGTGCTCCATCAGCACATGAATATCCTGAAAGCTTTACTCCATTTAAGTCATCAAGGCCAACTCTACTTTGAAGAGGAAGTTCTTCCCCACTTTCTTCCTGTTTGGTTTTCTAACTCCTGATGTATGCACATGTATTTTGACTGCCTTTCAACCTGAAGCTCTCGTCTTACTGTCCTATATCTGATAATGCCCTGTTAGGATTCATAAGAGTTTCATATTCTGGTCCTATATATGACAATGCCTCACTGCCATTCAGAGGGTTTTCAGTGACTAAACATTCAGAAGTAGTCTGCCTTCTTCCTAGTCTGTCTTAGTCTATAAACTCCCCTGAAATCTGTCCACCATGGGAGACCTTGGTGGTATAACATCTAGTATCACAGACCACCAGCAATACAAACAACCAGTAACACAAACCACCACAGTACAACAAACTAAGAGACAAATGGTGGAGAAATAAATATAGATGGGAAGAAGCAGGATGGGGATGAGGAAGAAGCTAAACAAAGTTGTGGCTGAGATGAAGTCTAATTTCAGCCAGATTCGGCTAATAGCTTGGGACTGTAAATTGCTCTGTGGAGTCTGTTCCAGGTTGATGTAAGGGAGAAGTCAACCTCTGGCTACTAGGAAGGGCGGAGGGAACATAACTCCAAGATTCTTCCAGGAAGGGATACCCAATCATTCAAGAAGAGTCTTCCAGGGAGAGTTGGTGGGGGGAGTAGGGGAAGGCAAGTCATTAACAGAAACACCTACAGCAATTGGTGGATTGTTGTTGTTAATAAGTGCTGTTGAGTCAGTTCCAACCCATCGAGACCCTATATAGAGTTTCTAAGGAGCAACTGGTGGGTTCAAACCACCAACCTTGTGGTCAACAGTCCAGGGTTTATTCTAATGTGCCACACAGAACTCCAACTGGTGGATTGTTGTTGTTGTTGTTGTTGACAAGATTTGCAGAGTCACTTCTGATGCATAGTGACCCTGTATAGGGTTTCCAAGAAGCAGCTGGTGAGCTTTAACTGCTGACCTTGAGATTCAAACTGACTGTTGTTGTTGTTATGTGCCGTGGAGTCGGTTCTGACTCATAGCAACCCTGTACAGGGTTTCCGAGGCTGTAAATCTTTAATGGAGCAGAAAGCCTCATCTTTCTCCCTCAGAACGCTGGTAGTTTTGAACTGCTGACCTTAAGGTTCACAGCCTGATTCGTAACCACTATGCTACATTAACCCACAGTGCCACACCAGAGCACCAACTGGTAGACAGGTGCATCCAATAAATAAAAGGGATTTCAGCTGATCTGAGCAGTGTGCTGTGTCTGCTGTAGAACGGGGACACTGGTTTTGAGGGCTATGTGTCAGATTTCAATACATTATTGTAAGCCAACTTCCAACTACCTGGATTGATAGGCATGATTATCACCATTTTACAAATAAATATGTATCTTAATGTTTATGCAATTTGTTCACTGTTACACATTAGTTTATAAAAACATGTTGCTGTCCAGTTAGACCCATGGTGATTTAGGTTCATCAGAATTGAACTGTGCTCTATAAAGTTTTCAATGTTTGATTTTTTAAAAGTAGATCACCAGTGCTTTGCTGAGGCACCTCTGGTAGAATATAACTTCCAACCTCTTGGTCAGCACCTGAGCACATTAGCCATTTGCACCAGCCAAGAACTCCATACATCAGTTGTTGTTAAGTAGCATTGAGTTGGTTCCCACTCATGGCCACCCTGTATAGGATTTTCAAGGAGTGGATGGTGAACTTGAACCATTGAGTTTGTGGTTAGCAGACCAGTGCTTATCCTACAGAGACACACCGGGACTCAATACTTCAGTAATTGTGAGGCCGTTACACAATCACTTTAACCTATAACTCATTGGCTTTAGCCATAGTATAGTATAGTATAGTGTAGTGTAGTGTAGTATAGTGTAGTATAGTATAGTATAGTATAGTATAAGGACCTCTGGTAGCGTAGTGCTTACGAATTGGGCTGCGAGTCGCAAGGTCAGCTGTTTGAAACTACCAGCTGTTCCATGGGAGAAAGATGAGGCTTTCTGCTCCCGTAAAGATTTACAGCCTCGGAAACCCTATGCAGGGTCGCTATGAGTGGGAACTGACTCCATGGCACATAACAACAACAACAACATAGTATAGTATATTGCATTTTGTTGTGTGTTGAGTTTTTCTTATTTGCTGGTTGTTGTAGTTTCAACCACAGATTATTAGTTTTTTAAATGAAAGCTAGGGAAAAAAGATGAGTGTGACATGAGGCCCTCTGGATCTCCATCTCACCCTGCCTATAGCACACCCCTAGGCCACACGGTACTATTTCCTGTGGAAATGCAATTCCCCATGGGCCTCTCATGTGTTGTTCCATCTTCTGAGCAAAGACACTGCCAACTTTTGTTCTGGACTATCTTTCCAAAGGTACCTACATAGAAAATAATATGGAAAGATAAAGGTAGTGTGTCCTTTGGGGGCAGA
Organism: Chrysochloris asiatica; assembly: GCF_000296735.1. NCBI lineage: Eukaryota > Metazoa > Chordata > Mammalia > Afrosoricida > Chrysochloridae > Chrysochloris > Chrysochloris asiatica. The sequence continues at coordinate 9,048,489 of NW_006408573.1, read as the reverse complement.
GGACAGAATAGCTTTGCAAATAAGATAATAAAGATAATGTCTCCCTTGTTGTTGTTGTTGTTAAGTGCCATCGAGTCGGTTCCGACCCATAGCGACCCTGTACAGGGTTTCCGAGGTTGTAAATCTTTACGGGAGCAGAATGCCTCATCTTTCTCCCGCGGAGTGGCTGGTAGTTTTGAACTGCTGGCCTCAAGGTTCGCAGCCCGATTCATAACCACTATGCTACCAGAGCTTCTTAGGGAAACAAAATGGGAACGTTTGCTAGAAGCCCCCTCATGAAACTGAGAGTTTCCTAATCCTGGATTTTCCAGCTGTGCCATAGACCCACACATTATATGTGCTGTATCCACCTGGGTCCACCTCCTCATCAGTCCATGAGAATGGGAAGCAAAGGGGGGCCAATGGGAATGGGACGCTCGTGTTGTCTGTTGTGCTATGTGTAATATAGTCCTTTACCTCTGACCCAGAGACCTTGTGTCTTCCACCAGCATCTATGAAACAACGTCAGTCTAACTGCTTAACTTACATGGAGAGTAAAATCTGAGCTCCTTCACAGTTCTTGACTCACCCACCTTCTGTTCATATAGGTCATGCTGAAATAGTACTCATTAACCAGCATTGTCTAAGGGGGCAGTGTCTGGGTTTCAGCACATAATTCAGTTAGGAAGAGGTGCTCATTATCCCCTTGGAGGTTCCAAATCAAGCTGGCAGCCGAGACAAGCCAGCGAAAGTCTCCTGGCCTTTGCCAGTCAGATACACACTCAGGCATGCCAATACCTCACTGACATGCCATGGATGTTTCCAAATGAAACAGTCTGGAACAAAGCTGGCAGACAGAATGGCCCTCTCAAAAAGCTGTGAAGGACATTTGGCCATTTAGGCTACTCAATGGAAGCTGTGAGAGTTTGGGTTTAACTTGATTGCTGGTGTTTCTTCACTGTGTGAGTTCCCTTTTTCAACTCAGTGTGGTTTTGAGAATTAGAAGAAACACAGATACTCTGGGATTTGTTACAGATACCAAGACAACGGAATCTTCAATAAAAACTTCAATACTCACTAACGCTAGGAAAAGTTTCAGAGAGTATATAAAAATATATACAACATGTATTACACTTTTATAGTATTCATTAAGGTAGTTGGGTCCATTGAGTTGGTCTCAACTCATAGTGACCCTGTTTCTGAAGCTGTAAATCTTTATGTGAGCAAAAACTCTCATCTTTCTCTTACAGAGAAGCTGGTGGATTTGAACTTCTGACCTTGTGGTTAGCAGCCCAATATGTAAGCCACAATGCTACATGGCTCATTAATATTCACCGTACTGGATATTTAAAGCATTGTATCAGTTAACTTCAATGCCAGATCTAGACCTACAACACTGCCCAAAGACGACTATTGCTTATTTAGATTTTTAAGCTAAGTATATTATTTTCTACATTTTTACTTTGTGGAGTATGTCACAAGCAAAAGGAATATTATTATAATTGATATAAACAATAATAATATTTATATGGAGTCCTGGTGTAGCACTGTAGGATAAGCAATGGACTGTAAACCACAAGGTCAATGGTTCAAACCCACCAGCTGCTCTTGGAAACATGGTCATTATGAGTTGGAAATGACTCGACAGCACTTAATAACAACATCAAAATACATGTATCATTTATTTACCATATGCTTACTATGCTAGGCTTTTTACCTGCATTCTCCATCACAACCAATTAGAACAATACTATTGTTTCAAATATTTTTAAATAAGAAAATTGAATTGGAGAGCTTGTTGTTGTTGTTAAGTGCTTTGAAGTCAGTTCCAATTCATAGCAACCTTGTATAGGGTTTTCAAGGAGCAGCTGGTGGGTTTGAGCTGCTGATCTTGTGGTTAACAGTCCAGTGCTTATCTTATACTGCCATCCCAGCAGTCTAGCTATGACATATATAATCTGGCCAAAGTCACGTACCTAATGGCACGGTGGGGTGGTAGTGGTTGTGTGTTGTCAAATTGCTTCCAACTCATAGAGACCCAGTGTAGGGTTTTCTAGGCTGTAAATCTTTACAGGAGTAGAAAGTCGCATCTTTCTCTTACACAGCAGCTGGTGGATTTGAACTTCTGACCTTTTGGTTAGCGGCCCAATGTGTAACTCACTATGCCTCCAGTGCTACTTACCTAGTGGCATAGCTGGTTTCAAACTCAATCCTCTACTATTCTAAAAGCTTTGTTTTAGCACTCCTCACCGAACTTGGCACAATCGCATGTGCTGAATGTACTGTTAATTGGTGATATTACTATTAATAGTACAAGCATGGAAGTATATATAGGTTCACATGCTTTATAGGTTATTTCTCTCTCTCTGACTTCAAATACCTCATCTTTAAAAGCTGGCAGTGAATTTCATAATCTTTACACTCACTGCTGGTTTTAATCTTCTAAGATCTGGTGTCATTTGTTTCTCCTCGATATTGATTTAAACTTATAGATCCTCAATTCATCAACACCTGGGTGTTTAGTCACTGTCTCCCTCAGATGGTCTTCATCAAGTTCCCTCAAACTCTTCACTTACTTGCATGGCCATGTCCTTCATCTTCTCTAGACACAAATGATGAAACTAAAATGCCCTTTTGTAATTTTCTCCAAGGGAGTTTTCTTTCTCTTGTTCTTTGAAAGGAGAACTTCTTTGGGTGCTGCTTTGGTGGAGGGTGCACAGTGTTTCTGAGTAGATGCTACACTGTCTTCAAGGAAAGGGTTGACTGTTTATTTGGAGACCAAGCCGACCCTGATCACAGGGGTTACCTGCTAAGTACACTGTGAATGTTATTTCTAACGTAGGACGAGTCAGCATAGTGACCCAGAAACTTCAGGGAACCCCAGGGGAGTGGCTCTAAGCAACCTTCTCTTTTGTGATTTTCATTTTTCATTATGTTTGACATTTTTGAAGCTGGGCTTTTTAAGAAATATCAGTTTTAGAAGAACAGACTGGGGATGTATTTCAAGGCAATATAGAATAGTCACAATAGAAGACAAGTAAGGGAGAAAACATGCCCAGTTGAGCTGGAAAATAGTGTATATGCAATGTCTTTTCTTTTGTCGGTTAGCAAATTACGTGTCGGTGCATTGTTCTTAGAACTTTTGGAAAACATCATCAAATTGCATTCACCTTTTGTTTGGTTCGAATCATCTGTGATGTTAGCTGTCACCCCGGTGTTTGATGTTTCCGACTGTAGAATACGTCTGTGCAGAGTAGTGAAATTTCAAAGTACAATACCTCTCACTTAAGGTATCATGAGGGTATCTGTGCTTTTCTATATTGGTTATATGCCATGGAGTTGGTTCAATTCAAAGTGACCCTGTATAGGGATTCCAAGGTTGTAAATCTTTATGGGAGCAGAAAGCCTCATCTTTCTCCTGTGGAGGGACTGGTAGATTCAAACTGCTGACCTTGCAGTTAGCTGCTCAGCTCATAACCCACTACACTACCAGAGCAAAAATCTGTTGACCTGGCAATTCAGTTGTGGTGTCATTTCCATTCTTCATTGAATGATTTAAAATAGGAAAAAAGTTACTTACTTTCAGAAAGTCCATTTCTATCATAATAGCTTATGATAGAAATAGAAGATTTTAATGAATAATTAAAAAGTCAAAACATCAGGGCATAGATACGCTGCTACTAATTACACTAATTTGTAACTATGAGAGTTAGTCAAAATTAGTACTAGTATGGGTCCAGTTAATTCATGCACAGGTTTATTTCAAATGAATTGTATTTAAATGTGTCTCTATGATCAGACAAGTTCTCTCAGTGACACACTTGCCTTAGTCTCACTGTTGCTAACTGCTATTGAGTCAGCTTCAACTTGTGGTGACCCTGTGTAGGGTTTCTGAGGAGCAGCTGCTGGGTTTGAACCGCCAACCTTGTGGTTCGCAGTCCAGTGCTGATCCTACAGCACCACAACAGGCGTCCTTGGGGTATCTTTAAAAAAAAAAAGTTCCAATCAGAACAGTGGATTCTGAGGGAATCGGCTATGCCAGTTGAATTCAAGGCAAAGAAGTCATCTTAGAAGGCTATGATGACTGTTTGGGGGAAATTCCAAAGGAGTAATCTTGATATGGAGTCCTGGTGTGGTGCTCAGGTTAATGTGCTGGACTGCAAAGCTGGTGGTTCAAGATCACCAGTTGCTCCTCAGAAACCCTACACAGGATCGCTATGAGTTGGAAAAGACTCGATGGCACTTAACAACAATATTCTTAATATATTTTCTCAAAAGAAATAGAATGGGGAATTATTATAAAGAAGTTTAGTCCTTGTTATTTTTAAATGTTGGCAAGTTGTTTCCAACTCATATCAACCTAAATGGGCTTTGGAGGCTGCAAATTTTTGTGGGAACAAAAAAACCTCAGCTTTCTCCTGAGGAACGACTAAGTGGGCTCAAACCGCTAACTCTGTGGTTCTACAGAGCCACCATGTGCCCCCCAAATAAAGATTTAGTAAAATTGAAAAACAAAAACACATTTAAAAAGCAGCACCTAGGAATTATTTTCCATTACAATAATACATCTGCTTATTTTTTGAGGCTAGCAAGGAATGTCCTTTGAGAAGTTAATTGAGAAATCTTACACACATTATCCCTACAGCTCTGATCTTGATCCTTTAGACTTCTTTTTGTTCTCTAAACTCAAAGACCATTGAAAAGACACATGATTTGTGTCCCTCAAGGATGCTGATACAGCCATTTTGATATGATGTAATTTGAAGAGTGCAAAATTCTTTGGGCAAAGTGTTGTTGTTGTTGATGTTAAGTGCCTTTGAGTCCCTAAGCACTCATAGTGACCTTACGCACAACAGAACGAAACACTGTCCTGTGCCAACCTCACAATCATTGATACACTTGAGTCCATTGCTGCTACCATTGTGCCAATTCATTGCATTGGGGCAGCTCGAGAAGACAAAGTCAAATATTATAGTGAAATGTGCAAAGACCTGGAGTTAGAAAACCAACCGGGAAGAACACGCTCAACAGTTCTCAAGCTGAGGGAACTGACAAAAACATTCAAGCCTTGACTTGCAATGTGGAAGGATTCTATGGGCAAGATATTGAATGATACAGAAAACATCAAAAGAAGATGGAAGAAAGACAGTCAATATACCAAAAAGAAGTCATTGATGTTCAACTATTTCAAGAGGTCACATATGATCAAGAGCCAATGACACTGAAGGAAGAAGTCCAAGGTGCATTGAAAGCATTGACAAAGAACAAGGCTCCAAGGATTGATGGAATACAAAATTGAAAACTGTCAACAAACTAATGTAGCACTGGAGACACTCATCTATGCCAGGAAATTGAGAACAGAGCTACCTGGCCAACTGATTGGAAAAGATCCATTTTTGTGTTCATTTCAAAGAGAGGTGACCCAATGGAAATTATCGGGTATCATTCATATCACATGCAAGTAAAACTGTACTAAAGATAATTCAAAAATGGCTGTAGCTGTGAATTGACAAGGAGCTGCCAGAGGTTCAAGTTAGATAGAGATGAGGATGTGGAACCAGGGATATCAATGTTGATATCAGATGGATCTTGGCTGAAAGCAGAGAATACCAGAAAGATGTTTTCCCATCCTTTATTGACTATGCAAAGGCTTTACACTGTGTGGATCATGATAAGCTATTGACAACATTGTGGAAAGTGAGTATTCTGAAATACTTTATTGTGCACCTCAGGTACCTGTGCATAGACCAAGAAGCAGTTGTTCAAAAAGAACAAGGGAACATCGAATGGTTTAAAATCAGGAAAGATTTGCACCAGGGTTGTATTCTTTCACCATACTTATTCAATCTCTATGCTAAGCAAATAATGCGAGAAGCTGAATTATATAAAGAAGAATGAGGCATCAGGAATGGAGGAAGATTCATCAACAACCTACGATATATAAATGATACAACTTTGCTTGCTGCAGAAAGCAAAGAGTACTTAAAATACTTACTAAAGAAGATCAAATACCACAGCTTTCAGTATGGGTTGCACATCAATGTAAAGAAAACAAAAATCCCCACCCCTGGACCAGTAAATGACATCAAGATAAATGGAGAAAAGAAGCTGTCAAAGACTTTGGTTTGCTTGGATCATGGAAGCAGCAGTCAAGATATCAAATGGCATATTGCATTAGGCAAATCTGCAGCACAAAACCTCTTCAAAGTGTTCAAGATGTCAGTTTGAGGAATAAGATATGCCTGACCCAAATCATACTATTTTCAATAGACTCATATGCATGTAAAAGTTGGACAATGAATAAAGAAGACAATAGAAGAATTGATGCATTTGAGTCAAGATGTTAGAGGAGATTATTAAAAGCACCATGGACCGCCAAAGAACAAACAAATCTGTGCTGGAAGAAGTACAGCCAGAATGCTCCTTAGAAGCCAGGATGGCCAGACTTCGCCACTCACGGTGGCTGTGTGCCGTGGAGTAGGTTCTGACTCCTAGCGACCCTGTACAGGGTTTCCGAGGCTGTAAATCTTTATGGGAGCAGAACACCTCATCTTTCTCTCGTGGAACAGCTGATAGTTTTGAACTGCTGACCTTGAGGTTTGCAGCCCGATTGGTAACCACTACGCTACCAGAGCTCCTTTCACCGCTCATATTTGGACATATTTTTAGGAGGACCAGTCCTAATAGTACTTGAGCAATGGACTCAAGTATTGCAACAATTGTGATGTTGGCACAGGACTGGGCAGTGTTCCCTTCAGTTGTGCATAAGGTCGCTAGGAGTTGGTACTGACTTGATGACACCGAACAAAAACAACAAATATTCAGAAGTGTCCCATCTCTCCTTCCTAATCTGTCTTACTCTGGAAGCTCAGCTGAAACCTGTCCACCTTGTGTGCCCCTTCTGGTATTTAAAATACCGGTGGCATAGCTTCCAGAATCACAGCAACATGCAAGCCACCACAGTATGACAAACTGACAGAGGAGTGGTGAGGGGGAATGGTTCGACAGATGGAAACACTGCCTTCAGAAATGTACTGACCTAGACTGAGGATATATCAAGAAACAATAGTCTTAAATATTAAAAAAAAATTTTTTTATATTATTGTTTAAAAAATGGTTCTGTGATACTTCAGTAAAGCTTTATGACTTCCCCTGAGATATTCAACAACTATTTCTTGAGCACAAAGCACAGTGGCTCCATAGGATCAATACTGGACTGTGAACCACAAGGTCCATAGTTGACTGCTCAGTGGGAGAAAGATGAGCTTTCTGCTCCCACAAAGATTTTAAAAACCTAGGAAACTCTATACAGGTCACAGTGAGTCAGAACTGACTAGAAGCCATTTAACAACAACAACAAACTACTAGCTGACTAGGAGCACTGAGGTAGGGTCTGGAGAGAATACTAGAACAGAAAGCCATCATCTCTCACTGACTGCACTGCTTCCCAACTCATATGCAATAAATGCGTTACAGGTGCTACATGAGATATTTTTCACCTCAGCCTTCACAGAACGACAGGGATGGTGCTTTCATCCTCCACAAGTAAACTAGTCTTGGACTCTTTGAAGGCTGGCCTTCGTTGACTAAGTATCTAACTCTTCTCTCCCTACAACCCTCTGAGTGAGAAAATCTAGTGAGCATCACTTGACACTGCCCATATGGCATGTTGAAGGTGGCCAAGGAATGTCTCTAACACTTGGGCGACTCCATTACACTATGTTAATGTGTTATCATTAGCCATCTGGAGTTGTATATGAAGGACTCCTAGAGATCTGCTGAAGGTGTTGAAGGAAATGGTGAGCATTCTGTGGTGTAGTCTGTTGGTAATGAGGTAATGGTGAGGAGGTTAGGCAGAGCCCTTTGTCAGATGAAGTTCTAGGGAACAGAACAAAACTTATCTTCTCATATACGATGGTAAAATTAATACAACTCCAGATAAAAACCAATTACAGAAATTTATAAAAGTCAAACTAACCTTACAAGAATTGTGAGAGGGATTCCTCTTGACAAAGAACCAGCAATGGCAGACAATAGCCTGAGATGAAGACACAGGACATCACCTGGATGTCAACCCAGATATAGAAGTATCAAGAATTAAATAAACCTGTAAAAGAGTAAATAGGGAACCAGAGATATTGGTTTGGAAACTACGACAACTCCAAAGCAAAAAGAAGGAATCCACAGTGCCATTGCTGAATTTCAACTAAAGTCAAGATAATAGCAAGATAGCACAGAGTGTTTTTAACGTGGGAAGAAAATAATAAATGACAGGGTACCTTCAAAGAACATTAATAAGTCTTCTCAATACATTAAAAAATGAATAAAATCATAAAGATTCCGTAAAGAGTAGAACAGCAGCAGAGCAAATAATTATTAAAAGAAAATCTGTAAGTAAATAAACTTGGCATATTAAAAAAATACAGAACAAAGAAATCATCAGCACAACAAAAACACATCAAAATAACAGCCATAAATTCATACCTTTAATAATTACACTAAATGTAAATGGATTAAATGCACCTTACAACAGAGGCAACGTGGCAGAATAAATAAGAAAGCATGACCTATCAATAAATTGCCTACCATAGACACTAAAATAATAATAAGCTAAAAATCAAAGGATGGAAAAATATATACCATGCAAATGGCAACAAGAAATGTAAAGGAGATGAAATAATAATTTTAGATAGATTAGACTTTAAGAAAAACTTGGCAATATACAGTAAACCCAAAGGTTAATCTAACAAGAGGCATAAACATAATAAATATCTACACATCCAGTGAAAGAACCCCAAAATGCATAAATCAAGCTTTATCAGAACTGAAAAGAGAAATAGACAATTCCACAGTAATAATTGTTGTTGTTGTTGTTAAGTGCCGTCGACTCGATTGCGACTCATAGCCAACTGGTACGAGGTTGTCGTTGTTGCTGTTGTGAAGTGCCATCGAGTCAGTTCCAACCCATAGCGACCCTGTATAGGATTTCTGAGGAGCAGCTGGTGAGCTTGAACCTCCGATCTTGGAGTTCAAATGGCTTTGCAATCTGGCGCATTAACCCACAGCACTATACCAGAGTTAGGAGAGCTTAATACACCACTTCCAATGAAGAACAGAAAAACTAGAAAGAAACTCAAAAAATATATAGAAGTTCTAATCAACACAGCCAACTGGACTTCATGGATGTACGCAGAACACTTCCCAACAAGAACACAATAGGCATGATTCTCTAGAATAGACCAATAATTTTTAAAACATCACAACAGTCTGAAACATACTTTTAGATCACAATGCTATAAAATTAGAAATCAACAATAGAAAGAACAAGGAAAAAAAAAAAAAAAAAGGCAAACACCTGAAAACTGAATTATACCCTGCTTAAACACTGTTGGAGAATAAATACAAAAAATAAAAATGAAATTTAATAATTTCTTCAATCAAGCAAAAATGAAAACATATCAAAAACCTTTGGGATACAGCACAAACAGTACGCAGAGATCCATTTATGATGGTGAGTCAAAAATTATCCACAATCCGGTTAAATTAAAACACCTGTTCATATCCACGACTTATGACAACATGCATGTGAAATGAGTCTGTTGAATAAATGAGTGACAATGGATTATGAGGAAAATCATTTGCAAATCAGCCGTGCAAATAACCCACTACAGACTTCGGTTTCAAAAACCTTGTACAAGATAGGTAACAAAACAACCCATGGAGGAGTATAAACAGAAGTATTTGGACACATACAAACAAAATTTGGACTGATACTCTGAGGAAGACAGAAGTTTCTTTAAAAAAATCATTACTGGTGACGAGACATGGATTCATCACTACGAGTGTGAGAGTAAATGGCAGAGTATGGAATGGAAACATCATCAATCACTAACCAAGAAAAAGTTCTAAAGTCAACCATCAGCTGGAATATTGATGCTTATAGTTTTCTGGCATTCTCGAGGGCCAGTATTGAAACACTATCAGAAAAAAAGTTCAGCAATCAACATTGCTCATTACAGTGAGATGCTTACTCAAGATCTGAAGCCTAAACTGATTAAACACAGAAGACTGCTTTCCAAGGGCACTGTCTCATATAACAATGCATGTCTGCACACGTCCATTCACACTGTTGACATTCTGTCAAAACTTCATTTTGAAGCCTTACAGCAATCTGATCTTGCTCCATTGGACTTTCACCTGTTTTATCCCCTAAAATCAGCCACTCAAGGACTAAGAGTCACCTCTGATGAAGAAGTGAAGACAGCTGTGCATTCATGGTTCACAGCTCAACTTAAACCATTTTTTAATAAGGGGATATGAAAGCTTGTTGACAGATGGACTGAGCATACTGAAAATCAAGAAGATTATGTAAAAAAAATGATATATTTGTCTTTTCTAAACGTTGATTAAAATAAATTCTACATCCAGAGTGCTGATAATTTTTGACTCACCCTCAGATGTCAACAACTGTACACATCAAAGAGGGAACAAAGGATCAAAATCATACCTTAATCCAACAACTCCAACAATTCCAAAAAGAACAGCAAAAAAGCCCACCATCTCTGGAAGAAAAAGAGGAAAATTTAAGATTAGAGCAGGAATCACAGAAAATGAAAAACAGAAAGAATGGATAAGACTAGAGGCTATTTCTTCGAAAGGATTAATAAAATCAACAAGCTTTTGTGGTGGTGGTGGTTGCATGCCACAGAGTTGGTTCCACTCACAGCAACCCTGTACAGGGTTTCCGAGGCTGTAAACCTTTACAGGAGCAGAGAGCCTCATTTTTCTCCCACCAAACAGCTGGTAGTTTTGAACTGCTGCCTTTGGGGTTAGCAGCCTGATTCGTAATCACTACACCACCAAAGTTTCTTAACAAGCTACTGGACAAATCTAACAAAGGAAAAGATGAAGATGCAAATAAGTCATTAAATAGTGACATCCCAACAGAATCAACTGAAACAAAAAAGAATAACAGAATGCTATGAAGAACTGTATTCCAATAAATTTGAAAACCTAGGAGAAATGCACAAATTTCTAGAAATCTACTCTCTACTTAAACTAACATAGATGAAGGTAGAAAACTGAAACTTTAAAGTACCTTCTGAATTCTTAAAAATATAACTTGGTAATATTTTATACATGATGATTCTGAAATACTTTATAAGAAACTACTGAAGTGGGAAAAGGAGTCTTGGTGGCACTGTCAGATAAGCACTGGACTGCTAATTGCAAGGTTGGTAGTTCAAACCCACCAGCTGCTCCATGAATCTGAACTGATTCAATAGCTTTGGCTTTTGTTATTATTTGTATTGAAAGTGGTACTTAAATGAAATAAAGATATCATCTTAAGCATTTTTTAAAAACTGAAGAATTCACTTTAATAACAAAACAAAACAACAGCAAATACTTTTTTTTTTTTTAATTAAATGTTTTTATTTTGCATTGAGTGAAAGTTTACAGGGCACATCATCAGCTTCACATTCAACCATTCATATAGCTTGTTTCATTACATTGATTATT